>NC_140703.1:59256666-59977500 GCF_050655825.1 Lonchura striata | reverse complement strand
GCCATCCCAATTTCAGTGAAGTTCTGAAATATTATTCTTTCATGCTCTATCAAAGAGTTGTAAGGGTTTTACAAAACTTCAAACACAACTGCATTTGAGGCAGTAGGGAATGGGAGGAAAACAAATAACGCCCTTGCCCAAAGCCAGAGGCTGAAGGAGGCTATGCAGCATAGATTACAGTAACTCTACCCTTGGATGGAAGTAGAAAGATGTCTTTCTTCCCCATCATTTCTTCCCAGATCTCACTAAGTCATCTCTGTCTAAAAATCTCCCTTAGCCCTAGAAATCTGTAGAGAAACTGACAGTAAATATATAGGCAACATATTCTGATTTGGAAGGGACACACAAAGGTCTTCAAGTTCAGCTCTCAAGTGAATGGCCCATATGGAGGTTGAACCCAAAACCTTGGTGTTATTAGCACCATGCTGTAACCAACTGAGATAATTTCGTTGGTATATGTGTGCATGAAAAGTGCTTAAAAATCAGTCTCCCTATTTTCTTAGGTTACAAAATATAATTTAATTAAGAAACAAGTAACTAATTGGTATGTATGGAAAACAAATAGTTATCCACAATTCAGTGCCATAAATATTTCCAATTAACATTTTAGCATGAAGCATATGGTTAAGAACCTAGGTTCAATTCAAGCAGAACTCCATTTGGGATTTAACTGATAGGTATTCTGCAAAACTCTACAGCATGTTTAGCAAACAGCAGCAAAAAATGTGTGACCAATTTAATCAGCATGTGCATTGGGAGTGGCTATAAATGTTTCTAATGAATACCCAACAACCCTTGTGAAATCAACATTTATGCACTGCTTTTTCTCTCCCTCCTCCACCTGTCTTCTGAACCTTGCAGTCTGTGTGTATTCACTGGTGAAAACAAAAACAAAGAAACAAAAACAAAATGTACATGCAAGGGCAAGAGAGGAGCTCTTGCAGTCGAGCAGTCTGACAGAGAGGAAGGCAGGCTACCTCCTCACCACCTTCCCCTGGATTAAAGTGTGCACACACAGCAACACAAATATTTACACTTGCAAACAGATGTGTGTAGAGTAGCACCGAAGCTTCTCTTGCCTCTGGAGTTTTGAAAATGGATGATGGGACAGGCATTAGGGAAGTGCTCCACAGGCTCTGTTCCTCTGAAACAGGTAGGGTCAGAATATAGCCGTGAACCTAGCAGGAATGGGGAAGGGATTTGTCACCACTCTTTGCTAGATCCTTTCAGAAGAAGACAGCTGTCTATAGACGGATCTCCCACACAGACTATTGTGAAAAATTTGTCCTAGATCTATTACCAAAATGCCATCAGTCTTTCATCCACTATGGTATGTTTCCACACTCTCTTTAACAGAGCAGTATTCCATTTACTCAGAGTAGCAAAGCACCGTTTTGAAGGTCTTTTGTCTTCACAGTACCGCAGTAAAAGGTGGTGATGCTGGAGGGGTCTTTGGTACATTGAAAACATAGTGTAACAAATCTGTGTAGCTGCATGCCAGAGAAGGGAAAAAAGGACTAAGGAGTTGTTCAGGACTGAGACTGTGCTATTCATATTTACTGACATTAAGTAAAATGTTCTTGCTTGGTAGAAGAATTTAATCAATCAAGAAATGATTTTAAGTACCTTTAAAATTGCTTGTTGTCTCAATTCTATATGCTAATGAAATGATTCATGTGGCTTCAGTACTGCAGGTTGCAATCAGCCTTTCCAGTAACTAAACACAATCTTTTTAACTAGCATCCTGTAAAATCCACATTAAGAGGCTGCAAGCCTACTTCATTAATCTTTTCATTAATCTTCCATTCACCCATGAGACAAGAGGGTCTTAGGCATCTGTGGACTATTATATGCTGATTTTACCCCTTAAATATCTAGAACACATAAAAATAATAGTTTAGTGTGCATTGTTGCAAATGTGCCTGACAGCATTTCTGTCTTCATCTAATCAAAAAAACCCATGTAAGTCAATTAAAATTCTGTTCTGAGGGATCGGTTCATATGTAAAATTTTTCTGAAGTATTTGAAACATTTCCTTTTAGGAAAAAAAATATTAGATATGGGCTGACAGCTTGTATCACAAGTTTTAACCCAATGGGATTTTTAAAAAGATGATAAATTAATCCTGAAAATCCAGGTTTATAACAGAAAGCCTTTTAGTCTCTTACCTGTATTGCTGGTGAGAGATGTTACAATACTAAAAATTCTTTAAAAGCCCTTCAAAGTGTTTTTTTTTTCAAAATTCAAACTTTAAAATAGTTTAGTTGTAACAAAATGCAAAAGCTATAGCACTGGAAAGGAGAATAATCCCTTCTTTAGATTATATTTTAAATTCATTTTATTAATCAGAAACATTTTCAAAGCATTTAAAAATAAAATTCTGCATTAAAAATAATCTTTTAACTTCTGTGCAGCACTCCAACTAAAGATCTTTATCAACTAAAGTCTTTGCCAACATTAACAAACTTAGGCTCTCAATCATTTTGTGGAACATATAATTGCTCTTATTTACAAATGGATAAATTGAGTACACTCAAAGTGACAGGTATTACAGTCCTTCTTCGGCTGTTGACTTCCACTGTGCATTTTAAAAATTAGTTATTCTTTGCACCAGAATTCACATGAAAATTATTCATATTCTCATTCATGTAGGAGATTATTTAATCTACTAAATTTATATTAAATATTTGTTTTATGTTCCATATTTTGGGAGAGACATGGGAATTTACCATCCAAAATAGATACTAGGGAGCAACAAAAATATCAACCAACAAACAATCAAAGGCTGAAGTTCATTCCACCTCACGTGAGCCACCCAAGCTAGGAGCTTAACTGTTGTGAACTTCTATAGATAGCAGAGGAAGATGGTAATTCAAGTCCGAAATGAAGACGATCTTCAGCCACAAAGTGAAAGGATAACACATTTTCCCCCCTAAAGATAGTGCCTCAGAGAACCAGTCTTTTAATTTAGCTTTTTTTTTTTTTTCTTAAGATCTAGGATGCTTCTTCTCCCTATAAAGTTATTCAAAGAACTCACAAAGGGCTCTGGAGCCTTTCCTTAGCCTTGGCATTTCCCAGTGATATAACACCTTTTTTCAGAGAGCAAGCTAAAATCACATACAGATGAGTAGCAACATGAAGGATAGGATGGGATAGAATAGGATAAGATAGGATAGGATAGGATACATTAAGATAAAAAGGATAACTCATTTATTTCTGGTTTTGCCTTGTTTCTAAAATACATTAAATTAAAATAAATAAATAAATAAAATAAAATACATTAAATATCCTTGTAAAATTTGTTTAGTACCATATTTCCTTTCTACTTTTCCTAGTGATAGACTGTAGGCATCCACTGTCTAGTCTCCTTTTGGATCCTTTCTTCCTCATATGAAGTTTCCAAACAGAGCCAAACAACTTTACCACTGAATCAAAGTGAATTCACTTACTCAGTCTTTGTTCTCTGACTGGAACCTTCTTAAGTAGCTGCTGATTTGAACTTAAGAACTGGAATCAAACAGAAAAAGGAGAAATCTAATCTCCCTACACATCTCTGCGGATAAAATATGGTTAGCAGCATACATTTAGGGCCTTTTCACTGTTCAGAAAGGTAGTGTTGCTAGATTTATTCCATCTATGCACTGCAGAGCTCTGCCCATGTTAAGTATTTGATTGTATTCAGCAATTGCTGTCTGATCATCAATGTCTGCGAATTCATTTGTGGTACCACATAAAATTCTCCCTCACAACCAGCATTTTCAGCAATTGTAATTTCCCCAAAGAGATGAGAGATTTATTTCAGCCACCTACAGTACTTGAGAGATTTATCAGCTCTGGACAATGTACAGCTGCAAAATGACTCTCTTGGAATACATGACAAACCAAATCTTTCCCCTCCTTTCCGCTTTCTTTCTTTCTTTCTTTCTTTCTTTCTTTCTTCCTTTCTTCCTTTCTTCCTTTCTTCCTTTCTTCCTTTCTTCCTTCCTTTCTTTCTTCCTTTCTTCCTTTCTTCCTTTTTTCATTCTTCCTTCCTTCCTTTCTTCCTTTTTTTCATTTCTTCCTTCCTTCCCATTTTCTCGTTTCAATTTTTCATTCTTTGCTGAGAATGACTAAGAAAAATGGAAATGTATGGGAGCCTAGATAAATGTCCAAAGCATCACACCTGGGCCATTATGTTTCTTCAGTGCTCGGTTGTGTTGACATTCAGGCTCATATTGTCATTTACAATGCACTCAGGCATTCAGCAGATCGTATGATGATCTGAATCTCATGACTTACAGTCCATGTGTCAGCTGCTCCAGTTGATGGGGATTTTTTTAAAGCAAAATGTCAGACAGTGAGGGATGTCAGAGTGTTTGGAAGACTATGTCATTGTTCCCGACACATTAAACAAAAATGTTTCAGAGTTTATGTGGCTGCTCTGCTGTCACCAGTCAGCATCTACCTGTCTAGTGGCTTAGAACTTAAGGAAAGGTGAAACAGAGTACAAAAGGAAGGCATTTCTAAAGATTGTGGGACTAAGGCAATTACTCATGGCTGTTCAAAGGGGACAATTTTCCATTTTCAGATCATGTTTTGCTATTATATGAGGGTTTTTCTTTTCCCGAAAGATTACAGGGAAATAAAATATGTTCAGAAACAAATATATGCATTGAGTATTCATATTCAAAACCACCTGGGAAAACAGCTTCAGCAATTTCCCATTAATGCACTTCTAAGTATTGAGAAACTTGTATTTGTGACTTTTCCACCAGAAGTATCATTATTTTACTCAGCATCCCTTCTGCAATTGTAAAATGCCACTCTTGCATCCCCTTTTTTCCAATGATTGTTTCATGCTGTCCAGAAAGTCTTCAAGCTGTTTTAAATTTATTTGCAAATGCAACTGATTGCTCACACTAGCTCTTTATACTGTATGTTATGCTCAAATTCTGGGTTTTGGGCAAAGATGAAGCATACTGTATAAATATATACATCAAATTGAGAATTTATTTTTAGTATAACTGATATTTTAACGTTGCAGTTCAAGAATCATATTTCATCCTAATTTTACAGAAGAAGACAGAAGGAATGATAATGTAACTATAATACTTGTATGGAGAAAGAAAATTTCAATAGTATTAATATTACAATTAAAATTGTAATACACATTTCTTAATTTATGTTCCTTTCTCAGGTGTTATGCCTTCCCTTCCACCACTTTTTGGGATCTTATACTACTTAATACCTAAAATGGCTTCTTAAAATAGCTTTGGACTGCTAGAGAGAGAAACACCACAGTTGTCAGGTTGTTCTTTTTGCTCTGGCAAGAATATGATGTTAATGGCTTTGCCATTCTATAATCCACTTGGAATAATTGTTATCTTTGTTAGCATGCTTTAAAACTTTTACTTTGTCTTCACTGATTATCAGGTCTGTGTTACATCCAAATTGACTGTATATTGTGGCTTGCCCTAAACCAGTTTTGCCCAGATTCATCCCTGCATTGCTGTAACTGACCATGGATGAGTTAACAGTCATGAGAGGTTTTTTGCTGTGGGTTTGTGTGCCAGCCTTTTTCCCATGCCTCATCTCATGCCAGTGCAGCTCTGCATTGGTCCTTGAAGACCTTTGCTATCATACCAGGACTGCATTTCTTCACTTTGTTGTATTAGAGCCAAAGATCTCTCCTTCTGCAAATAGTAACTTCTCTCTGCTTCAATCTATATTGCAAGGAAATGTAGCCATAGACAAGCAAATTAACCACAGATATCCAGGCAGTTAGAGAAACTGTGGCCATGGTTAGCCAGGAAAAACAATGCTGTAGGCAGGTCAAAAAATGCTCAAGCAGAGCAGGTTTGGCAAGCCATGCCCCTGCAAACCAGGTAAACTCGGAGAAAACCTATGGCCTCGTGCCACATTGCAGGGCATAAATGCTGCACGTGTCAGACACACCACCGTGTAGGGAGAGGAGGCCAGGTCTTGCTTTAGGCAGACGAACAGGGCAGTGCAGCAACATCAAGCAGGGTTAATTTTTCACCTATTTCAGTTTCCCCTGTGTGATGTTGCTGAGAAGACTGATGGGGAATTTGCAACTGATTCCAGTTAGTGCAAGGATGAAAATACAAAGTGCAAATATTTTACAATTCTGCATGTGCTTAAATTCTTACTAGGAAACTGTGTAATGAAATATTTTGTGAGAAAAATCCAGAGGTGTTGATATAAATGGTTCTAAAATATTTTTATTTCTGTACTGAATGAAAGGCAGTGCTTCAAAATCTGGTATATTGTACCATGGCTGTGATCTGATTGAAGAAGCCTCAGTTCTGGTCATTTTATACACCATAATGATACCATTATTTCAGAGCAGCAGAACCCTTCTGGTGGCATTTAAACTATGGAGGAGTTGTTTTTTTTCTAAAATAAAATGAAAATTGACTCTTTTTTTTTTTTTTAATTAATTATGAGAATGATATGGGCTCTTTATGTGATTTTTTTTTTCTTTTCTGAATTCAACAACCGATACAAGATACAATAAAGAATAAAATAACATGTGGATTGGAGGATGGCCTTGTGCATCCATGGTTTCTGATGAAAAATTTGTGGCATTTTTTATTTCTGCATAACATATGAATTCCTCCAGATCCCTGATGAAATTCTACATAGCATAAAAACATCCATCTCAAATAAGGTGTTTATTTAAATACCTCATATATCCAATCTAGTTGTTGCTATGTTTTATCAGTTATGAATGAGCTCCCCAAGGATGTAAACATATGACTGGAACTAATTTGATGCGCTAAAAATTAATATTCCTTACGTTAGGCCCTTTCTATCTCTGAATAAACATGTTATTACTGATAAAGGTGACATGAACTGAGATTACCTGTTTCTCAACATTAAACAAAACCTATGCCATTTAAATAGAAATACTTTAGTAAAAGCCTCCTTTAGTCTTTTTTTTTTTTTAATTTTATTTTCATGCTAGTTAAAATTGCAAAATAATAGAAAACTGCAAATTGAATATTATTCTCAAGCCTGGCAGAGGTAAATCTGCCGAATCTGAGTCTGAAATGACAAACACATCAGTCACTGACACAGACCAGCTGCCAGGTCTCTTTTATATGCAAGTCATTCAGTGAGATATCATAACGTGGAAAATATAATACTCCTACCAACATTTCTTGTTGAATTAATGCCCAGGTGAGTTCTTCTGAAATGCTGTAGTTGTATCTTAGAAAAAACAAGAAGCAGTAAAGCATCATACTTATAAGGACCCAATTTACCACAGCAGCAGTCAAGTGCTTCATCCTTTCCCAGATGCAATGATGAGAAAGGACAGGGGATTGGGAAACTTAGATTAAATTCATAGTGTGCTGTGCATTTAGAATTCAATATTGACAGCTCTAATTGCACACACCTTTCCATCACAAGTTCATAAACTAAGAGGTAAACACAAGAAACAACAGTATCAATTTCTCATGAAAATAAATATATAAGTGCAGAGCCAAGCACTCCACAGCTTCTGAACTTTCACCTTTCTTTCTGGCAAACCTCCATGTGTTTTTCCGTGTGTTTTTTTTTAATTCTTTAATTTTGTTTTTCAAATAGGAAGAAAAAAAATCCTGTCTAGAAAATAAGCTTTCATTCAAAATATAACCTTAAAATATTACAGCCAGAGTGTAGGGTGTGATGCATTCTTTGGATATTTGCCTTCCAGTAGCCTTTTAAAAACAAGAAAGCTCAGCTACTCTTCGGGCTTCTTCCAGCACTGATGGAGAGAAATAATGACCTGGAAAAGGCAAATATTTTAGAATAGGTTGGACCATTTAATGGAAATAATTAATTCTCTGTCAGTTAAAGAGAAAGCTTGGATAACTAAATGATGGTTGAGATGAATCCTGCTCTTTCAGAATACACCACTAAGAACACAAGAATTCCTGTATGACATTAGGCATACTTATGTCCTCTGTGCAACTGCATGTGTCAGCCACAGTCCAAATGCAGCACTTTACAGCTTTGGAACAGATGTTACAGTCAGTTAATTTTAAATATGATTTCCACCAGCACAGAAGCTGATTGAAGTAATTCATCAGCATATCCCAAGTCAAGTAAGTGAGAACTCACTCAGTCAAGTTACAATTCACAAGTTGCGCATAATGAGAGATGGGGTTTTATTTTATAGGACTTTGTTCCCAGTAAGAACGACTTATTAAATATTCCAACAAACTGTTTTTGTGAGTGATCACCTGTAAGTAATTCTAAACCTCACTGTTGTGGGAACAGTTCTCTGCTTTTCTTCTCTGAGTCTAATTCTGTATATTTAGTAAAATTAGTTGAATTTTGAACCCTTACAAAGTATGTCTGTATCTCATTTTTTTAGCACAATGTCTCCAGGGAAATTAAAGTTCAATTTTGAGTTAGGCTATATATTAACTACTGCAAAATCTTGGTTTAGGTCTAGCATCAGTTAGAGAATGTGCAATCCACATGAGCTATATGGTTGCAGCCGGTCCTTATGCAGTAAATTCCCTGTGATAAGGAAGCATGCCAGGAAGTTTATGAAAAGGGTCACTGGTGCCCAAATAAGATGGAGATAAGCTCAGGATGAGTTGGGGCCAGGTGACTGCAGTCAGTAAAGAATTCCTTGACTGATTTTCCATTTTATAACGATTTATTCAAAAGTTCATAAAATATGGAAGCATTGTAAAACTGCTATGGATGAACTATTCAGTCATTTAAATTTCAAATAATTTGGCCGTGTGAGTAATAGTAGAACACAAACTTTTTGTGTGTGTTCATGGAAACCATGATGCATTTTCCTTGTTCATTTTACAATATTACTTCTCTAGTGCATGAGTCAGATTTGTTTAGTAACACTAACGTCTTAAAAGGGGAAATAAGAATCAATCTTTATTTACATGTAAATCTGTATTTTATCTATGGATATGGCATGAAATGTATTTGACATTTTTGTCTTTATAGAAGCAATAGACTACAGAACTTCATAAACTAGCAGAAGTTTCTACATTCAAAATGTCCAAGACTTTGCTATATCTTTATACCTTTAAAGGATAAAAATAATCCTTTTATCAGCATTATGAATATTTTAATATGCATATGATTCAGTTGCTCACAGCTAGTTGCAGGGTTCAGTTGCTGCCATGCAGGCTGCTGTGAAGATTACTTTATGTCCTACTAAAAATTTCTTTTTGTTTCATTTCAGATATTATTCATTACAAAGAAAATTTTCTCAATAGGTGCATTAATATACTGACATGCTGAAGACTCTTCTGTTAAAACATTCTGATACTTGGACAAAAGACTTTTTTTTAAAAAGTGAAACATCACACATGCAGCAGGATTCCATATTTTGTTTATCTGACAATCTTTCTGTTACCTAACGGGCACAAAATACATGAAAAGAAGCATTCAAACAATCTTCATGTAAGGTTGTCTGGAATTGCATTTCTGCCTTGGGTTTTTTTTTGTGGGTTTTTTTTTTGTTTTTTTTTTTGTGTCTTTTTATGTTTTGAGGTTTTGGGTTTTTGTTTGTTTTTTTTTTTTTGTTTTGTTTTTGTTTTTTTAATGTATGAGTTGTTATTGTTGTTGTTTATTAATGGTGTTATCCCTCAATGAATGTCTGACAGATAAGAAGCTCTCTATATGTTTATGCCACTTATGGAAATTCTGCACCTTATCAGGGGGCAGGTTGTTAACAGAATGATGTCCTCAGTTTTCTATGTACACACATATATGTCTAGCCTACAATTTTACTTGCTTTAGTCAGTAAATTTTTCTGTAACACTGAAGTACCAGTTAGCACTTTCCAGATAAAAACAATAGATGTCATTTTCTGCAAAGTCATTGAATGTAGCAGGTCTAAAACCCCATTTAATTTCCTTAATCCATGTGTAATAATAAAAGTCCCCAAATATTACACAGAAAACCTAACTGGGTTACTCCTTTCCTGTCCATCCAGAGCTATGAGGAATATGAGCAATTGCTAGTCTAGTTTAAGTGAACATGTTGGCAGCATTGTATGGAGCCATTCTCTGGCTGGATGCTTCTGTCTCCAAAACAAGTATCATTTTCATAGTTTGGTATTTCTTTTTAGAAGGCATTGTTTGAAAGATGTGCATTTAAGTGGATTTGGAAAAAGTTTTTAAAGTGCCCATTTATTTACTCAAATAGAAAATACAAAACAGAACTGCAAGTTGTGCAATGCAATCAAAGAAAGGTTTTTCTAATATTTACATGGAGGCTTAGTTATATGTCATCTGACTATTAAAGAAGTTAGCTTGAGTGTGGGCAAGTCCTTGATTCAAAACTGCAGTAGCTTTGTATTTATCCCCAGGTTAGATTTTGTTTCAAACCTTCATATGGTTTGTATGCGCTCTTATAATTACATCAGCAGTGTCTCTAAAAGCCACTTCTCCTTTTAATTATGCAAAATTTATCAATGATTAGTAAGCATATGTTACCAAGTGTGTTGTAGAATATCGTCTCTACATCATGATAGGAGGATTGCATTTAATGTGCTCTAACAGCTCAAAAGATTAAAGGTATAAGTGCTTTAAAAAAAGTTTTCTTGTTTACAATTTTTTCATAATGCAAAAGAATTTCAAATTTTCAAATATCTACATTGATACATATTATTGTGTTGACAAATGTCATCTGACAATTTCTCTAATCTTTCAGTTACAGTGGAATGATGCTTTTACTCTCTGTACAAGAAATTAGATGAGGAGAGAGAATACTCTTGGTCCTGCATTAGCAATACCTGATGGAGTGTTTTTTCTAGGTCACAGAATACCCCCACCATCATGACAGCACTACCAAAGTTGTTGTGTTAGAACTGTTTGTCTAGGGTAAATGCACAGACAGCTCTAAAAATTGTATTTTCAAAAGTTCTCTGTGAAAACCTCAAGAACAATGCAGGAGTGGATAAATCAATCCTCACAGGTTGTTCTAGTAATAAAACCAGTAGTTACAAAAAAAAAGAAAAAATTACTGAAATAGTTAACTGTGAGCCTGTTCCCCACAATCACAGCCTTTCAAGTTTTGAAGTGAACCATATGTTGATAAATGCTGATACTCAGAAGCTGCAGCAGCACTAACATACCAGCTATATCTAGTTTCATTTTGCTCCAGTGAAGAACTTAGCTGTCCCAAGTCAACTAAGTATTTAATCACAGTCTTATGTCTTCTTCCAGCATTTTGTTGAATTTAAGCACTCAAAACTTCTCTTGCAATGTACACTCCCCTGAGTCCCTAATGAAGTTAGAGGACTGCAGATTTCCCAGGAGTGGACTGTAACATCCTTGCCTCAATCTTTCGGAAAGAACTGCTGTTATATGTTGTAACACCAACCAGCAACTCATCACCACAGTTACTCACTCCCAACAGTGGGATAAGGGAGAGGATTGAAAGAGTAAAAGTGAGAAAACATATTGGCTGAGATAGAGACAGTTTAAAAAGTTAAGAAGTCACCAGCAAAGTAAAACAAAGAATTCATTCACCACTTCCCACGGGCAGGCAGGTGTTCAGCCATCCCCAAGATTGCAGGGTTCCCTCATGTGTTAACAGTGACTTGGGAAGACAAAGATCATCATTCCAAATATTCCCCCTCTTCCTTTTTCTTGCCCCCAGCTCTATGTGCTAAGCATGATGCTATATAGTACAGGAAATTCCTTTGGCTAGTTGGGGTCAGCTGTCCAGGCTGCGTCCCCTTTCAGCTCCTTGTGCACCCCCAGTGCACTCTCTGTTGGGGTGGGGTGAGAGGCAGAAAAGGCCTTGACTTGGTGCAAGCACTGGTGAGCAGTAACAAAAACATCCCCGTGATATCAGTTTCCAGAACAAATTTAAACCACAGCCCCATACCAGCTACTATTGAGAAAATTAACTCTCAGTCATAACCAGCACAAAACCCTTGTAGCTATGGGATATTCTGAGAGGTCTCAAACTTATTTATTATTCTGAGCACAGGTTTTATCCATGCATGGAATCCAGTATCCATGCACGGATACTGGATTTCATCCATTTCATTTGCATGAAAGCGATTACTGCTGGAAATTCTTGTAAAACACGTTTTGAATTCAATTTTTATGATCTACTAAATATGTTATGATTTTTTTCCTTCTTTTAGATGCTGTGAGTTTATTTCATCAATTCCATATATATATATCTCTTACAATTTAAGAATTGTGTTGGTCTACAAATGCTATTCAGTTATGACTGCTTTCCTTATCGTGTTAAATTCAAATTTCTTTCAGTTACTCCAGTAGAATCCCCCACTTTCCTTGAGGTTAAATACATTTAATTGTGTGTATTTCGATGAAATAATTTACCCTCACTAATCTCTTTAATGATTTGTAAGTAATTTTTTTTTTTTTTGTAGCTGTAGCAAAGATAAACAGAGGTTGGTTCACTTTGGCTGCATCCATAATGTCTTTCTAATGCTTACCAGTCAGATAACTCAATCTCTGTGCTAAGAGATGGCTGAATGATTAATTTTTTTACTGGTTACAAGTCTTTAGAGAACTTACCCATTTTACTTTCCAATGACACTAGCTGATTCACTCATACAAAAAAATCCAGAAAATAATATCCACTGTTGGGGCACAAATGGACAATGACTGTGTAAAAAAGGTGGACTACGTACTTTTTTGTGAAACTGTACTTTTGAATACTTCAGAACCATGATTCCAACATTTTAGAGTTATTTTTTATCTAAGTATTAGAATGTAAGCTGAGTGTGTTGCAATTGTGTGACTATCTGCCTACCCCCTTTGGAGTGTTGAAACACCTTGATATTCCCAGAACATATGGATTACATAAGGCTTTACATTAAAGACAGGTAGAATATAAAAAAGTATGTATATTAATTTCCAAATTAAGTAATAGCAAGGAAATAATCTGACATTTGAAGAACCTCATAATAAAATCTCCTTTCCATTTAATAGATAATTAAGCAAAACAGTAAATTTAGCAAAAAACAGACTGAGATCCACTTCTCTCAGATTATCCAATAACTTGGAATCTGATGAAACTAAAATGTTAGGGTTTGGTCTGCAGAAGATGACTTACAGATATGCAAATATGTTTTTTAAGTCTTCTCAACTGAAATTTTCACATATATGTCTAGTCAGCAAAGTGAGATATACTAGAGGAGAAAATGGTATCAGTATCTGTCTTGTATTTCAGAAGAAAGTGATTTTGTGTTTAGCTACCTAATTTAAGTGTAAGGTTTATATCTGAGAAGGATGAACAGAGATAAACAGTTCTCTCCAAGTTAAGACATCAGCTGTCTTCAAATACCCGGATTTAAAAGACAGACCCTGAGACTTTTGGTGTGAATAAGTTAACAGCTATCTGTTCATCATCAAAACTTCAACATGTTTTATAACTTGATTCCAAATTTTTTACCTGAAAGTTGGATATTAAAACCTTTTTCTTTTGGCTTTTAGCTATGCTGACATGTTCAATAAGACTACTATAGTGGCAATAGCTAAATTCAAGTCTTTTATTTGAGGTCATTGTCTCAATAGTTGTGTATATTTTCCCTGCTCTGTATGATTCTCTCTCTGCAATAGAGCTAGAAAATGCATCTGTGGTAGCAGCAATTTCAAGAGTTTCTCTTCTGGTGTCTTTTCTGTATGTGTTCTTCAAAGAAAATAGTAAGTTGTTGACCCTCTTATGTTTGTGCATACAGAAAGCACAAGAAAAGTAACAGAAACTGTGGTCTACTTGGATTATAACAATGAAGGATATTTCTCTGGCTTCTAAAATATCAGTCATATCTGCATATTTTTTACTGGAGTCTTATGCCTGCTAACTAAATTTTATTTTGAAAATATCAAGTTAAGATAACAATCACAGTCTAAAATTGCATCCTTATTCCATTTTAATTATTTGATGTTCAGAAGTAGATTTGGCTCTTTCATTCCCCTTTACTAATATTCAAATTCTATAGATCTGTGTAGCTAAAAAAATAAAAATCCATTTATTTTGTGTCCACAAGTAAATATAAAAAAATTGTAACACATATACCCATGTTCATGCAGGCATAGATTTATCTGACTTAGTTTCAACCTAATTTGCTTTCTTTCTACTTCATTTTGAAAATGTCATAACCTTCTCTTATTAACCTACCCTGAGCCCTTTTCCTCTGGTGCATGTTCTTTTCTTGAGGTCAGAACAGGTCATGTGTTTCCCTCAGAAGATATGGCTATCAAAGCACCAATCATCCAACAGATATATGTTGTAGCTATGGAGCAACTCCAGGGTGTCACTGTCATAATCCACTGGAGAAGGTCACCAGCACCATGACTTGCCTTGCTCCAAGATCAGTGTCCCTGAGTACTCCATTAGCAGTCACAGAGTCTGGCTTTCTCAGTCCCTGGCAGTGCACCTAAGAGCAATAATTAATTTTGCTCTCAGAAATTCCCTTTCTATGCCTTTACTTTGAATGTCCATGTTGAGTATAGCAATACATTTTTCTGTTGATATTTAACAATAAAAATTAGTTTGTCTGAAATAAGCTGTACAAGATTGTTCAGATTCTCGCTAGTCATTTTGACCAATTACATTACAAAAGGAAGGTAAAAAAAGAATGAAGTAACACCTATTGTAAATCCTAATTGTGATTCATCCCAAACTGGATTTCTGTGAGTGTTATTTTGCTTCCTCACTTGTAAGAATGGATTTATATATTGAATTTTCTATATGTTGAAATATGAATTATTTGAAATATGCTATTTCTCTATAAAATATCCAGATGTAAGTGGGAATAAAGGTAGTGATTTATACGAACATAGAAGCATAGAAATGCTTGTATTGGAAATGGCATTGAACTGAATACATTTCCAACTCTCCTGACATGGACAGAGATGCCACTCACTAGACCAGGTTTCTCAGATCAACTTCCAACCTGGTCTAGAACACTTTCAGGGATGGAGCATCCACAGCTTCTCTAGGCAACATGTTCCAGTGCCTCATCACCCTCTGAGTAAAGAATTTCTCTCTATCATCTAATTTAAATCTCCTCTGTTATTTTAAAATTGTTTCTGCCTTGACCTATGAATATCAGCCCATGTAATAAAGTTAGTCTTGCACATTATTATAAGACTCCTTTAGGTACTGGAAGGACACAGTAAGGTCTTCCCAGAGCCTTCTCTTCTCTGGGTTGAGCAACCCCAGTTCCCTCACATAATCTTTTTGGCCTCCTCTGGATTTACTCCAAGAGGTCTATGTCCTTGTGCTGAGGACGCCAGAGATGGATGCAGCATTTCAGCTGGGATTTCAGGAAAGCAGTACAGAGATGTAACTATTTTTTCACTGAGGCAATTAAGTATAAGTAAGACTATATTTTATCTCCTTTCTTTATTCTTTTTAATAATTATGGATTTCAAGTTGCAATCTTTCTGAACTCTATCTCACTAAAAAATATTTCAGCATGAATTATTGCAAAAACTGTATTAGTAGAAAATAGTCCTCCAACAAATGCTGGCTTCATTGAAAAAAAATTCTTTACAATGTTCATGCAATCTATCTGGTTTTGCCAAACTTTGTGAGAAAAACTAGAAAAAAAAAATAGATCAAATAAATTTTATGTACCATTAATTGTGTGTTTTTAGTATAGGAAAAAAATTCTAAATCAGCTCTAACAGTAATATTTTGTAAACCTTTCATGCTCTAAAGAGTTGATGACTGTTTTCTAAATAATTTTAAAGATATTATTGCTATCATTACATATCTCACTGAATGTACATTCTACCTATTAGGGTCTGTCTGTTTCATTGTTTGGAAATTATTTTATTCTCCACTTGGGCAATTATATTCCTCTTAAGGACATGAAAGATAAAGGACTGTAACAGGAGTAGCACAGTAGCAACATTCCTCTTGATGTTGAACAGCTGCTGTAGTCCATACCAGGGGTGTCTGCAAAAGCTTAGTGGAAAGAAAAAGATAAAAAACACAGTAATTTTAATTTCTGCACTTGTGTGCCTGTGTGTAGTTAGTGAAGTCTTGGGAGAGCTTTTTGCAGTTCCCAGGGAATTTGATTAGGCTTTTGTACATGAAGAATTAAGAAAGTTCGCAATGCAAAATTGTCTGAAAAGCAGAGGGAAGGGAGGTGATTTTTAGGACAGACACTAGTGTGGAACTGACTGGTGGTGAAGATGAACAGTCTGACCAGCCCAGGTGCTCATCTGAAAATTAAAACTGTTTCTGGGATATTTTTTATTACACAGAAGCTTGTGTTTCTTGTAGATATCTTGTAGGTTTCAGAATAGAACACAAAAGGGAAAAGTGTGTATCTTCAATACACCTTAGGAGAATAACTTGCATAAATAAAGTTTTGTAGGTAATAAATATGTCAGTCACATTTAGCCTGCAAACAGATCTTGCTCCTGTATTGTTATTCTTCACTTTTGCTTACCAAGCTCTGAGTTCTAAATCACTGTGAACAGCATGTTGTTTTTGATTTGGGAATATGTGCATGCACTCCACAGTGAGCACAGCCCCTTTCTCTGATTATTTCTATAGCATATAGGAACTGGATTTCAATCTGTAGTCTTTTACAGCATGATGCTCTTATATAGCAACTTGGCCAAGTTTGTGTCATTTTATTGTATTGTATTCCAGTAGACATTCAGAAATTTTTACTCCATCCTGAGAAAATAACAACATTTAGGGTGGCTTTTTGTCTGATTTTGACAGTTAATTCATGTCTTTAAGATCATCCTAAGGTGTGAAAGTTGTGAATTTGCCTAATGAGAAATTAAAATCTAGCATCTGCTATAATCACTTGCTTCCAGAAACTGAGGTTATAAGACAAAAAATCAAAAATATATACTCACATTGCCCCACACCATTCCCCAAACAACCAGCTAAAAAAAGGTAAAGTTGAATCATAGGATATTGTGATTGCTGTGAATGCCAGCCATGATTTCCATGTTTTTTTGTTTTTCTCTGCCACACACCTCAAAGCATTACACATTAAAACCACCCTCGGAGCCATAAAAGAACTTTAGGATTGTCTGTTTCTTACATCCTTGTCCCTAACTAAAGAATGAAAAGTAAAATCTGTTTCTGACAAAGCACAGGCTTGATGCCTTGTATCATGTTCAGGTATTATAATACATTAATATTAATGCATTTTTGGAATATAAAACATTAACATAAAATAAATCATCTTCCCATATGAGAAGAACTGAAAAACATTTCAAAATAAAATCAAGAACAAGATAATGCTGGTTTGGTTTTTTTCTATGAAGAAACACTATATTGACCTAATTTTAAGAAAAAGTTTTACGAACATCAACTGAATATTACAGATGTTTTAAGGATGAAGAGTTTTTTCTCTTTTTCACACTGTACAAATAAGTCAATACTCACCTTTCACTCTAAAAGAACTTAATTAATTAAAGTTCTATCTATATAGCAGAGCCCTGGAGCACATACCACTTCCCATGTTTCTACATGTGCTGGGGCATGTCTTGAATATCCACAGTGACTCACCTTATGCATATGAATCACTCCTTTCTGCTGTGGCTTCAGCATAAAGAAATAGTTTGCAAAGGATGAGACTGGAACTGTGATGTACAGTGGCCATGCCTACAATATGGATTAATTCAGGATTAGAAACTGCATCACATGGTTCAGGTCTGTTGGTATCCATTTTACTGAAAACTTTTGTTAGCAGATGTGTCTTGGAGAGGCAGTTGGGAAAAAAAATGAGCAATCCAACAATTCAGTGGTGTGGATGAGCAAGGATTTATCTCAGGTTCACCCCCCCCCCCCCCCCCCCCACTTGCTATTATTTAATGGTGCACATGTAACTCTCTGCTAGCTCTGGATGGTCAGTGAACCTGTGATAGGTCACAGCAGGCATCAGCAAATACAGCCAAAGCTGTAGATATGGCAAATACAGAAGAAATAATATTTGGGTTCAAAGCTCTGAGTGTAAACAACAGAAAAATAATTGGTTTGGACCTCAGCATTTGCAAAGAGAGCACATAGATTCTATATTTTGTACTGCGTTCCCATCTGAAAGCCCTGGCTTAAAGTTATGGCCTGAATGAGGAGCCACTGGCCTGCACCCTGAATGCAGGGGGTAGGAGCAGTGTGACAGGCATGGGGAAAGGAAAGGACATCTGAGATGAGAGCTTGGCCTCTTCCAGCATTCTTAGTCTCTCTTATCTTTAGGCACACTTGGGATCTCAGTTGCCAAGAAACAACAAAAATCATCATCTCTGAAGAAATCAGGCTGAAGTTGAACCACTTCTGCATCTGTTTAAAATACACTGAATTTTCAAACTTCTTCAAAATTCAACTGAAAAAGTTCTTCTCCTGTGTGTGGCTACATGGCTTGTTGAATTCATTTTTTAATAGTTTTGATGAGTCTGAATATTGTGTTTGCAAGCCTGATCTATCAAATCTTTCTGTCTGACCTTGTTCTATGTAATTGGGAGTGTAATAGGCAGATATTTTGCAAAATTGCAGCTTTGCTCAGCTGGCAGGCAGATTCCAATCAGATTTTGTTCATCATGCCTCTGAGTTTTGCTTAGCTCTTGTCCCCCTTTCCTTTGTGCTTGTGACTGCTTAAAATATAAAAGTGGTAAGGCAATCTCTCTGGAAAAGGGAATCAAGACATCTATTCATGGGCAAGTAGTGATGTACGATGCAAAGATGGCACCAGGATATTCTTTGCCATTGCTCCTTAGCCCTGAGTAAAATGAGAGCATCTTGCCAGTGTAGGGAAAAGCTGCTTCAAATTACGTGTTAAATTATGCTCTAAATTGCACACATTTGTTAGATGTTGCTGGAGGCCTATGCTGTCTCTTTGTCCAAGATACTATCTTAGCACAGACCTAGAGTCTGTTTCTTAGGCAGACCTAGTCTATTTCTGTAAAGAGCATCTCTTTAATATAATGTCCTGAGTCAGGTTAATAGTTAATCCAAATGGTCTTCTAAGTTTTTAGGAGGTTTTTGTGTGTTTTATTTTTTTAAATTTTGTTTTTCTTTTTAGTTTTGTTTTTGGTTTTTTGTGGGGTTTGTTTTTAAATGGCTAATATAATTTGCTTCTTTTGTGCTTTGAGATCACAGGCACTTTTCTTGCTTGATCCATCAAGTTTTATTTTGAGCAACGGAGCAGTAGTAGTCAGTATAAGTCAATGCAGTTAATTTTATGAGACACTTAAAGGATGTGTTCGTTCTGTGTAAAACATTTCTGGGCCTAAATTTAGTCATTACTTCCCATAATAAGATATTTTGAATTTACAGATGAGGTAAAGCCAGAATTTTTAGATCATAGGTTATGCAATTGTAATTACTTTCCTAAGAGTCTCTCCCTTAGCAATCAGCGGGATTCCTCCAGGCAAGGATGTCTGCTATCAACTTGAGTCATCACTTCAGTGGGTTCTTGCAGCCCTTCAGCATCAGCTCTGGACTGGCTAAGGCAGCCAATATTATCTTTGTGATTGCAAAATAAGGATTGTGCTGCAAAACAAGGATTATTTGCTCGTGGGCAGTTAAACAATAAAAGGCACAGGAACACCTTACAAGCCGGTATCACAAGAAGAATTTTTTCTTACACTGCATTTCTGAAAGAAATGTGCTATTCTTAAATACCTACAAAGATCACTAGGCATTGTTGGACAAATTTTTTATCCTTTTCTTTGCTGAGCTTTCAAATTAAAATGTTTTCTCTGAGACACAAATATAATCTCCTTTGTGATTTAAAGTCCTGGTGATATCGTTAGGCCAAATAACAGCTGTGATTTCTTTAGGGAGAGTTTAATCAGTTTGTTGTGACACAGTACCAGGAGCTCAATTGTAATTGATCACTATTGCTCAAAAACTGGCCAGAAGTGAGTCTGAGCATATCATTTAAACAGTGCCTCAGAGCTGCAGAACCTCAAACAGTGAGAGGTCTCTTGAAGCTGGCAGAAATATTAGCAGTTTCAAGAATGGAAGGTTTTCCAGTGGCTCTGTAAATACCGCCTTCAGCGTGGCCAGGGGAATTTCTGTTAGCCTTTTACTCTGTGCATTGGTTCTCAAAATTGGATGAAAAGTAAAGCAGATCACTCTCTGAGGCCACCTTAATGTAGTACAGTGTCAGTGAATTTTCAGGAAATTTTAATAATATTCTTTTAATGAAAAATAATTCTGTAGTTCTGCTGGTCTGTATCAGTAGGGTTTTTTTATCTTTTCATAGATTCAGGTAATCCAAGAGATCTTTATGCACATTGATCGTTATCTAACATGTATCCTGACCATAAAATTTCTTCAGTGATGCTATATTAAATCAGCATTTCATGGCTGATCAAGAGATTGCTCTTTAAAACAACACTGAATCCAAGGAAAGTCATCAAGGTAACTTATTCCTAGGTAAATTATTTTAGAGGCTATTTGCCTTTGTTGTGGATATA
Source organism: Lonchura striata (assembly GCF_050655825.1). Lineage (NCBI taxonomy): Eukaryota > Metazoa > Chordata > Aves > Passeriformes > Estrildidae > Lonchura > Lonchura striata. The sequence continues at coordinate 59,957,086 of NC_140703.1, read as the reverse complement.
TAGTAGATCCCACTTTCAATCACTAGATCTTGTTACACTTTTACATCATACCTTTACTGAATAAAGTCTTCTTTCATGTAACTAACAAGCAATAGGACAAGAGGAAGCAGCTTCAAGTAGTGCCAGGGGAAAAAATTCTTCATTGAAAGTGTTATCAAGCATTGGAGCAGGCTCCTCAGGGAAGTGGTTGAGTCACCATCCCTGCAGCTATTTAAAGGACTGGATGGAGCACTTGGAGGAATGGTTTAGTAAAAGATTTGGCAATGCTGGGTTAACAGCTGGACTTGATGATCCTAATGGGTGTTTTACAACCTACATGATTCTATGACGTTACTCATAACAAAAAGATCCCTGAAGGATTTTTCTCTGGTTGCTAGCAGATACTAATCTCTCTGCCCTCATACTTTAAGCAGTATCATTACCAGTGCCATAAAATTGTTTGCTTCAGGCTCCTTCTTTTGAGATGATCCAAAGTCATTATACTGTAAAACATCCTAATATGGACTGAATCATAACATCAACATTTGCCCTATGCCTTTCAGAATCTGTTTGTGTCTCAGTAGATTGTCTGCACTTACTACAGTAATGTCGCAGTTCTGCTGATAATGATCAAATCTGCTTTTTTGTCTTTTTAAGGTAATCCAACTAAGTCAAACTCCTTTAAAACCTGTTTAGATAAATATTTTTCTGAACCAATAATTTTTTCTAAATCCTAATTTTCACTTTCAACTTTTTTTTTTTGCAATTTTGATATTAGAATCACACATAATATTCTAGTAATAGCTTTACTAGTGCTGTAGATAAGCTTTCTGTTTCTACTCAATATTTCTTTATTTATAAATACAAGGATCACAGCTGCTTATCCAAATGCCATATTAGAGTAAGAGCTCATCACCATGAGCTACTTAGTTTCCCCAAATACCTGTTTCCTAAGTAATTTATTTTGAAAGTACTGTCATTTATGATATATATTTTTGTCTTGAAATGTAAAATGGAAAAACAGGAACAGATAAGGGGTAAGAAAAACAACTCTGAGAAGAAGAAATATTGAAAAATTTTAAAGACCAGTTAAAAGAATAAAGAGAGGTGGGAAGTTCTTTTATATGACTTTCTTGGTCACCTTTTTAAAAGTCAGAGGTGAGAAACTATATGTCAACAACTCCTTCCCAAATGATTCAACTATTTGCAAGGCTAAAAGACTTCAGGAGTTGGATGCCCACAATAGTTTATTTAATTTTCTGTGAAACAAATATTTAGCTCCCTCTACCAATTTAATCTTCTCCTAAGGTTGTTAATTTTACATAATACAATTTGAGTTTTACATATTTAAACCAGATATTTCTGTATATATTATAAAAATTTGCACATCTTGTCAAACATTATTAGTCTTTTGTAATGAAATAGTCTCACTGTATTTCAACCAGGCCTAGGTGAAAAAGATCAACTTTCTAATTCCCCACTGGAAGCACTTATTCAAGAAGTAACAAAGAATAAGCAAAAGTTGTAAGACAGGAAAACCGCTGACAGCAGATGTAGAACTGAAAACAGAATGAGGATGAAAGAAGATTCTGGTAACCTATTAGCAGTTTTGTTGATTAACATTTAGTTTTGAAATAACAGATCATAATCTTATTTAAAAAAAAAAAAAAAAAACCAACCCAAAAAACCCCAAAACAGGCATCAATGAGAGCATGCCAGGGACATGCTCAAGATGTTATTAATAGAGTAAAAATATTGCAACTAAATTGTGATGAATTGATGAAAAATGCTCCAGACAACCCTGCAGAGAGACAGGAGAAAAGAGAGAGAAGCAGGAAAAAAAAGATAATAGCCAAATTTTTAAGAATAGTTAAAATTAGATGAGGAGGAAAGTACAGCAGAGTTATATTGGTCTAGGAGAAGGACTGGAAGATATTAATATTGAAGACATCTATTTTTCATTAGACAAATCCAATCCTTTTATTTCTCCTGTTTAAATTGAACTCTACTCACAGATTACTTTGGTATCTTTCTGTCCATTTATTTCCTTGATATTCAAAATTGCATTTTTTGGAAGCTATTGACATGACTTTTGTGCTTCCTGACTGAATTAAGCAATACTTTTGGTGTGGTTTTGTTTAATGAAATAATGTAGAATTTTGTCTTTAATAATTTGACTGGCAAATCTCTCTTTTGAGAATGCCTATTTGTAAATACCCTACTGCCCCTACATTTGATATTACCATTTCCAGGCTTTGAAGTGGTGGCTAAGAAGACAGGGAGAAAGAGCAGAGATGACAATGTAGGTGAGTTTATAAACAATGCACATATATTTGGTAGTTAACAAAAATATTAAAAACAGGAGTGTGTATTAAAGTTTATGTCACAATCCAAATAAGTAACTACAGAAGTGTTTTCTATTATGAGCAAGACCCAAAGTTCCACTGAAGCAGTTTTTTTTTTTTTGTTTTTTTTTTTTTTTGTTTTTTTTTTTTTGTTTTTTTTTTTTTGTTTTTTTTTTTGTGACTTCACAGAGATAATGAGGTACCTTATATTCTCTGTTAAAAATAAAGGCAATCATTTTCTTGTGCAGCTATATGTGATATGACACACATAGTTTCAACACACTTTGGGTCTCCATGTGAAAGAAGATAAGTAAATAATATTTATTGGTGTAATTGCTATTAAATGACTTGAACTGGGATTGTTAGATTTTCAATAATTTCATTCTTAAGATATGCATTTCCTGAAGAAAACTAAATAACTGAGCAAGTGGCTGGTGTGGAAGAGACATAAGACAGAACATGTCATAATAAAACCTTGCAAGGAACCAGAGAAAATGGATTAGAAATAAATAAATAATTTTCTTTATTCCTTATGGAAGTGGTTTGAACTGTGGGAACCAAAAGGTCTCAAGGAAGAGATCCAAAAAAAAAGCTATTAGCAGAAGAATGGGAAGAATAGACAGCGATAACCTTCAAATAGATAGAAAGAGAGTAAAAGAGAGAGACAGAAAGAAAGAATAGGGAAAATTAATTATGTTCCTAAGGAAATTTGTGTATTAGGCAATGATAAAAAGTATTGACAGTAGCAAGTAGAACACTGAAGTCTGGCAAAGGCGAAGCAGAAAATAAAAGCTCTTGGCAAAGAAGAGAAAAGGAAACTAACCCTGTTGTCTGAGAACAGGCTGGCAGAGAAAAAAAATCCATTCTATCCATGGGCAATGCTGGATGCCTGAAGGGACAGATATGGATTTCAAAGGACGAAAGACATGGATAGATGTAAATAGAGGATATGAGGCCTAGAGTAAGGTATGGAGGTTAAAGAAATGGGTACACAGTAGGAAAGTTTGTGAGTAGTCAGGTAGGAGGTTGTTTGAGGTGGTGCTGAAAAAGATCATAATCTTTGGGGAAAAAAAATTGAACTGGTATAAGGAGAAGGGTTTAAAGCCTAGTAAGAAGTAACCAGAGAAACTTCTCTGATTTCTCTGGTAAGAGAAACCAGAGAAATGAAAATCTTTTTATGAAAAACCAGAAAAAGAAATGAAAGCTAGGTGAAAGCCTGAAAAACTGAAGAATCCTCACCTTATCTGGTGTTAGGTAACAAAACAGTTGTGTGGCTTAAAAATACAAAGAAACTCAAAGGAACTAAAGAAGATGTACAACACAGAATTCTAAATAGTTTGGTTAAAAAAAGCTTATCAGTCTAGTGGAGGGAGGGAATATTCAGGTTATGTTCATTGCTGAAAAAGGCAAGAATAGGAAACAGTGAAGTATTCAATAAATTTTCACCAATCTGTTTTATAATCTACTACAGAAATTGCAAAATGGCAGTCATGTGGTTCCCAGAAGACACACTCATATACTTTCGATTTCATCCAACTCTGTTTATGCAGTATCTATTCTATGTAAGTAAGTAACACTTTATTATGCAAAGGTAACTTTCTGAAGTTACCTTTCTGTTAATATTACTTTAATATATGAGCCAGAGGACATTATTTATAACCTCTATGAACACAGAAAAAATAATTGTCTTATGCATACTGTGACTTGGAAGATGTCCAAAATTAGATGGACTCCTCAGTCCATCTGGTATGAAAGTACCAGAATGATTCATCATTTTCAAAGTGTGATTGAGCTTTTGTGATGTCATTCTTGTGCCAAGCATCGAAGCATTTTCCCACTGCAAAATGAAATGCATCTTTGCAATTGGAATGAAGTGATTTCTAAGAAGCTTAGCTCTTAAGTACTGCATTTTCAGACTTGAGGAGATACTGGGAATTTTAAAGTGACTTAAACATTTCTTAAAGAAATCTGTGTAATGACAGTTGCTGCCTTTCTTCTAATATGCAATCATTCAGCCAGTTCCATCCATGACAGGAGGGATGCAGCACATGTACAATACACACCTAACCATCAGTATTCACTGGACATCCGTGTTGTATGACAGTAGATGCTTGAGGCTACACACTTAAAATAGTACCCAAGGACCCTCATCTGTAAAGATGAACTAAGGCTCCTTTAAACAGCCAATGATGTCTGGAGAGCTGAAGACCTGACAAAATCTGAGTGTCTGTGTTCAGGTGGGCTAAGGAGGCCTGCATTACCAGCAATCACTAGATCTCCATGTCTGTAGTAGAAGTTTAAATGCTATGGCTGATAGGCAGACACCGGTATTGAGACACCCAGAGAATCTAAGATGTGCAGAAGAATTTGCAGACTGCCTGTACCAAATCATGGTACACCCTTTGACATATTCCAGCATGTCCTAACCATGCTTCAGTAGCCATTTTAGAAAGTGGCCTATGAGCATCTCTCATAGGCCCTATTTTTCATTTCTGTTTATTTTAGGGTAAACATATTTAAAAGTCTCAGACCAGTAATGCATTTTTGGAATGTGCCTTCTGGTTGTTCTCATCTTCTGTATTTGGGTTTGTATTATAAAACTGTCCTAGATTACATAAAGCCTGTATTCTTTTGCATTAAATTTAACCAGAATATAACTTCACTAAATGTATTTGAAGCTTTGTAGCCAGAAATGTGAATTTTATCTCCAGACCAGATTATAGAACTATGAAATGTGTGCTCACCACCCACTGTTTCACTCTATAAAGATTTGCCTCTATAAATTAGGACTGTACCTTGTGCTGCATCAAAAGAAACATCACCAGGTCAAGGGAAATGATCCTTCCCCTCTTCTCCACCCTCATGAGATCTCACCTGCCTCCAGCTCTAAAGCCCCAGCACAAGAAAGGCAAGAACCCGTTGGAGTTGGTCCAGAGGAGACCACGAAAGTGCCTGAAACATTGGCACAGGGATGTAGGTATGGTATCATGCTCCTCTCGGTAGGATCAACTAGAGGCTTATGATGGGAAGATTTATTTAGGTCTCTTTTTGTGTGAGAGAATTTAGCCTTCCCCTGACATCTTCCTTGTTTACACTATTTTTTGAGTCTGTATATGTTGGTCAGACAACTCGAGCATGGTAGTACCTCTGCATACAACTTTGTGAATTTTTTTTTTAATGCAACTAATCTGTATAATGGTATATATATGTATAATCTCTTTGATTTTTCTCTCCTTCCTTTGTTTCCTCTGTTTCCTCTGTAGTAATTTTCAATTATTTAATTATCAGTTCCTTCTCTTCAGCTCATCACAGTGTGTTTTGATGGAGACATCCTAGTGACAATGTATATTTCTCTGTACTTCCTTCTACTATCTGTTATTCCTCTATCCCTCTTGAAATCATGCATTTCTATTGCAGAAACAAAGACTACAGAGTAATTTTCAGCTTTAAGAGACCTTCAGCAAAGACCCATGTTTACCATTTTCTTATTAAAAATTGATTGCGTTACTAGGACTAAAACTTAAAGTGCAATTTCCGCCAACTTATAAAGCACACATTGTATTTGTTGGAGATAATTTCTGTTGCTGCTACTTCCTAACAGTATCTTTATTTATCTTGAAGTACTAAGCGGTGGGAATCTACTACAGAGAAAAGCAAAAGAAGTTTTCATATTGTAGCTTTTCTTTTCTGTATGCTTTCTATTTTTCAAGGAATAGTGTGCTGATAGCCTTGCTGAGAACTGTAGTAGCAATTAAAAGCCAAACATATGCTAGCGCTTGTTGATACACATCGTTTATGCTGAGTGTTTTTGCACTTCATAGACTCAACTGTGACTTCAAACATTTAGTTCCTGATTCAGCAAAATAATTATTCATACCAAGTGTATAGCGTGAAATTAAGTGTATTGCCTTTACTAAGACTACTGCATAATAAGGGAAATGGGTATTGGTCTGGACTCTTGATTCAACAGGCTGAACATATGTATTGCCATATATTTGTATGACCTTAAAAAATTTAGACTGAAACTGTTTGTAAAGCAAATGTGAGTATTTCAATACCTTCACAGCACGTTTCACTTTAAGAAACAGAAAATGCTTCACTACTGCTAAAAACAGTAGTGCTAGTGCTAGTGTGTGTGTTCTCTTTTTTTTTTTTTTTTTCCTCCATTAATCTTTAGTATAAAATTACTTGTGGTGGCAGGTGGGCACCTAAGTTGCAGTCTCTCTTTGGCTTGAATTTTTCCTACTTCACATCTCCCTGGACAGCACTTTCATTACAAGATTATTGAAAAGATTGGGATTCTTAAACCTGTACAGGGAAAGTCAGATTCATAATGCTAATGCCTACATCTTACTCAGAAATGCAGCTGATTTATGGCTAAGTTCTCATCAGGAATGATGATATTAGAAATGCAGCCAAGTCTCATATCACAGACTTTGTGGTTCCACTCAAAAATTGTGAGCAATAATCATTTCCAACCCTAAAGCAGCACTGTGAGGACAACTATATTAAAATGGGTTATTCATAGATCCCATCATAGCTGAGGGTATAAATGTCTTAAAAAGATGTCTATTTGAGTGCTAATATAAATGTAAACTTTAATGCTAATGTAAAGTGACTGTAAATGCATCAGATCCAAAGATAGTGTCTTACCTCTGGTTTATGTTTAGACTGTTCAGAACAGGAGAAAATATAATGAAATCAAGGTATGAAGTCTGTAGAGCCATGATACAGTACTGTTATGCCACTGATTTACAGGAGAAGCATAGCAGATGAAATGAAAATGTCATTCAGAATCTGGAGAAAAAAAATTGTTTGTTTAAAGTTTTTTGGTTTTTTTAATACTACTATTTCTCATTGAATGCTTAGTTTGATACCTGAAAGGATGATTCACTACAGAATTCCTTAGTTTTTGTGATAATTGAGTTAATCGATATCACTGGGAAAAGACTTGATCACTGAAAATGTTATATACTTCATGTCACTGTGTTGCTGAGCATCTTATTGGTTAAAGTAGGTTTGCTGTGGATACTTTTTGGGCTCTATGTCTAAGGTGGGGGAAAAGCTGCTCAAAGAAGAAATAATAATAAATAGACTTGTAAACTGCAATGCTCTAAAGTCAGTGAAGTACACTGGGCCCTGGACCTTTGTTATGTCGTTTTGACTGTCCTCGAGTAGTTTTCCCATCTGCAAAACAAAGGGAATATCTCCCCAGTTGCTGTGCAAAGCACTTTCCAGAGAAAAGAAGAAAAATTATGTAAAACTTAGACATTATCAATTACCCAGTCTCCCTTACCCTTAGCCACATGATGGTCATAGATCATGAAAACTTTTTGACAAGCAGCTCTGTGGTCAGAATTGTACTTTGCTTATTAACATGCATGCCTCTGCCAAACTTCTCTCATTTGCATTATAGAAACTGTTTCTCACAGCTTATTTCCCCTTATTCAAACAAACAATGACCTTTGTAACAATGAAATATATTAGTAGGGGAATAGTTATTTTATGACAGAAAGGACCAATTTTTTTAACAAGTGTGTCTCCAATGTTTTTTCTCCCTTAATTCCTCATGCATAAGTTATGCTGTTTTCATTCTCATCAATATTTTTCTGCTCTTTAAGAAGATGACAAAATTAGGTCTTTGTATGTGTATTTCAGACTTTTCAGGATTTATAGTCACATATGAAACACTGGATTTTATGTAGATAAGCTTAGCAACATTTCCATACTGATTTGAACTTCGAGAAAGAAGTGTATTTGTTTGTGTCTGTCTCAAACCATTTGTATTGGGAAAATAAGTTCATGATTAATATCCAGGAGGAACATTGCTCCTTTTGTAGCCAGATAAACAAAAACGAGCGTTAAAAAAAATCCTTTCTTGTTTGCTCTCATAAACATAGTAAGGAATTAGAAATTCATGTCCTAGCCTATGAAAAATATTTTTTCTTGAATTTTTGAATTTCATCTTTATATTTTTATAGAAGTGATATGATTTGATGTTTAACTGATCAAATTGGTGGATATCTCTCAATTCCATTCCAGTAAAAAACTTTGCCATTGTTTTTTGCCAATAGAAAAAAACTTAAATTCTATATTAGAAGAAACAAACATTTTCCCAGTAAAGAAATAGCTTTACTGTTGAATACTCATCTCTTCATAAAATAACTTATTATGAGTATTTTTCTGTAAGTACAGCTTCTGTTTTTTAAATTCTTTCCCAACTAGAAACCCCTGTCTGGAAAAAAAACAATTCCAACCTAACTAACATAATTTAAGTAAGGCATTTTAGTATGAGAATCTGAAGCCCTTGCAGCTTTCTAGGAAGCTCAAAGCTAATTTTTCCCTTCTTGGGTTAACATTTTTATTATTGCAACTGCATTTAAATATACACATTAATTTGATTATATGACTAGTTTTTTGGACTATGGGAACATGTGACAACATTATTGATTGATGTTTGTCATAATGCAGTTGTGCATTGTGTAGATTCACAATCACAAATCACCTGTCATGGATGACCTGAATTTTTTTCTAAGTGATGTTGCAAATAAGGTGAAAACTATTTGACATAAGCTTTTGATCTAGCTAAGCATTCCTGAGAGTAAATATAGAAGTAAATTATTTGGACTATACCCATGGATAATTATTTAGGCAGCAATTTAAGTCCATTCATAGCTTTAATATAAATTTAAAATTAATTTTGGTAAACATATTGAGGTTATATGAAAATGAATGCATTTTTAAGAAGATAATTCTGCTTTCCTGAATAGATCATAATTTGTTGGGAAGTAAAGAAGAAATTGGTATTGCACTTTTCTCCTTGTTTTTCTCAAGTACCATATATTCTAACAATTTATAACAATGTAGAATGAAAGCACATGGTCGAAGTTTGTAACTAGACCTGATACTTCCTCACGCATATGGAGGAAAATATAAAAGAAAGCTGGAGAAAATACTTCCAAGCATCTCATGAATTCTTATTTTGAAATTTTGCAATTGGCAAATTCATAGTTTTCCCAAAGTAAGTATCTGTGAAAATCAGCATAAATAGATGCTCATTAAATGGCCAAATAAAGTTAGGCAGCTCTAAATTATTGAGTAGTGTAATAATTGTATTACCATCTAAATATAAATGTCTTTTAATTGGAGATTGACCCTGTTTAGAGCTGGGATGTGGACAATTTTACTACCAGAGTCCTCTTCTAACTTGATTTAATCTATTGAAAATTAAAAAAAGACCTAAAATATAGTACCATGAATAGATTGAATTTTAGGTTTTGCCTTTTTTTTTTTTTTTTTTTTTCCCAATGTGCAACTAACTAATAGTTTTTTAGCTATGGAACCATAATGAGGCTTGACAAGGGGTAAAACAATTGGTCCTTTAACAGAAGCAACAGCCACAATACTTTCTTGAGTTCTATATCCATTTAAGAAAATAGGTCTACTTTAATCTGGCTTCTGTTTTCACTAGTGATGGTGTGTTTTTACCATGAATACCTGCCACCACTGCTGCACGTGTGTGAAATCCTGTAAAAAATAAAACCCTATATATTTTGCAAGTTTGGTATAGTAATAGTTGTTGCAGCTTTTCCTCAATATCTAGGATTATTTTACTGAGGCAAGGTATGTGTGTTCCAGACTGTTATTTGCAGCCAGATCTCTTGAAAAATGTGGAGGATTAACATATTTTCTAATTGGAGTATTAACTGATAGGGCTGACATAAAAGTGCCCTAAAAGGGGTTACATCTATTTAGCTGAATCTGTTTCCAAACTACTTCAAGCTGTGGGATTTAACTGGCATGAATTTTTAAAATTAAACTATGGTATATGTCCCATTATAGACATTCTCAAAGACATTTTGTGAATATATTAAACTGATATGTAACCAGCTTAGGCTACACTGACGAAAACCTGATTTCAGTGAAAATTGCTCACTTCCTGCAATTCATTAAATAAATAAATAATAAGGAGAAAGTGAAGAAATGTTGTATACTTCATAGATAATAAAAAAACTACAAATGTAAGTTAAAAAGTTAAAAGTTAAAAGTTTCCTGGCAATTACCTGTAAAAGAGACAGTCTATGCAAAGCCTATGCTAAAATATGATGTAAAAAAGGCAGCTATGCTTTTTTCAGTGTTTGTAAACTATAACAGTAATAGTAAATAGGAAATAGGAAAATAATTCTAGGACCCTACAATCAAATGAGAATACTATGTGTTCATGGTAAATGAACACTATACACATAAAGACTTTTATACATAACTTTAGAATTGAATTATTGGATTCTGTGGTGGTTTGACCCTGGCAGGATGCCAGGTGCCCACTAAACCTGCTTTATCACTCCCATTCACAGCTGGACAGGGAAGAGAAAATATTGCAAAAGACTTATGATTTGAAAGAAGGGCAGGGAAAGATCACTCCACAATTGCCATCATGGGCAAGCCAGATTTGACTTAGGGAAATTAATTGAATTTATTACCAATCAAAACCAAGAGTAGGATAATGAGAAGTAGAACAATCTTAAAAAATGCCTTTCCCTTACCCCTTCCTCTTTCCCGAGTTTAACTTTATTATCAGTTCTCTTCCTCCTCCCTCCAGCTGCTCAGGGAGACAGGGAACAAGGTTACAGTCTGTTCATCACATGCTGTTTCTGCCACTGCTTCCTCCTCAGGGAGAAGCATCCTTCCTCTGCTCCAGCACGGGTTCCCTCCTATGGGAGACCATCCTCCTTGAACTTCTCCAACAAGAGTCCTTCCCATGGGCTACTGTTAATCACTACCTGCTTCAGCATGGGTCCTTTTCTGTGGAGTGCAGTCCTTCAGGAGAAGGATGCTTCAGTGTGGGCTCCTTTTATTTCCTTAAATATGTTATTTCTGAGGCATCATTACCATCACTGATTGGCTTGGCCTTGGCCAGTGGTGAGTCTGTCTTGGAGTCAGCTGTCATGAGCTCTGTTGGACACTGGGGAATCTTCTGGCAGCTTCTCAGAGAACCTACCTCTGTAGCCCCCTCACTACCAAATCCTGGCCACATAAACCCAAGAAAGTTTCAGAGAACTCAGATTCAAGGCACAGCTTCAAAATGAAAAGTAATGACTACAGAGTTAAAAAAAAAACAAAACAAAACATGTTCCCATACTTCTCCTCATTTGTTTAATAAATCAAATATGGTTCTGAAGAATGGGAAATGCTGTGATACTGTGTGGGTTGAGGAACACCAACCCAAGATCAAATGTCCATCCTATACAAGAACTGAAAGCTAAATGCAGCTTGCAGGTGTAGCACAGACCCTAATACAGGCTTTGTGGATATTTTAAACACAAGAGGTCTTATTTTAGTTCTTAATGAACTTAAGACCAACTTTCCATCCAAGCGACACTTTGGGACCAGCATAATAGCAAGCTTTACCGGAAAGAAGTTTGTTTCAATAAAAGTATTCAGCACCAAAGTAATCTAATAAGGTGACTAATTGCATAAAGAATAATCAGTTGGAATAGTGTTCCAGAAAAATCCTAACATTACAGATAAACAATACTGTATTTATATAGTCTCAGTTTTAGTTTCTTCAAAATGTTAAGGGGGAACCCTTACTAATCAGTGTCCTTGAGGAAGACAAAATTGTTTTTCTGCTCTCTGACATGGTCCACAGCTGAATATGAAAAGTTTTAGTCCTCTTTTATAACTTCAGATTCACAGCAAGGAATTTTACTTTTTTTTTTTTTTCTGATTACCAGTTTCCTGTTTATCCAGTGGTGATTAGTCTCCTCAGGACAATTTACTTTGTTACTCTAATCTCTGTGAATTTTCAAACACTTTAAAAGTGCATATGATTATTAAATCGTGAGGAGGACATAGGGACTTTGGGGTTTTTTGACAAAGTTGATGAGAGTAGTGAAATGTTCCAGTGACTTTTCTTGATTTTCACTAATATTTATGCTTCATTTTAGTATAAAGCAATCATCCCATTTCACATGGCCAATCTGCATTTTTAATAACCCTAAATATTTGATACTTTTGATCAGACTTTAACACATATCCTTCTTATCTGAAAATGCTGTTAAAAACATTATTGGGATTATAAGCAAAGCTTTAATATGTACAGCCCGTGGCTGTCTATTTCATAAATATGCACATCTCTTCCTCAGCAAGACTTTTTTAAGCACATTTCAAGGCACTTTTCATATGCACTGGATTTGATTTGTTTTAGGGCATAATATAAATTCTTGCTGTGATACAGGATAAAAAAAATCCTTTAAAAATGGCTTAGTTACAAGGCTGCACTCATTCTAAAAAACCCTAAGTTTTATTAACAATCCAAATAACTTCTTATTGTTGTTTTTGCACAAAACTCTCATTTTGTTCCCAGTATTGTATCTACCTTTCTTGAAATATCTTTGAGTCTATGGTTTGCCCTCAGTTACTGGCGTGAATTCCTTCAGCTCATAATGATAGTGCTTCACATTCCGAGCCATGAGCCTGTGCTACCTGCCACGGAATACAAATATGCATGAGGTGGTAGTTTCATTATCTTAGGTCAGTAGAATTTCAAGAGCTCTGAAATTACCTCTATCAGTGATGCAAGTGTCAACTTAGTTTTAATAAATCTTTGGAAACAGCCATGAGTTACTTCTAGGACATCTTCCCATTTCCGGAAATACATCATTCAGCTGCCAAACCCGCTATCGGTTTGTAGCAAATAGAATTTCATCCATTAAATGCAAAGTCTCACTTCAACTTCTGCATGCCATCACACTCTGATAGCAAATAGTGTGATTAACCTGAAGTTTAGCTGATATCAAGCTGAAAGTACGATATTCCACTTTAACTGGAACAAGGTCTTGGAAAATTGTATTTACTGCAGCATATGCATAAGGAAAGTCAAATTTACCATACTTCTGATTATTCCACAGTACAAACTCTCAATGCCATCACATTGTGTAAAGAGAAGTTGACAGTTTCTTAGTTTCCATTTATTCATTCTTTTGGCTTTTAAAAACTGAACAAAAACATCAAATCAAATAATAAAAAAGAAAATCCAGACTCCCATTAAGAGGAGAATCAAAATATAGCAGAACATCTTGTTTGCTGATAATAAACTAATATTGTATTATGTATTCAGGCAAAAATCCAGCTGAAGTTAATGGGACAGCTGTGGTATTTTACTCAATGGTGTCTTAAAATAACAAATTCTTTTTATTCCTGGTAGCTACACTAATTAATCCTGACAACAGCTCAAGTGAAAGAAATTATTAATGTACTGCTTTTGAAAATGTGAAGCTGTTATGTGAAGTGGTGGAGGCAATATAAATAAAATAAAATAAAATAAAATAAAATAAAATAAAATAAAATAAAATAAAATAATAAAATAAAAAAATTTAGGATGTAGAATAAAAAAAAATGAAAAAAACAGAACGTAACCCTGATTGTTACATAGCAACCACCAGAGTATTTTACAATCCTGCTATGTCAATGTGATGGAAATCTGGAGATATTTCTATTAACTTTAATTATTCTTTTGAATGTGAAGTTTCTTCTTTTTTTTTTTTTTTTTCCCCAAAAGACAGTCTTTTGGCCTGTTTATAAGTACCCAAAAAGTGATGGTAAGCCTCTGTCATGGTTTGACACTGGCAAAATGATAGTGCCCCCATGAAAATGTAATCTTTTAATTGAATGCTGTGAAATGGAATCGAGAACAGAGCAAAGCAGGCCCAAGCTTAATAACAAGGTAAAAAAAAAAAAAAAAAAAAAAATTATTAAGCTACTACTATAAAAGAAAGAAAGGAAGGGAAAAAAACCCCAAAAACCCACACAGATCAAAATGAAAACCTTGCAAAACCTTCTTCCTCCCACCACCCAACTCCAACAAACCACAGCGAGACACAATCTGGACCCCAATCAGGTTTCCACCCTCCAGACAATCAATACTCAGTCCATCGAGGGAACAGAGTCTCTATTGTGCCACAGACCTCCCCAAGAAAGCACAGCTCCACATCCTGTGTTTCCATGCCACACATGGCACCGCCTGGAGAAAAGTTTGCCATGGTGACCCTTCTCCTTTCCATGCACAGTGCTCTCACCACCAATGCATGGATGGACAGACTGCTTTTAGGATTTTTCCTTTCAAGGATGCCCTGCCAAGAGGCGAGAAAACAACAGTTCAGTTTTTCATTGTTTGGGACCACAGTCCCCCCCATTTTCCCATTTTCCCTTGGGGCCGAGGGTCCAAGAACAGACATCTTCTTCTCTTCTCCTCCTCTGAGGATGAGGCACCACCACAAACCCCCTAACTTTTTCTCTGTTAACTCCACTTCTTTCTTTTCCCAGCTGAAGTAGGTCTCTTGACTCACTGGCATACTCCCAAAACACAGTCTCTCTTGGAGGAGAAGATTGGCTCAGTTTGTGGCCAACACGGAAAAGTCCAGCCAAAAGCCACTCCTTGTCTCCCTCCCATCTAGAATTCCTCCTTCTAACATCCCAGGGTCCAAGGTGTCCCTCTTCCTCTCTTTCAAACCAAGGAGGGGAAAAAGAAATTCACAAGGCTTTCATTTCTCAAGGAAGGGTTAAAAGAAGTCCGAATTCCCTGGATGGCTCGATGCCCAGACTCCGGCAGCTCCCATGCAACTGGGCACCTTGCAGCTCCCCCCGCTCCTCCTTCCCCAAGGTGAAATTGCTGACAAAACTGCCGATGTCTCTTTCTCTCTCCCTCTCAGGAGAGAAACTCTGGGTGGGGGGAACGGAGACATCCCAGATTTCTCCACCCTTCCATCTGCAGGGGCCAGCCCGGTTCCAGTCCCTCCACCCTTGGGTCAGTCAGGCCATGGGCTTCCCCTCCCCACCCAGCCACGGCCGGGCAGGGGAGAGGCTGCACTGCAGCTGAGCGGAACCAAAGAGAGCGAGTTCCCCTGGGAATTCTGCTTTTAACCCCTCTGTGTTCTCAGAGGCGTGTCCACCTTCAATTGGTCAATATCCAAATTCTCTTCCTTCTGGAAAAATATTTTTTTTGTGTCAAACCACGACAGCCTCAAGTACCACAATCATTTAAACATATTCGGTCAATACATAAAAAAAAAAGAGTTTCTAATGTTCCTT
This sequence comes from Lonchura striata, assembly GCF_050655825.1. Taxonomy (NCBI): domain Eukaryota; kingdom Metazoa; phylum Chordata; class Aves; order Passeriformes; family Estrildidae; genus Lonchura; species Lonchura striata. The sequence continues at coordinate 59,941,673 of NC_140703.1, read as the reverse complement.
CTAGTAAATTAAATACTGTTCATACTCAATTTTCTGTTTCACAATGGTTTCAGTGGCTATTGTCTTATTATGTGTTTCACATATTTCCCAAATATTTTTTCTGACTTCTGTTGAATAATTAACAATAAAGAATATGGTGATCTCTGGAAGTCATGGAGTCCCACTTCCTTTTATGTGGGAATATTACAGCAATAGAATACATCAGCTGTGATTTTGTTCAGCCAAATCTTGAAAAGCCCTCAGGATGGATATTCCACCGTCTCCTCAGATATTATCTCACAAGAACTCATGTTATACTGAGGAAATAAATTTATTTATTGAAAATAAAAAGTGTTCATAACATACACTATTTTCAGTGATTTGATGCCAAGTATTTTGCAACGAGATATACAGAAAAAATCAAAATTTGTGAATTTTGTTAATTTTTCCACTGGAACATTGTTTAAAATTAGTGAACCTGTTTTAACCTTAAATACTATTAACAACTACCAGAGATAAATTTATATAACCATTAATGTTAACATTAATATTGTTTCTCATTTTAATTACCACATACTTGCTAATTACTATTTTTAAGTTTTTTGTTTATGCTAGCTATGAATTTAAATTAGCATAAATATTATAGGTGAGAATTGTTTTTTTCAGGGAAAATCTGAGTTTGGAATGAACAGAAGGGTACTTAAGTTCTTAGATAGATATTCTATGTTACCTTGCAAAGCTCTGCATATCTTTGTTTTACCTTCTACATCCTTATCTTGCCATCCTTACAGATTGCGCAGTGCTTAGTGCAAGTTTATTTTCCTTCCCTTTTTATTTCAGAAGACTGCAACGTATTAAACACCTCCTAACAATTATTACTATCCTTTTAAAAATAGCCAGCATCCATCTCCATGAATTAGGTTACACTGTCTGCAGTATTTCAGTGTTTTCTTGTATAAAAGTGCCCTTTTCTTTACAATGAAAAGCATTAATAAATTTTTGACTGTATTTCTCTAGCAAAATTTAATTACTTAGCTGCAATACCACTATTTTTATTGCTACTAGACTGTCTAATGTCACAAAGGGCAGACTGCAGACTGCAGGTGGTCTATGAAAAATTTTAAGTAGCTTCCAAAATGACTTCTCAGTTGTGGTCCCTTTTGGCCAGAACCAGTTGATTGTTAATGTTGTGATAATTAGAGGACCCTTTTCAGCTCAGCTGCAATGCACAGCTGTTCATGTCCAAAAGCTGCAGGAGCTGCCAATCACTCTGAGCCTGAGACCGTCCCTTGTCAGGGGATTTGTCAGATGGTGAAAGACCCCACTTCACACACCACAACATACCCTTCTGCCCTTCCAGTTCAACTTACAAAGTGGCCAAAGGCTCTTGAAATTACTATTTCAGCAGAGCAGAGCTTCTGGAGTCATAGCTGAATAAAATTTAAACTCTAGGGACACCAGAGTGAATGTACTCTGGTAAGAATTTCAATTATAAGGTATTCAAAACCTAAACAGCTAGCTGTGGAAAAAAAAAAACAAACAAAAACAAAGGCATGATTGAAGCTGATGTACACAAACTACTCAGATAATGTGAAGTTAGTTGTGTATGTATATATTTTTTTATATTTGATGTTAGGTTTTGGTAGTGCATTGCAAACCTGAAAGAATTCTGTATGTTTGAAACTAATGGCATGGAGTTCAAATTTAGTGTTTTTCTAATAATTTTACAGAAAACTTACCTGTTTTCTGAAGACATTATAAAGTAATTATAAATGTCACAGTGAAAGGTAAAGATACTGTCAAATTTTGTTGAAATCTTGTTCCCTATTTGTTTTAACTGGGAGAAGAATTATATACAGTGTAATAAATTACCTGTGCTTTTAATTAGAGCTTCAAAGTCTGTGAGTCCCCGACATGAATTACTATAACATATACAGATTTATATTTTTGACCTTTACTTTAAATTACTATCAAGAACAGCAATAGCTAAATATTCGTATATTTCTGTTTCATTAACTTGAAAATATAGGACACCTATGCTGAGAGTAAAATAATGTATCTATATATTCTAAAAAATGGCAAAAAAGTACTAGGAGGACGTATATATGAATGTCAATATCATAGTTAAAAGACCATCTTGTTCAAATCCTGCTAAGGTTATACTCATTACAATTTGGGTATGTCCATCAAAGCAGTCACAGATTAATCCTTTCTACTTTTGTAGAGAAAAAAAATATCAGATTAGAACATTTCATATGGAAAGAAGACAAGCAAGAATAATCATCTCTGAGACGATTTAAAAAGGTAATACCTGTAAAATGTTTAGAAGAGTGGACTGCTGGTTTAACTCATAAAGTCTGCTCAAAATCTCAATCCAACTTCCTTCATGAGTCCCCAAATTGTGGAAGAAGCTTATTGCTCTGGACTCCATATGGAACTGAATGCAGCATTACCCCTGCTACAGGACCTCATCATATATAATCTGCCACATGGCAGATTGTGCATCACCATGTCTGGAGCTAGAATAACAGTTTTACAGTATGAGAAAATTATAGCAGACTGCAACACATCTACATCTTTACCTTTGTTGTAGAATGACCATGGTGGTGCCCACCTGCTTTATCACTCCGCTCCTAAGAAGGACAGGGCAAAAGGAAAATATCATGAAAGGCTCATGGGTCAAGAAAAAGGCAAGGAGAGATTACTCACCAATTACTGTCACAGGCAAAACAGATTTCACTTGGGGAAATTATTTCAATTTCTTCACAATCTAAATCAGATTAGTGCAATGAAAGATAAAACTAGATCTAAGAACACTTTCTGTTGCCCCTTGCCTCTCTATGTGGCTTGAACTTTTCTCCCAATTTCTCCATCTCCTCCCCATCAGCAAGGTTGGGGGACAGGCCATAGGAGTTATTCACATATCTCTGCCTCTTTCCTCCTCACACTCTTCCCCTGCTCCAGTGTGGGGTCCTCCAACAGAACACTCCCTGACCTTCTCCAATCTAGGTCCTTCCCACTGACTTCAGTTCTTCATGAACTGCTCCAGAGTGGGTCCCTTCCATGGATGCAGCCCTTCAGGAACTCCAGCATGGGTCCCCCTTGGGGTGACGAATCCTGCCAATGAACCAGCTCCAGTGTGGGCCTCTCTCTGCATGGGACTGCAGTTCCTGCCAAGAGCTGGCACCAGTGAGGACTTCCTACATGGTCACATCTTCCTTTGGGGCAAATCCATCTGCTCCTGTGTGGTGTTTTTCATGGACTGTGAAATGGATACCTGTTCCATTGCGGACCTTCACTGGCTGCAGGGGACAGCTCACCATGGGCTGCAGCCTTCCCCTCTTTCTTCACGAACCTGAGCATCTGCAGAAATGTTGCACATATTTTAAATTCTCTCTCCTCCTGCTGTTGCACAGAAGGTTTTTCACTTTAGACTTGTTATCCCAGAGGTGCTACCAACATCACTGATGGGCTCAGCTTACACACCTGGGGAATAAGAACCCCAATGAATGAATATATTTCATGTGATTCCTGGCTGGAAAAGAGTTCTGCAAGAAAGGTCCTGGCAGTGTTGGTGAATATGAGCCAGCAAACTGAACATAAGCTAGTAGTGTGCCTGTGATACAAAGAAGGTAAATGATAACCTCTGCTGCATTAGGGGTGTAGCCAGAAGGTGAAGGGAAATGATCCTTCCCCTTTATTCAGTGCTAGTGAGACCATACTGGGAGAAATGTGTCTGGTTCTGGGCTCTCCAGTACAAGATAGACATGAGCACATTAAACACATTAAATACAACAAAGTTGTCATGAAGTCCAGCAAAGGGCTGTGAAAAAAGATGGAGAGGCTTGAGTATGTCTTGTATGTAAAAAGATTGTGAGACTGTCCAGCCTAGAGTAGAGAAGGCTTACAGGGAGTTTATCAGTGTATATAAATGCCTTCAGGGAGGGTCTAAAGAAGACAGAACTCATGTCTTTCTAAATGTACCTGGTCACAGGACCAGAGTAAATAGGCACAAACTGCAACACAGAAGGTTCACCCAGAACATCAGAAAACTTTTCTCCAGAGATCCCTTCCAACCTCAAACATTGTTTTATTTTCTGATTCATCCTTTGCATCTAAATAAACAAGCCTAAGTACCCTGAATGGGTTAGGCAACTGTGTGAGCAGGATACAAAGCCTGCTTCATTTAATAACCTCAGTTTCTAATCAGTCAATTCTGTAATCTTTATGGTCAGGTGAAATTACATCCAGTTATGATTGCCTAATATGAAGAGTATGGAGGCAATTAGCTCAGATTCTCCATCTTTTTGTTTCAATGTATTTTAATTAAAAGCACTTACACAACTTACACATTTTCCACGTGAATGACAACAATATAACTGAGTTTATTATCTGTCAATAATTTGTTGTCTGCCCAACAGTTCATGCTTTTTATCACAATAAATTAGCTATTATATTGTTATACTTCCATTGCAACTGGAGGAGAGATTTCAGATTTTGTATGGGATACTGAGCATATATGAGTTATCCTTGCTTCCAGTGCAGCTAGCACACAACCATTATATCATAGACTTTGAAGCACAGTGTATTGTGAAGCCTGGGTTTAAGCCACTGGCAAGACAATTTAATCTCTGAGGATCCCTGAACTAGTTAAAAGTAACTGAGGTGTGTTTGACCCTGTCTCTGACTGCTATATAGCTGTGCCCAGAGAGAATTATGGGCCATCATAATCTGTACCATCATCTGTACGATCTACAGTAATTTCCAAATGCAGCTCAGTTAATTATTTTTGGTATTTACAAACATTTGTTATTTTCTGCTGGTTGTCTCTGCATTTCTGTCCCTTGGTTTGATGGAAATCTATGAAAATTGCATGAAAAAAATTATGGCTGCTGTGTTGTGCAGTAAAGTGTAAAAGTTGCCATAGCATGGCCATCTTCTTGTTTTATATAAATGTTTATTATGTTCATGAAATCACTTTAATTGTGATGAAGAATTTTGATTTTTTTTCTCTGCCATTTAGTAGCCAAACAAGTAAACCAACAAAGAAACTATGAAACACCTATTGTAGATAGCCAAATAGCTTTTAATATGAGGAATTTAATCCTGATAGAAGATGTTTATATATGTGAATAAATTACTTGTTTTAGACTTGCTAAATCCTAAATAATCTGTTTGGCATACAGCTCTCAAATGAAGTACAAAGCAAGAGACCTACTGCAGCAGCAGAAAAGCATTTTTGGGGTTTGTAACATCTGCAAGTTCTAGCAGATCCCATCTGCCAGACAAATGCAACAAATACATTTGTCATATCTGAGAAGTATAAGTCTTCAAATGAAGCACCTTTAATTTGAGCAACAACAGTGTTGCACTGGAAATTTCATGATAGTTTGAATTTCAAATTGATATTAAGGTTGGAAAAATTGTAGTGTCTCAAATATACTACTTTAGGGGTGAATTTATGTTCTGGAATACAGACTACTGTGTGATTTAATGCTGATTGTCTAACCTTGTGATGTGACTGGCAGAGTGGGATGGGAGTGCCATAATTTTCAGGCACTACAGAAGGCATGGTGCTATCTAAATCCCAATAGAACTCTGCTGAATTGATGAAATGACCAGGAAGGCCTAATTAAAGCTGTTCAGCCCAAATGTATTGATGTATTACATCTATTGTACTTTCGTTCAATAGGTCTACCCTATGAATGCTGGCATGCCTGTAAAGTAAACTAAACAAACTGCATAAATAATACTGCTAGGAAAAGAGACACCCATGGAATCAAAGCTGAGTCATGCAAAATCCAACAGGCTGCCCTTTGATCTTATTTTCATACAATATTATATTAAAAAAATATTGCTTATATCTTATCAAGTGAGAAAAGAGACAGACTCTAGTACTGACAATGTTACTGAAATGTTATGTATTTAGCTAGCATATATTTAATTCTGTTAGTCAAAAATATAATTCTTGAATATTAAAAGGTTCCTCAGAGATTGTTTCCCTTTCTATGATTAAAATATCTCTGAATAGTATATCCATTATAATGAAGAGGAATTCTACCTATAAAGTGTTTCATTTACGTCTGAGTTCTTGTTGAAATGTGGTAATTTTTTCAGCTATTTCAACAGGAATGTGTAACTTCAAACTTATTTATATTTTGGCTGCATGGCTTTACCTGAAAACTGATACAGAATATAATTTGGAATATTCTGCTGTTAAGGAATGAATGCAACAAAATATATAAAATGAGTTTGCTTGTCTTTGTCTGCAAGAAGTTAGATTTATAAATCTGTCTAGATTTATAATCTCATCAAGATTTATAAAATACCAAACTTTAATTTAATACTTAGATTTATAGAAATGTTAAAACATTTACACTTACTGTTTAAAATAAGTATGTGGGTATTTTTCTTTATAATTTTGTGATAAATAAAAAATGAAAACTATTATAAAAATAGCTAGCCTGAAAATGAGAAAAAACCCTTTCATTTCATTCACAGACCATCTGTGACATCTTCAGGCTTAATTTTTGTGCTTGTTAATTTAAAAACTTTATATATGGAAGTTTTGCTTCAACCTAATCAAGATTTTATTTCTTTTTGTTTATATGTAAAACTGAAAAATTCATGATTTCCCAAGCTCTTCTGTAAAGTATGTTAAAGAATTGTAGGTCTTAATATCTATAGGTAACATAGGTAAATTTATAAATCTCTTTTAAATATAGGATGCATGAACACACCTGACAGAAAATCTATAAAATCAATAGAAGGCATGATTTTTTTTTTCTCTTCCTGACACATGGATTTTTTCTTTCAAAGAGGGATTGAGTGTATTCTCAGACAGTTTACTGATGACATCAAGTTGGGCAGGAGTATTGATCTGCTGTAGGGTAGGAAGGCTCTGCAGAAGGAACTGGACAGGCTGGATCAGTGGGCTGAGGCCAATGGTTTGAGAATCAACAAGATGTAGTGCTGGGTCCTGCCCTTGGGTCACAAGAACCATGCAACAGTACGGGCTAGAGGAGGAGTGGTTGGGAAGATTCCCAATGGAAAAGGACCTGGTAGCGCTGGTTGACAGATACTGAACATGAGCCAGTGTGTGTCCAGGAGGTTAAGGAGGCCAATGGCATCCTGGTTTGTATCAGAAGCAGTGTGGATGAGGGTCTGACAAGAAAGAGACAAATTCTACAGCTGGACACAAAGTAGATAAATAGGATTTCTGAAATTTCAGGCTAATAAGAGACTTATCTATAACAGGGCTATAGAATTCATAAGGAAAATTTTTAATGGCTATGCTGGAAGATAGACTTTGGAATGATACTGAATAGCCATGCCCTTTGGCAAATACTGCTGTATGTGCTCATTATGTGCTAGAGCTGTATATTTTTCTAAGGCTTCTTATGAATGTCTTCAGTTTTAAGCAGAGGAGCTGCTCTGAGCCTCCATGGAGAAACATACTCTCACTAAAATGGAAAATAATTATTTCTTTGTCCTCAACATATGAATACCCAAGCAAACTTATTTAAAGGAACTGTTTTTCAGTTCAGATTGCTTGGAATATTTCTGGACAAAAGGCTCCTTAAAATCAACTCAAACATGGACTGAAGTAATACAATACTTCCTTTCTAAAGAGCTTACATTTTCAGTTTTTTGCCTCCCTCTTGTCTCCCATCTCTTTTCTCCTTTTCCTACTCCCTTTACCATGGCAAAGTTGGTAGCAACCATTATTCCACTACTGCAGTATTCAGTGAGAATCTCCATCTCTGAGTCCCATCTATGTTATGAATGGAAATAATATCTTACCTTTTTCAAAATTTTTCTAAAAAAATTCGCCCTTTCACACAACTTGATGGATCAGTTCTTCATACAGCTGTTCATGTGGAAATATGCTTATAGTACATTTTGTTTTGTAGAGTTTCCTAAATGGCTCAGTAGGGCTCAGGACTCTTAGAATTACTCATAATTATTAATAAAACTGATTAGCAATTTTTCAGTTCTGTTAGTGCAATGTTATAATTGTATTTGTATCAATATTCAAGCTGTGCCAGTTTTGAACAATCTTACCTCCAGCTGAGATCACAGAAAATGATGCACAACCTCGAGCTAACATATTCTTCATCTCAATATCAAGTACAATGACACTACAGTACACTAATGTAAAATTACTCAATAACATTTTGAAAGGTACCATCTGCCTTTCCTTTAAACCTTTCAAGATGTACTGGTACAGTAGTGTGGCAGGGAAAGAAGAGGAGAGGGAAGACAGAACTAGAACTTAATTTTATTCAAAACTGGGTTTTTTTTTCAAATTTCAGTCAGAGGGCTTTCATGCTTCTAGCCTTGTCTAAAAAAGCCACTCACCGCATGACCCAAATTTAATTCAACCAATTTATTTAAGCTCTAATCAATATGTCACTTGGAGCTGTTATATTGTGATGCCTTTTATATATTCGGTATGAACTATTTGTCACTTCTATTAAATAATGCTTCAAAAATAGGTCTGTTTATGAACATCATAGCTGTCACCTGTCATGGAAATACTGCTTCCAAAGTGTGGCCAATTAGATTAATATTTACGTTTATTCACACTTATTAGTTCCTCAGAAAATTAACTAGAAAGTTGTTTCCTTGCATGTTTCTCCTTCACAAAACATGAGTCAGAAAGTCACTTGCACTGCCCAGTTGCTCAGCTCATTCCCTAAGGACCCCCTTCAAAACAGGGAAATAAAAATCCACTCTATCATGCAGAATAAACCCCCAATGCACCATGTAAAACTCTGATAGGAATGTCTTTCAAATTACTACAGCTGCACAGAGAGTGTCCATTTTTTATTGACAGTGATTTGGTGATGATGATAGAACAAGAATTAACCTTGCTTTGACAATGTCGTTTTTTTCTTATTTGCATTGCAGGTCAGCAACTGAATGATACCTGTCAAACTTTATACGATCACATCTGAGTAAATAACGATTTCTGCATGCCAGGCTTTGTTTGACAGTATTTCTGTCTGAGAAATGCCAGCAGCAAAAAGCCCATTAACTGCTTCCACCCACTGTTCTTATATAACTCTCTGTATCTTTGCTCTCCAGGCTGATGGGGAGCAGCAGGGACACAAGCCATTTGTTACAGGCTTCACATTTCTGTGGGTTAGAGTGTGCTCAGTCAAACCACATGGCACAATGCAAACTAAGATATTAGAACAATGGGCTAAGATATTAAAGCAATGGACTCATCTTTGCTAAAGAAATATAAGGTGACATCATGGCATTTTTTTTATTTATTGAAATAGGCAGCCACTTCTGCACAAGGCAAAACTGAAATAAAAAAAGTAAATTAAAGAACAAAAAAGAAACTCTCACCTCTAAGTTTCCAACAGTTGTGCAATGGATTTTTCCTACATTATAAAGATGCTTCATGCTACAATAATGATGGGAAATTACTGGTTGCCTAGTCATTGGTGCTTCTGTAAGTCTCACTTTCATTCACAGGCAATGTGTGCCTCTGGCTTACAGTAAATGCATGTGGGGAAGAATTACATCCCTGTCACATTGGTACACAAAAGAACTTAGACAATACATGAGAACTGCCAATAATTTCTCAAGAGGTTCAAGTGACTTACTGAAATACTTAACTGGCTCTTGCAATGCATATTTATTTCTTCCTTTAAAATCTCATTCCCCACAGCAAATACATTTAGGCATATTAGTAAGTGGCCAAAACCAGGACTGTTTATTTTGCCAACTAATCCTATGAATTTTACTGCAGTGGGATTCAGCCCTGTGCCATCCATTATTAACATTTGCCTCTACAAAATAAAACCCCCAGATGCCAAAGCTAATCAAAGTAAAATATTTTTCAGATTTTTTTTTCCATCCCAAATCATTAAAAGCAAATATTAAAATAGATAAAATGATTACAACTATCTTAGAACAAGGTAGGTGGACCTGATTTTCATGTAACTTTATATACATGAAGTTTTGCTCCATTTAATTTATCTTTACAAAACTTCTCATTGCACTGAACAATGCTTGAATCCAGAGTGAATATCACTGAAAAAAATGGTATAGATTGCTGTTTGGACTTTGATATTTTTCAGATACAGATTTTTTAAATATTTATTGATAAATATTTTTGTGTAAAATGGAATTTTATGGATCAGATGTTTAATGCACTGAAATGCATTAGTGAGAATGGCATATTAGGCTCCAGGTATTTATTTGCTTATCTGAATATAAGGATACTTACTGCACTTTGAAACACCCTTTACTCTCCCCTCTGATTTCCAGCTGCTGCTCTGAGAATTCAGAAATCTCAATTTCAGCCTTGTATAGGTGCCTTATACCTATATACAGAAATTTTGCACATCTTGTGTCCTACTCGTCACTTTCATGCATTTCTCAGATCCCTTAGCACATCTCAGGTCAAGATCCCTGCATTTTAGTGCATGACTCAAGTCACATTTCCATTGCTTATGCAGGAAATTTACAGCTCACATGTTGATATATAAAATGCACATGGATATCTGAATTTGGCTCTGAATCATATTCATCTGTACTGTAAAAGGTGTCCTTGAAGATCCTATTGGGAAGAGTTGTAAGACTGGATGAAGAATGAAATACTGCCTTACTCCCCAGCAGGAACTGTGGTTCTTAATCCAACTCTATCAAGCTTGTGTAGTTTCATCTGCATGTTTAAGTCCTGTGGTTTAGGAATAATATTTCCAAATGTAGTATTCCTACTGAAACACTAAACTGTGCTTCACTCACTCTCTCCCCCTCCTTATTAATAAAAGTGTGTAGAAGAGAGGTGAATGATTCACAGCTGAATGCTCACCATGTGGAAGCTGGCAATGCCCCAACAACTCCACCACACTACTCAACCAGAAGACACTGCTTCCTCCTGCCCCATGTGCATGATGTTAGATGATATAGAATAACTTTGGAGTTCTAGCCATGCCCCTCCTTCTATTGCAAAAATTCACGGTGTTCTAACTAAGACAGTCATACAACCCTAATTTTCACCTCCTTACAAAATTACATGGGCCATGATTTAGCAAAATATACAATGTCTTGGTTCATATTTGTCCTGGCTTCATCTTCTTCTTAGTAGCTGTGACAGTGGTTGAAGACTAATGTTGAAAACCCATAGATGTTTTAGTTGTTGCTACAAGGTGCTATCTCCAAGTCAAGAACTTTTTGGATTCCCATGCTCTGCCAGCAAGGAGGTGCACAAGATGCTGACAGGGAGCACACAGGTGACCCAAACTGGCCAAAAGGATTTAATATTCCATGCCATAGAATGTCACTTTCAGTGTATCGACTGGGGCGAGCTGTTTGTGAGGGATCAATCTCTGCTCATGGACAGACTATGCATTGATCAAAGAGTGGTGAGAAAATGTACTCTGCATCACTTAGATTTGATTCCTTTCCTCGCTCCAATTACTATTATAAAACTTTTTTTTTCAATTGTTAAGGTGTTTTCATCTCAATCCACGAGTTTTACTTTTTTGTCTATTCTCCTCCTAGTTTTGTCTACTCTACTCCTGGTATTTAATTGCTGGCTGGAGTTAAACCATGACAATATTTTGCACGTGATTCAGTTTGATGCATAATTTAGGACTTTTAGATCAGATTAATCTCACCTAACAGGCTACAGATGCAGACATTTAAAGGTAAAAGTATATATTTGTGGTAGTCTGTTGTTTTACAGTTTGTTCTTCTGTAGTATGCTTTAATATTCCTTGTTGTAAGTTTGTAGTGGTTCAGTCTCTGTACCCCATTTGGTTTCTCTGATGGTTCAGTCGTGAGGTGTTCACCAGTTTTCCCCCACCAAAATGCCTGTCAATGCACATGTCAATCAGCCTGTACAGCTCCCTTGTTCCTTGTCTCAGGCCTGTCTGTCAAAGCTAGCACACTCCTTTGGTTCTGGAGAGTTCCCTGTCTCCCATCCCTTCCTGGAAGCAGAATTGGGTGTGAGGTTCGCTCCTCCCCGCGTTGGCTTCTCTTGGGGAGCCCTTACCCTGCCCCGCTCCCCTGATGCCTCCTGTCGGTCCCCGGCTGTGTCCTCCCCGTGTTCCCTCTGCCCTTGGAAAGCAGCCCCTTGGGGCTCAGATGTGTCACTCGCTGTGCCCGCTGCGGGATGAGCTCTCCGCAGACTCAGCCGAGTGTCCTTCCCTCGCTGCCGTGGCTCGGTTTCCCCGTGTCTGTCCGTGCTGCGCTCCCCGCCCGCAGCGCTCCCGGCCCGGCCCGGCTGGGCAGAGCCTCGGGGCGGCCGCTGCGTGTGGCCCCGCGGTGAGCGGGACAGCCGGGGAGCCCGCCCGGCACGGACACGGCCGGGCGCATATTCACACTGCACAGAGCAGGAAGATAGGCATCATTTTGTGCCTAAAGTGCCTTTCTTGAGTCATAGAAGGTTTAGGTTGGAAGGCACTTCTAAGATCGAGTCCAGCCATTAACCTAACAATGCCAGGTCCACCATCACAAAACCATGTATTACCTACCACATGTAAATATATGTTGCTTCTTACAGTCAAGGACAGTCTGAAACTTGTTTCAATTGCTAAATATTGACATCTAAAGTCAACTGACTTTTCTTAAGTTTCCCTGCTGGGCTATCAGCTTCCTCTTGTGAAAATCAGGAGTCTTCTGGACATTCTGTGTCTTATGGGCTATATTTGGGTATATTCAATGGTACTGTGTCCTTATGTGTGGGCAACAGAATAAGCAATCAGTTGAAAAAAGAAGTCTGCAGAGGGTAACTACGATCTCCTCTTTTAATTCCCCTTTAAAAATCTTTCTTGCTCTGGATCTATGACAACATGGACATGTAACTTAGATGGGAAAGCTTAAGTGACCTAAATCTTTCACTTAGACAGTAAAACAGAACAAATCAATTGTCTTTGTGCCAGCATTTTTTTCCTCTCACTAGGAATGACTTTTGTTTTAAGAGTCTGAATTACTATAGCAATTCATGAATAACCATTAGTGCCATCTGGCAAGTTTTCAAGATGACTTGTTTTACTACACAATGCTTGCACTGGCTTTGATACAGTGACCTGCATAGTGTTGTTTTTGACCCAGCTTAACTGAGCAGAAACAGAACCAGAAATTGCATTACTCATTTACCTGAGAAAGCATTTTTATAAGGTGAGACAAGTTAATATCATTATGTCATGATCTGAGGCTTGGAACATTTGAAATAATAATAAGAAATCTTTTCTGAGTCTAATTTAAACTCTTATATGGTATTCATTCCTTCATTTTCTTGCAAAGGTAACTTATAAAATTTAAAAAATATTAGATAAGAGACTTTCTGTATAGATCAGGACAATAAATTTCAAATAAGCATTTTTTTTCCATGAAAAATCATATTGTAAAAAGAAGGAACTGAATTCTGATATAATGAACTTAGGTAAAAATTATTATTTATTTATTTAAATAACAAAACCAATTAACTTATTTTAGGATACAGGATATATTAATGAGTATGTGGTACATGCAATATTAAGCTCCCAGGTACATCTATCTGAATATGTTGGGCAAGATCCAGGAGTTTAAGAGAGAAATCATATTTATCACTGCCTTGAGGAAGGTCTCATGCATGGCTGCTTTAGTTCCTCTGAACAGAAGAATGATCTCTGGAGTCTTTAGATCCATCCTCTAGACTCTTTTAGGATGACTGAACTGTGATTCATCATATTTACTACAGCATTAATGTGCCTGTTCCACCTCAGGGATGAGATACAGCAAGTTCTACTGTGTTCAGTGAAAGGTTTTGGTGCAGCTACATGCAAATACTGCAGGAGATTAAACCTTAATGTATACCCTTTGCAGTTGTTATAACAAATCAAAGTTAATTCTTCTCATTTATTTTTAAATAAAATGCATGGACCATGAGTATTCAGTCAATGTTGTAGAAAGCCACCACAGTAAGGATACAGAAACTTTCTGCAGAGTACATTAGTAGCAAAATGACCAGTCTGGATCAAATAAAGCCCTCAGCTATGCTTCACGCTTAATTACACTCAAAGTGATTCAAAGCTATTTGCTAGCTGTGTCTACTCTAATTTCTAAACTGATCTTCACAGGGCTGACAGAATGCTAAAAAAACAGCTCACACTGCTGAGTGGGATGACCAGCAGCAGCACCAGAAACTAAAGGAGTTTTTTTCTGTATTTTGCTTTCACTGACGGCGATTAGCTGGTGTATGGCTTAGCTGTCAAACAGCATAAGTCCTTTTGGTGCACTTGCAGCAGAATGAGCTCGATGTGACTTGGAAGAAACCAGCTGACATAAGGTGGAATTGTCTGTGAAAGGGAAGAGGTTGTTATTGGCTAGTTTTGTTAGATGTCGCAGGAGGAGAAAGAAAAGCGTCAGTCCCTGCATGGATCCGTACGGCTCTCTGGGATGGTGAGCCACTGACAATGACAAGATGCCATCTGTTAAGAGGCTGTTCTGAAAAAAAACTGGAGCTGCTGGAGGATTTCACTGCACTGCAGTAGGCAAGTAGCACATTTGGCATATAAGGGGCCCAAGCATGTCTGCTGGCAAATGTGGCTTATACACACCAGCTTTCTGACTCAATAGATAACAAGAGTGGTGAATCTATGATAATTATTTTAGGAATTCTATCAGTTATTTTATCTAGAAAGAAGTGTGTTAAATTAGTGATCTCCTCTTCTAATATCTTCCAGAAGAAACACATTCTTTTCAGCTGGAAATACTACAAAGATCACTGGCTTCTCTGTTAGAAGTCATTAATTTAATACTTATTGCATGCACGTGAAAAAAAAGATAAAATTGTCACACTGTCCATGTAATAAATATCTTATGTATTCATAGAGTCATAAAATCAAATAATGTTAAGGGGTTGAAATGGACCTTAAAGATAATCTAATCCCAATCTTCACCCCAGTGTATGGGGCCACTTTTCAACTTCCACCTTCCGCTTCCTAAACCAAGAAACCACATTATCCAACACCTTACCCAACCTGGCTTTGAACACTCCCAGGGTTAGGGCAACCATAATTCTTCCTTATAGGTACTATTCTGTCAAATTTTATAATAAACATGGCAAACTTTCAATACTAAATCCCAAGTAAATATATTTTTTACATATGAAACTTGGAAAATGTCAGATAAATGAAATATAGCATTGCCCAAATGAAATTTTGGTTTGCAGATTTATCTGCATATCACTTCTTTATCTCAGAAAAATTCCAGTTATAAAATAAAATAAAATAAAATAAAATAATAAAATAAAATTTAATAAAATCTTAATTCTTCCACTCCTTTTATTATAAACATGTATTAAAGAAATCTGTATTTTCTATAGTAAAAAACCACAAAGAATCCATATGTACAGTAGACTAAAGAGCTTTTTATTAGGGCAGGTTTTAATTTAAAGCATTGTGTAGACAGCAAGAATAATGGTACTATTATAATTTAGACCATGATGCAATGAATTTGACTGTGATCAGATGATCTCTATAAGTGATGTTTTAAAGTCCTCTCAAGTTTGAATTGCACAGTACTAATACATAATAGTATCACAAATAATTTAAAATTATGTCTTAATCCAGACAAGACTAGAATTGTTCTGAGTTGGAATTATCTTCAACAGATCTTTGGATTCCTTCCACTGCTTTCTGTGATGATACCCTTTGTATGTATGAGTTTGCTAGTTTAGAGTTCCCAGCTTCAAGAAATCCTGTGACTACATTATCAAATCTCAGACCTGTCAGCATCAGCAAAGGTTGTTAAGAGTGATTTTAGCAGACTGCAGTAAATCAGGATCTATATTGTATTTCTCTATGTATTCAGTTAAGATCCTCAGTTAGGGCTAAGACTTGCTCCATATTGAACTCCAATGAAACATTATCCATAGATATGGTGTGACAGGAATTCCCAGAGATCAGCTGTGCAAATGATTCATTGTATACAGAGATAATTGGACTGAGTTCTGAACTGAATTCAATCAGTACAGCTCCAGTCTCCTATGGAGCTATACTGTTTTTCAAAAACTTATGTTATGGCCACAGACATCTGTTGACTAAAGGGTTATGGAATTTATCAATTGTACTGTACCCTCATGTCACTTGATGTTTTCTTTCATTTTATGCTTTTCATAAACCTGGAAGGCTCACTCTGCTGGCTAGTGGTCTCTTGCTTTCCTATTGGTTCTGTTGAATTGTCTGGGCACGCTTAGTGGCATCTTGTTCCAGGGGCTGATGAGTTTTATCTTTAAGCACAATTTTCACAAAGCTAAAAAATGTGGCTGATGAGATGCCATTTTGTTGACTTTCTGTAAATGACTTAATTTGTTGCAGGAAAAAAAAAACAGACACATCATTATTTTGCTTGCTTCTTTAGTCCTTTTTTCATAATAGTAATAGTGGTAGTAGTAATAACAGTAATAATAATAATAGCAACAACAACATCATCAACAAAATATACAGACAAAATCCTAATTTTCTATTATCCCTTGAGCATATAATACTCTATATAATTCTCTTCTGGAAACAGGCAGATGGAGACAACTGACAAGGGAAAAAAAAGAGGAGGAGGAGGAAGGAAAGGGAGATGAGAGAATAGAATGTGAAGAGGGAGGGAAAGTGAAAAAGAAGATAATAGGTAAAATTCTATACAAAGAAGAAAACAATAAAGCTACACCATGTTGTATGACAGCTGGGATGGGATCTTCTGTACATGAGCTGAGGATTTTTAGAATGAAACAGAAATGTCAAAAAAGCCTGACAAAGAAATCCATTGATTGTTACTCAGCACACATTTGAAAGCACTTGCCTGATGCATTCCACAGGTTGCAGATCAGTCTTCACAAAGTTTTGGAGAAGAGTAATGCCTTTTGAATATAATTTACCATAGCTTCAGCTCAGTGAAATTCAGGTATTTATGGTACTGATGTCTGTCTTCAAGCCAGGTAGTTCAATTTTGCCCACATAAACATGTCTAACACCGTGTCCGTGTGTCCAGCCTGGCCTTCAGCTGCCATTGCAGCACAGTACATGTTTCCAAGAGATCTCATACAATATGTGACTGTCATCTCCATGTGCATGCCCTGGGTACTGAGTGGCATCTCAGATGGCACCAGGCACTGAAGTAGGGACAGGTGAATAGACCTTTAGGTCATCCTTGAAGAAAAGTGGTGTAAGGAATACATCTAGTGTATAGATAAATATGTAAGTCTAATCTAAGCGAGGTGAGATTTTAACATTGAAAAAGATGCTTTGGTTCCATCATAGTTCAGTCCCACCATTATTTCACCTTTGTGTTTAAAGCCTATGAGGCCTTACAGATAAATTTAGACTAAATAAAGAAAATGAGGAAACAGAAGATAAAGAGGAAAAAGGGACAAATAATATCTTAAAGGCATGTGTTAGAAAGAAACAAAATAAAAGACACTATCAAAGAAAAATACAAAATTTAGCTAAGATAAAATATCTAATAATTAAAAAGGCCCAATATTCAATGCTAAAAATAAGCAAGTTAAGCTCTGATTAAACAAAATATATGAAAATATCACTGTTTCACTGAGACTTTTGCTGAATCTTACACAGTAACACCTTTCCTACTTTGTCTGAGAAGGTTTATATGCTATTGACTGATAGTTTTAAACTGCAAATTGAGGCACAATAGCTAGATCAAAGCTGTACTTTTTATGGTAAAACTACTACTAAGATTGTATTTATCAGTGTATGAAAGGTCTTTCAATTTCTTTAGTGCATCAGTTTTCAAGGATCTCTAAAGAAAACATTTTAATCCCAAAAGTTACTGAACATGAATATTATACCTCAGGCACTGTGTTTTCACCAGCATTTTAGGTGCAACAAGAAGAAAGTGTAGAAGTTTTTAGACTCTGCTAGTGATGTCTCAAGCATGGGAATTGTCTTACTGAGCTCCTACTTAATTGCTTTTACCTTATTATTCATATTTTCATTAAGCTAGCAAGCTGTCTTTTTTGTAGTGTGTTCCATATATTTTCTCTCTGGAACTGGGATTGTATTAAATTACTGTACTTTACCACATCCAGGATGTTTTACAGTTGCATTTTAATCACTTTAAGACATTTCACTTTTGCATATCCTGTTAATGGTACTGACACGTTTTGTATCATATTGCACACATATATTAAGCACCTACTTTTGGGATAAGCTATTTGGAGTCAGGTTTGGCTGCACACACTCCATCAGCGGGACTAATCTTACAACAGAATGATCTTCCAGGGAATAACATGAGGTCTTTATGTTGACACCTTGGATTTCACAGAGTGGGTAAACAATTGATTGGGTTTTGCTCTTTATGGAACAAACTGAGGCATATCACTATAGCAGGATTCTAAAAAGATATTCTTAGCATAGGGATTGGTGAGTCTAGATGCACATATGTTTGGGTTTCTGATGACATCAGAGCTTGTTAGTTTCTCAAGGCATAGTTATATAGATACCATGCTAGTACCTCCAAGTTATTTACAGGGAAACAGATAATGTCCCTATACTAATTCAGAAATTAAATGTTCTTCTTCCTTATTGGCCCTACACTTGGGAACAGAGCAGTTTTACTGGGGGCATTATTTAGTTGAATTTTGCACTGGGGATGGGTCACTCCAGACAGATTTTTTTCAGGTTTCAAGCACTGCTTTTCAATAAGTAACACTGATGAAATGGGTAGTGTAAAATTGTCAGGGGCATATAAGGGCTCTTAATTTTATCACTTGTTTCAGTTGCTCAATGAACATTCACTAAGCATTGACAAAATCTCAGAAGGCAGAGAGGCTGAGGTTGAAAGGAACTTCTGGAAGTCTCCTCATCTGAACTCTCAGCCCAAGCAGGACCACCAAGAAGAGTTGACCAGGACCATGTCTAGGTGGTATCTGAATGTCTCCAAGGATGGAAGCTCCACACCTCCCTGGGAAACTGGTACCAGTTCTTGGCCAACCTCACAACAGAGCTGTCTCCTGATATTCAGAAAGAAACTTCAGTATTTCATTGTGTGCCCATTTCTTCTTGTCCTCTTGTTATTAACACAAAGGAGAATCTGGCTCTCTCTTCTTTAAACCCTCTCTCTCTTCAGGAGATAACCACAAGCCCTCTGTCCACAAGGCATTCTCTACTCTAGTTTAAACTGGACCAGGTGTTTCAGCCATTCCTTGTTGGAGAGATGTTCCAGTCCCTTTATGATTTTTTTTTTAGGATTTTTGTTTGTTTGTTTTTGTTTTATTTTTCTTTTTTGACTGTCTACAGGATGTCCATGTCTCAGGTGTGACCTCACCAAGGCTGAGAAAAAGGATCACCTCCCTCCATCTGCTGGCACCAGTCCTCCTAATGCATCCAAGGATATAATTGGCATTCCTTCTGTCAAAGGCGCATCATTGGCTCATGCAAAATTTGTTGTCCATCAGGACAGCCAGAACCTTTTCTGACAAGCTGCTTTCCAACTGAGTGATCCAACCATGTACTGGTGAGTGAGGTTGTTACTACACAGGTGCAGCACTTTGCACTTCCCCTTATGCAACTCCGCAGGCTTCATGTCAGAATATTTCTTCAGGGTGCCAAGGTCCCTCTGGGTGGCAGTTTGATCCTCTGGCATATTAAACACTCCTATAAGTTTTATTAAACACTCCTATAAGTTTTGTGTCACTGGGAAAGTTTTTGAGGGTCCACTTTGCCATGTGACTCTGATGAACAGGACTGGACCCAGTACTGATCCCCAGGGTATAGACCAAGTAGCTTTCTTCTGGGTAGACTCCATGACAGTAATGACAACACCTTAGGCCCCATTCCTCCAAAGAGACGTTCATCCCTTTGTGCACTCGTCTACAGAGATGCACTGTGTATTTGGCTTTTATTCAGAAAGATTTTGACAACTGATATACTTTCCCCTACTCCCTTTACATTTCTTTTATAAGCCAAAATAGCACCAATAAATATATTCCCATGCTTACACATATTCAACATTATTTTAGGACATGAACTGAAGAAGCTTTTTTCTCTCTCTCTTTCTCTCTCTCTCTCTCTCTATATATATAGACATATAATATTGCTATAAATATAATTTGTAATGCAGTACTACATATGCAACATTTTTTTCAAATATATAGATGCTAAAATTCTCATGAAGATGAATAGAAGCATGGCATTTAAATCACCAATAAAAGATTTTTTATTAGATCCATGTAGCAATTACATCCAGTATAGCAAATACAGCACCAAATTCAGATAATGCAAAAGCATACTAATATAGAAAACTGAATTTGCATGTTTTGTGTTTTGTTTGGTTTTTTTTTTAGATTAAGGGTATAAAAGACCTTATCATATATTCTGTACTGGAGCGTATAATGCGTATTGCTAAAAGAGTTTGAAATAAAAACAAATAAACAAGGAAGAAGTCAATTATTTACAAGACTAGATCAACAAATTAGTAATGCAGGGTCTCTCCTATACGCCATAAATTCATATAGAGCTTCTAGGATTTATTTTAAGACTTACATAGACTTTCTGGTTTCTTTATCTTTCAGAAGGCCTTTTTGAATTGGGAATTATCTCTTGAAAAACAAGATTCTCACACTTTTAAAACCTTGAAATTATGAAGTCCAGAAATTATGTTTACACTACATGGAAACTGGAAATTGATTTCCAAGTGTATCTTAAATATTGCCTCAGTTGCCTCCACTTATTGCAGCCAGTTTATTTGAGCAGTTTCTGGGTTTAGTTTCTAAATACTTCACTTTCTGTTTTTATGTTTTTCTTTTAAATATTCTTAAAAAAATCAGAGCTCAGAAATCAAAGTTATATGTTTTTAAAATATATCCTGCCTTTAGTTTTGGGAACATTCTAAAGTGCCTGCAGTTGTAAAGATCTACATTTGAATCAATCAGTTAAAAACAGTATTAGAGCCACTGGACAATGGCGAGCACTGACAGCTGCTCTACCTGACCTATTTCCTATGAGCACTTTAGGGTGAAATGAAATATCTGAATTTATTCTGAATTAATTTATTACTGCACATTAACTATAGACATACTTTGGGCAGCTGTCTGGGGCTATATATATATATATATATATATATATATATATACATGTAACTGATAAAAAAACTGAGACCAGCGCATTTCAGATACATTAATTATTTTCATGTTTGCTCATAGGAATTCTTTCTTTTTAATAGGGGTGCTAGTTTTCCCCTATGCTGTTTTCTTGGAGACAGTCAGTCTATTCTAGAGTGTGGATGTATAAAACACAGAAATTAATTAATTTTGATTATTATTTTTGAGAGTGAAAATATCTTGTTGACCCTGTGAAAATACATTGAGAAATGTTGCTGGGACATGGCTGATTTTCATTCAGTAAGAAGAGCTGCCTTGGAGATTTTCTGATTTTTCAACTACATAAGTTACTTTAACAATAGATATCACAGACGTGACTTCAGCATGTCTCTGGCTTATATGACTACAGCAGTAGTCCTACTGTTATAAGGCTAAAGGTACATTTGTTCAGCGATTGCCTGTATGGGATGTGTGGAAAGAAGAAACATCAGGTCCTTTAAGGTGTCTGGCCAAGCACTTTTCAATGTAAAAGGAAATAACAATAAAAGGAGGAAGACATAAAGAAGGACATACAGAGATACAAACCTGAATGGCAAATGAAAAGGGAGGAAGTCAGACCTGGTCTGTCAAACTAATTGATGAGGCTCTCTGGGAGTGTGAGAATGCTTCTTACAGCACAGATATCTGATCAGAGATCTTGTCAAATGGGAAAATAAGGAAAAAAGGAAACAGAAAAAAAAATACACAAACCTGACAGGTGAGCATAATGCTGACAAAGATAAAAACCAAATTTAGTCACCCATGGTAACGGATGGGCTATTGAGAAGCTTCAGGCAAACTGGTGTTTTGCAGTTGACAACAATGCAACCCTGAGGGTCCTGGGTATTGGAAGGGGTCACTGGGACTATACCAGGTCGAGGAGAACTGTGCAGGGAAAGCAGATGAGGGAAGAACAAAGAAGAGGTAAACAGAAAAGGGTATACAATGGGCCATTCACATGTAAAAGGGCCACCCCAGTTTGACCAGCCAAGTGAGCAGGGTGTCCCTTGTCCAGGCAAAGGTGTCAGGGAGAAGGGTGTGTGCTAGTATTCAGGGGAACCTGTGAGCATGGGGTGCCTGTACGATGAATGTGTGAGTGCTGTGTGTGTGAAGCAAGTACCCAGCAGTGAGTCAGGGACCCACGAGGCAGGTGAGGAGTGCTAGAATCCTCATAGCAGTGCTGGGCAAGCACAGGGAGTGTGCCCATGCTGGGAGAACTCATGAATGTGTGTGTATTTTGAACCTGGGCAGTGTGGGCTGTGTGTTGCACTGTAACTTTCTGCCTCTGCCAGCCCAAGAGGAAGAGGGAATGTGTCCCTGTGTGCCTGTGTGTGGTGTGAGTCTTGAACATGGGGGCAGCTGGGGCAACACCTTCCCTGTGGCCATACTGTATCTGTGGCCCTCTGTGTGATTGGCTGTGTCTGTGTCCTATGAGTTTCTGCCATACGTGTCCATGACTGTGCACAGGTGTTTGTGACTGTATCTGGGGTATGCACTCAGTACTGCTGCTGGTTGTGGGCATCACAAAGGGAAAAGGGGAAAGTGGCAGCCACATCCACCAGCCAGAGACCCTGGGACTTGAGGAAGTGACTGCTCCTCATATCAGTTGACATTGCCACTATAAAAGTATATATAATTCACTCATATAGAAAGTGTCCTAAGTTAAAAAAAAATCAAAGTAAAAACGGAAGGTGGGAGGCTTTCATAGTGCCTGATTTTTTCCTCCTATTGATAGCCTTATAGAATTACATTGAAAATTACAAACTTATAAAAAGTCAATCTATAGGATTCCTATTCAGGACTACATGTCCCTATTATATTGATTGTATGGACTACAAATGAAGGAATTTATACCTTTGGTCAATTGATAAGCTTGAGCAATTTTTGTATAAATATCTTGGTTCCATCTGTCTTATTATATTAATTATTACAGACCAGTTTAGTTAAGGGAACTTTTCTGAACTCACTTCACTGTTCTTGTAAATTAGTTGTGGAAGGATGAGGTACAAAAGATTTTCAGGATGAATGTGTGAATAATGAAAAACTGAAGTGCCCAATTTATCAGGACTCAATTGACTAAAACAATCTCATCCCTGCTGAAAGTTTTCATGAATCAGCAATGAAGAAAGGTCTTACTTTCATTCAAATTTTAAGGGTAAAAATAGCTTGCAGTAACTCTGATGAAAATGAACAGAAAGTGAATGAAGTTCGTTTGACATATTTTGAAAGTGAAGCTTTGGATGGAGGGGATTCAGTAAAATTCAGGCAAAAGAGATGATGACAGTAATGGTGGATCTGCATGATGAATAAGAATAACGTGCATATCTAATACTCTAATGTAATAACCCTAAAATACTAATGCCCTAAAAATACTAATATACATCAAATTTATACCATAAGAGTAATCAGTCAATTTTCAGATGTTATATGAATGCACATGCTATGAAGAAAAAAAAGCTGCATTGCAATCTTTGTGGACTTGTGTGTATGCAGCAGCTGTGTGACTTAATCAACCTAGGCACCCTAGTTAGCTGAACACTCCTGTTAGCTATTGATAAATCCCATTGTACTTGCCCTATGATTAATTAGAGCTTTAGCCTTCCAGCACACTGCAGATGAGTACATTCATTCTTCTTTTCTTTGAACAAATGCAAACACTGACGAAAAGTAATATCTGACACAAAATCAAAGGCTGCTTCCACTTACTAGTGGACTAGGAAACGAGGAAGAAAAGAATAACATTGCATATTTAGGAAAGAATAGGGTGGCATAAACATTGAGAAACTGTCAGTCCAGGACTCGCCACTGCAGTGACAACCAGCAGCAACTTCCCTGCCAAATCTAACACACATTCTGCGTACAAACAAGCATATGGATGTTTTGTCAGCAGTACAGTGAGTCAGTGTGAGCCATGCAAACTCCTGTTGTGTACTAGCAGGAACAGTTTTCTATGGCTTGAAGGTACTTTAGTGTGTTGTATGAGGATAAAAAGATAGGTCATGTGCTTAAAATTACTCTTCCTTTTGAGTTTCCTTTCTTAGAATATTTTTTTTTCTCAAAAGCCATCTCCTCTGTGTGTTCTGACATTAGATTTTACACTTTCTTTAAGAGGAAGATATTGTTTAATTGTCTGCTAAACAGTAAGCACAACATGTCCCCATTGTTAAGTGACTTATGTGAGATGTTTTTACTGGAGACATTGCTTACTTTGTCTCCTATCTAAACACTTCTCAAGTCCGTAGATTGCTTTGAATACAGAGTTTCCTGGACTAAGATTTTTTCCCTTGAATTGCTAAAGTTTATTTGCCTGACATATGCACATTTTGATCTCCCCTCTTCCATTTTTTACATTTATTGTCTCTAGGGTTTCTAGTGCTGCTTTGTTCACTGACATTTTCTGGTTCTTTTTACATAGTAAATGCAACTAGTTCCTGTAGCCTGGTACAATAGTACAGATTACAGCTACTACTGTACTCTGGTGAGAAAATGGGATAGGGACTGAAGCTGCCATCTGTTGGCTTGTAGCTCTGCCCTCCAGCCACTTCCAGGAAGACTCACATTTTAATTCTGGTTGCCAGTAAATTAAAATTTGAATAATTGCTTCAGGTTATTCCTAACAGCAGAAATATCCTTTGGAAAGGTGCATGTGCCTGAAGCAGCATGGGGAAAAGATGTTTTCTTTAACTTATACTTAATACTTACAGTGAGTGCTACTTCCATGGCTTGCAACTTTAATAAAAAACCCTAGGCATATTTCATCATACTTTATTGTTAATGTCTATGTCATTTAATCCTGTTAGCTCTTTCATTAATGAATAGATATAAATAAGCAACTCTGAGCTATATTTTGAAGTAGTAAATGAAACAGGCAGCATTGAGATCTAGATTTTTAAAATTTAGTTTAGATGAGATGAATTGCTCTCTAGGAGTACTCCCTTCAAGGTCTATAAAAAAGGTGGGGACACCAAATGATATGCTCAAAGGTAGACGCTCTAATCTTTAGGCACCGAAACACTAAGTGTCCAATCTAACATGAGTGGCTGGTGTCTTACAAGATTTAGTAGAAATATAGTCAATAATGCCACAGGATACTACAGAGGTGCACTGCAGACTTGTGTTTAAGATGTTGTCCTCTGGAATTCTCCAGTACCCTTCTGCTTTCTATCCAGTCAGTTCCTAACTTTGCAGTACTATGGAGTTATTTCAGTTCAGCTGTGGGATTTGCATTTGTCTTGCTTGATCTTCATAAATGTTTTCAGTCTCTTCCTCCAGTTTGTTAAAGTTACAGTGAATGGCATCCATCTTTCTATCATATTACATCCTTCCCCGGTTTGATGTCATCTGTGAGGTATTTGAGGTTTCATCATCGAGAGCAATAATGAGGCCTTTCATCAACTCCCAAGAAAAATTCCTTTTAGCTGATTGCCAGGTTGACCACTGACCATTATCCTCTGAGTTTTCAAATTCATACAGTTTTTCACCCACTATATCCCATTAGGCCCAAAACTGGGTCAATGACATCTGAAGGACCTGAGTACTCTAATGCACCTTCTCAGTAAGGAAAGAATAGACTTGCCTAAGGGTTCCCTTACACCTAGAAAACAAACTCCAGTGAATTATTTACAAACTAGGAGGAAGAGGTTGTGGCATTGAAGATATTGAGAACAAGGTAGTTCTAAATCTTATTCTGATCAGCAGCCAAGAATAGTAATGAAAGACTTCTTACAATGCTAAGCAATGCCAGAGTCACTTAGCAGTATGTTAAATAGAAAATGGCTTAAAGCCCAAAAGAAAACATGACTGAAATTAAATGCAAACAATTGAACCTTTATTTTGAAAAGTATTAGTTTGCTGGAACAGAGTGACAAATTCTAATGAATGCCCTTAATGATTTTACAGTGGGACAAATCATCTGTGAAAGTAAGGTGGTTATAAAAGACAGTTACTGTGCAATATGAATGCTAAATGAAATCAGACATCCCTGTAATCAACATCAATAAAAGTACCATAACTAATTTTACTGCTTCAAAGAGCAGCATAATAAAATGTACAAAAAGAAAGAACTCGTGGCCTAAAAATATTGCTCACACATACAAGGATGTGCGCGTACATATTCATATATACATTTTCAATGTTGAGTAAAATGCTTACAAAGGTAAAAAGAAGCTATTTACAAACACAGTCTTATCCTATTCATAGTTAGTTCTTTTGACCTTGCAGGGGAAAATAAAAAACATATATATATATATATATATATATATATATATATATATATATATAGATAGATAGATAGAGATATAGATATGGAATAATTTTAATAATTTTCAGTGAATTTGGGTTGATATCCAGAAGTTAGGAAAATTTAATTCTTCATTCAAAAATAATCCAAAAATAATCTCTTTGGATTGCATAGTCCGATATTCCATGAAAGATTTTACAGATTTATAAGGGATCTACATAGAAGTACTATAGTTAATAATGAAATAAAAAAGGAAATGGAGCAAGAATTGACTTTTTTTTGCTCTGACTTTGAGCAAAGGATTTGAGGAAGTCATCCAGTGGGATTTATAGGACTTAACCATGATACAAATTGGGGAAACAATATATGTTACGTCACTGCTGGCAGTGTGGGGAAGGAAATCTCTTTGTGGAGAGCGGTTTCCTTCTGGTCAAGTAAGCATGGAGCTTTAGCAGAAGGGAGAGCTTGGGTGGCACTGGGAACCACAGGGAAAATTTCAGAAAATTGTTCTTATTTTAACCCATGATCTTTAACCTTTGGGCCTTCAATTCTCCTCTCCATCCCACTGCAGGAAGAAGGGGGAGAGGAAGAGGAGTGAACAAGTGGCAATAAGGTTTGGAGAGTGTCAGTAGGAACTTTAAATTATTGATTCCCATTCCTAGACCACAATAAGTACCTCAGGTAAAGTCAGTATAGAAATTTCTGAATTTTTTGAATATGTCTCAACATTTTGGCACTGTTTTGGGTAAAACACAGTACTTGAGGGCAATTGTGCTTTGATTTTATCCAAAAGATTAAGATGTTCTAGCTTCTGTTAGAGTGCAAAAAATAGTTTGTGATTTTTCAAAAGTACTACTTTTTCTCTTATACAATCCCAAGTCTGAATGAAAAGGTTCCTTTACTTTATTCTTTCCTCACAAAATGGTGAAAAGCAGTTTTTGCATTTTCTCATTACAGTAATAAATGTATTCTTATAAATTTAATATTGAGACAATTTAAAATTCTGGATGTTATCTTGACTCCCCAGATTTTTGAATTCAAAAAGCACAGATTACTTTCTGATTTAACAAGGTAGCATTTTATGAAGTCATTTCATGAAACAGTTAAGTGCTCATTTCTCTAGAAAATTCCAGAATTACTTCACATCACTGTAGTGACAAGACTTGAGAATCACAAAGTTGGCTGATGTTTGTCTTGGTGCGTACATAACCTACACTGGATGCTTCTGCACAAGCATGAGAGCTGATCAGAATTGTTACTGCAAACAGTTTGCTTTGAGGAAAACGAAAGAGTGAGCTTTGAGAAGGAAAAAAGGATAAATAATGTTTTGGCTTGACTTCCGATGGGCTAAAGGTAAAAATTTGCTATAATTTACTACAGATAAGTTAGCACAAGTTAAGCTGTTTGCATCAACTAGGAAAAAGGATAAGTAGCTCCATCTTGAGCTATAGTAGCTATTAGATACATTCCTGAAGAGAAGTGTGATAGCCACATATTTTAATCCACTCTGTCTAGGCCTCAATATAGTTGTAGCATTAAAATGCTGCCTTTAACATTAAAATGAAACCTCTGTTGAGAAAGAGGTGAATTTTTTCATCTTGTTTCTTCAGCTACCTTTTTTTTTCTCTCCATAATCCCTTAATAGCATTTGTTGCTAGTTGAACAAATATAGAAAATACAAGTCAAACAGTGAGTCCTTGGTGTTTTCATATTTTTTGCTCTAGGAAACTTGTAACTTCTGAACCATTTCAGCATCCATCAGATTCACAGAATAGTGCAGAACAGGCTTTCTGAGGGAGGCATCCTGCCGTTGGCAACTCTCCAGGCCTCTTCAATGAAATACTAATTTCAAATAAATTTAATTACCCCTTTCAGAGTTTTGGCTTTTGCTTAATTTGTAGAAATAATTTGGGCATCTAATTAGCTCTCACTTTGTATCACATAAAATAATTGGGACTACTTTGTCAGGCAAAATCTTCCTTTCAAAATGAATTACTCAAATGCAAGTCCTTGCTCTTAGTTCAGGAATTACATCACTTCCAGCTTCATAATATCTTTTTCTAAAGCTGTCTGATGTTGATCAGTATGGATGCCTCCTCCTTTGCTGCTGGATACAGACACCATTGATTTACTAATATCTCAACAATATTGCAATCCAGCTTCAGCTTCCCTAGGTCTTTGCTTTACCACTGCAGCTTCTCAGTACCTCTCAATCTATAATGACCTTTTTCTGGAAGCTGTATGTTCTACAAAGCAGAAAAAGGAAAAAGTGTGAGGAAGCATATATGATAGGTTCCTTTGAAATTTGAATATGATATTAATTGAAGAAGAGTAGATCCAAATGAATGCAGGGTTGTTTCTTCCCATGAAACTCAGCTTCTTCAGTGAAAGATACTTGCAGAAGTACAGGTAAAGAGCATGCAAACTCATTCTAGGAAGATTTAGGAATTCAGAGCTCATGCAGAGGCTGAGAAACTTGAAATGAGCAGTGGCCTTGGGAAGCCCTAGCAGAGGCTGGGCATACAGGACTCAAGCTGTTGCAAAGAGCCTTCCTGGGGACTTGTCAGGGCAATGAAAAACTTGTTATGTCTAGGAAAATCACTGAGATGGCAGACACTTGTACTGCAACAAAGGCTTATTTGAAAAGAATGTGTTTGTGGGGAGAAAATGCTACTTGTTTTTTTATTCAGTTTAGGCATAATTCAGCGGGCATCAGTGTTTGACATTCCATATCTAAGAACTCACAAGACCTCCAGGACACTCAGCCTCCTAGAACAACAGGAGGGGGCCTAGGTAGAATGCCCCAGAACATCTGAAATCAGCCAACAAACCTTGGGTATGCTCAAGTTGCTTAGCTGCCTTTAGGCAACTGAAACAAGACCTGGAGATTTCTCTGCTTAAAATAAGTTAGTGATCTTAGTTTATTGTCCAGTGAGACTCCACTTGCACACTTTCTGGACCTTGAAACCATTTTTTTTCTCCTCTGGGAATCTTATAAGGAGAAACTGTAGGCAGACCTACCTCCAGGCTCTGATCAGCCCTGAGTCTTTCTACAGTAAAAGCCAAAAATGTTTTCTCTATCCTGGCTTCAAGTTTCTTTTGCACAAGGGCATTTTTTTGAGAAAAAGTATTGTTTCCAAAATGCTAGTAGATATTTATTTCTATAATGAGAAACTAAAAGAGTGGGATTCTTGCAAATAAATGGAAGGGATCCAGACATCATTTCTTGCTGGTATTCTTTAGAACTGGTGTTCAAGTACTTTATATTATGCAGTCATTAAGCTAAAACACAGAAATAAAATAGCATCCCAAATGTAGAATTATTAAGAGGAAAGCTTTCCTATTGCCACTTTCTCATTGGATGAGTTTCTTATATCTGTTGTACACCTGATGGTTTATTTATTACTGTAAAGAAATAAAAATTTTTTGTGACTTATTCTTTCAGAACCCACAGCTTCACTGTCAAACTGCCTCCATGTTGAAGGCCTTGCCTTAATGGAATGATTCTTTATAGCAGTAAACAAATGGCAAAATTAACATGGTAGCAATGAAAAATATTAACATACTGGAAGCAGGTACAAACTACATTTCTCATATAACCATGAAGGAGTCATCACTTAGAAATATGAAGATGATGGTTAATATTGCCAGACCTTTTAGTATCATTTGTTGGCAGAAGACAGGCATAAAGAGCAATAAAAATATAGTAGGGCTGTATGTGACTGTCTAGTAACTTATGACCTGGTATCATCCTGTGGAAAAATAAATTTAAGTAAGAATATATGAACACAGCACAGGGAGTACACTAGAATCGAATGTATTTCTGACAGTGGTGACAACCTAAT
The DNA here is from genome assembly GCF_050655825.1 of Lonchura striata. Taxonomy (NCBI): domain Eukaryota; kingdom Metazoa; phylum Chordata; class Aves; order Passeriformes; family Estrildidae; genus Lonchura; species Lonchura striata. The sequence goes on along the minus strand of NC_140703.1, from coordinate 59,911,510 downwards.
ATTGCACTGCGGGTTATAAAATGCCTTTGATTGGCAATTAAGCAATAAAATACTCATGGTAAAAATCTTGATAATCCTAGACCATTATCAGCCATCTTATATATCAGAACCAAATATAGTAGCTCCTAGATATTTTTATCCTAGCCAATGGAAACATAGATACTCTCAGAGTAAGATAATTTAGATTAATGCCAGCATTCATTCAGTTCCTACAGTCCTCTAAAGAGGTTCACGATCTGCTGTGTGAGATACTGAAATACTTTCACGTATTATATTCTATACATCTTCACCCAATCTCACCCCACTGAATACTGTCCTTACTAGAATTTTCACATCTTCTCAATATTGAGAATATTATAGATCATCACAGGGCTTTGTACAGATCAGCTTCCCCTATATATTTTCCAGAGTATACTCCCAGAACTAATAAACTTTCTGATTCTTTTCCTATGTAATATTCTAAAGGAGGCTTTGAAGTTACTACAGATCACCTGGTCCTGTGATACATAAGGCTATCCAGTTTGCAGTCATTCCTAGAGATTATTATTTCATATACTTTGCATGTCACAAAAGGACCATCTCTTCATGTGCAATGTTGTGGGTCTTCCTTACTCCTGAAATACCTACTCTTCTTATCTGACTTTGTTCTGGCAGGTTGTTTTTTTCTTTCCCATATGTATTCTTCCTTCCAAGTTTTACTGTAGTGGTCTTGGAGAATTCCTGTTCCAAAATATATAAGATAACAAACTCCACAAGTGATGAGATGTTGATTTTTTTTAAAACTGAACTCAATATTGTGAATGCACAACAATAAATACCCTGTAATTTTAACTTCACGTGAAATAACAAGTGGAACAGTAAAATGTATAGGTACTCAATGGGAGGATTCAGACCAAAAAAGCTGAGCTTAATACAGAATTAAATTTTTGGAGAGCTTTATGAGCCATGCTAGCTTTTAAAAAAAGCTGGTCTTTCTTTCATCTACAAGGTCTCTTTTGGTTGTGTAATTATATGGATTTGGCGAAATTTTTCTAAGCTATGTAGAAAAAATTTCAATTCTTTTAAAAGAATAAGATTATATTTAAGTTTTCATCTTTCCAGATCTTGATCAAAACATAAAAAGAAATACATTACAAAATAAAGAGCATGGACTCGTTCGGTGTCTGTAATCCTAGTATTTTTATGGCAACCTTCAAAATGTATGCATAGGACAAATATGGAACGCATAGATGACATTCAAAATGTTTCAAAGTAAATGTGTCAGTGTAATGAAGGAAAGATTTCCACTGCCTTTAATGTTTTAATATTAAATGTTCAATGCAAAATCCTCAGTATATGGTCTCTCAAGCTACATAAATGTCAGAATTCACAGGTGTCTCAGAAAAATAAAAAAAAAATCCACATCCTCTCAAGTGTCACTTACTTACAAAATAATATTGACACCTTAGGGATGGTCTTTTGTTTGCATCTGGAGTAAAATGTGTTGATTATGTTAGAAGAAGATGCCACAGAAGCAAAATGTATTATTCTCATTAAAAACCCAATACTTTCCTTTTAAGAATGGTATAAAGGCAACATAACTGATAGGGCACTGCTAAGACATTGCAAAGTGTCATGAATATTTTGGGAACCATTGTCTGCTTTACAAGGTATTATATATTTCCCACTTACTTTCAAGATTTCTTCTTTAATTAAATTGTAAACTCACCAGTATTTCACTGCTAAGAGCTAACCCAATCTAAGTTAAATGTCTTTATAAAGCTGAATTCTCTGTAAAGAATAAAAAGCTACAGCATTTTTTTCCTGTTTGGTTTGATTATGACTTGATAATTAAATTGAGATATTGCACATAGGACACATTATTTATTTCTTGCAGAAAAATTTAATTTCATGCATGAGGAGTTGCTTCTTCCCTTTTTTGTCCACTTCTACGTCTCAATAAAGCAGTATTTTTTTTTGTGGGGAGATTTTTGGATGACAGCTATTACTAAGGTCCCATACAGGTGGTTATTTTTGTAGGTAAAATATGCATCACAGATTATCTGTTGAAGTTAACCTGCGTGTCTGGCAACACTTAATCCAAAACAACCCTCTGTTTATGGAGGAAACAAAACACTGGAACAAAGTTCTCCAGAGTATTAAATGCTGTTTATAGAAGGCTATCTCAGATTTGTGTCCACTTAAGTTGGAAGTTTTCATTTCAGTCCATGATCTTATGCCAAATTGATTGAATTACAATATACAATGAAAAATAACATGCAAGAACCTACACCTATTGCTCCTGTGAGACAGTCAGTAGACTCCAAAAAGGACATGATGCCCATCATCTTCTTATTTGCAATACCTTAGCTGATTGAAACTAACAGTAATTTGAAGTCTGTAAAGATTGGAGGGATAGGATTACAATGAGAAGATTGTTACTTTTGTTTTGTTGGATTTAAGCAAGTATAAAGTAGAGCTTTGCAAGAAACAGGTGGGATGAAAAATGGATTACATTTCTCTTTTACACATGTTTATTTTAGATCTATCTATCTAATCTGTCTATCTCATATGTTTTTTTTCTCTCAAGGAGTAGTATGCATTGGAATTTGCTAAGGAATGACCTAGACTCAGTGTAAAACACAGGAAATGATGAATGGCAATATTGTGTCTGGAGATAATAAACAAAAAATTTATCTCATTTAGTTTTGGCTATGTAGTAGTTCAACAACATAATCAAGCTAGCCCAGGTTTTTAATGAAGAGTAGGGAAACTGTTGCAGTGATTGTTATCTTATCTCAATACCTCAGGATATATGAATTTTTTTCATGAATTACAGAGGGGTACAGGATAGTTTGCTCAGATTCTGTGCACAGTATTTGGGAAATAAAGTTAAATGCAATAAGTCCTTTGAGGCAACTAACAATATTTTTGTGTGAGAGATAAACCAATATTTTGTGTGGAAGCACAGAAAAACTGTAATTTGCTTTGTAAATTTTGTAATTTTTGCATGTGGATCTGCCCTTGTGCACAAACAACTGTAAAGGAGCCCATTTCAACAATTAAATTTAATTAGTACCTTAAGTTCAAACTACTAATTGGAATCAGATGAAATTTATCCCACACAATCTGAATTTCTTTTACAATGAGGAAAGAAAGGATTGACTGAAGGGGAATAGGGTAGATAAAAGAAAGGTCATTGTGGAACAAAAAGCAAAGAGTGAAAATCTCTCTAAGGTCAAAAAAACATGCCCAAAGTACATTGGTGCATACACAAAAAAACAAAAGCTATTCTTCTCCTTCTCCACACATCCCCCTGCCCCCATATTCCCCTGCAACTGAAAAAGAAACAATCAGCTAAACTACAACTGTTTTTCTTGAATAAGACTTGGAAGAGAAACAGAACATTTAGAAACTTTCAAGGAGCAGAGAACTGCTACATTACTTGAACTTCTACACTTGTGAAGCATTATGCATAGTTTCTGCATAGTTCTCCTGGGGGAGCTGAAGAGTTCAAACCCTCTGCACTGTATATTAAATGGAAGAGTTAGTTTGAATCATTTGATGTATCTGTAAGAAATAGAATTCCTTGCTCTGCTTTTACGTTTGATGTGCAATGAAAGTGGCGAGAACACAATCAATTGAAGAGCTATGATATGAGCAAGGAAATTTTGCATTAATTTTTCATTAAAATATGCACAAAGCAGAAAAAAACTTAGGGAAAAATATCAAGGAGATGTGATAATAGACCATGAATGGAATAAATAGAAAACCCAGTTTGAAGGAATTAAATCTTAAGGTATAGGACATAGCAGTGACAGAGGAATGACAGCAAGAGACATTATTCTGACATGTATGTATCCGCACAGCTTAGGAAATATTGTGAAGCAAATCCTTTCTGTAAAAGGCTTTCAAAATGCCCATCATGACAATGACAACTGAAAGACAGAGGACTGTTCAACAAAGAGAGTGATAAAGTACATTGAAGAATGAGGACACAGAGAAAAAAGTAAGCTTGGGAAAGAGTAGGAAAGTAAATGAACAGACATGTATTGCAGTTTTAAGAAAACAGGAATGTAATTAGTCGAATGATCTTTACACTATACAGTTGTTTTTTATCTCACTCAGAAGTTTTGTGATTATAAATTAACATCAGTTTTGTTTCAAAGTATCACCCAAGAACTAAAACTAGCATAAGTGACCTTCAGTGCCTTTGAGTTAGATTATTCAAATTTACATGCTGTGGATTAGGACATAGTGAATATTGTGTTGGATGCAAGTGATTAAACTCTGGTACAGGTTGCCCAGACATCTGGTTTAAGTGCTCATCCTTGGAGATGTTGAAACCCTGACTGAGCAAAGCTTTCAGAAACTGCTCGAGTTGACCCTGCTTGAGCAGGGAAGTTGAACTATACAATTTCCAGAGGTCCAAGAAAACCGTAACCATTCTGTGATCCTCTCAAATTTCCACCACATCAATGTGTGAAAGAAGCAGAGACTGCTAAAATTTTCCTTAGGATCTTCATTCTTTTCCCCTGTGATTTATTATGGAGCTTGGTATTATAATTAAGAACAGGTAGGCAGCAAATCATAGATGTGCTTTGTTCTGTAGATTTTTTTTTCAAAATAAATAAAAAATGTAGCTTGTATTGCAGCTGTCACAAATTATACTACTTTTATGCAAGATGATGGTTGTCTGTTGAAAACATGGTAAGACATTGTTTTCAGTCATTTTTCTCAGTTCATAAATATAAGGATATTGTTCTTATCACATGAATATATAGCTATTGTTTCCTTCTGAGATGATATGTCAGATCATGGTTTTTACTGCTCACAAGGTATTCATTTTTCTTCTCTGTTTTAATAGGTTTTGATTTGGACTTTAATTTTGAAAGAAAACCCACTGACATATATGTGGATATGAAGGAAATATTTCTAATTTATCATTTTGGGCTGCTATTTAATTTCATATTGATTTTATTCATCTGATTCTTAGCTTTATTCTTTTCTCCTTTTCTTTCTTTGAAATAAAATGTTGTATATTGTATATAGCTCATTTATTTTCCTAAATATATGTCCTTTGTTGTTCATGTCATAATTTTTTTTAAGATGTAGGCAAATACAATTCATGGGAGGGTGCTCTCATCAACAAAGATTACTTTATTTCATATGAACTTGAAACTATGTTTGATTAAGCAGCAGATGGTGGCACATTTGTCAAAATGGACCATTTGTTATATTAATAAGGTAAACAGAGGTATCTATTCATTATGTGCAAGGTAATGCCAGCTCACAGACACTGTTCAAATCCTGTCAGTCTGTAGTTTGGAATGAAACCTGCATATGCAGTATGGCTCAAAATATAAAGAGACAAAAATGATGTTAGTTGGACCATTTTGCTTTCGCTAAGCAAACACTGGGGGAATAATTTTTATTCTTTGCCTTTTCCAATAATTATTCTATTTATCTTTGATGTGTTTCTTGCACAGACATGAATGGAAAATCCTCACCTCCTCCAAAGAACTGGAAAATGTAGTAAAAGAGCAGTGTGAATTAGGCCAGTGCAATATTATAGAGCAGAGATGGAGCTGTGCTGAATGTAACAGGCTCTGCTAAGATGCAGTGTTTCCTTGAGCACACTGTTCAATAAGTTTCCTGAAACAGGGCTGACATGGTTCTAGTTAACTTGAAGACATCCAAAGAGTTTGAATCTGTCTTCACCCTCCTGTGTGCACTTGTTTATAAAATGTGGTTTTACCTAGGATAGCAAGGCAGATATTCAGTATAGTTATGCAGATACCAGCTCCCTGCTGTGCTGAAGGGTGTGAGCAGCCAAACAGAGCACGAGGCTTACACAAGAGAGTTAGGAACAGAACTGCAGTTCTGTTTTTGTAACCGTGATGTCCTGAATCTTCTCTCTTACTATTTTTTGTCTTAAATTATGTTACTTTGGATTGCACAGGCTACTCCCACTTGGTAAAGATTGCTGGTAAAATGTGAATTTCAATCTCCTTCTTACACACTAAGTAGTTCTTTGTAGACCTTGACAAAAATGCTCAGGAAAAAAAAAAAAAAAGGTTAGTCTTCACAAAGTAATTTAGTTCTCATCAGATCCTGGCAACTTGTCTTTGGAAAAGTTGTGGGTTGGTCACAACAGAGTACAGACATATACAGATAGGAACTAACATGATTTATGATATTCTTACCTCTACATCTTCTCTAAATGCACATTTTTTAAGGTTTCTATAGAAGCCCACGGAATCATATTAAGAGACACAGTTTATTTGTGGATCAAAATAGATAGGAATGCCATGTTCTTTGTTGCCTAGGACTCCACTGTGTTTGCCAGTACACCTTCCCAGAATATTCTTTGACCATAACTAACTTTTTTCTAGCCTCCGCAATTTTTTAAAACATACATTTTAGTACTGTGCTATATCATAGGTAACAGAGAGTAAAAGAAAGAAAAGTAAGTTCAAGAAATGTCTTAAATTATGAGGGAGCTTAAGATAATTTTTAGGCAATTATTTAATTTTTTCACATGTTAAGGCCCAGAAGAACAAAATACCCACATCCCACTAACCAGTCTTGTAATTTTGAGCCTGTGTAATGCAGATAGATTACATATTTTGTGAAGTTAATGCAAACTTTTGAAAAATATTCTAATGGTTGTATGTTGAATTAATACAAAAATGGTACTTATTTCAAGTAATTAATTAGAGAAAAGAAATTCACCAAGAGAAAATAAAAAACAAACCAAGGGAAAATATCACTGTTCCTAATCAACAAAAACAAATCTGTAATTAAACCAAATGATTCAATCAGCTAAAGAAGTTTCCTGAAGAAACTTTATTCTTCTTCCTTCCTCTATACTGTGAATATTTTTGATTTTTTTTTTTAGTTTTAAAGACAATTAAAATTAAAATCATTGCTGCTCTATGATATGTTCTTAGGGAAGTTTTATTTATGGAACCTAAAATTGATGAAATCCAATCCTCTCAGAATTATGACCTTCAATCAAACTTATTTACTCAGCATCTGCATATTATCAACAAATTTTGATGCAATTTGTGCACAGATGAGATCCATTATTTTCAAATTTTTACATATGCTAGTGAGTATTCTGGTAGCTTTGATAAATATTTAAGCTATTTTTAAAAACCAGTAACAATTCTTCTGCTCCTCTTCCCTCCTTGAGTATCCCTTCCTTGTGTTTAGAATGGGCATAGAATATGTGATTGCAGAAAGAATGAAAATCATAAGGTCATAATAATGACCTTTTATCATAGCAGGTGGAGGACGAGACATATTATTTCAAAGCAAAAAATGGAGCAGAGAAATTAGCAGAAAACTAGGCTCCTTTTCCCCCACTCCAAAGCTGAAAAGTCTGAGAAAACAAGTGACTCTGGGCTGAGAGATGGCCACAGCATCTCCCACACCCTTGATGACCATCTGTATATGAATATGGAAATTATGAAGTTATCCTCCAACTCTCTACTAAATATATATATATATATATATATACACACACACACATCTTTATACTCTTTTCAAAAAGCCAAAATTAATCATTACGTGCAAACTAAATAATGTATTTCCAGGGTCTTACATAACTCAAGGTATGTCTAGGCTGCTTCCTAAACTAGGAAGGGAGCCAGGGAGTAACTGTAAGCACTTGATTCCCAATCATCCATCATGCTTAACTATCACTTCACTTCCTCAAACTGCTCAAATAGTGTGATGATTCTTTTTAGAATAGCTGTGGGGTTTAGTTTTCATAGTCCAGCCAGAGAATTTGCAAATATTTGGCAAATACAAACTTTCACAATTGGATTTTTCTAGAGATCGAGTTGTTACTTTATATCAAAGTTCTCTATAATGTGAAGACCTTATTGTGGGCTCACTGCAAGTGTATGGGAAGTATTTTGCAAAGTCCTTAGAAAGCTTATGATACAAGGGAACAGTTATAGTATAGGTGGCATGAAGGCACCCAACTCTTGCTCAAGTTGAAGGGATACACAACAGCATGATATTCATTCTATTCATTGCAATGGAAATTAAAGTGGACAAGGGATTTCTTCAACTTGCCAGCATAATTCAAACACAGATTTGCATGAAAGTAAAAATGCTGTTTCCTTCTTCCAGCTGTACAGAGCAAAGTAAGTCACCAGATGTGGTGTCACTGATACACACAAATCTTATTTTTAAGGAATGATTTCTTCCTGAAGGACGATCTCAAAGCACAGGAGTGTTTGACTGAAATTGTTTCTATTTTGACCCATGCAGTCAGTCAAGATTAAACATGTATAGTTCCACCCTGCTGTTTTTGTAATTATTTAAATTGTATTATTGTGATTTTTTTCAAAGATGACAATAATTAAATGAGTCATTTCAGACTTTTGCCAATGGCTTCTCTATGTCAAACATTCTTTTGTTTTAGGACTTACAATTTTTAACACTGCTAGAGACATGGTTATTTCAACAAATCAAGATTTTTTTATTATTTTCCATTTACCTTTACTTTTTTACTGTTAGAGACTGTGAAATAGTGCTTATTAACATGCCAATTATTAGTCCACACTAAGAGCTCATTTAACCTATGAAGGTCAAAAAGCTTAGTTTAAAAAATCAATAGTGAATATATGATGATGATAAAAACTATTAAATAACAATGATAAAAGGAATCATATCAGACAAGCACACTTTTTACACTTAAAACCCTAATCTTTTGTAGGTTTTGCTGTTCTGAATGTTTGTAGATCTTCTGCTACAAATATCTGGCTTGGCAAGTTTGCAAAACTTTTCAGTTTTTCCTTATGTAAAGTACTCAAAAGTCCAAAATTTGTACAGTACCAAGAATGGACAGAAGTGAAAGATGATTTATTTAGGTGTAATTCAGCTGCAGAAGTTGGACTCCCTCTAAATAGCTGCATGGACATGATAATTTTTTAGAATATTTAGAGCAAGTTTGTTTAGCCTAGTATTAAAGTGTTTTTCTGAGTCTGTGATTTTGAAAGCAGTGGGATAGTCAGTGAAGTTCAACAAAAAGAAATTGTGTTTTCATTAATTAACAGCATCTGTCAAGAATAAGATGATAGTGCTTTTGATATTTGATATTTCTGCTTGATTTTTGCTTGATTGAATCCTACTTTTCATTGAAAGCATTCTATTGGCTGACTTTAATATTTACCAGAAAAGTGAATTACACTTAGATAATTGGTAATTGAGTAGTTGGTGTAAAATAATACTCTTAAAGAATTCTTCCTCTTTTTTTCACCTGTTTTAAAATTATGAAAAGGACAATCCTGTCAATAGGGGATCAGACCCCATGAATTCTGTTCCTAGGAGACAAACTCTTTTATGAGAGAAGAAAATCTGCCACTGGACATAATTTTAAATGTTTTAAGTGAATTAATTTTATGATGGAAGAAATTAAAAATAAAATAATAAAATCATGGCAAACATGGATATCATAGAAAGATTAGAATTTATTTTTTGTTATTTATGCTTGTGGATGCTGTGAGATTTTCAGAGAAGAGGGAGTTACTGCTTACTAAAATAAGATAGAATAGATAAGAAAAGGAAAGCAGAGATTTTTTTATATTATTGCTTGTATAGCTAAGGTTGTGTTTAACCCAGATAGACGAATACCTTGGGATAAAACCAAGAATGTGTTTTTATTCATGTGCCAATAGATATCAATTATTCAGCATTTAGAAATTCTCAAACGATGTTGTCTGGAGCCCAAATAAAGAAAGCTTTAGAGATGTAAGACTGAATTCAAATGAGTAGCTTGATGTTTAGCTGTAAAACTTCAGAACTGCAAGCACCAGGATCTTGTTTATGCTGTAGGTTAATATATTACACTTTAATTCATACTCAATTCAGATCATGAACTAATCACAAGAGAAAATGACACTCATAATTTTAAGCTAGTCAAGCCTAATATTTTTCCTGTTTTTTCATACCAGCCATTGTGAAAGGATTAGCAATCTTCTTCATAAGAAATTCAGGACTGGAGAGACACCTGCCAAGGCAGGTAAGAAGTGAATTGCCAGCAGTTCTCTGGAAACAAGTACACATCTGGTCCTGTTAGCTCTGGTTCAAAGCAGGATTATTAGCATCTTGGTTTCCTGAGCACTATAATCACTCATACATTATTGAGAAAAGAAGAAAAGATGCAAATATGTAGAGGGGTTTGAATCTCTTCCATGCTACTTAGCAATACCAAAGAGCTGCCTGGAAACATAGAGAGCAATTTAGAATAAAAAAATAAGGAGACATAAATTTTCAAAAAGCTGTCAAGATGCAGAGAAGAAAATACATTTATAAGACCTCAGAAGCAGAGAATCAGAGCATATACCAAGCTTGCAGCAGTGACAAGTTATATTTGGTCAAGTCTGAGGTTTGCTGAAATACTTCTGAAGAAAAGCAATTCCAGATCATAATAATTTGTTGCTGATTTCTGATGTTCTTTAGCTTTCTTCCTTTTTTATCCTCCTTTTATTATTTCTCTCCAGTGTTGAACATAGTTGTAGAAATATCTGGAATTTCATTAAAGTTTAGGAAGGAAATATAAATTCAATGAACTGTTTGAAATCTATATAGTAAAAAGTATTTTATCTTATAATCTTAAAGTTTAAACATGTCAGGGACAGTATGCCATTCACTTTGTCTAGTAAAACACATAAAAAGTATTAATGATTCTACATAAATTGGATGGTGCCATTTTTTCACTGAGTACTCCCTATCACAAAGAAAAAAAAAAGATTGTATTTCTGTCTTAGGGGAAAAAAAAAGATGATGAAAAAGTTTTCACCATGATAATCCTCTATTTTTTTTTTCTTTAGACTGAACTAATAGTGCTGCTAATAGAAAAAGCTCTTCTTTTTAGATATTTAAATGTATGAGCTCATTTTACAGAAGCATCTTAAGTGCTAAGCAAAAACAAAAATAAAAAATAGCCCAAGCACAATCAAGATCAATAGACTGATTCAAGGACAGAAGGATAAGGACAGAAAGAGCACTGTACAGGTCAAGCAGAAACCAAAGTGTTTAACATTTTGTGAATAAGGTTAATATCTTAAAATCATATAAGTCCCTAGTTATCAGAATAGAACAAGATAGAGATGGCATAATCCACATAAGCTCTTCAAACCACACTCAATTGTTCTTTCTGTTGAGGTAGTGATTTTGGTCCATGATTTCTCAGAAAACTTTCCCCGTCATGTTTTACTATTGAACTTATTCACCATAAAATTGTGAGAGGATAATACAGTTAAATTTTAGGATACTTCTCTCTTAATAATCCTAAAATGTAGAGGATTTGTACCTCTAGTAAGAAGTTTGATTTGTCAGATTTGTGATATAATCCAAACAGAACAATAGAATGAAAGAAAAAATAGTCCTTTGGAAGGTACTGTTGCAGCTACCTGGTTAGAGGAAGAATAGGAATTTTGGAAATGTGGCTTAGCTATACTATAACAGAATCTGACTGTTCCTGTTGATAGCACTTAATCACTAGCAGGCAGAGAGGAAAAAAAAAATAAGTAGAAGTCAGATTGTCCTGGAATTCCTATACTAAATTTCTTGTTTGTTACTAACAAAAGGAAACTTTTATTTTCATTATATATATTGGTAGATCTTGTGGCTGAGAGTTGTGAAGAACTTTGCAAACAGAAGCAAGCAAACAAACTGCCAGGGGAAAAAACCCCAAAATACCAACAAGCAACCCCAAAACTGTAGAGTAATAAGTAAATATGTGATTTTAAAGTTTATGGCATTTTTCACTTCTCCTTACTTTAAGTACACATTTCAACCTAAATAACCACAAATGATAAATGACCAGGGGAAAAAAAAAAAAAAAACAACTATATATTTTGAGATAAGTATCTTTTTCCAGAACCATAGGGATCTGAAGAACTCATTTATTCTTCTTCCTAGTGCTATCAAAAGCAGAATAATAAATAGGAAATAATTTATGAACAAAATAATAATATTTATATTGAAAAAGAACCTTAAAATATTAAATGCTTTTAGTAACATAAAATCTTTCTTAATCTCAAATGGCCTGTGAAATCTTTCAAATTTAACTTCTCATTTTGCCCAAAAGTTAAGCATTGTTTTTCTCAGATAAATCAATTGTAATCACTCAGTCTGGACTTTTAAATTTATTTTATTTCTGTTACTTTTCTTTCTATTTCTTTCCCAGGGAGAGTTCTTTGCACAGAGCTTCTAAGATAAAAAAAAAAAAAAAAAAAAAAAAAAAAAAAAAAGGAAAAAAAAATTTAATCCAAAATGAAATGCCATTTCTGAAAAATAGCATTTCAGATTTGAGGACATTCAAAGTAGTGTCTACACTCTCCTGTTTCAGGAAAAGTGCATTAATTGAACTTCCACAATTTATGCAAACTCTTGAGGGTCAGAAGTTCAACTATTTGAAAGAAGCACAATTTTCTTCAGGAGGCTCACAGTAAAATATAAAATGAGGCAATTTACCTGCAGTGTTTGCATAAAAACTTTTTTACAGATTTTCATTTTTTGAAATCCTAAAGGGGTAACTTCTAGCTGGAAAAAGCTGTCCTGTGCACAACTACACAGGAAATGAGGGCTGAGAAAAGAAAAACCTTTTAAGAGAGACTGAAGGAGATACCGAAGGAGACTGAGAACTAAGAGTGTAGGCTCACAAACCCCAAAGTTTGCATTTAGAGAAATGTGTGAATCAAGGAAGCAAAAAAAAACCCCATACCCAAGCAACTTTTAGAACAAAAATTCATATAACTGCACTAAAGTTTTCTTATAAAAGAAGTTCATCAGAGACTGATAAGCAAGGGATGTAGGATGTAGGATGGATGTGCCTCTGGGCACATCGCCGTGGTTCTGCTGAGATCCTGAGGGAGCTATTGCTACTTCATGCTAATATGTGTGGAGAAGCAGACTTAGTACCACATCCTTCTGCTGCTATTTTAGTAGTGTCTCTAATGCTAGTCATTCCAAATATATAGGAGGAGAAGACACTAATGAGAAACTGTAAAAATTAATTAAAAAGTCCATAAAGTTCTATCTGTGCACATAAGAATATGGATTTTTAAATGAAGTACCATGAAGTAACAGAACTAGTGAGAAGTTTTATGTTCTACCTTAAAAATAGAAATCTAAGCCTTTCACTAAAATGAAATTTCCATTTTTATTTCTGATCATGTGATTTTACAGCACTGAACTTGCTAATAGTTAGGGGATTTCTGCCACATTGTGTGACAGAGTAAAATTCTTTTGCCAAATTTGAATGCAGAGAATAAAATAAATTAAGTATTTTTAATGAGGGATATATTTAATACTACCCTGAGATCTTAATCTCAATAATAGTTTCATTGTGTATAGATAGCATATGGGTCAGAATAATAAAAGAAATTAAATTTATCATGTTAATATCACCTTTACATCTCAGATATAGGTATGGTCATATAAATATGTAAAAAAATCTTGGAATTTCTCAGAAGGCATTGAATCAATGCCTTATATTGACTTCTCTGAAGTAGTTGCCTCATCACTCTAAACTTTTGATTGTGTAAACCACCTATATCAAACTGAGACATAAAAATACTAACAAACAGGTTCCCATTTGAGTGTGAAGAGTCTGAAGTTGACCTAAGATGAACTGTTCTTATCATAGCTGAACAAAGCATACTTCTCAAAAATATCCTTCCATGTCATTAATCTCAAAAACTCTTAATGGTTTTCTCTTACTAAGACATGTAAAGTTTGTAGGAACGGGTAACAGAAAAACCAGGCCCACACAGAAGCCTTCTGAAACAAAGGTGATAGAAAATGGGAGAAAACTTCAAGCTAAATCCAGGTTGGGAACAAATATTCTGAGTCTGACTTAATTTTGTTAATTAGCGAGAGTGTAGAGAGAAAAGAGCAGTTGGCACTGTGGGGAAGTGGGGGTAGGTTAACAAGGTGAATGTCAGGGCACCATAAAAAAAAATGTTCCCAGAGAACAATTTTTGTGTAAGAAGGTGTACAACGCAAACCCATATTTCCTCTGTTTTCTGGTTACTTGTGTTCATGAGCAAATACCTTTATATTGACCCTGGAATAAAATCAAGATTTTAAAGCTCAGATTTTATACAGTGTATATCACTGCATTATCACATAATGAGATTCCATACAACAGATGGTTCCATATTTTACAAGGAATATACTGTCTCCACCAAATTACTAGGAGTTACTTCCAAAAGAATTTAACTCCCATTAATAAAACTGATTGACTAGATTTAGTATTTATGTTCTTTTTGGAAGACTCATCAGATTTAAATGTCTGAATCACATATAAGTCTAAGTGTTAATACATTATGATCTGTCCTGAGTGATAAAGTGAAGCAGTTTACAAAGTAAATAACATCTACAGCCACTCTAGTAGCCAACTAATAGTATGGGCACATTTGGGGGACATGACATCTATTCCCAGAATGAGACAAAGAAGCACAAAATTCTCTTGGAGATCACAATCATCTGTTTATTAGAGTCAGGCCAGTGTATAACAATTTGACTTTGTTTATTCTAGAAGTGCCTTTGTACTCTACAAGCATTGCATAGTGTTATTTGACAGTGAAGAGCTTAATATCTTGCCTGACTACAGCTACAGAACTTTCAAATCAAAGTACTTCACTCTTGAAAATGAAAGAAAAGCAATGTGAATGATTCTGTTCTAATGAAGTGCAGGCCTTCTCTTGGGAATAAAAATATGATAATTCATATAACTGAAGCATTCTGTGTAAATTGTCAGCCATTCAAATTAAAGAAGTAACTAATGAATAAGTGCATGCAAGATTGCATAGTGATTAGCAGTACAATATTTAATATCAACTGATGTTATCAATCATTTCCCACTGTAATTACCCAAGGTGTTGAATAGAAAATTGCTTTTAAAGAACATTTCAATAAAAAGAGTAATAATTATTACAGGTAAATTGCAAAGGAGACTGTTGCCACATAGTCATAAGTCGTCAAAAAAGTTTTCCAGCCTTATGAATATTTTACTCTTTTTCTGTACTAAAATAAATAAATGTTTTCTGAAAAATTCATGTGCAAAGTGAGTGAGAATCACATAGAGAAACAGTCCCTAAACTCACCAACTCCCTGATCATTAGTGAAATGATTAATAATGAAAAAAAATTATGTACATGGTTCTCCACAGGCACAGGCCCTATGTGACACAATATTCACTGCCAGAGATAGAAATGCACAAGTTGAAAGACTACAAGAACATTGGCCTTTATTTTTGATGATGCAATTTTAAAGGACATTTATTTACAAAGTGTTATGTTTTTAACTGAAGCAGAGCACATATTTATATATTTACTCATTACTACAATCTATTGTGATACTATTCCTGCCTACATCATGCAAATACTTAGTGCATGCTAACACACTGTTTAAGATGACCAACAAGCTACTTTTCATCATACATGAGTAAAATGAAGAATTACTTTTCTTGAAGTCTGTGAAATTATACTGATGTAAGACTCTTTGTGTGATCTCTCTTAATTTTGGCTTTTGCAGGTGTTCTATTTGATTGAGTTAGTCATTAATTAGAGCTGGGACTGGAATCTGAGTTTCTTTTATCTCAGGTGTATGTACATGACCACCAGATTAATAGATGTTCTGAACTGACAAAGTGGTTGAGAGATACATTTCTCTTTTCTTTTGAATAGAAATTTCATCCTTGAGCTAAGAGATTTTTCACAATATAATTTTACCCAAATAGACAGTTTGGCTTTAAATTCAGATTTGACAACCACTCTACATAAACCATTTTCTATAGATTTTATATTAACATTAGGTAGGGATGAGTGGGCAGGACACCTCTAAATCAGTTTAAACCCACTCTTAATTAATTTACATTTCAAGATATTTTTACAGAGTATGAGAGTTAATTTGACTTCATGTCCTTGGACTGTGCTATTTGTCTCTCACACTAATTTATTTTTTGATTGATGGCATAGAATCATAGAACAGTTGAGATTGTAAGGGACTTCTGGAGATCATCTTGTCCAACACCTTTGTTCAAGCAGGGCCACCTAGAGCCTGTTATCCAGGATGATGTCCAGATGGTTGTACATTTTCCCCCATATTTCTTCATGTATTTTTAATTCTCTATTTCTTTTAAATAAATCCAGGTGTCCTTAAGCTTTTTTTTTTTTTCCTTATTCATTAGTTCCAAGGCTAGACATACTATTGTGATATAAAAGTATTAAAGTGGAAGAAAATTCATGCTTCCCTACATTATGTTTCATTTCTTTTAAAGATCTGGAAATGCACCTGTGGAATAGGAGGAACACTAGTACTGTCTTCAAATACCATGCCTAAGTGAAGAACAGTTATATATTTTACATGATCTCTGAAGAGAACAAGTAGAAGG
Organism: Lonchura striata; assembly: GCF_050655825.1. Lineage (NCBI taxonomy): Eukaryota > Metazoa > Chordata > Aves > Passeriformes > Estrildidae > Lonchura > Lonchura striata. Next base: position 59,895,108 of record NC_140703.1, on the reverse strand, counting down.
AGTTTCAGAACAGAAGACTCACAAATTCTCACTCCTAGAGAGAGATATTAAGGCTGCTTTTCTACCATGCTGTTTTTCATTTGGTCCTTAAAATATATGAGATTAATATCTTTTCTTTTACTTGAGAAATGAGTTCTTGGGTAAGATATAGTGAAAGGATTGATTTATGCCTGGCTCATTGTAATTGTAATGACTAATTTTTATTAAAAAAAAATCAAATACAACAACTGGAAGAGAAGATGTTAAGGATGCCTGGAAACCTGATGTCATGCAAAGGAGATAGCTACTTTTAGAGTCTGCAGGAGACACTTTTTTTGCTGAGTGTTTTCTACACTTTCTCTAAGCAGTCTCTGTTACCAAAGAATCTTCTTTTTTCAATATGAGCACACAGACTTTTCATGAATTGTTTAAAAATGAGTTTTTAGAAGGAGTCAGGAAGACAGCTAAGGTAGTCAGGACCAGAGCAGGACATAAAAAGCCCAGAAAGACTAACGGGATTTAAGCTAGTGTTCTTTATTCAGACCCAAGGCAATAGAGCTTTCTCACAAACCTGGGCGGGGAATCCTTTCCTACTGTTAGGCATATCAAGTAAATTTTTCACTACAGCAAGTCGTACCTAGTCACTGAACAGCAGTCTTCATCTTAAAGCAAGGATTGGCAGAAAACAGAAGCCTAATAGGCTCTGCCTATGCTGTTTCATTTTAAAGAAAACCAAACAAGCAAAACAAAACAAAACAAACAGCTAAAGCAAAAGAAAAATCAAAATAACAAAAAATGAATATCCTAATGAGATTAGCTTATGTTTATACTTCCTTGTACTGCTCACTTATAAAGGATATGTGGCTTGGAGAGGGCAAAAAGGAGTAGTCCTAAAGAACTAAGTAAGTAAACATTAGAACAAGGGTGATCAAGATCAGGGATCCAGGGCTCCAGCTTAACCTAAGGTCTTTTTTTAGTAGATGAACAGACATACTCAAAATGGACATGGCTGCAAGAACATAGCCATGATGAACCTGGCCACTGAAGGCCACAGTTTGTCTCATTTGGAAATGTAGCAATTGTACACCATGATTCAGAGTAAGAAATTTGAAACACTTGCTATCTGTGTAATAGCTGTGGCATGTAATTCAGTTGAATAAGCTATTAAACGGATCTATGGCAAAGAAAGATTGATAACTCCACTGCTGGGATGCACTCATCAGTTTTGAAAAATGTCAGCTATGAATTAAGATGCCTACAAGTGGTAGGGGGATGCTATACTACTTTTAAAGCTCCAGACCCCCTATTTCCTCTAAGATTACCACAGAGAGAAAAAAGCACCCTAGTGTTGAGTAATTCCTGTTCTAGATACTCCTGATGACTTTCTTGAAAGCTAAAAAATAAAAGAATTTTACTTGATCAAAATGTGCTCTTCATCAAATTATATTTAAAGACTGTCCTAATTCTGAAACAGATAAATTACTTGACTATGCATGTGGTGTGATTCTTCTGTCAAGTCTTGTACTATTGCAATGAATTGTGTTTCTGAGCATAACAAATGGAAATTGCATTATCCATTTCACTAAAAATAAGGATGCAAAGGAAATGTTCTTGTTCAATACCTGATAAAATGGTCTAAAGCCTTCCTCTTCCCTTGCCACAAGCAGATATTTGATTGTTTCTTAGCTGAAAAAAATACATAACAAATTTCTTCCTACCCTTCTACCTCAGGCCTTCTCTGCTCCCCAGTGTAGTTCAGGGCCCCTTGTTATGCTACAAATCCTTAAATGATTGGAGTTTTAAAATAAAATCTGATTTTATTTTTCTTTTTAACCCAAATAATTTCAGTGAGCTCATTTAGAACAATAATTGCCAACAGTTGTGTCAGTACAACTAAAGGAGCAGCAAACTGGAATATTCAACAGGAAATGACCAGCCAGAAAGAGACAAAATTGGGACTCTAAAATCCAAGAGGGGAAATATATCACTGAAATTCACCCCAGGACGAAACAACACAGTGGTGCTGAATGAAAATTTCTGAAAGATCACATGCAAACACTTTGCTCTGGTACATAAGGGATTGCCTTATGTTCTGCAATATAATGCATACAGATTCAGATATAGTCAGTTTACTGTTTTTAAATTGGAAAACAAAACAAAACAAAACACGTCCTCTAGTAGCAATTCCTGAAAAGAAAGAAAAAAAAAAAATCCTGAGGGTAAACTGTCAGTCTACATTGCAATCTTAATAAAACGGAACAGTTGAAAGGAATCAGGCCTCAAAGTAATAGCCATGTCAGAAACTCGATTATCACAGAATATCACAGAATTATGTTGATTTATATTTGTAGTATAGAGAGAAATACCAGAGAGAATGTACAATAAAATTTTACTAGAATGAAGTCTCTGAATTTGGTCTCTGTACAGTTTGCAACTCAAAAGTCTTGCTCAAGAGGGCCATAAACCTACTTTAACGGAAGTTACTAATTTGCCTACTGTGTGTTGAGTCACCTAATTGTTGTTTAGGTTGATGTAATTGCTATGATAAAAGTAGTAAAATGAACTAAACTAGACTTTCAGAGCTACAGAATGATACCCTGGTTAAATTTAGAAATTATCACTAAATACAATCTGATTGGCTATTAAGACATTCCTCATTGTTAATTCTACATAATAATAAAATGTTTTGCATCATGGAAGAGACAACACAGATAGAACAATGCCAAAAATGAATAGATTTGTTTGAAGTTTGATTACCCAATGCATCCCTTCTTTATAATTTTCTGATTTGTCCAATCATAATTTTGGGGTTTTTTAGGTCATTTCAGAATTGAGCAGCTTCTAAGAAAAAGTCTGATGCTTACTGGAAAGTGATGGGGAGGAGAAATACACAATTTCTGTTAAGCATATGAGTAACTCTAGGAGTAATTTTTGTTATTAAACAGACCTCTCCCTGCCTCAGTTTCCATACTTAAAAAAATATGATTTCTCTGCTTGCACAGCACAGCATGCTCTGAATTTGAAACATTACGCTTTTTACTGACCTGTGTGAGGTTCCTAAAATACCATTTAAATATTGAAGAAAATGTTTAGATGCTGAATAAAACAGCAAAATGGAAGAATATACTAAGAAAATTCTTACTACATGTGGGCAGAAAATAGCTAAAAAAAGAGATGTCCAGGTTCTGCTAAATTATTTTTGGAGGGGGATCTACCAGTTTTGTGTGGAAAAATAAAGAGAGAGAAGAAATATACCAGCAGATATAATGGTATTACAGAATAAATTACTTTAAAAACATTGTTCTGTATCTGAATTTTATCAATTTCCAAAATTACATACAAAAGAGCAAATTAAATTTGAGATGTTACCATCTTCATTCTCAAGCTACAGTACTGTGCTAGTCCATTATGCTGTGTCAGTATCTTTTATATATTATCATTATTAATGACTGTTCTATATTCTCTTGTGTGAAAAAGGGGCTTCCTAAGTTTTGCTTATAAAACATATAAATAAATATATTTTTAAAATAAAATATATATGTTTATAAAATAGAGACTATAATTTAATTTTCTTCACTTCCCTTGTTGTGTAGAAAAAAGTGTTTAAATTAGAATGTGTGTTTGCAGGAATTAATGCATTTACATATATAAAGAATTCAGGGCATTCTTTGTTGCCTCTGCACTTCATCTTCAATATTACAGGATTCTATGAGACAAAAGTATGACTAAAAAGATGCTACAGAGATTCCTCTTTTAATTACCAGGAAAAGTGAAACTTGTTCATCTGGGAATCAGTAAGGTCTTTCAGGAGGGGCTGCTGAATCAACCCTGTATCTACACTGTTCTCTTTTCCTCTGAGATTTGTTCTCTTAACACATCTCACTGAAGTTTTCATTCAACATTACTCACAATCATGTTGAAGTTCTGCATATAATTACATTTACCATTTTATATGTCTGTTGTCAAGTTCTTCCTCACAACACCCGTGCTGTTACTCTAAATGTAATGGAATTCCTCAATAGGCTCAGCCATGATTATGGCTGTCACTGACCCCATATACTAATTTTGGCATAAATGACTCCTTGACCTTCATATTTGGAGAGTGAGATACCTTTCTTCCTGACCATTTGGGTTGGAATCAAACTTGTCTATTTGTAATAACAGCTTTCTTTAGCTAGAAAATAACATATATCCTGAATATGCATACTGAATATGCATACTAAATAATATGTATTTTCTTACTTATGGTGATGAGTTTTCTTTCAAGCATTAATTAAACTCCACACCTACAAATCTCCAGATTACTGCTTATATTTTAGGGGACAGTATATTTTACAGAGATTTTATTGAAATCAGGTTAAAAATATTAAATGTTCTTTTTCACTATTGAGGTGTTCCACACTGAGAAATAGGGAAAAAAGAGGGCAAATGGACAGACAGAAAATAAAAGTCAATCATCCTTTCAAGACCAACCCAAGGAACATCATGGGCTCTAAATTCTACCTCTTGATGTCTACCTCTTGAGTACTGTAAAGAAAACAAACACCAGATACAAACAACCAAGTAGTATACAAAGAAAACAAAAGCATCAAAAGGAAAACTGAATTTATGATCATGTTTATAGGTGCAAAGAGTCCCCTGTATGATTACTGCATGCCCATCTAAGTACAGCGGTAAATAACAGCCATTAGCAAAAAAAACCAGAACACCAGAACATATAAATTAGGTACTTATTGTGCACTTCTGTAGCAAAAAAATGCCTAATATGGATAAATTATAAAGTGAATGCATGTTTGACATCTTGTGGTCCATTTCCTTTGAAATATGCATTTAAATGTTAATATTAGATTCCATAAACAAAGGCCACCCACAACAAAGATGAAAGAACATAAAAAGCCTGAAGTTGACAGTATAAGTACCAAATCTGATGGAGCACAGCAGTTATAGAAACATAAAACATGTTGAAAACATCATAATTATAGCTGGTTAGAGATCAAAGAGATATGTGCAATAAAAGCAAACATAAACTATCAGATAAGACACATAAAAAAGGGTTCAGCTGTAAACTTGAATGATAGCTATGAGTAATATTTAGCTGACATTATTCAATTAAAAATAAAATGGTTTTATGACATTGATTTTTTAAATTATTTTCTTGATCCAGTTTTAAAATTAAGCAATTATACTTTTGAGTATGACACACATTATGGATTTATAAAGGCTTTAGGATATAAGCATATTTGTGCGTATATATATATGTACATGTACACGCATATTATGCACATATTTGTAGGAGTGCATGTTCAAATTTCTTAAGATTGTGTAGGTGGAGACTTTATATGACATGGATAACGGGTAACACCTCAGAGAAAATATTTCATAATCCTCAGCATAACAGTATGTATTACTCAAAGATGGTCCTTGTAGTCATATTATGGAAGTTTGGTACTTGAAATTTCAACAAAACATGGCACCTGCAAGGTGAGAAGTACTTACCACAAACTAAGTTCCATCAATTTTACATTGTTTTTTTGGTTTTTGTTTTTGTTTTGTTTTTTTTTTCTTCAGGAGCTATCTTGCATGACAGAATTTTCCAGAGTGTCCATGGCAACAGGTATCTTCCCCAACACAGTCTACCTCAGAATATTGAATAGTAATTTTCTATTTCTAACTTTAGAAATACTTCTTCAGACAAAATGAACTACACAGGAGAAATGTCTATTCACACCTACAGGTTATAAAAGGTTCTAAAATCACCATCTTATTATAAAAGTCTGGATTCATCCATTTACATCCCAGCTGCACATAAACTAAATTGACCTATTGAGCATAATGACATCCCATTGCTTTTGTGACACAGAACCACCAACATAAATGTGACAGAGATGTAATCCCAGAGATCCACCCCCATGTGATTGTATTTGGAGTATGGATGAGTGCTTGCCTTTTTGGGCAGAAGGAAGGGAATGTAGGACCATAAAGTCTCAGTAGAAAGGCTTTATGTGAAATCTGTCCTTACAAAATCCAGATGTTGACAAGAGAAAAGGACATTTCCTGAAAGCTATGGCTACTGGACCAATTTCAAAAATAGTGAAGTTACCAAAGTTACCAAAAATTTAGGTAACAATTGAAAATGCCTTAGTGAAGATGTTATATGAATGTGGGAAAAAGAATATGGACATACATTGTAAAAATTTTTAATTTCTAGCCTCACAAAAATATTTCTTGTTCAGCTTTCTTAATTCAGATATGGAGAAGTTTAAAAATCAAAATCAGCTGCAACTTATCTTGCATCCTTGAAACTAAAGTTTCCTAATTATTTGCTTGTTCAATTATTTTTACGGTTGTTTAAATTTCAGTCATTCAGATTGTTTTAACGTAACAAAATATAATAATTTTTTAAAAAATCCAACAAATTTCAGTAATCATTGACAACAAACTAATTATAGGATTATGCATTTCTTTGTAAACCCTGTGTAGAAAGTACTAATTTTAGTATTGTCTCCATCCTACAAAGTCTGTTCTGCTATCCTGTAATCGAGATCCCTATGCTTTTCCCTGGTTCCAGGCCTTAAGTTGTGTTTGTAGCCAGCTGATACAGTGGATGTCAGAGTTCCCAGTGAATGACAGGTCACTTGGATGCTTTTGTCCATGATAGCCCAAGTAAAGGGTAAGAGGTAAAAAAAGTTTAAATATTGTCCCTTGTCAGAAAAACCTGCACAATGTAGTGATGTCAAGAAAGAACTGCAGAGAACTGAGGTACAAAGTTCACTAATCATTCCTAACTGAAATACTTTAGCATTTCTCAATGCCAGATTTCTTACTTTTTTTTTTTATGTTGAATATTTCAGAGTTCTATACTGTGACATGTAAACAAGTTAGCATCAGTAGCAAAGCATCATAAATTAGGAAGAGCTTCTTTTATTTATTCTTTTTCTTTCACTTCTTCTACCTTGGGAATTATTTGTTTTATTTACAATGGAAAATTCTGCTTGATCTGTAAATATGACCCCAAACACATGAATAGTTTGAAGTACTAATACTATAATTACAAAAGTTTACTTTTTGCCTTATTACAACTATAAATTGGAATATGCTTTTTTTTCCCCCCCACAAAGGCTACAGTTAGCTAAAAATAAGACATTGCTCCTCTTTCTTTTCCACTTTTTCTCACTCCCTCTTCTATTATGTAAATGGGTTGTGGGGATGTTTATAGTTTATGATGTAAAATGCAGAAGTTTAGTAAGAGTCCTTAAAATATACACTTATGTCAAATTTGAAGAAGACATTATGAGAGCCACAAGCTGCAATGCAAATCCTGCAGGAAAGAGGAGCTGTAACAAAACCAAACTTAATTAACAGCATCTGAGCAGCATTCAGAGTATGCGGCCACCTATCATCCACACAGACACAGACATTTGCTAACCCCAGAACTGTATCATCTGCCAGGTGTATACACTCTCATCAGATTCAAAGAGACAAACAGAGATTAAAGCAACTTCGTGTATTTGATATATTGATATTGATTAGCATGGTGATAAAAGTACCAGGCATGCTCCTTGTCGTGGTTTGACACGGAAAGAGAACTTTTTCCGGAAGAAAGAGGTCAATTTAGATATTGACCAATTGAAGGTGAACACGCCTCTGAGAACACAGAGGAGTTAAGAGCAGAATTCCCAGGGGAACTCGCTCTCTTTGGTTCCGGTCAGCGTGCAGTGCAAACCTCCCCTGCCCAGCCACGAGCTGGGTGGGGGAGGGGAAGCCCCCATGGCCTGAAAGGTAGGCCCCAAGGGTGGTGGAAGGACTGGAACCGGGCTGGCCCCTGCAGATGGAAGGGTGGAAGAAATCTGGGTTGTCTCCATTTCTTCCCCCCACCCAAGAGTTCCTCTCCCGAGAGGGAGAGAGAAAGCCGCGAGGAAGGAGGAGCGGGGGGAGCTGCTGCAAGGTGCCCAGTCGCGTGGGAGTTGCTGGATGTCCGGGCATCGAGCCATCCCTGGGAGTTCGGACTTTTAACCCTTCCTTGAGAAATGAAAGCTTTGTGAATTTTCCTTTCCCCTCCTCGGTTTGAAAGAGAGGAAGAGGGACACCTTGGACCCTGGGGTGTTGGAAGGAGGAATTCTGGATGGGAGGGGGACAAGGAGTGGCTTTTGGCTGGACTTTTCCGTGTTAGCCACAACCTGAACCAATCTTCTCCTCCAAGAGAGACTGTGTTTTGGGAGGATGCCAGTGAGTCAAGAGACCTGCTTCAGCTGGGAAAAAGACAAAATTGGAGTGAACAGAGAAAAGGTTAGGGGGTTTGTGGTGGCACCCCTGTCCTGGAAAGGAAAGAGAAGAGAAGAAGATCTCTGTTCTTGAGCCCTCGGCCCCAGGGGAAAATGGGGGGGACTGTGGTCCCAAACAATGAAAAACTGAACTGTTGTTTTCTCCCCTCTTGGCAGGGCATCCTTGAAAGGAAAAATCCTAAAAGCAGTCTGTCTATCCATGCATTGGTGGTGAGAGCACTGTGCATGGAAAGGAGAAGGGTCACCATGGCAAACTTTTCTCCGGGCGGTGCCATGTGTGACATGGAAACACAGGATGTGGAGCTGTGTTTCTTGGGGGGTCTGTGGCACAGGAGAGACTCTGTTCCCTCGATGGACTGAGTATCGATTGTTTGGAGGGTGGAAACCTGATTGGGGTCCAGATTGTGTCTCACTGTGGTTTGTTGGAGTTGGGTGGTGGGGGGAGGAATATTTTGCAAGGTTTTCATTTGATCTTCTTTAGTTTTCTCTTTTCTTTTGGAGTAGTAGTTTAATAAAGTTTTTTCTGTTATTAAGCTTGGGCCTGCTTTGCTCTATTCTAGATTTCAGTTCACAGTATTCAAGGGAGGGATCACATTTTCATGGGGGCACTGGCATTGTGCCAGTGTCAAACCATGACACTCCTCTAATAACAAACCATTGAAATGCCTGGAATTTGAGATGGAGATGAGGATAATATTAAACTGGGGGGAGTGGTGGATCTCACAGGGGCTTCTGCTGCTGTCCAGAGCCCCTTGACAGGTCCTCAGTCTTCATGGAGCTCAAAAAGAAGTGCAGAGCCCTTTATCTTGGGAAGAAATAATTTCATGCTGCTGGCCACCAAGCTGGAAAATAGCATGTCAAAAAAAAGGTTTGGGAGTCCTAGTGGACATCAAGTTGAACATAAGCCAGACTTTTGCCTGTGATGCAAAGTAGGCTGGTGGGATTCTGGCTTGCCAACCTTCTCCTCAGCGCTGTTGAGGCCACTCTTGGAGTTCTCTGTTCAGCACTAGGTTCACCAGTACAGAAGAGACATGGAAAGGTTGGAGAGTTGGAACTGTTTGGTCTGGAGCAGATAAGATTCAGGGAGAGTCTCAGGGGAGCGTCTAAATAAGGCAGACCCAGGCTTTTCACAGGGTGCTCATTAACAAGGCAAGAAACACTGGACAGAAACTGAAACATAGGAGGTTCAGTCTGAATGTACTGAAAGAGTTTTTTCTTCTGTGAAGAAAAAATGGTGACCAAGCACCTTGACCAAAGTACAAGGTTCCCAGGGAGGTTATGGATCCTCCATCCTTGGGATTATAAAAAATGCCATCTGGATATGAGCCTTGGCAACCAGCTCAGTGGGGCGCTGCTTGAGCAGAGAGGCTGGAGCTGCTGACCAATAGAACTGCCTTCCAACCTCAACCATTTTGTGTCTGAGATCTATTAATTTGGTTTACAAAAGTGTTCTTAGGCTGCAACTACTTTATTAATGAGATAGTATTTAATAAGAGCATTGCTGAGTGATAGGAGGAAGTTTGATGAGGAAGTGTTTAAATTTTGGAGAATATCATATGTGCTCTAAGAAGGATGTGAAATATTGTTTTGTGACTCCATGTCCAAACAGGGATATCCCACAGTGTATGATGGGTCAATATTGGTTATAGCACAGGTTACACTTCTGCAAAATGCTTTCAGTGGTGGGAAGAAGGTAGTCAGTGACTAATAAATATATAATATTAAAGCAAGGAGACAGAAATTCTCAGCAGTGCTTAGCACCACCTGAGACTCAGAGTGGAACAAGTAGAATTATTCTTGCATTTGTCCAAGTATTGTTGAAAACTCTGCTAAGGAGAGCTGCCAGTATCAGGAAAATAGAAAGGATTGAAAAAGTACATTATGTTATTGGGAATTATATATTTCTGTGAAGAATCTTGTTGCCTAATTTGAAAGTTCTAGGAAATGTAAATTCTTAGGGAAACAACAACAAAACCCCAACCAAACAAAATCAAACAAACCCAGAAAGCCCTTAACTCCTCCCTGGTCTTTGAGGTATATTCTTTACTAGACAGTAAAGAATAGATAAAATATATTTACAGGCTTTAAATCAAGGACCACTACAATCACTCCGTTTCACCTGGGGTTTAGTGCAATAATTGGAGAAATATTTTGCTGTTAAGCATATCTTCCTCTAGAACATGTATAGGAAAAGTAGCAGAATAAAAACTTGGTATTTTAGGAAGTTTTTATTTAAAAGCTCCTTCTCAAGTACCATAATTGCTAGATGTATTTTTGACTAGCAAATTGCGCCCACAACTTTGAGGAACAATGTACAATGGGAAACAAAAGAAATTAACTTGATAGTCACCACAGTAAGTGACTGATCTGATTTTGTCTTTTGGCTGTTAAGTGCTTATGACAACTTTGAAATTCTAATGAACATTTTCAGTTGTAAAGACATAAAAGAAAGTCAAAATTAAAACTAAGAGAGGTGAGAACTAGAATCTAATCTACTTAAATTAGAAGAAAGACTTCTTTTGTAATATGTAGTGTATTGTAAACAAATACTTGATAAATTGTAGTCAGGAAGAGAATAAAACCCACTATACTAGTTATTTAATATTAGAGTAAAAATAATATAATAATGATTAAACAATAATAGATTTTTTTTACCTCATTATAAATATTTGATTAGAAAATTCTGTCACAAGCTGTGAAGAGAAATTTTCAAAATTAGAAAATAGGCAGAAATTAGAGAGGCAGAAATCTGAAGTATTTTGGAGTGACTTCCAAAAATAGATTTCGTTATCCTTCCTCATGAATATATTGAAGTTTATGGAGACTGTAACAGCATTCTCATCAAAGATCTGCCCTTAAATGGTGTAAACAACAAGGAAACAGATAAAGCTGTTTATAATTATCTAGAAATGACGACCCTTAAATGAGTTAATAATCCATTGATTAACTAATTAGGCTAGAAATGGTTTGGCGGAATTTGATGTGGTTTTGAGTAGAAATAACAATTTATTTTCCTACTAGCACACATGGAAAATATACTGAAGTTTAAAATGGGTCATAGTTGGCTCAGAATACCTCTTTCCATCATATTTCTTTCCAACCTCTGTTTAGACAGTATCCTGAAATTGTCAAAAAAGTTTAGAATATGCTGTAAATAACAACCGTGAAGTTCTGAAACTGGTGTCACATTTTCCTGTTCTATGTTATGCTTTTCTGATAATAGAAGAGGAGATAGGATCTCATGTATTTCTCCATTGCTGGATGGCATTAATTTATACTATTTTTTTTTTCTAGTAAGTCTGTGTATAGTGGTTCACTAGACAGACAAAGAATTATTTATGGACTGTAAAATATGTGGCTGCTACGGAAGTAAAATTTTTCCTTTAAGGTCCTGATTCTGCAGACCTAGCTATTTATACACTCAGTAAAGGCAAAGGGCAAGAAAATTATTTCACCAAAATTAGAATCCAAATCAAATTAACTTTCTTTCTTTATTTTTTAATATCAGTTTTTCACTAATAACTGAAGTGTATCTCAAAGAATAAGTTGGAAAAATTTATGTGTAAAAAAATTTCATTTTACGAATTTTTTTAATTCACATTATTGTGGAACTGATTTTAATACTGCTTTTAATGAAAAACATATTCGTCTGCCTTACAAGCAGAACTAAAATTCCCAGTCCAAACAGAGAACCAACCTCAGGAAAATAGAGTGGGTAGGGCATTGAACACTTAATAGGCAACATGACACTTTAATTCAAATTTCTGCTCTGCCTAGTGAAAATTTGGGACTTGAATCTTTGCCTTCTACACTGAAGGTGAGTGCCCTAACGTAGTTTTAAAAGCCATTCTGGAGTCTTGCCCCTATCTCATATTGAAAAAGAAGAGAGAAAAAAAGAGTGCAAATAACTGATAATTATTTAGTAGAGTCCAAGAAAAGTGGTGCAGAATGTTCTTTGGATGTATATTAATAATATTTGGATGTATATTAATAATAATTTGACTCCCTGATACATACATCAGCCCTGTCCTCTAAGCAGCCACACAACACATCCTAATTAATTATTCGGATCTTCTTTAGAGAAAACTAAGTAATGACTTCCAAGTGAATCAGACTGCAGCTCTGAGAATCTGCTCTCTACAGGAAGTGTGAATGATATTAAACCAACTCTTTCAGTTCTTCTTGGAAACTACATCAGTAACTCCTTCTGTTCAGTGCCTTTAGAAAATTGACAATACCCAAAGACATGAAACAGGCTGTTGGAAGCATGCTACAAAACATCATTCTGATCATTCTCCATATTATGCTCCTGATCTTTAATTAATGCTAACAATAAAATTATGTCTGTTCAAGGGACAGGGAGCACCATCTGTCACTCATAGAGAGACCAAGTACACTGTGTAGTGGACTGGTCTTCAGTCATGGGTATGCAAATCACTCTGTGTCACCTGAGCAGAAGAACAACAATCACTTCTCAGATGAGTTTAAATGCAGTCTTTGCTTTGTTTGATTCAGAACAAGGGCTCCAAATTAGTTCTCCTTCCTCTCTATCGAAAATACAAACCATAGTACTTACAAAGGGACACTGTCAGCTTCTCACAAAAGCAGGCTCTGTCTTCTGTGCACATGAGTTCTGAGAAAGTCCAGACTTAAGACAAACTTCTCTTCACTATTTCCAACTGGCACCTGGATGCCTCAGAAAGCATTCTCCAGCATAACTCATTAGTATCTAGTACTTCTCATGTCTTATATGACTGTAAAACCCTAGTGTCACAGGGAATTTTTTTTAAGTATTAAAAAATATTTTCCCTGAAAGGGTTAAGTAAAAGTCCCCACTGTAGAGGCTCCTTTTACAGAATTTCTCTTTCATCGCCAGTTATTGGTAGTTAGTCTGAAAAGCCAAAGTATTTAAGTGTGCTTCTTGCTAGCGCTATTTCATTGCCATCATAGGTGGATGGAGACAACATCCTGAAACTGAAGTCCCAGTTGATGCTACAAGATTTTTTTCAGCCACATTAATCACTCCACTGAAGTTTGGCTTGTGATACCTTGCATAAAGCAAAACAAATAAACTCTCATATCAATAACTCATTCAACCACATGGAATTCTACTTACAACATGACTGAACATACTATTGATTTTAAACTAACAGCTATCCAGTTTTTCATTAATCCAACAGTACTGTCTGGTTCTGTTTCTTTTCATTTCAGTTCCCAAACTTTTCATTTTTCTTTATCCTTTCTGGACAGCTTTCCCTGGTAAAGTCAGAAGTGGGTGCTTTGCAATGATTTGTATTTCAGCCAGCGTATGATGTGCACTCATAAATTCCATGAATGATGCAATAGGGTTTTCTTTAAGGACATTAATGGTCACTTATTTGCAGTACAACATATACATTTTTTTCCAATTCAAATTAATACCTAAAAGCAATATTTTGGTAAAAACAAAGGATCATTGGAAGACATAACCCATAATAATGTTTCTTAACAGCAAAATGTTGTAGTTTATGGGACTGAGTCCATCAAAGCACAGGAGCTTCCATGATCTGGCTCACTTAAAGTAGACTGACCAGCACACTGTGAAATATACTGTAAGGAAAAGCCTTATGGTGGTGTAGAAAATGTGTAGATAACTGAAAGATTTCCCTATTTCCAAATTATTTTTAATTTTTTTTGGTACATTTACAGTCAATGTGGAATTCATATAAGGCCAAATGAGTGACCAGACAGTTGTGCTAGAAAGTGGACAAGAAGGGTAGCTTTGTTTTGCAAGAGATTTCAGAGAAAAGAGAGATTCGAAAATAAATGAAGCCATTGAGGAAAAAATCATAGTTTGCAAAGAGAAGCTCTGTAAGTATTTTTTTTTTAGCTTGTATCAAAGAAGATTTATACAGTAAATATAATTGTATTTGAGGAGCTTAGCATCTGTTATTCTTTCATATTGATTAAAATACTTTAAATATCAAGACTCATGTGACCAAGACAGGACTAGGGTGTAATGAACTGTTGCTTTCTTGCTATTAGCTGAATGCTTTGCAGTATTTAAAAGATAAGAAAGAAACAGATATTATTCATGAGAAAATGGCAAATGAAAGAAGGCAAATGGATTTTTTCAGAAATATAAAATATACAGTCCTTTAAGGCTTGATTTAAAAAAAAAAGTCTATAAAGATTTAATATTAAAATAGTAATATATTTAAGATATAGGAATCATTTTTACAATCTTTTAGTTGTCATTTTTAGCATAACAGCAAGGGTATTTCCTTTCAGTTGCTTCTATATTTAACTTTTTCTCATTTACATTTCCTCAGTTTAAATTAAAAATCTGGTTTCTACAGTAAATCTATTCAAATCCTGTGATATTTTTGGACTTTATTCTTTTTTAGTAATGGATACTTATATCCTTACTGGGATGATTTAGGAAAGCAGTAAAATATCTGAGATTAAACTAGAGCTGCCAAGTTGATCTGCAACAGAGGTTAAATAGAGTGATGACTGTAAATCCTAGAATGGGTATCTCATATTGCAACAGCTGTCCTTCCATGAAGAAGTATTATCCCTTAGTTTTTTTCAAGCAGCATCTGTGTGAGTGTATCTCATTGTGAAATCCCTTGGACTACTCTAGCTCTAGTAGGTATTGGCAAGTGGGTGGCCAGTTACACCTGCCATTTGCACTGCTGTGGGAAACGAGGTCTTGTCCCTTCCCGTGCCTGGGGGCCAGGGTTGAACACTGACTTCAGAAGCAGCCAGCAGCCACAGGCTGGGGTTGTTAAGGCAATGCAGCCTTAGACACATTGCATAAACAATCTTTTCTGGACTGGTACCCATTTCTGGAATGGCCCCTGACTGGTGAAAAAGAATTGTGGCTGTCCTATAATATACCAGGTGTTTCTCACAGCTATCCATTGCAAAACCCCTGTTTTTATGGTTTTAATCATTCTTTCAGAAGATTAAGGGAGCATTCAGCAGAGGAAGATGGGATATTATTTAAATTTGGCAAAAAAAAAATCCAAAAAACAAATAAGCAGACTTCTAGAATTTATTTAAGACTACATTTCTCTACCACACAGGGGAGAGCAGCCTATGACATGGTGTATGAAAGAGAAAGAAAGGGAGACTGACATACTAATCCCTCTTGTAAGCAAAATAGTAGAAAAGTGTCTAGACAAGTGCAGGCAATGATCAAGTCTTTGACCAGGAACAAAAGGGAATAAACTGCATTGTGAAAGGAATAAAACAGATCAAAAAGAGGAGCAAATGGTCATGGCTGAGTCACTGTCTGTTTACTAGTTTACTCCTGGGTTTTTGCAGCTCTGAGTCAGAAACCCTAGAGAAATGTAGGAAAAAAAGGTTTTACACAGCCTTTCCATCTTCTGTTGACACGCTTCTATAACTACTGAATGTAGTAATGACAATCAAATACTGAAAATTTTAACTTTGCTAAATGAAACACAGAAACAAAGAAAAATAGTTTTGCCAAATTTCACTATAAACAGATTCCCAAGAAGGCAGACTCTACAAACTGAATTTGAGATCTTTTATTTTAAAAATCACTTTGTAGCTCTTGGTAGTAGATGCGGTTAAGATACATCTGATTAAATGAGTTGAAGACTGGGAACAAGACAGCTTGCAAGTATAACAAATGTCTAGTTAGGTTTTAGAAAGCACTGATCAAAAAGCCAAGTTTAATTATGCACCTCATTATTTCTCTTCTTTCTTTAACTGTTGTATCTTTCAGCATGTTCGAAATAAAATTGCTGAAATAAACTGTTTTACCAAAGGGCGCTTTGAGTGCACAAATATGGTTCCAGATGCCCAAGGTTACTTGAGATATGCATGATCTTGGCAGAGACAACATAGGACTGCAGGAAATCTGTGTCTTTCTAGAGATGCAGCTGGATGTCTGAAAGGATGACAGAAGGTTCCTAGCCTATTTCTAGCTGCGTACTTTAAGCAACGGATTCCAACGTCAGGTCAGGCTGACTGTCGTTATAAAGTATATAAAGTATAAAATTTGGGCACCCAAAGTTTATCTACAGTGACATTTGTGAAATGGAAATTCCTATATTTATGAAGATTTAGGTGATAAGTGGTTTTAAATTGAAGAGGTTTATATGGTTAAAGTAGGACAGAATTTGACAGTAGCATTTTCAACCCATCAGTTTTCTCTTTCAACCGTCTAGAGCAAGTCTGAAGTTGTTTGTTGGAGTGTTTTTGCAAATAGAAGAGATGGGAAAAACAGTGACCAAAAGAAAAGCTGGTAAGAACGCCCCTTGTAGTGTGCCTTAATTTGCATGACTCATTGTTCCATCCAACACCTTCAGCGCTGTCATGGTTCAACTGTGTTAGGCAGCTAAGAACCACAGAACTACTTGCTCACTTCACTCTCCTCCTGAAAAACCAACCAAAAAAACCCCAAAAACAACAAAGAAAAAAAAGCCACTTCTCCCCCAATTCTCTCCCCCCAAAAATACAAAACCCCCAATAACTCACAAACAAAAACCAGAAAAAAAAAACAGAAAAAAACCCCAAAATACACACACACACACACCCCAAAAAAAAAAAAAAAAACCCCACAAAAAAACCAACCAACTAAGCAAACAAAAAAAACCCCCCACAAATAACCAAAGCCAAGAAAAACAAAACAAGTGAAGAAAATGCACTTGTTCCCCATCAACCAACTGATGCCCAGCCAATATCCAAGCATCAGTACCCAATATCCAAACATCAGTAGCCCTCACAAACCTCTCCTCACATCACAATTTTTATTCCTGTGCAGGATGCCATATGGTAGGAATGATGTCATATGGTATTCTTTTGGTCATTTGGGGTCACCTGTCCTGGCTGCACTCCTTCCCAGCTGTTTGTGCAACCCCATCCACCACACTGGAGGGGTGGGGTGAGAGTTAGAAAAGGCCTTGGTCCTATGTCAGCACTGCTCAGCAGTAAGAAAAACATCTGCGTCATCAATGATTTTCAGCATGGATCCAAAAAATAGACCTGTAGCAGCTACTACAAAAAAGAATCAATCCCAGAATTGTATCTTTCTCAGCCTAAACCAAGTGTTTATGATGTGTACTGCAATTCTGCATTCAATTACTATTGCTAATATAATTTCTGCAGCTTCTGAAATTAGGAATTAAATGGTTTCCATGAAAAATAAGAGTTATTTTCTATCTCCTGGTTTTTACTACTTCCATTTTTGACCTTACTTTCTCCCTGTTCTTTCTAGAATTTTCATAATTCTTTAAAGGTTTTTTCTTTTTCTTTTTTTTTTTTCCTTACATATATCAATATTATTCACATTCATTGTTAGCTTACTTTGCTCTCCATTTCCTTGGATGGATTATATTAGAGTAAATTTTAATTGTTGGTTCTTCCATTATTTCAATCTCCCTCAGTGCTATAAAATATCAGCCAAAGTTTCACTGAGTATTTCATAGTCCCTCGTCGTCAGACTTTCTGACATCAAATCTAGTGCACTTCTTTCTCTGCTAAGAAGTCTCATAAGTACACCAAATCTGAAGATTTTTTATTTGCTGCATAGTGCATGTTCTTAATATCAACTGTGTTTATACCTGTCTCAAGTCATTGCATTATATACAGAACTGCCTTTAACCATGCAGGCTATTTAGCAGAAAAACAAAACCAAAAGAATTAAATAAAAACAAGCACTCTTTCCCCATCACTTCCCTCCCAACAATTTATAGTTCCTTGGAAAAAAAAAATCCGCTTAAATTTTTGCTTAGTTTCCTTCAAAATCTATATCAAGGTAATTACTTTCCCTTTGATAAAGATTAAAGCCAAGCTCCTAGAGACCATGCTGAGTGTACTGCCATATCTTCTCTAACTGCCCAAGAGATCTGTAGCTACATCAGTGAATTACCTGACTGCCTTTATTATCCAAATTTCTATCAAAACTTTCTCTACTGTCATTCCAAGCATTTATGCCATTTTTCTCAGCAGATTCTATTTCATTTCTCAGTAATGTTGCTATTCTTGCCTCCTGTTTTTTTCTTATCTGTGCCTTATATCCTGACACTTTAAATCATCATCCTCTGTATTGATTCGGTAAAGTGCACTGTTCCACTCATTTAGTATTGTACGTATAAGTGAAAATCAACAAAAGTGTTTATGGGAAGTGAGGAAGACTGACAAATATGTCATTCTCAATTCTCAAGTTTTACCCTGATTAATGGGTGAGTGCTCAACAATATGAATAATGATCACCACTGGTTTCACAACTGTCCGTAGGTGCCTGGCTGAAGAGGATTTTGGTGCCTGAGTCCCTGGTGAAATCAATGAAAATTTGAATAGTTATCCCTAAATAGCTTGGTATTCCTGTCTGCTGTAATAACTACCAATAGGACAGATACAACTGTGTCTATGATATTTAAATATGTGTGAACAAAACTCAGCATTTCATAAATTTGCAATGAGTTATGAAATGAGAAGGATTGTTAAGAACCTGATCCTTCAAAAATCCTATGGTTGTTTTGGTCTTTAATAATAGACTAAGTAGATAGAATTGCTTATTTTGAACACAGTTTTTCATCTTGTGTTTTAGACTCTCATGCAAACAGTCTCTTTCTAGGCAGACCTCTCATAGTGACTGTACCATGGTGATGAAGTGTCATCATCACAAGACCCCAGAATCCTGTAACTTACAGTATTTATGAGGAAATTAAGAGCTGCAGTGGATGGAAACATTACCATGATATTGACCTGAAAGAAAATGTTCTATATACATTCCCTAAAAGAAAAATAGGGGGAAAAAATAAAGATGACAATCTGACCCATGAAAAATGTCAATATCAAGGAAAACACACATTCCACATTCACTAGATTTTGATGGAAATTTATCAACAAGTTATATTAAAAATCTCAATATATTAAAATGTTCTTAAAAGGAGAGAGTAAAACTTCCAACCAGACAGGTTTATTTTTGAAAGTATAAAACCAGTATGTATATAAAACAAGAGAAATGCTTAGTATATTAAATTTAAAAATGGATTGTTTTCAAAAAAAGCTTGGTTTTCTCATCTAACTTCACATCTCTTTCAATCTGTCAAATTAGTGTGCAAGTATTGCCATCCTCAATTTTTCACTGAGTATTGGTAACATACTGCCAGTTGTCTTTTTTCCTCAGGATAAGGATTGTAGTAATTGTATTTTCAGTTTGTTTTTTTTTTTTTTAAATTATTATTTTGAAGTATCTCTTATTTGGTTTTGTTCAATATAGAGGTGCATATCATTTAATACATTGAATATCTGCAATAGATTTGACCTGGGGGAGTAAACAAGCAACCATAAGATGCATGCTACTGAAGCAACAACATAAATATATTACTGACTATTAAATGTAAATTTTCTCTTAGGAAAAAAAAAAGTGGAAAAGTTCAGCTTTTTACATGAACATCAGTATACTACCCTTTTCTGAAGCAAACACTTTCTCAGCAAAAAAAATATTTAATAATTTCTAATACACTTTTAGCAACAAAAAAAAAGTATTTTAGGTTGACTATTCCATTTATTTATGCTATGCACTGTCCCTAATACTTGAGAAAAGTGAGTTAAAAAGATATGCAAAAGAACAATAGGGTGCCCAAGAGATGGTGGATGCCCCATCCCTGCAAACATTCAAGGCTAGGTTAAACAGGGTTCTGAGCAATACAATGTAGCTGAAGACATCTCTGTTCATTGCAGTATGATTGGACCAGATGGCATTTAAAGGTCCCTTTCAGCACACACCATTCATTTTGTGATCCTTTAAATATTCTACAGCTAGACAAAGCAGCTACAACTACTGCAAGGCAATAGGAGACCCAAAGGATTACTTCCCTATGGTGTTCTGTTGCTGAAAATCTCATGTTTATGCAGTAAGAACAGATTCAACTTCAACAAAGATCTGAGTGGCTATTTAGTTGGTAGGTGAATCCTCTTTCAGAAGCAGCTTCCTGTTTGTAACAATGTTAGGGTTTAAGTGTGGACTGAGCTTCTCTTTACTCCCTCAGAATCTACCCACAGCTGTTTCAACCTGTAGAAAAATAAGTAAAACCTGAGTTGCACTGCTCACTTCTTCCAGAAGCTTGCAACAATGGAGCATCTTTGTGCATTGGCTTCTCGCCTCCATAAAAGGGTGGCCCACTTTTTAAGTAGTCCTTAGTCTCACACTCT
Organism: Lonchura striata; assembly: GCF_050655825.1. Lineage (NCBI taxonomy): Eukaryota > Metazoa > Chordata > Aves > Passeriformes > Estrildidae > Lonchura > Lonchura striata. Next base: position 59,874,670 of record NC_140703.1, on the reverse strand, counting down.
CTTCTGAAATATGATAGATACTTCTTTATAATAAAATATTTTATGTTAGTCCAATAATTCTATAGTAGTCTCTAAAAGCTTAATTTCATTTTCTTTAATTAATTTTTTGTTTGAGATTTGCAACTGAAATATAAAAGCTGTATCAGCTTAAAAAATTAAGCAGCAGCTGATCCTCCATCAATGTATGTGCAGTCCTGACCCAGCCTATTGCAAGAAAACATGATTTATTGTAAATTTCAAAGGAAAAAATTGTATGTAATCTGCATTATTTGGCAACCTATCTAGGCCAGGAATAACTGGCTGGGCTGTACCTCACTTTGTTATGTCTGCATTATTTAATCATGTGTGTTTGAGCCTTCTGGAAATGCCAAATACCCATTTAAAGCTCATGTTTGTGATCATGAAAAAAGGTACCAAATACATATCAAATTTTCTAAAAAGATGATGCCAACAAAACATACAATTAAATCTTCTGTATTTCTTTCTGTTCTTAATTCCACATTTCTCCACTTTTTTCCTGTGACAGTGCTGTTTTCTTCATTGACCTAAAAGTTATATAAGATTCAGAACGAGAAGAGTTAACTCATTTCCTTAATATATTCCCTTCTCTTTTTTTATCACCTCTCCTTACGGTCACTGGTCTTTATGTCAGCTCGTTTCTTTTATGCTATGCCTTTAATACACTTACCCTGCCACTTACATGACTGCTCATCTTCCTCTGTCACTTCTTCTAAGTCTAAAAACAGTCATGTGTGCCATCAGTGAAGCTCACATATTCATTTATCATTTGGAAGCAGGCTGTTATTTTTTTTCTAAAATCTGATCCCTTAGCACTACAGCCAACCAGTTCTTGAAGTAATCATTTCCCACATTCTCCCCTCTAAAGAGGATTAATCCTATCTTTAATACTTCTTTTCCCTTCCTCTGATAAATTGTAGGGGGAAAGGCTGTTTGTGGTCAGCACTCCTCAGGCTGGCAACTCTGCAATCTGGTTCAATTTCTTTTTCCTTCTTTTAAATGCACAGGTGTTGTATTATGGTTAGGCTCTACAAGCAATCAATCCCTTTTCAGCCAAATTGGTAGGGGGAGATATTTTTTGCCGGGACTTTTGACTGGTACTGGAGAAGTACACATTTATTTGCAGATTTTTCTGACTGACATGTGAGCAGCTCATCATTTCTCTGTACCGCAGTTCCAAGACAATAAGATAGAAGAAAAATATTTTCTTCTTCTCATCTTTTCTCAGAATGTTCATAGAAAATAAACCACTTTATCTCTAATAACTATTAGTTAGAACTGAAAAGAAAGTATTAAATATTAATTATAATTATCTGCTCATTTCTCAGGGACAATAGCAGCTGTGGTATTTTATGCTTAGTTTTCTTGAAGCAATTTTAGAGTAATGAGTGGTATTCTTCCTTGGTTTTTGACACAGAAGAGTTATATGAAGATACTTCTTTCACAAAATAATCCTTACCCTTTTCCACAAAAAGATAAAAAAAGTTTAAATAACCTTTTAAATGAAATATTGCAATAGTCCAGCACTTTAAGGATGAAAGTGCAGTTTTCTAAAAGGTCAGTTCAGTGCCTGAAAATGTTTTCAGTTTAGACAACACATTATGAACTCTGCACTATCTGGTAGAAATTTTCAGCCTCACTAACAATAGGAAGTAAATTCCAGTCACTCACAGTAAGATGGCAATGTGGTGACATTTGATGCTTGAATATGTGTGCTTTGAGTTACTGCAAGAACCGGCTTGCTGAGGGGAGAAAACCTTTCCCTAGCTAACTGCATGAATTTTAGATATAGGTGAAAAATAAAACCAGAACACGTTATAAAATTATTTCAAGTCATCAGCCTGTGTTACAGTTTCCCCTCCCTCATTTAGCAAACATGAATTGAAATTAATCAAATTAATAAATCCCAATGAAACCAATAATCTCACATTTTCTGTACAATTTTATTTGACAGATCTTTTTATCTTTTTCTTCCAGTGAGCCACTACCATTATGTTTTATTTTCCAGATGTATGTCCTTGCTCTTTTAAAACTACAGCAGTTCCACTGTGCAGTAAAGCTATAAATTTACAGAACATTCTTCTAAAGTGCCTCCTTGTTTCATAATTCCACTTCCATATCTTTAGTTGTTCTAAAATATATTGAACTGTCAGTGTGAGGGTCAGGAGATTAGAACACTTTGTAGCTTCTCTGCCAACGCCTTTGTTTAACTTGGAAAATAAGCTACACTACCAAGGGAGTGATGAAATAAAGGATACATAGACTCACAAAGGCATAAAAATTTTATACACTGTATACCTCAGACATTTCTAAAGAGACAGAGAGCTATAGACACCTGTATTTACTTTGGGCACCCACAAGCAAACTGTCTTAATTAAAACTTGTAAAGAATACAAAACAGGACACAAAGGTTTCAAGTTAAAAAATAAATAAATAAAGTTACTCCCAGCTCTGAGTTACTGTCTCAAAGAATCACCGGTCTTTTGACCTTGATATATTATGCACATTGTCTGACGCTGATTTACTGTAAGTTAGTTTAAATTTCATTTAATAATTTGCTTTTACCTGGAAATCAGCAAACCTCATGGGGCTTTCCTGGAATTTTTTGAGCGCTTTCTGGTTTCTCATAATATTGAAGGCAAACATTACATGTTTTCTTATCATTTCCTAGGAAACAGACAGAATGAATATAAAATGTCTTGCAGAACTCCTAAAAGGACAAAAGACCATAGGATAATATTTATTAATATCTAACTTCAGTTTACATTTTAAAATATGCTTATACTGAAAGATAAAACTCACCCTTTCAAATTAGAACAATTTTATGAACATTGATAATGAATTAGAAAGCCATAACAAGGTGAAGATGAATGCCTTTGTATTTGTGGGAGTCCCAATATTAAAATATTGTCAGAGACAGAGGCCATTTATGATGGACCGTTGTCAAGCTAAAGAGATGAAGATGTTCTAAGAGGCAATGAGAAAGGGAAATTGTGAACATTTTAGCTTACGTTCAAGTATATGTGACTTTGTGATGACAATCCAAGACTTGTTGTTTATGAAGTTTCACAAAAGCTCTAAAGCCCCTGCCCAATTCCTGGAACATATTTTGGTTCAGTTTGTCTAAAAATTATGAAGCTCACAGTCCAAGTACAACCAGAAAAATTACAATACCACTCAGTTTTAACTTAAGGACTATATCCAGGCAAGCAGAGAGTGAATAAGTTTTCTCAAAGTGTAGAAAGTAGCAAAACTAAAAGCACCCCAAAGGAAGGGAAATTCTCACATGGAATTCATGTAGAGAGGAAAAAAAAAAAAAAGAGAAGACTCAAAAGAGACTTCTGATGCCTTAGCAGAAGAAAGGATCTAAAGCTATTGCTCTTAACTTTTGACCTGGCACGACAGTCCTTGGAGACCTCAACCTCCTGGATGAAAGGGAAAGAGAAAGAAAAAATGGGTCTTAGTCTCACCTGGACAAATAAGACTACCTCATTCTTCAATTCTGTGACCTTGGCTATGTGATTTTCCTTTTTAGGTAAAATAAGCAGCAGCAATATGTGCATATAAAGAAGATGCCAAAGTTCAGGCAATAGTGAAATAATTTGGGATTTTTATATATTTAGGCTTCTAAATAATGCACATTTCTGGCTACACAGAATTTTTTAAAGCATCATTATTCTCAAATCACACTTATAAGGCCAAAGTCTTCATCCACTAAAGCACTTCATTTTGGACATATAAATAGTCTTAGAAATCTGTGTCACTGAAAATTATTTCAGAGACTGCAGCTCAGCTTTCATGTGGGTATTTGTTTACATGTAATCTGGATTTTTCTTTTTAAGTAATTGTGTAATTCAGGGAGAACATACTATTTATCTAAATATCTAATCTTACTTACATAATGTAGTGCATTAATCCATTAATATGAGCTTATTTTATTCTACTCAAACTAAAGAGATGTTAAAGATACCTGATTGGAATTTTGATTCTGTTGTAGTTTGTTTACTTCAGTAGATTGCAATCAGTTTCCATGTGTTTGTACAAAAATTTGTGTTCTATATTTCTTTAATTTCCTTAAATTAACTTTTGTTCTTTGTTTGGAATTCAAAGTGTTTCTTAATAAAAAAAAAAGAAAATAAATATTTTTTATTTTCCATATATGAAGTTTATGTTTCATTCACTAAGCTATTTTGTCAAGTCATAACATATATTGGATTTTAAAGATGCCAATAAGAGGCTATATCTTTATCTCTCCAAATAAGGAGGAAAAGGGGGAAGAAGACACGTCCTGTTGCCTAATAATATCTCACCCTAGAACAAAATTCAGTATGAGATTAATGCTTGAGAGCTGTTAGTTATGCTGCTGATTCCAAGGCATGTCCTGCTGAAACTAGAATTATAATGTAAAAAAAAAAAAAAAGGCAGAAGGTTTTGGTTTGGTCTCTTAAAATAACTCTTTCCAAAGGCTAAAAGTTGTGATATGCATCAATTCCATCTAAGATGTTGATGACAGAATCACATAATGTTTAAGATTAGAAGAGAGCACTGCAAGTAAGTCTAGTTCAACCTCCCTGCTGAAGCACAGCTCAGTACATCACCCAGGATTGTGCTTTGGATTTCTCCAGGGAAGGAGATATTGCCAGAATCTCTGGGAAGTCTGCACAAGTGCTTCATCATCCTCACAGGAAAGTTCTTTTTCATGTTCAAGTGTAACTACCTGGTCTTCTTTGTTCATGGGTGTACTGGTTTTTGCTGGGGTAGATTTAATTTTCTTCAGTGGCTAGTATGGGGCTGTGTATTGGATTTGTTTTGAGCACAGGGTTGGATAATACAGACATGTTTTTGTAACTGCTGAACAGGGCTAAGACAGAGCCAAGCCTTTTTCTCTCTTCATACTGCCACACTGCCAAGGAAGTGGAGGTATATGGGAGGTTTGGAGTAGACACAGCTGGGACAGGTGACACAAACTGGCCAGAGAGGTATTGCAGACTGTGTGACCTCATGCTCACTGTATAAAATGGGAGGAAGAAAGAGGAGGGGAAGGGACGTTTGGAGTGATGGCATTTGTTCTTCCAAATAACCATTACAAGTGATGGGGCCCTGGGCATGGCTGAACACCTGCCTGCCCATTCCTCATTTTGCTTTGCTTGTGTGTGCAGCTTTTGCTTTCCCTATTAAACTGTCTTTATCTCAACCCATGAGTTTTCTGGCTTTTACCCTTCCAGTACTCTGATCCTGCTGGTGGGGAGTAAGTAATTAGCTGTGTGGTGCTTGGTTGCTGGCTGGGGCAAAACAACAACAATTGGGTTTCTTAAACCCAAGAGAAAAGTTTCTTATAACATTGAAAGCTTAGATACAGTTGGAAGGACCCACAAACATCGAGTCCAACTCACAGCCCTGCACAGCACCATCCCCAAGAGTCACACCATGTGCCTGAGAGAATTGTCCAAATATATCTTGAGCTCTGTCAGGCTGGTGCTATGACCACTTCCCTGACAATCCTGTTCCAGTGCCCAACCACCCTCTGGGTTAAGAACCTTTTCCTGATATCCAACCTAAACATCCCCTGACACAACTTCAGACCATTCCCTGGGGTCCTGTCACAGAGAACAGATCAGTGTCTGCCTCTCCTCTTTCCCTCACAAGGAAGCAGTAGATTGCTCTGAGGTCTCTGAGGTCTCAGTCTCCTCTTGTCCAGGCTGAACAGACCAAGTGACCTCAGCTGCTCTCATATGGCTTCCCCTCAAGGCCCTTCACCATCATTGCTGCTGTTCTTTGGACACTCTTGTACAGTTTAATGTCTTGTTTATAGTGTGGCACTCAAAACTTCCCCCAGGACTGGAGGTGAGGCCTCTCCAGCTCAGAGCAGAGTGGGACAATCCCCTCCCTTACCCACTGGCCATGCTGTGCCTGATGTCCCCCAGGACAGGGTTGGCCCTCCTGGTTGCCAGGACACTGCTGACTCATGTTCAGCTTGCCATCAAACAGGACCAGCAGGTCCCTTTCCATAGCACTGCTCTCCAGCATCTGTTTCCCAGTCTCTACAAACATCCAAGGATGCTCCATAATTATCTGTCATTGAAGAAATTTGAAATCATATCTTCAATACAGTGTATGACTACAAATGAAATAATTTCCAATTTTAATATCAATTTTGAAATTGTTCCAAAAAGCATCAGATGGTGGATGAAATGAGTGAAATTTTGGTCTGAGCATAAGATTACATCTGTACTAAGTTGGCACAGTATAGTTGATAGCCAATGGTAAGATTCTCTAACACATAATATAGCTGCAAACATACTGGTTACTGAGAATGGTGTTCAAGCTAATTCCCTGGCTGTAATTGGACATTGTTTGAGTTGGATTGAGCTCACGGAGGACAGAGCTGTGCTAAGGAATAACAACAAGGGCAACTGCAGTGCTAGTGCTTGGGTCCCTGCTCTGGCCTGGGTGATTTTACTTCAAACCCGCACAGTGTAAAAGTAATGAGAGTGTTCAATATAAGGAAAGGAAAATATACAAGTTTTTGAAAATACAGCTAAACAACTCTGTGTTTGGCAATGCCTGCACTAAACTGAACCTCTTCAGCTGACCTTTATTTATATCTTGGAGGCTTTTTCCTGTGTTTTAAACAAAGAGATAATTTATCCAGGAGGCAAGATGGCATTTCAGTTTCTTTAGAAAATAATAGATAACTAGAAAAAGAGAGAAAACATCATCTGTTTTTGCTCTATTTTTTTAAGCAGGATGTTTTAGAAACCTTATCTTAGTAAAACAAATAACCTTCTCCTTCAGCTGCGAACAATAGCAACAAAAAGACTTCTACCAAAGTCTTAAAATCTGCAGAATAAAAAACTCATTTATAGTCATAGGAAAAAAATTGTAAAGCTTTAGAAGATGCGATGACTAAAGCTCCAGCCCTTAGTGAATTATGATAAAAAAAGCTAATGTCTCAGTGTCCAGCTTTAATTGTTGTTCATTAGCCTGAAAATGCCACATAAATGTGAAAGATCCAGTTACCGGATTAGCTATGTGTGCTTGATAAAAGACATCAATCATTACTAGTTTCAAAATGTTTCCATAAGAAATCTCAAAAAGGAAACACATCTTGGTTATTGTGCTGCAGATGGCACCCAGTAAAGACTCTACTGCTGTTGAGCTGGCTGCAGAACTGTCAGCCCTGCCTTTCCAGAAGTCTGTTTGTTTGCTTTGTGGCAGATAAGGATGGGAGAAATTGTTGTTAACAGACAAAAAGAAAAAACAGGGCACAAGTTTTGCTTATGCTGTTCAATTCCTTTTCCATTTTTTTCCCTTTGTTTTTAACTTCAGTTTTTTTGGGTGCCTTTACCAGCTTCCCATACTCACTCTCCTCCAGTCTTGTTTGCCTGTACAAAATGAATAGCAAGTCATGCCGTAAGAAATACTTCTTCACTAATTCCCTTGAAGGTCAAAAACCTAAAGACAATGTTGTCACTGAACTCTTGTACAGAAGAATATCTTAGCCATCAACTTGGAAGCCATTCAGAAGCAGTCATTCCATCGTTTATCACATTGCATAAAATGCAAGGAGTGAGTGAAAATTTAAAGTAATTGCTATAAAATTAGTTTTTTTCACTTTGATTACAAGTTCAACTGCAACCAAATTTCCAAATTTAGTTTCAAAGACTATTTTTATGGCTTCTCTAAAGGCAAGAAATACTGAATATATCCTGTATCAGCTTATACGATAAAAGTATTCAGGAAGGATTATTCATGAAGTCCTTCTTTTGAATGTTGTAGACTCAAAACAACTTAGAAGTAGTTTTAAAAGAGCAAGGACATACATTTTTTTAATTTATTTGATGGACTCCTTGAGGCAGTAATTAAATTCACCCTGTTTTTTCCCAGAATCTCTTTTGTGAAATCAAAGTGAAATATCTGTCCTAGTAATAGGCACTATTGAAAGTCCTATTTGGCTTAGGCCACACCCTTTGGAGTGGCTTGAGTTGTCTTATTTTCGACACTGAGATTTTAATACTAGCACAATCTCTAGTAGATACCTACTATATTTTATATTTAAATGTATTTGACATGCAATTCTTTTTTATTTGTTTCCTTGTGGTTTTCAGTGGGGTTCAAGGGGGGTTTTGTTTGGCTGCGCTTTCGGAGTTTTTTTGGCAGAAAAAACCTGCTTGGGTCAACTTACAACATTCGTGCCTAAATGACATTGATGTACAGAGAGATGTGCACACATGTCGCAGCATTACAATTGTTGTATCTTTCATTGGAATGCCATCAATCACTGACAGTTCTGCTTTTAAAGGTACATGGTCTGGAGGAACATAACAGGGTTTTTTCATCCATTTTGACAGCTGTGTAACAGACAGCAAGATGTTACCTTTCAAAATCTGATTCTCCTCTTATTTATACCAATGAGTTCTGATTAACTCTACTTGCTTTTATGTAATGCAATAAATAACAAATTGTGCCGTAATAAGGAATACTGAAGTTAAGAGCACAGTGCATGTGACAACATTTACTTCATAGTTGAAGGAAAAGAACAATTATATGCTAGAACTTGTTTTTAATTTTCATTATTCAAATCAAAAATTTTTGAAGCATTTAGGTTCAGCTTCATAACAGAAAAAAGGAAGGCAGGGAGGCAGGGAGGCAGGAAGGAAGGAAAACTCTCATAACCAGGAATAAAACTTCCTTTATTCTCATCCCATTGACACTTAGACCTCCACTGACTTTACCAGGTAATTCTGGTTTATACCAGAACAAGAGAAGAACTGAATTAAATATGCCTCTAACTGTAAGTAATATTTGCATGTGTGTGTGCACTTGTTGTATATGTATGTATGTATGATTACAGAATCTTCAGTCAATTTTTGTTCACTATTAATAGCAATCCTTATATGTGGGCAGATATATATTTCCAGAGTTTTTTAACATAACAATGAGATACCTGTGGTGTGATTCTTTATCTACACGTAGAGCCTCAAATATAACTTTGGAAAACCTCATAGCCATACATTTTCTTTTCCAGCCATTTCCTTCCTCTCTGTCCACATTTGTATACTACTGTTTCCTTTGCCCTAGATACAAACAAAATGGTTCTCCAGTCTTCTCTTTGCCATAACACAGAAAAAATCCTGAATTTCACTTGCTGAGCTTATGCAGGGCATTGAGTGCCCAGACATCAACAAACTGGATATTAGGTGCTGCTGGAATAAAATCTTTAAGGTTTAAAGTTTTCTCATAAAATTTCTTGTCCATTACAATCCCTTAAATTTGTGTAAAACTATAATTTTGTATTTTTATTCCTGAAATAGATTATTGATTCTTTTACATTACTTTTTTTCCATTTTTTAGAATATTGCTCTGATTATAAATTTGATGCAGTTTTATAATGTTGAAAATTTCCCATTGTCTGATTCACACCATTGGGTGTCAGTATGACTCACAAATACAAATATTTTAAATTTTAAATAAATATGGCTACATTTTAAAATGTAGACTTGCTACCCAAACAAATTTTTAAACTTCCCCTATCCTGTGAGAATCAACCAGATTCAACCAGAACTGACAGTACTCAGGCCTTCTGAAAATATCACTAATTTATTTTGGAACCTAAATAGGGAGGTGAGTGTTGGAGTGCTGCTCTAAAGCCAGACTGCCTCTAACTTTGTATTTTACCAGTAGCCTTGGCCTCCTCTCATAATGCCAGGGGCGTAAAGAAAAGACTTTACAGGCAAAGGATTTCATGTTCATATGCAAGTGCATTTCTGAGAACTGGGACAAGAGCATCCTGTGGTCCTCTAGTAGTTTTGGAGCAGGCTGTAGATCAGGACAATCTGAAGATCCCGGAGAGTAATTCAACTCACTCTTATATTAGGTAGACTTTTAAAGGCTGGACCTTTGATTTGCTCTCCAGGCTTCATTGGCTGTATTGATTAAATCTCTGTTAAGTACATAGGAAATGTATATATTTATCTTTCTTTTAGACACCTACATTCAGGGAAATTAAATCTGGATCTAAATTCCATTCCACCAAACTATTCGTACTAAGCTTATATCAATAAAAGTATTGAATATTATGATAAGGAAACCTGCTGTTAAATCACTACTACAATCAGAACTGACTTGGGTTTTTATAATGTGTAGACACAAATGACTTCTATCCCTGCATGAACCTCAAAACACATGGATAATCCGCTCCAGCAAAGAGAAGTCAACTTGTCCTTAGCTGTCTTATTGCTTATTTTTCAGAAGGCACTCAAATCACACACAAGGGGATGGACTTTTAAAAGTTGGTTTCTTTTGAAATGAACTTCAAACTTCAGAAACACCATAGCTCCAGATGTTTAATTCCCATGCATGCTGATTGGGAGAGCAAAGGCAAAAGCATGTTTTAAAGAACTTATTTTTTACTTAATACAAAAGGACACCTGTGTCCTCCTATCTCCTAAAAATATCACCTTTTAACTCCCTCTGCTCATCTTCACTTCCACGTTGAAATGTGCCATTGTTCTGTTTTTCCTGACCACCATCCCTCTCTGCATGAGAGCAAAGAACAGAACCTCAGAAATCTCTGGGTAGCAGAGCTGCCAGAGGAACTAAAAGCAGATTTTAAAGACTGGCTTGCCTGGGGAGTCTATATGTCACATAAGACTTCCAGCAGGTCTGCTGAAATGCACCTTTGTGGGAGGAAAGGAGCTGCTTGGGGAGCAATCAAGATCCCAGCGAAAGCTCTTTCTGTTCAGACCACCTACTTAGTTAGTCCTCAGGAAACACGGATGGGATTGTTTCAATTTTTATGCACATTTACCTAGGGCATTGGGTGGGCACTTCTTTAAACAGAAAAATGAATAGCAAAATCACAAATTATTAAGAAACAAATAAAATGGTAATTTTTTTTTGTGGGACTTCATCCCACCCGCACTTGGACATGCAGATGAATTTTTTAGTTTAACAGCAGCTGGCCTGGCAAGGGAAGTCATCAAAACTTTCTAAAGGTAGATGATAGAAACAAGATACACAAAGCTCCCTTCCCATTGTGGGCTGGAAATGCCAGCAGCTCCCACACAAAGCATTTTTACAGTTCAGGCCTGGGACAGCCACTTTGATTGACTGTCTGTTGTTCTTTTAAAAAATTCCAGGATTGTATTTCTAGAGTAGAAAATGCAGTAATTTTATCAATACAGAAAATTGAGAAACAACCTCCTTCCTTTCATTTTTTTCTGTTATTCAAGTTTTGGGTTTTTTGTTTGTTTGGGGATTTTTGTGTGTTGGGGTTTTTTTAATTTGTTTAGTAGATTGGGGTGGGGTGGGTTTGTTTGGTTTGGTTTGATTTGGTTTTGACTTTGGTTTTGTTGCTTTTTAGTTGCAGTATCTCCAGGCAGGAAGTGTAGTAAACATTGGATTTTAATTTTAATTTTGACAAATTATACAAGCTATGGTCAAAAATATATTTTCTGTTGCAGTTGTTAGAGAAAGGGAAAGGACAATTTTTAAAATTAAATACTATATGTTAAATTTCATTTCAAGAACTGATTTATCTAACTGGATTTTTTCTGTGTTTATGTCAGAGGACAAATAATTTAAATGAAACCATTTTTTTTTTTATTTCTAGTTTCAGTTATTCAACTTCTGTACAAGACAGAAGCTGACATTTGGAGGAATCTATGTCTTTATCTTTACTCCCAGAGTTTTGTTTTTGTTTTTTTTTTCTTTTTACCTGCACCTTAACAGTAAAGGAGATCTTTATTAAAAAAAAAAAAAAAAAAAAAGGCAGCCCACTAACCAAACACCCCACAGGAAAATACCTTTCAAAAAACATCAGCAAACAAGCATGAAGGTAAATCAAAGAGGATATATTTCCATGTGGTTTTGACAGCACTTGTCATAAGAAGCTCTATGGGAATGTTGTCTCTGATTCTCTAGATGCTTCTATGTGTCTTTGAAATGGGGTGGTGGGATGGGAAATTCTCTGCAGCTAGTCTGGCCCTTTGATAAAACTGCTGATCTGTGGCATCTTTGCTAAAAGCTTGTTGCTGTTTCTAGTGCTGCATGTCACACTCCAGAGAAAGAAGCAACTGTGAATTCCACTGCTACATACCTGCTATGTGACTGCAGCTATATTTGCTTTTGTCCACCTTCAACATTTCAAAGACATTGCCCGTTTAAGGCAAAAAAAAAAAAAAAAAAAAAAAAAAAAAAAAGGCGGCATTTATAAACACTGAGATCTCTACTTTTTTTTTTTTGGTTTTTTGTTTGTTTGTTTCCTTTCTTTCTATCTTTATTATTTTCTGCCCTGTGACATGAAAAAAAAAAAAATCATTCTCTCTTTGGTATCATGTACATACAGCATGTTCCCAAAGATGACAGAGAAAACAAAAGGAAGTCAGAATCCCCTTTGAGACATGACTGATTTTTATAACATTCCTGGAATTCAAATCAATTATTAGGTCAGTATATGAAATCAGCTCTAAATGGTTTTGTGATAATTCATATTTGCAGAGCAGTTGCAGTCCTGTCAGTAAATCTGGACTTTCCTCCTACTGAGTTTGTTTTTGGCTCAGCAAGACAGATATGTATTTGTTTTGCGAAATAGCATACCTTTTGGCTCTAACCAACAAATCAAACATTTTCTGTTCCTCTGGACTTGTTTTGGTGGTTTTTGTTTTGAAACAATTAAGAACTTAAGTACAGGAAGGTGTTGTTGCTGAAGGATTTTGTGTTTCGCTTTCTTTCCTGCCCATGCCAAATACACTCCTTGTGGTAATAATCAAGGGAAACAAGACCAAAGAGAATAAGAGAAAAGGAAGGAAACCGTAGAACTAGACAATTCTATTATTGCAGATACTCTTCAATAATCACTCATAGCTCAGATGATTAGCACAAAGAAGAAAGGAAGGTAAAAAGTTGTTAATTTGTTAAAAATTGGAATGGGGAAAGCTGATCTGTTAATCTCCCAGTACACTGAAATTTCCCTTGAATTCAAAAAAATATGCTCCTATGATGAACTGATAGAAACAGAAGAAAGAATTAATGACAAAATTCTCTGAAACTACATCAGCGATTTACAACTGGAGTAGCACTAGTTGCTGTTAACTGGGGAAAAACAGGCATTCAGCTGGTGATAGATGGTTTGTGGAAACAATTTGGTCTTTAAGGAAGAGAGCTCCTCAGGCTCTAGTGAAAGCAGAGACTTAGTCATTGATGGAAGGAAGGGGTGCTAATAAGGACAAAGAGTGACTCAGGTCAGTTAGACTTTGGTGGTTAGCTGTATATTCATTTTGACAGTTTTCTGTCATGAACAACAACAAATCACATAAGCGGAGCTCAGGATGCCAGCAATACCACAGGAAGGTGAAACAACTTAGTGAGTCACAGATTTACTGGGATGGCTAATGCATCTGAGATTTGCTGCCCTGTGGCCTTTTAGCTCTGAATCATGGCCTACATGTGATGCAGGCTACATGAAATGGTGACAGCCATATGCCTGAGCAGCTAGCCTGGTTCAGACTGTGGACATATTTGGCTGAGACAGTAATATGAAAAACAAAAACTGGTGTAGTCAACCTATTTAAAATAAACATTGGCCTAAATATTGTTGGACTAAAACACAGTTTAGGGGAGCAGCATCAAGCCTATTTGGAAGATGTGTAACATAAGTTTAGTTATAGAGAAAAAATAATCTGATACGGGTTATGCTGAGTAACCTGAGATATGGTTCACCATAGTTACAGTGAAATACCTTCAACAAAATTGAAAGTCATCTCTTTTAAGGAAGATATTAATATGGGATAGCACCATTTGAGTGGTTACCATATCTGCCATATCTATGTTATATCAATATAATATTAAGTTCAGCCACAGCAGAGTACAATAAACATCTGTTTCCAATTCTTGACATATGTAAGTCCTTAGAAAAATATCTTGTGTCTGTTTTTCCATTGCTCAGAATTAAGATGTGGACCTTTTTTGGAATAACAGTGGCTAAAGTCATAAACCTTGTTAACTTTTGCTTATTGTTATCTCCTGACTGTAAAGCTGCATAAAATGCGCATTTGCTCAGGTTTACACAATACTTCATGGAGGCAGTGCAATTCAGAGACTGCACCATGTCCTAACTATTTATTCATTTTGCACAGGTGAGACAAAACATGCTGTGGAGGTTGAAATGCCACAACCTTCTTATTGCGTTTATTCATCTGGAAACTTAACTGAACTAAATAACTAGGATGCAACCACACAGGGCCTTAACATTTAACACCGAATACATTGAACCGAGTCCACACCAGCTGGCCACCAGCAAAGAGAGCAAAACAGGAGTTAAGCAAAAATCAGAATTATTCCCATATAATTATGAAAAAGCTGGAAGTCTGTATTTTTCAAACTGGACAGACAAATTTTCCTTATGTGTGATAATTCTATACATTGTTTTACCTACCATTCTGCTGATGAGTTTGGTAGCTTAGATTACATACTAAAAGGAGTTACATTAAAATAAATGAGCCTATTCATTTTCAGAGAGGTTTGAGAGAGAAAGGCTTAAACATTCACAGCAGGTGGAACTACCTATTTCATTTAAAATATTGCCAGGGAAAAGAAGAATCTAATGTCAGGAATGGGTTATTAGGAATATTACATCTGGTATCAACTTTGGACCTTCAAAGAAGCCAGAAAGACCCCAGTATCTACATTTAATTTACATTCAGACCTGACCTGTAACCTATTCCCTTTTGTTCCCTGTGCCATCCTTCCATACATCCTGCCCCTGATGTCAAATATCTTTTCTAGGGTAAATGTCAGAGGAAGAAGGGACATTTTTTTTTTTTATTGCCTACTTCTTTCTAAATCTGAAATGTCAGTTGTTTTACTTTCTGGTTACAATAAAAAAAAAATCCTCATGCCAATTAAACACATATTACTAAGAATCGTGGGGTTGAAATTACACTATAAAGGGCTGGGATCTGTGTGTTTATGGGAACATTCACAGATCTATTTTGCCATCACAGAGGAAGCACACTAACCTTTGAGAATTGTTTTCATGTTTGAAGGCTCCTTGAATGGAATACAGACAGGATGCACTGTTACCCTGTAGCCCTACTACTGTAAGAACCAGACCATAAGATTTGCAGTGAGTTTGCAAAACCTCAGGACTGAGGCTCGTTAAGCCTGCTTTGCATGAACTGGTCTTGATCCTCCTGCAGCATATATTCCCTCAGTTTATCTGTAACATATTCTAGTGCAACACTGTGGTGTAGAAAAATGCAGGCCTGGTACTACAGCAGAGTCCCTGAAATGTGGGAATGCAGAATGCAGAGTAGAGGACACAGGAGCGGGATGATAAGGCACTGAGTGCAGGCTGGCACTGGAGATCCAAAATTAATAAACAATGCAATCAGTCTGTTACAGAAAAGCAGACCTGAAGCCATGAAAGACTGAGTTTAGAGGTGGCAAAGATAGTAAATCCAACTGTGCAGCAATAAGGGAAAAGTGTTCAAGCATATTGCCAAACAGAAAAACGACACCAAGTGGACCCTAGAATGAAGAGAAAGACACAATCTAAATATTACATTATTTCTGGAAAAGGAGTCCAGTAATAAAATATCCCCCCACCCCACACCAGAATGAAACCATCAGCTTTAGGGTTTCCAAGAGCGGGGGGAAGTGACAGCGCCACCAAGAAAAGGGCTAAAAAATAAGAAGTGCACATATAGAAATTTCAACTATATTTCTATTATTTCCTTTTCCATAAAAATTAGAGCCTGATTAATAATGATTCTATTGTTAAGATTTCCGTTATTTTAACAAGAAATTATTGTCTTTATAGGTGCATGTTTGCTCAAAGTAAGGTTTTCTAGATGGCAGCACTTTTACAGTTTCACCAAGAGCATGTAAAAGTAGACATGTGCAAATGTAATATTTACAACGAATGTCTGTCAGTGTCCTGCCTGTGGAGAGAAAAATGAGCCATCTTCCAAAAGGATAGTGCAGCTAATGCAACAACAGTGTTCTCTTTTCTAGTGTGATTCAATTCCAGTTGACAAGGATCATCTCAAAAGTAAGAGGTTATTTCAATTTCAACAACCCATTCATCACCTGGCCTGCCAGCATCAAAGCCAAGAAGCACACCAATTAGTGTGATATACTTCTATTAATTTCAGCATTAACTGCAAAAATTACTACTCTGGATACTCTGGAAGTTCTGTGACTTGAGCATGTAATAAAACTGAGCATTGAATTAAACTAAATGAGTCTTAATGATGCATATGAAAAAGTGCATAACTTTGGATATAAACATCTGGCTGATGACCAGTGAGGGACTGGCCAGTGTTCATTTGTAACACTGCTCACTGTCAGATGAGGTCCAAACAACCCATTTCATCATGAACCAATGCCACTGACAGACATTCTTCTGCAGCTCTGTTCAGAGCAGTTTGTCCTGGATGGAATTTGACCTTTGCAGCCTGCATCACTGCTGCAGAGTTCATGGTGCTGCTGGTGACCTCGATGAATAATGTGGTGTTATCCTCAACTTGCTATTCAGGCAAAAATTTACACATTGTTTACTCATTACTTCTCAGAGGGAACCTTAAATAATTTTTTCATTTGTTGCAGTTTTCTTAATTTCATTTTAAATAATATAACAGATTTTTTTGCTTGGAGGAGATTATTTCCATAATTTTAGCTAGAAGTGAAAATATGCATGGAGCAAGGACAGAAACTAATCCTGAAAATACCTATTGAGCCTTAGCCCATGATATTTTTTAAATCACAGATGCACATATTGATGGGGTTTTTAATTCTTTTTTTTTCTTATTCTCTTCATTTTTAAAATTAATTTGGTCTCATAAGCCCATTTTGATGTTACCTTTAGTTATTCTCAAATTATTTTTCCATGTGAAATAGCTTATTCCCACTGAAGACATTTGCAGTCCCACTGTTTTTAATGTAAGCAGGTTTTCACCCATTGAATACACAAGGCTTTAAACAGTCCATTTTAAAAGACATTTTTTTTCTTATGCTATGAACCCCTGAGGTACTATGCCAAGGTTAGGAAGCTGTGTGTAGTTATTTTTGTGCTTTATAAAATCTTTAACATTTTTGGTGCATAAATCATTTTTAGCTTTACCTAATTTTGGAGCATAAAGGGCACGTCAAACTTTACTAAACTGAAGCCCCAGGAAACAGTCTATAACAATGATGGATTTTTATAATGATATAACCCTTAATGAATTATTGTAGTTCCTTAACAAGGTTTTAATAAGAAATTTCTTTTTCCAGCATGGTTATTAGTTCTCTCATCTGAATAGCCCTGGGCCTGTCTGCCACAGAATTGTACAACATAATTTTTTTTCTGTGTCAATCATACAACACTGAAAATCTCCAAGCCTGAATAAAAGAATTTACTCTTCCTTTCTATGATTATTTTTTTTTACAGTAAAGGTCAGGGGTTTTGAAAACATACCTTGAAATGAAGATGTGTTGACTACAATACAACGGTTACTCGTGTTTAATGGAAGAATACTCACTGCTACTCAGACATTTTCCTTGTATGCTACAAGGTCTAGGAGAAATGGCAGTACAAGTTCTTTTTAAACTGAGTGGGTGCTTCTCTGTGTCCTTATTTGCATTTTTATGTTAAGTTGTGCTCTTTTCTTCTTCTTTAAGGTATTTCTATATGTCTGATTGGTATTTTTAATACCTTGATAAATGTTAGTCTTTTTCATTCTAGTGATGATACTTGTGTATCATGTGTGTGTACACATAATTATTTGCTGATTCCCACTTCAGACAATATAACTAAATTTTTAAACCTTAGATTTAAAATAATAAAAGAACATTAAACATGCAAGGCTGAGCAGTGAAATGCTAAGAAATCTGTCCCATCTTTGTTCAGTCCTCTTGTGTATATGTTATGCTACAGTTATTAATTATTTGTTTAATTATTCAAGAGACACTAAACTAAAGCTGACTGCAAAGAGCTTCAGAAAAAAACTTATGAGACTCACTGACTGTGTGATATAATGTAGTATGGAATTTCATGTCAACAAGTATAAAGCAATTGGCATGGTTTAAACAGTAGTAAATGCTCAAACACTGCAATGGACTCTAAATTCATTATTCCGGTCCAAGAAAAGGATTTTGTAGTCATTGGATATTTCTCACAAAACATCAGATCAATACCCTGCAGTGGTTGCAAAGGCAAGCAGAATGTTAGCAATTATTAAGGAAGGATTTTAGAAGAAAATATGAAATACTAAATAACCATAGAGATCCATAGAAATTCACTTTGTGATGGCACTTGCATCTGGAATACAATATAAACTTCTAATCCCTCATTTCAAAAGGATATATGAGAACTAAGAAAGGTACAGAGAAGGCTGACAACAATGATCAGAGGTAGACAATAGCTTATGTCCAAGGACAATTTAAATTCATTCAGAGTGTTAGGAGGGAGAATAACAGAAAATAAAAAAAAGCAAAATAAAATCAAATAATAACTGAGGAAGACCACAATAAAAATATATAAAGGCAAGAACATCATGGAAAAGGGAATATATCCCATGCCAGCAATCAGAATTACATGCAGATTAAATTATTAGGTGACAAGTCTACAAGTGACAGAAAAAAAAAAAATTCACAGGTCACATCATTTCATTGTGGAACTGATTGCCGCAAAATATTGTGGAGGCCACGTGCATAAATGGCTTTTAAAAAGTGATTATACAAATTAATGAAAGAAAAGCGTCAAGAGCTATTAAACATGATGAAGTGATTCTCCAGCTCAGGAAATCTTTAAAGGATATATTGCCAGAAGCTGAAAAGACATAACAAAGAGAGAGTTTATTCCACTTTAGCACTGTGGGTTTTTGGTTTGTCTTGCTTTTGGTTGCTTGTGTTTAAAATTATTTTCTTTATTCCTTACTAACTACTTCAGAGACAGGATGTTGGGTTAGATAGACATTGGTCTTAAATATTAGAGACAGTTTTATCTTTTCAAATTCTTTTAACAGATTAAAATCTTCAGAGAAAGTCTTAGAATTACCTCTGTGTCGTGAAAGTGTAATCATGAAGTAATTCCAGGCAGTGTTGACACAAGGAACAAAAACACGTTTGTACAAGATATTCTACACTGTATCTAGTTAAAGTCTGAAAAGGCATATTCTGATCATATGAGTGGAGTACGTTTTATTTTTCAAAATTATGTGACCTAACCAAATTTGAAAGGATTTTGATTAAATGGCAAAAGGAAAATCAATAGCAATTTCTACCCTATATTATAAGTACTGGCCCTAACCTTCAGTTGAGTCTAAGCTTGTCTTTTGTTCACATTTTCTGTGTTGAAGCCTGAATATGAGAGTAGGCTTATGTGCTTCAGGCTGAGCCAAAAGGATAACTCCCAAGACAGGATTTTGGACATATTGTTATAAAGACGTTCATTTTCTTACATGAAGCAAGATCTTGAGCACAAACATTTTTTGGGTTTGTTTTCCAAATATTAGATTTTACTGGGTTTACTGGGTTTGGCATTTTTTAGTATTTATTTGTCCAAGAAGAAGATTGATTAAAAGCTTGCAATATAGTTTTCTTCTTATGTTCTGATGTTTTGAAAAGTAGGACTGCTGCTGGTGCAGCCATATTGTGTAACCACAATTTCTACTTTCACTGGGCAAAAAGCATCTCAGTGATAACATACACTTTTCATTACATGTGTTGCACAGATAAACTCACCTGAGATTTAGGATACTGTGATCCTGAGTAATTCTGAATATTTCAAAAAGGAGGTATGTTCACCCCTAGCACAAGGGCCTTCCTGTGAGATATGAATTAAAGTTTGAATAAAGAGGATGGACATTAATATTTTAGTTGTACCACCCAGCAGTTGCCTCATTCTCCTTCTCCCACAGGATGAGGGGAGAAGATGCAATGAAAAATCTCATAGAATAAGGATGGGTAGATCATTCACCAGTTATGATCACAGGCAAAACAGACTCAACGTGGGGAAAAAGAACTTTAACTTATTGACAATTAAAATAGATCTAGGTGAAAAATGAAAACTAAACCAATACCTCTTCACTCTTTCCTAGGCTCAGCTTCACTCCTCTCACATTACCCTGCTTCTCAGATGGCACAGAGGGATGAGGAATGTGAGGCTGGAGGTCAGCTCTTTGCTGTCATTTCTTTCTCCTCCACACTCTTCCTGTGTTCCAGTGTATTCTTCTGCATGAGCTTCAGCTTCCTTCAAAGCATGTTTACCTGTTTTAGCATAGGGTCTTCCATGGGCTGCATAGAAATATCTACTTTACCTTAGTCCTTTTCACAGGCTGAGGGAAATCTCTGCTCTAGCTGCTGGAGCAACTCCTCCCCTTTTCTTCTCTCAGCTTGGTGTCTACAGGACTCTCTCTCACACTTTCACCCTCACTCCATTGTCATGCAGTGTTTTGCCCTTTCTTAGAAGCGTTCCTAAGAAAGCCCCAGTTTCTCCTTAGAGATGCCACCTCTGCAGCCCTTGCCTCCTGGTGCCTGAGCACCTGCACCTGATAGTTTTATGGTGTTACATACATTTGCCACTGGCAAATAAAACATGCCAATGTTATCAGCTTCTGTACTGCTTCGGCTGAAATAGAGGGAAACTCTGCTTTTACTCTTTTATATAGACATGATCCATGAAACCTAGGGCCAAATGACATTTGAGGAATGTCTTTGTAGGTATCATTTTTGTACTGAGTCCAGCTGTTATGGAGTTGTTTTTCTAATTAGTACACTTTATAGTGCTGTGGTTTGGCTTTGTGACCAAAACAGTGTTGAAACTCATCAGTATTTCAGCTCTTGCAGCTTTAAATTTTTCTCCATGTCGTATTCTGCTGCCCCAAAGAGCAGTCTTGTGCTTAGCAAGAGATTTGGAGGAGATACAGCAGAGCCAGGACAGCTAATGACAACTGACCCAAGGGATATCCCATACCATAAACACTGGCCTCAGCAATAAAACTGGCAGGACTTTGTCCAAGATACTTGTTGCTTATTGTTCTATTGGTAGGTAGTAATGAGCCTGTGCCTTTGAGCCAGCTACTTATTTTCTATTTTTTCTTTACTTATAAAAGTATCATTTTCCTAATAAATATTTTAGTTTGGTTTGGTTTGGTTTGGTTTGGTTTTTCTCGCATCTTCCCTTCCAAGTCTCTCCTGCATCCTGGTGTGGGGGGGTCAGTGGCTGAGTAGGGGCTTAGCTGCCAGATAATTCATCCCAGAGGCAGAAAATTGTTCAGATTTTTGTGGAAGCAAACCACTGATATCGTAGAGCGCTCTCTCTGCACTAGACTCTTTATGCTTAATTTTCACTGAATGGAAAGAAGCAGAGACTGGTATGACATTTCATATGATTCATATGATCAGCACAGGTAAGACTGAACCAGCTCATTCCAGGTCCTGATTTGGGTGAGAATAGGAGACCAGCCAATTTGCTGCTTAGGGAATTATGCACACAAGATAAAGCAGAAATATAGTATGTTAAAAATATTTTTGTCTTTAAAAATTTTGTTCAGTTCTTGATGTAAGCAAGTGTCTTACAGTTCTGTAAGTTCTTACTGTAAAATGTGTCTTACAGTTCTTGCTGTAAGCAGATGTTGGCTTTTTTATGGTTCAGCAATCTTAGCAGGATGAATTTGTATGTGTATAATCAATTATATATAACAACTAGGACTGAGCAAATAGATAATATTTTACTTCAATAAGCCATTTTTGCAAGGCATTCTATCAGAAAAGTGATTTAAGTTTTTCAATACTAATGTCTGTTCAGCTATAAACTTCTAAAAGGGAAAACTTTCAGGGATAAATGCAAATTAACACAGAGTACTATAAGGAATTACTGATAAAGACACACAAAGATCAAGTATATGCCACTAACAGGAGACTTCACTTTAAGGCTTTTTGTGTCTTATTTGGATCAAATTTATGTGATAAATTTGCATAAGTCTGGAGAGATCCTTATTATATAATTCACCATAACTCATTAGGTACTGTTTCCATACATAAATGAACTCTGCTGATGTAAAGCACAAATGATGGTGCTCGACTGACCCTGAAGTTATACATTCTTGACAAAAAAGGATGGAGCATTTTGAAAGCCATATGCCAACAGATGAAAAAGAGATTAATTCCATTATAAATATGGTGATTATTACTGGTCAGCATTGTGAGCAGCATATTTTTAAAGCTTGAAAGCAGGGAAGGCGAGGAGGCAAAATTAAAAGGCAGAACTATTGATCTCATCCTGCAGCTTTGTGTTTCAGCACATCATTCACTTTCAGCTCTCTGTCTCAGTGGCAACCAGCTTGAACAGTTTGAACTTTTTTCTCTATATTATGGTTGCTAAACTATGGTCAGAGTTTTTGCAAAGAATGATGGGGTAAAGACCCAACATTCTTTAAGGCAGAACAGAACCATGGCTTTTTTTTAAAATACATTCATGTAGCACCTTGATTGTGTAAGTCAATTTTGGTTGTACACAGGTTTATTTTAATACTCATGGTTGAGTATTTTCGTAGACTAATTTTTTTTCATGGGTTTTTTAGTAAACATTTATAAAAATGTATATAGTTGTATGTATTTATATAAAGAACTATGTAAAATAGAAAATATATATTGATACACAAATACATAAATATAATGAATAGTGAGGATTATAATCAATGAAATCTGAGCAAGAGTGAAAGCAGAAAGAAGATTTAATTACTTACAATCTTTACCCAATGCATTATTAAGCATATTAGGCAAGCTATGATACTTCTTGGTAGAGGATTAACTACTTGGAAGAGGAGCAGACTATGTGACTTTATTTTCTGATTGCAATATACCGACAAACATTTGAGATCTGACCTGGACCTCTTGTATTTTGTCAGTACCATCTATCCCAGTTGAGTTAAAGAGGTGTTTCCCACTGGCTGGGTCAGTAGGAGCTGTCATAAGTATTTCTCAGTCAGCAGGAGTCATTCTTGAGCCAGTGGGAGCTGTCACAAACCATTTTGACATAACATGTATCATGCTGGAAGTAAGATTGACCTCTCCAACCTCTCTTGCTATTATATGCAGGTAGTCAGGTGACTCCACCCATCTGGTAGCTCAAACTGAGCTCAGCTCCACCTTTCAACCCCTGATACTACTGGTCTGACTATCCTTTCAGCTACAACAGCCAGGTACTTATGAAACTTCATCCAAATCACATCCAAATCAATGGGATTATTCTACTGTGACATTCATTATTGTGAGCTGTAAAACACTGTCCTTTATCTCACACCATTTTACCCTGCAAACCATCAAAGGGTGAGTTTGGATAATATCTGAAAAGACCGCAGGGTAATAACAGATGCTCTGTTATGCAGACCAAAGCACTGTCTAGCCCTGAAAGTACCGAGAGTTTGGCAAGTAGGGTCTTTCAGTGGAGATTTCTGTGCAAAAAGCCCTTACACTTCAGGGGGGCCAAGTGCTGCAGAGAAGACTACCCAATGGATATTCTATTTGCTTCAGTGGGTGATGATAGTACTGGGGAAATTGATATGTTTTACCTCTGAACAACTTTTCAACCATGAACTTTTTGACAAAGGAAGTGACTAAGCTTTCTCTTTCAAGACAGGATTGTGGTCACTACTTCTAAAGCAACTTTAAAAAAAGTTACTTTTCTTTATTCAGTAGTTAGTTCCTGGCTACTTTACAGCTGAATGTGAACATTCACACAGAATATGAGGCACTATTGCCCTAAGTTTTGTTTTTGGTTCAGAGGAATCAAATGTCACAAAGTCTATTTTGCAGAAAAACCTTAAAGTACTGCCTGGGAATGACATGAGTATGAATGAGGAGAAACTCTTCACTTATACCCTAACAGCCTTTTCCCAGTGCCATATATGTTTAAAGATTAATTAGATACACAGGAACACAGTCTGCACTATTGGGAATACCTGAGCAGGGTTCAGAACTTGGAACTCTGTTTTAGACTGTGATACTTATATATGCCTCATCTCACAATACAGAGACTGTGGAAAAGAGAGGTCTGTACCTTTCATCTAGTACTAGGGGGTTTCAGCATCTTCATGTGTAACATCTATACATCCTGCAGCAGAGGTTTGAAGATCAGTCTCTGGGACGTCTGCAGTAGGTCAGTCTCCATTTCTATTGCTGGAGTAGTTCCACTTCATGTGAGTGATTACGGAGTAAATGGTCCCCGAGACAGCACAAGAGTGTGTCACTCTGACCTCATGACAAGCCTGAGTATGTGATGAAGAAGGAACAGCCCCCTTTTATATACCTTTATCAATAGATATATTTAGGGAGAGCTTTCTCTGGATCATGAATGAGGATTCTGCTTCTCTTAGTCACATGGAAAGTTCAGATTGGGAAAGGCAAAAGATAAATGATCTGTGATTTTCCACTTTCAACATCACTGTTCTCAGTTTTATTGTTAACAGCTAAAAAGGAAAAGAATAGGAAGCTTTAGGAGCTCTCTTTTGTGTAGTCCTTTTCAGTATCAGCTATGTATATGACTGAAGACTGTGACACATCCTCAGAAAAATACTGTTTGTCAGGTAAAGAAATGGAAAAAAGTAAGATAACTTGATTTTTTAAGACAAGAAGCTGGATATGATGGCACATTGCAATTCCTAGTTCTGCAGAGAGTGAGACCAGTGCTACTTCTAGTATGGAAGCCTGCTACTGCACCTGGAAGTATAGACAGAACAAGAATGTCAGTACATAATGGTGAAAGAGGATCATGAATTGAACTAATGTAGAGATTCTGTGCATAACATTTCCTCTTCTAGTACTTGGTCACACAATGCCTCGTATTTTTTTGTTTCCACTTGGTTACAACCATTCACACACATAGTCCTACAATGGCTAATTCCTCCACTGGCTTCTGTTTCAGTGTGTTTGTTTTAAATTGAATGCTTAGTCTCATAATCTCAGTTGATATCCAGGTTTACCCCATATTGTCTTTATGTCGTAAGTTGCTACTTGATATAATTCATCCTTGTAGACTAGGTCATAGAATCATGGGATGGTTTTGGTTGAAGAGACCTTAAAGATCACCTACCTCCATCCTCCTCTGCCATGGGCAGGAAGATCTTCCCCTAGACCAGGTTGGTTAAAGTCCTGTCCACATCCCTGTATGATGTTTCTCTAGATTGCAGGTTTTGTGTGATCTCCTACAGTCTCTCTTCTTTCCCCCCTCTTCTTTCAAGAATATTCCACATATTCCTCATTCTGTCATAATCCATTGTTTGTGATTTCAAAGGAAAATTAGACAAACTGTCAGACTTTAATGGAAAGCCAGCTCTGCCACTCAGGTTGCTGCAAATATCTACATGACTGGTAAGTAATGCCTATTTTTTTGAGCAGATCTGAGCTGCTCTTCCTATTGCTGAATGATGGAATGAAACAGAATTCCAACATAGTTGATCACAGTTATTTTGATTCACTTAGGCTGGAATGAAGCACCATGTGCTAAATAATTCCTATCCTAAAAATCAATCAAGCAAAAAAACGAACACAAAATCCCAAACCACAGAATAAAGCTAATAGTGAACCAATTATATAAGAGTAAAAATACACCAGATAAAGCCTTGTCATCCTCTCCCCTGCTCCCCATAACTTTCAGGGAGATATACTTTACCTAGACTAGGCTTGTCCTATTTTACTATATTACTTACTCAAGATACACCATATAGCTGGGAAATGTGTGTTCAAGGACCACTGAACACTGAATTTTCTGAGTCTATCACAATTACAGAAACATCTGTGCTAAATGACTTTGCCTTGAATCACTGTGAAAATTGCTCTATTCAGCAGCTTTGTATATGTCTGGTTCTTGCACGTGCAGGAACAGTAATGAGTGTTGTTTTTCTATTTCAGTTCTTGTGAATTCTTATGACCACCATGAACCTAGTGTCTCACCTTTGCATGGAAATCCATTTTCCTTTTTCTACTTAATGGTCAAAACCTGCTTCCATAATAGATTTACTATAGTGGCATACAGCAACAACATACTCATATTTGAAAACACAGGAGAATGTATGCATTACATACATTGTAGCTCACAGGCCACATGGAAACAAAATACCACAGAATTCTTTACTTGCTTTTTTAAACTTATTTTTTTATTACTTCTTTTATTTTCATTTCTTAACCTTCAGTTATATCTTTAGTCCATGAAAAATGTCACGCGTGTGGTTTATCCAGAATTATAGATCAATAATTCCTTCATCATTAGCATTAAGATTCCTAGAATTGATTGGGCTACCAGGGTACCAGGGACCCATGGAGTTTTAGTCTGACCTCCTGCACAAGTATTAGCTGCTAAATTATATCAGGTTACTTCAACTTTTGTCCAGCCTTTGGCCAGGCTACTTGTTACTGATTTAATGGTTCTTTGTGCAATTATAGTACCTGTATCTGGCATTTCAATTGCTGTAAATGGTGGCCATTGCCTTATGTAATTTCTCTGTGACATTCTGAGAAGAACCTGCCTCCATGTTCTTTTTAAACCCCATTAGGTAGAGGAGGAAGACTGCCATCACATCCCTCCATAAACCTTCTTTTTGAGTTTAGGCAAGCTCAATTTCTTCATCCTCTCCATGTGCATCCTATGTTCTAGCCACCTAATTTGGTGAGTTATGTCTTTTTCATGTTGACCACTTATGAATTGGGAGATTCAAAACTAGGTGTGTTATTCTATATGCAATAGCTGAACATGATTTCTGGAGGTCCAGAAAGGTCTGCTTTGTCCAGCATGAACTTTACAGCTCTGAAGAAAGTGTGTGTTTGCTTAGAGTAACTTTTGTAGAAATTCTTTGAGAAATCTGGAAGAAAGATGATGTAAGGAGGGATAGGAGAAAAAATATGGAGATAATAGATGAAAACAGAGAAAAAAATACTTTCCAACTATCTACTATAGCTGTTATCATCTCTTAAAATCAGAATCCTATGTGAACTGAATCAATTTTTTCTAAGCTGCTTGACATCTGAAAGTTAGTCAGTTCAGAACAGATCTAAATAATGGAATCTTTATATTCCAGTTTATCATCTCAATTTTGTTGCTGAGATTCATCCTTTAAAAATTTTCTGTGTGGCCAAATTCCTACATGGCTGAATGAATTCTCTCAGAAAAGCACTTCAGGGAGAAAGGTGTTTGTTTTACCTATTAGATATTCTCAAGATTTCTGAATAATCTTTTGCTGTTTAATTATTTTCTGACACTTTCCATTCTGATGCACATAATAGGCTTTGTTCTCCAGAACTTCCATGTCCTGAAACTAGCTCATTACTTACAGAAATCTGGGAATTCACTAAAAATTATCAAAAGCTATGGTATGCAAAGATCTAGAAGAGAAGTGCACAGCTGGAAGGTAAAAGGAACAATGTTTTTCTAGTGTATAGAAGAATACAGGCTTTTCAAACAATTTTAAATAATCAGTTGTAAAATTATTAGCTGAGGGTTTTACAGTTCTATGCTTTCTTTCACTTACAAAGATTTACCAATAATTCCTTTTCATCTTTTCAGGATGCTGTGAATGAAAAAGAGCATGGAAAATAGAAATATGGAAAATATGGAAAAGCCTTTCTTCACATAATTGCACATTCAGAGAAAACGGCCTTAGGTTGATCACTACAAACCATCCCAGAAAAGTCCTCTGGCAATTGACATGTAAAATTTTAATATAATACGCCCTGGATTCGGCCATGATTATATAGGCAGTAAGCACCTGGGCTTAATGCTACACTTGGGCTAAACAAATGGAGTGCTGTAAATTGTGTTTCAGGACACTGTCATTTT
Organism: Lonchura striata; assembly: GCF_050655825.1. Classification (NCBI taxonomy): domain Eukaryota; kingdom Metazoa; phylum Chordata; class Aves; order Passeriformes; family Estrildidae; genus Lonchura; species Lonchura striata. The sequence continues at coordinate 59,846,835 of NC_140703.1, read as the reverse complement.
GAATGCACCAGAGCTCCTCAGCACTTTCCTCAGCTAGCACACTCGTGTCAATCATCCATCTTTTGGTACATCAGGGTTTTCATTAGTTCTATAACTGCCTGACCTTGTGCCAGACTCAAGCAGACAGGTAGTTCATAACCCTTTACTGTCAGAATTAGCATTCATGATACTACTTAAACTGCAGAGCAAATTTAGAGTTCATTATTAAATGAGGCATATGTTACTACACTTATAACTGATTCAGTCTAGTTATTTTTAGTTTGACCTTTTCTGTATTCATCAAATCAGCTTTGAAATAGACATTGAGGTACCCTTTACTGTTAGTTATAAAAATTCTTAGAGATGTTTCTTTTTTTATGGAGTTTTCTGGAAAATTCTCATATATCACTAGTTTAGTGATATACTAAGCACCTCACTGTTAACTTAAGCAAAAGGAAGAGAAGATGGAATCATGTGGATTTTAACGATCATTTTCTTCAGCTTTATCCTCCCTCTTTGGCTTTTTTTTTTTTCCAAGAGCTGAAATGCCAGTGTTGTCAGTTCAAAATAGGATGAAAACTTCCACCAATGATGTAAAAAAATGTGTGAAGATAAAAGTATAGACATTATGAAAGTGCATTTATTCTTATTGTAGTGCCGTGATAAAATTTATGCATTATTACTCTGATTTTCTGGTTATCACATTCTCCTCCTCCAGAGGTAAGGCACCGAGAACAGAGAAGTAAAAATTCAAACCCATTGGAACAGGACAGGATAAGGACTGTTTCTTGTCATTTTCCTTTCAGTGTCTTGGATTTCTAAATTCTAACATGGAAAATAAAATATCTTTAAATTCTATAAACATAAAAGGTATCACAAAACCTCAATCCTTAAAAACTCCTCTTTTTGCACTAAAAAGCACCTTTCACATTTATCACTGAATCCTTCACTCACGGCTTTTCATTAATGCAAAAGTATAAATGTTCTCATAATATACTAAGAATATATATCTATGAAAACACTATTACAGTGATAAGCCATATCATTAATAAATAGGTTCAGAACTAAACTATTTGTATATGTAGTAGCAAAGAAATTCTCAAATAGTAATATGTTAAATAAATGTTATTTTATGCTTCACCCAGAGTCCTAAGAACAGCATATGATTATTCACATGTTTAGAGACAAGCAAATACTTAGAAACTCAGTGAAGGTCAAAATTTCAATCCTCTCATTTGTTACTTTCTCCTCTTTTCTTTAATTTTTTTTTTGTCTTGCTTTGGTAACTAATTATGCAACCAATCTTGTAAGTAAAAGATGAATAACTATAACGGACAAAAGTTTTAGAAGTATTTATGTATCCAACTTCCACTAAAATAAGTGGGAATGGTTCAATAGTTTTTAAAAATCAAGTTGTGCTATCATTACCTTTTTGGACCATTGTGAGATTGAAACCCCTGCATTTTATGCTGAATAGAGAATTCAAAAATTGCACCCTCCCTTTTTCCTTTCTTGGCAGGCACTGGACTCACTTATTACCACAATAATAATTTTGTACTCTATGAGAATATTTATGTTATACAATTGCATACAAAAGCACTTTGTTGAATTAACACTTAGGGCCCTATGGAAAACAAAAAACCACAAGAAACTGTAAGAGTTGAAATACTGAAATGTACTCTGAACTTCAGGTTACTGTATAATCTAACTGTAGTTCATTCCCTCAAAAACCCTAATATCTCATTTAGCTGGATGTCATATTCTCTCTTCTGCATGATATAGATGAAGGCTTCAGCTCATAACCATGAATGTAGGAACCTAATTAAGGCAGACTGACTCACCCTCTGGGAAGGTTCAGAAGCACTGCTTTTTCCTGAGAGAGTGGAGGAGGAAGAGTGTAAAAGAATTAGATGAGTAAGCAGTAGGTACTTTAGGATAGCTGGTTTGCCCCCCAGCACTGTACACTTGAACTGTAGATGCATCCTCAGCGAAGTCAGGAGCCCAGCACTGTGTGAACCTGGCAAACAGCCTTCAGAAAGGTACGCTGGGTATGAGCAGGAAGGATGCACGCTGGGACAGAACTTACTGCACAATTATAATTTTTTTTTTGCAAGATTTGTACAGGTTACCAGCAATGTTACTTTTTAACCTTCTTGAATGCTTAAGCTCCATAACCACTTAAAGATGCTGAAGACTTGTTATTAGTTTTACACTGTTCATGAAACTTTGCTAACATTTTTATTTCCACTGATTTCTGCATAAAAATTCTGATGTATTAAAACCCCCTAAACTTCCAAAGGTGGAAGTGTGTTCCCGTAACTTAGGTACCCACTGTATTTGGCTTAAATTTAAGAAACTACCTTTACCACTGGCACAGCCCAGGAGGGCACTCCAGGGTGCTTCCTTTAAGCTTCTTATCATTCATTCCAGAGGGAACGGAAGAGAAATCTTGGAGCTTGCACTTCAGACTCAGACCTTCAAGATTCATCTGAAGATAGAGGCTCAGGTTTTCTATCAGGTTCATACTATCTTTGGTTGCTCCTTTAAATTTCATTTGTATGGAATGTGAGCAAGAAGATTCTTAGGTCTGGACTGAAGATAGCTTTAGGTAGAAGATAAGTCAGGAAGAGGCATTATGAATGTACTTAAATTTAGGCATGCTGGAAAATCCCAGAACAATCAAAAGGAATCTTAAAATAACTTGCTCTCTAAAAGCCAGTGAATTCAACTTCTGCTTGGGTATCATAATTGTGAAAAGGTCTTAATCACAAAATTTATCAGCAAACCCCAGAAATATTTTGGATTTTTGTGTAATATTTATGCCCAGCCAAGAAATAATAGCTATATTCAAAGCCTACAATTTTTTTTTTATTTGTAGAAAATATAAGCAAATTATGTGAGATCTTCTGTACTTTAATTTTGGAGGGTAATATATTTTCCCTACATTTTAAATTAAAGTAAGAATTCAGATTTCTAAAAATATTACAAACATATATGTGAATCCTTTAGTAGAAGGAGCAAAAGCAACATTTATGCATGTTGTGTTCTGCAAACAATTAAACAAGGATCTCTTTTTTATAGAAATGAGAAGTACTGGCACTAATTCCAAACTTTTAAATGAGATGCCACATCTTATTCCTCCAAACTGCTTATCCAAATTTATCATCATAATACTAGAAAAGTCCAAACAAATAGGATTGGTTATTTAAGAACAAGGGAAAATCTATGGCTCTTTGAACTAATGAGTCCTGAGTACTGGTCATCTCCTTTTAAATTCCTTGTCTCATAAATAATATTTTTAAAATATCATTCTCTCTGGATAGTCAGCTAATATCAGTTAAAGAATATTAAAAATCAGTGTTTAATTTTTTGGGGGGCTTCTTGAAAATTGCAAGAAGCTCTAGACAACTTTTTGGCTACTGGCTTAACAATTTTATTTGATTAATGCTTATTTACCCTTAATCTAGTTGTGATTTGTAAACATTAAAAATTAAAATCCATCACTTCTACAGCAAAAAGCATTTGAACCATGTTCTGCTTGAATTTCACTCCAAAATTTTACTGGTTTTATTACACTTTATACCCTTGCACATTAACATAGATAATATACATATATTATAATCTTGATAAGCTTAACAAGGTCTTATATGTGGTAAATCAGGTCTCTCTCATGTAGATAAAGCATAAAACATATGTTTAAGTTAGGTTTTTTTAAGATATTAAATATAGTCCTTGAATATTTTAAATTTCAATGTTATCAAAGAGCTCTGATTATTCCTATTCCTTAACACTGCTGTTGCTTCTTTTTAATTTGGTAGAAATTTCTAATTTTTTTTGTAAAGTTCCAAATCTTAATTTGGTAGCAATTTCTGAACAAAAGTTTTGTCTTAGAGACTTTTTGAAATTATTTTCTTTTACTTCAGAAAATGATAATGGAAAAAATATATTATAAAAATTGATGTAATCTTTCATCCAGCTTCAAAGTATTTTGAATTACTACACTGTTCAAGTCAATGTTGACATATCTGGGGCCCTATGAGAGTCCAGTCCCTCCATCACACTTCCATTCTCCTATAGGTCTGGTTGCTCTGCATCCTGCCTCACATGTTGCAGCCTTCCATCTCCCTCAACCACCATCATGCCACAGGCAATCCATGTAGAAAGTCTGATTTACCAGAAACAATTAAAAACTAAGGCAATTGAACTTCATGTCATAAGAGGAATAATAGCTATGCAGAGTATGGGAGCTAGGCCAGTGTAAAATAAAAAGTTCAACTATTTCTTAAAGCTTATGCTTCAAGGTTGCTATGTTAACTACAGGAAAAAAAAAAAAGAAAAAAAAAACAAAAAACAAAACCAAACCAAACCAACCCCCCCAAAAAAAAAGCCTAATTTTGCTTTTTTTTCTGTGACCAAAATAATCTGAGACATTGTTGGTGCAGCTATCCTGTAGCATTGATTTTTTTTTTTTTTTTTTATAGGAGCAGGAGTAAGAGCTTTGCAATTTCACATCACAGGCTTTAGCTGTAGATCTTTCAGTGAATTTTCTCATGTGCTCAGACTAGAACTCCAGGAGCTGGGAATCACTCAGCAGTGGGAGGTAATGCAGAAAGCAAGGAACTATCACAAAGTACTTGTTACAAATATATCTTGAAGAAAAGACCCTTGTTGAGATTTCAAAGAAATCTCCCTTTTTCCTTTTTTTTTTTTCCTTTCCTCCTGTCTTTTAATATGGATGAAGGAGAGTGAGGCAAGGCCAAAAGAACGCCAGAAGTCTCTACAACAAAATCATCAGGTTTAATTCTATTCCTTCCTGTTTTCCCATCCTATGCAGCAGACGCCCTGAGTTTGCTCCTGAGAAGGAGGAAGAGAAGTGATCTACTGTTTATGGGCCACATCCAAGTAAATCTCTATGGGCTGAGCTGAGGACAGACTCGCCTGCAGAAATCAAGACTCCAGAGCAAACCTTGCTGACTTTGCTGACAGATTCTTTAAAACTGGATTGAAGCCAGACTTCAAAGAGGAAAGTGAGTTAAAAAATAAAGAAATAAAGCTTTTTTTTTTTTTTTTTCCTTTCAGAGCAGAGTTTAAAACTTTACCTGATCTGAAGCAGTGAGGTTTTTTATGACACCAGTTTCACTTTGAAGTCCAGATTCTAGACAAGGCACATCAATTTCAAAGTGTCTGTAGGCATATAGGCATAAGCAGAGCTGACTGGGCTCAAAATACCAGGATGTAGGTATGGTGAATGCTACACATGCCTACATGCTTTGTTGGTTTGTTTTTCTTAACACAGGAGATAAACTTGTAATTTTGAAGGCCAGGAATTATCAGCATCAGAAGGTTTAGAATAATCACATAAATTTTAGGACATAAAGAAGAGAACAAAATTATTTTTGTATTCCCTAAATGTTATAGTAATTTTTCATCTGTGAATATATTAATTTCTTTAGTTTAGAAAACTCAAAAATATATTTATATTCAATTGTTTAAGATTTTTGCCTCAAGTGTTTGAATGTATTTATAAAAGAATTTCCTCTCTAATAACAAATCTGTCAGGTCTGGAAGGGGCAAAAAATAAACTTAGGTGAGTTTCACTCATAAGAAACTGAGAATATGATTCAATGATATTGATGACAAATATGCAGTAAGTTATATACTTTTGTAGGTGACTAGTTGTATCAGTATATGAAAAAAAGTGAAACAGAAAAATTTTAATTTTCCTTTTAGAAATCAGTACATGATGGTCAAAGCATAGAAGGTGACAACAGAATATCTGTTTTCCAATTATATGTATATTTATATAGCATATATACTTGTGTTTATCTTTTCATAGAGAATACTTTATTGGACACACAGCAGTGTTGGTTTTAAGCAGCTTTGACTAAGCAGGTAAATAGTTAAGGGAAGACCTATATATGAGGACTTGTATAGGATTGCCTATACATGTTTTTTTTTTATTTACACCATTTGCCTGACTCTCAAGTACCAGAGCCTTATACTAATTGTGTAAGGGCATCTGGCAAGGTCAGGGGGGCCAGTAGGGGGTTCTGCTAGCCCAAAACCACATTTCTTTCCATGTCCCCTCCATATGTTAGGTCTTGTCCTTCTGCCTGGTGGCATAAGGGGCTTCTCTATCCACACCAACTTAAGTGACTTTTCAAGAAAGATTTTGATGTCAAATACAATATAAAATATTTTTACAAATTAAAGCTTTATTACATCTGGTGTATTCTCTTTGTTCATTAGTTTAGTAGTTCCAGTCAGAAGAATGAAAAAAGTTTATCTGGCATATTGTTTTCTCCTTTTCAGATCAGACAGATTATTTTTCATGGTTTCATTGTCTCAATTCTGTTTATAAATTTCTTCCCTTTCTCTTTCATATTCACACTCGAAAAAGAAGTTCTGGCCGCTGATTCCAAACCAGGACCTTATGGTAAGTTTGTGAAACTTTGTTTCCACAAATTACATTCAGAGGGACTAGGATATACGAAGGAATCAGCATCCTAGATGACTTTCACCCAGTGTTTGTCTCTCACAGAGAGGGAGAAACAGTCTAAACCAAAGGTGGGCTTGAGCAATGAATTTCACCTCCAGATTCAAGTGCAGTTCTTGAGCATTTTCAGTTGCAGACTTTTCTTCAAGACAGTATACAAGAGAAAACTGATTTGTTTCAGATCTTGCTAATAATGATTCAGAATACTTTAACCCCAAGATCAAATATGAACATGTCAAAAAAGCCCCCAAAAATCCCCCAAAAACTCAACGACAACAAACATAACAAAATGATCAAACAAAAAATACCCTCCAAACACTAAAACATTTTAAAAAAGAAAAATGTTACCATATTTTGTCTGTATTATTTCTACACACGATAGGAGCAGAAAAATTAATGTTGTGTGATGTGTTTAAATTGGGTTTTCAACAAGACCTTGGACAACGTCTCAAAATAATCTGTTCAGAAAACTCATTAGACAAAGTAGAGAAGATCTGGTTGCCTGAGCACCACCATTTAGAATAATTTCAGACTCTGTAGGGCATCACATCTAATTTTAGATGTGACTCTCTGGAAAGTCAGTCACATCATCTGGCCCTGTGGAACTATCCTAGATACAAAGTGTCACAACAGGAATTAGACAGTGATGTTTAAATGGAATTGAAATTTTCAAAGTTCTGTAGAGATCTGGAACAAGAAAGTTCTGTTTATAAGGCAGAGATTTTGATTATCAGTTAGAGAGCTAATTTTTCTTTCCCTATTCACCACTATCATATAAGACGATCATACCTTGAGTGAGTACTCAGCTGTCTGTTGAAGAGGAACTTGCCTATCACACTTGTACATATAACAGCTCTGGAATTCCCTTTCTATAGTATTTTGAAAACATACTTAAAAGTATATATACTATACTATATATAGTATTTAGAAAATGTACTTCTCTACAGTATTTTGAAAAGCCAAGGAAATCATTCTCACCTATTCACAAGAGTGAATTGATTTCACCAGAAAGGTCTCTGGCAACTGGTCTAGCATTTAAAGTTTAAGAAGTTGAAAAAGTTAAAGAGAAAAATTAAAAATATCTTAGCTACTCCTAAATAATTAACTTATGAATGAGTTATAAAAAGAGCTTGAAGTTGGCAGTCTCAGATAATTGTAACTTCCTGGGAAACTTCTTCCACTTTTTTTTGCCAGCAATGAAAAGGTATGTAGAAAAAATTGAACATCAGATATTTGGAAATCAAACTGTGTATTAGCTTCTCTAGTGTTTCTGGAGTTTGCTTATTTTAGGGGGTCAAGATCACTATTTACTTTAGGTTTTTTCACTTCTAGTTTTCATTTCTAAATGATATTAGCACATGCAGTGTAAGCACATATGGGAAAAAACTCCTACAGAAAAAATTAATTCCTCACTGTGAAAATTATATAAACATAATCACTTCTGTAAAAACGATCACACATTTCAGAGTTTTGAGTTTTGCTGAAAGATTTTGTGACTTGAGAAAAGTTTTGCACATGTTCTCATTTAAAACAATTCCACTCACCTCACCTTGGAAATGTTCTCTTCTAACTTTCATGATCACACTGAAAGTTCTAGGTCCACAGAGAGAACTGTGGGACCTGTTACACTGTCTGAGATAGATTCACTAGGCAGGTCCCGAATGCTTATGAATAATTTATTCATGTATAAGATGCAGCCACACATCTGTTGAAGAATACTCCTGGTCCAGGTAGCTCTGCTGGCAATCTGCAGAGAGAGATGCAGATTGAGCTCAGGGTGGGAGCCAGACACAAGAGGCTGTGAGCTGCCAGCCTTTGGGATAACAAAGGGCACCAAGGTAGGTGACATCAGTTAGGGGAATGGACAGCAGGAACCGGGAATCACTGACCTTTTGGATAACAAAGGAGATGAGATGCGTGATGCCAACCAGGTGGAAGGACAAAGAGAAGTGACAGGAGCTGAAGACTCATGAGGAAGAGAGAATCTTTCCCATGAGTGGACTTTGACGGTAAAATCCCCAGGGCTTCCTCGAGTGGGGCTCACCTTGGGGGCACCAGCTCGGGCTGTTCCTGTGTTATTGTGCTGTGAATAAATGGCTTTATGGAATGAGACATCTGAGATTGCTGTGGGAAACCCAGGGCTGAGCTGGCAGGGAAACCTGGTCTGGATGTGGATGGGTGTGTGGGGAGCCAAGCAGGACACATCGATCATGGGAGCCGCATGCTGCGAAGGGGCTTTGACCCAGCAGTGTCAGTCTCTGGCCTTGGGATGTGACTGCCAGGGAGTCTCATGAATGGTCAGACCAGGAAATTTCCTTAACTCATCAATCATATAAGCAGTGGAGATTTCTGATGAACTGACGTGTGAATTAAAAGTAAGAAAATTATATAATTTTGTCTAAAATGTGGCATTTGGGTTAGGTGGCTTTATTACTTGAGATGAATGAACAGAAATAAGCAGAAAGTGTCTGTAAACTTCTTTCTACTTGAAAATACAAAATAAACATCCAGTTTCTGCCTCTTGATTCTTGCCACCATGCTGCTAATTGTCCTGCTGGTTAGATAAACTATTTAGGAGGAAAGCTTTCCCTTCTTCCTTCTAGCATTGCTCATGGAACACTGGCTCAGTTACCTCATTCCTTCTCTAGCTTCAGTATCTACCCCATCGTCTGTTTCATTCTTGTGTTGAGCTTTTTTTGTACCTTTTACTCTTTGAACATTTCCTCTCTTCTTTTCATTATCAGCTCTTCAGTATTTCCTCTCCAAGTTCTGTCTTATGTCAGTATTTTTGAACTCACTCTTCTTCCCCTGGTTAATAGTATTTTAGTAGTACCTTAACCTTTCTGGAAGCAAGTCTGAACCTCACACCTCACATGTGAAAAATCTTGTCATTTCTCTGTGTGCAGACATCCACACCTCATTCCCCTTAAACCTTCTTTAGGCACCTCTTTGACCCCCTTTCTATTCAAAGCTTTGTGATATTAGGTATATTAACTGTAGTCCCAAAAGTTATCCTTATTTTAAACACAAAAACATCTGGTGCATTCCTTGGAGGTTTGTTTGGAAATCTGCATTCTCTTGCCAGTATCATATACAAACCTCTGCCTACAAGCACTTTAGTGCTTCTAGTCCTAATCTAAAATTCTCATTTTTTTAAACATATTTGTGACTTGCAATTTAATGCACTAAGAAGTGCATGAGTATGACAGGTCTGACCACAAGTCAGGTTGATAAAATATCCTAATTGCTTATCAGCCATAAATTGGGTTTTATAAGAAGATATTTTCCCTCTCTAGAGCACTGTAATTTTTGGCCAGAATGAACATATGCTACCTGCAGCTACAGTTTAAATTTTTCAGATGCACACAAGTATCATAAATATAAGCTGTTGCCTTTTGATGTCTGTTTAAAATACTCATGTTTTCTACCATATTCATATCTTACGGATACCTGTCAAGATTTACAGTGTTAAATTTCCCTGTAACCAAAAAAATCACTTCTTAAGAAAAAAAAAAGAAAATAAAAATATGAATAAGAGATTATATTGCAAGCTGATGCCTGCAATAGAATCTGGAAGCAAAAGAAACATAAGGGAACAGTACTATAATGTCTATAACATATGAGATAAGACAGGGATATTTTGTGGAAAAATCACCAAAACAATTTTTTTGGGGGAAATATTTTCATCAAGAAGTCCAATAAGAGATAAAAAGCAAAAACTTTCTGACTGAGTCTTCCTGTGATAATTTGTTGAGTTAAAAATGTACTTAACTTTGTGCATTCCTGTAGGGAATAGCTGACTCTGAAAAAAAATTGTAATAACTAAAACAAAGAGTATCAAGAATTTATTTAATGAATGTCACTACAAAGAAACTACTGTGAAGTAGGTTGATCATTTCACAGAATCATAGATCAAAGTTTGAAGGGACCTCAAAAAGTTATCTGGTTCAACTTTCCATGGGAAAAGGGAACCAGATGAAATTATGTAGCACCTTGTCCAATTGCATCTTGAAAACATCCAACAATGAGCACCCTATCACATCCCTGGGGAGGTTGTTCCAACAAATGATCGTATTCATTTTAAAAAATTGTATTTCTTATATTGAAATGAAACCTATCCCAGTGCAACATGAAGTGTTTCTCCCTTGTCTTCTCCAGTTGCTCCTTCTGAAGAGAGAGCCTCAGTCCTCTCTATAGTCATCCTTTGAACACTGGAATACTGGGATGAGGTGCCCTGTGAGCCTTTTCTTCTCCAGGAAGAAGAAAACTGACTCCCTCAGCCTTTCCTAGTGGCCCTTCTTTGGACCATTCGCAGTCTATCCAGAGTCTTCTTGAATAGTGGCAACCAGAACTGGACACAGTATTCCAAGTGCATCCTGACAAGTATGGGGCAGAGTCATTTTAAGGCAATGAAAATAATTGCTGTAAATGATAATTCAGCATTTATCAGGGAACAGTAGGATAACATTGTACGTGGAAAAGAAATAAGTATAAAATAATCGGAAAGACCTAGAATAAACAGAATAAACTTCTGCACTTTATTGTAGGTTTTCTTACCTCTTCCTATTCATGATTTTTTTTCCATAATGCATCACTATCCTTATAGCCACAGAAATATGATACCTTTCTACATGGTTATTTTTTATCTTTATATGAACCTTCATGTTTCATTCTCTGAATAGAAATATATTTTGTGACTTTTGCTTCATAAATAAATATAATAAGAAAAGTAGCAGTGAATATCCATAAAGAACAGACTTTGTCCTTGCAAAGATATATAATTGTAAGTGTTGAGATGAATATGTGGAATATAAATTAAGAAATTGTTTGGGTGTTGCCAGTGGTTTATTACTACGCAAACACAACAATAAAAAGAGAACAAAAAAAAAAATCCCCAGAAAAATAGCAGGCACATAATAGTATCCTTGAGAGGCTATGTTAGGAAAGCTAGAACAGCAGGGGTATTAAAGCACAGTAGTTTAGATAATGAAGTCAAATAAATTGTCTTCATCTTTGTGCCTTCATTGTCACCAAAGTACACTGTGATAAATGAAGTAGATTTGTCTGATGGAAATCATAAACATTCATATTTAATAAACAGTTATTAACACTTCTATAATATTGCTGTTTTATGTTCATTACATGCTCATTGCATTACAGCAAGTTTATTTCCTATTTCATTTCTCCATTGTCATTGTGTATTGCAAACCTGTGCAAGACAGGTCTATTTTTTATGTTGTACTGTACAGTATGTGAGTAACGCTCAGGTCTTAATGGAAGTGTCACATAATTTTCAGATCAAATTATCTTGTTTTAACAGCTGAGGGAAATCAAATTAATCAGTAAAATTAGAATACAAACCAATACAAATGTTGTGGTTCCCAAGATGTTGACTGAAATACTTGGAGGTCTCGTTTGCCAGTTATCACATTAAAAGACTTACAGGGGTTCTCTATTACCTATCATTAATAGTCCTATATTAGGAGCATGCATAAAGGTTTAAACTGATAGGAAAGAATATGGCTCAAGTGAATTTAATTGCACAAATAATAACTCAGGCTTTTTTTCTCATTAGTTTCTTAGATATTGAGATACAGGAACAGAACAGAGAAGGTCAGAATATTTACTCTGATCTTTAGGTAATTTTTGCCCTTTTGAGAAGCAAAATCTTTACTTCAGAAAATCAAGGCTAGAATCTCCTAGAAAACAACTTCACAAAATTTTGGAATAATCTGGACAGCCATCAGGGTGTCTGGACCTATTTCTTTATATATCTCTTTAGTAATTTTCCTTCTGTGTCACTAAGCTAGAGGAATGTGTCTTGTTTTTCTAGAATACTTCATAAGCATAAGCTGCCAGAAATAGGACATTGAGTCCAAATGTGTGAGACTCATAGCATATATGTTAATCTTTACCCTCTCCTTTCTGCACTCCCAATACACCCAAAAGCTGTTCATTAGCTCAAAACCATCTGCTTTCAGTCTGCCACAGGGCTTACAATTACTAAATCAGGAACACAGAAATAAAGAGAAAAAGATACTGTGGTGAGTTGATCCTGACTTGACACCCCGTGCCCGCTGAAATTCTATTACTCCCCTCCTCAGCAGGACAAAAGAGAAAAAGTACGGCTAAAAGCTCATGGGTCAAAGCAAGGCCATGGAGAGATGCCTCAGAGATTACCCTCATGAGTAAAACAGAGTCAACCTGGGAAAAATTTATTGAATCTACTGCCAATCAAATCAGAACAGAATAAAGAGAAGTGAATTCAAATATAAAAGCACCTTTCCCCCATCCCTCCATACTTCCCAGGCTTGACTTTCTTCCTGATTCCCTATCTCCTCCTTCCCAGCGGCACAGGGGAACAGAAATGGGGGTTGTGGTCAGTTCATCACACATTTTTAATGCTGCTCCTTCATCCTCAGGGGAGGACTCCCCACGCTCTCCCTCTGCTCCAGCATGGGAGTTCTCTCCCATGGGAGACAGTACTCTGTGAACTTCTCCAATATCAGTCATTCCCACAGACTGTTTATTATGAACTGCTTTAACCTGGGTCACTTCCACGAGGTGCAGTCCTTCAGGAACACACTGCTCCAGTGTGCATCCCCCACAAGGCCACAGATCCTGTCAGGAGCCTTGTCCAGCATGAGTTTCCCACAGGGTCATAGCTTCCATCAGGCTCTGGCAACAGACCCTCTAGGGACTGCATGTGACTATCTGCTCCACTGTGGAGCTCCATGGGCTGCAGAGGGGACAGCCTGCTTTCACCATAGTCTCTCTCCACCATGGTCTCCACCATGGGAACCTCTCTGTCTTCTGGGGACCTCCTCTCCTTCCTACTGTACTGATCTTTATGCCTGCAGGGCTGGCATAAAGCCGTATTTTCAGGCTATTTCTCACATATTTTCAGACCTCTCTCCTCTGGCTTCAATTTGCTCCTGCACAATAAATTTTTCCTTTTTAACTTTGCTATGACATAGATGCTGGCACTGTCAGTGATGGGCTCAAACTTGGGAGGAGGAGGGTCCCTCTTGGAACCAGCTGGAGGTGGGTCTGTTGGACAAGGGGGCAGCTTTTGGCAGCTTTTCACAGAAGCCACCCCTGTAGCCTCTCCATTTTCATAACTTTGCCATACAAACTCAGCACAAACATGTCAGCTTGGTAAAGTTTCTTAAAGACTATGAGATTTTAAGGGGTGAGCCAGGAATGACATAATCATTTACCATAAGCATAGTAATGACTTATAATATCAACTGTAGTTGTAACATCAGTGGCATGTTATATACATCAACACACAAATCTACACAAGCACACACACTTTTTATATATATTTGTTTACATTTTTATTCAAATTGATATTAATATATATTAGATCCTATTTTTAAATGCTTTACTTTTATTCAGGCATCCATCCTAATATTGAAAATCAATGTCACAAAGGCTCCTCTGATGTTATCTTTGATGCTACTTGTTCTACAAGAAAAACTTTACAGAGTTTAAATTGTGGCATTGTCCATTTGCATAATTTATTGATTCTAAAGCAGTTAGACATCTGCTATTCATTGTCCTTGCTTTACTGTTGGCCATACAGGTGAAGAAGATGTTGTGTAATTTTGATGGAACAAGGTGGATTCTTGAGTACGTGTTTTAAAATAACTTCGCTGATGTGCACAGAAATGAGATATATTATGAAAGACTATGGATCTTTTTCAGTCTTAATTAAAAAAAAAACCTAAAAAATTGCAGTAATTTTACAAATAGAGAAAAAAACATGATTCTTATTTTCATGCCAGCATAAAAATGCAGAAAAAACAATTTCCCAACTCTGATGAAAATAATCATCCATATTAGATGAGAATATAAATACCTTTTCAGTGTTTGCATATTAAAAAATTATATGAACTGTTTAGTATATTAAAATCAAATTTCAGCAGTGTCAGAATGCTCACTAATCAATTTCAGATTAATTTTCTTAATTGAAACTAATTCCAGTGATACTTTAAAGTTGAACAGCACAGGCTCAGGACATAATTTCTTATGCAGGATTTCCCCATGAATATAAAACATTCTTTTTTAAAGTAGTTAAAAGATTAATACTCATTAAGGATTAGTGGATTTTCAAGCTTCATCTTTTATAATAATTTTTTTTAGTTAGTTGAGTGTCAAGACCCCTGAATATTAAGCTGTCTTTCAAAAAATGATACTGTTCTTCAGAAAAGATTATTTTTGACTCTTCCATCCTCCTCCAGAGAAGTAAGTCATTATGCAATCATACTGATTCATTTATTTTCAGAGATGACAAGTGTTTGAAAATCTATATAACAGTGACATGCTTTTTATTATTGATACTATAAGAGATGCAAAGTTTATTGTATGAGAAAGACATTTGTAATCTAGCATTGCCATACAAGTGATGTGCTGGGATAATGATTTCATATGCAAAATAAACTTATCTTGATTTACTGCACTTATTTTCTGCACTTTTCCATCTGCAGCATCTTGTTATAAATCACAACTGAAATTTCTATTAGATTTTAAAATTATTATTTTGTGCAGGAACTAATGAAAATGGGGACTTATTCTTCATGGACATCCAGATCAATGAGCATTTTTTGTCAACCAACATAGTTTGCTGTATATGATGATGACAATTACATTCTACCCAGATACATATGTTTTAACCCATTTTTACATCACAAAATTTCTAGCCTTTAATTTGAGCCTTCCAAGTTTGGAGAACCACACTTCCATTTCTGAATGTGCTTTCTATCCAGAATTGTTTAACCATAGAGAAAATAAAATACTTCAAAAATCATCCTTTCCTCCCAAGTGTGTAGAGTGTGGGCAGGCAGTCCTCAGTGGTGATGCCTTCACTGTGCAGATAAATTCACATTAGACTTCACTGCTCACTAATGTGGATGTAGACCATATCACCCAGCTTCCCCTGTAGATGGATGGGAGAGAAAGGAACCTCTAAGACTAACTCAAAACTTTTTATGGCTTAATCAGCCTTTAATTTTGTTGCAATATGTGAAGTTAAACTAGGGCTTATCCAGGATTTAGCAATCTTTTTAATCTATCTAGCATGTAGAAAATAGAACAAATGCGTTTTGTCAAACAGTATATGACATTTTAACATACAATACCTTGAAAAATTGCTCACAAAAATCTTAATAATGGAGTCAGAGAAATTGTATTTTCCTATAAAAAACACATGAATTGTCAGATTATCTTTCTAACTTCCAGTACAAATATAAATATGAACACCATTTCAGACTTTTTCTATTACTTGCTCAAAGTTTTTGATCGTGCCACTTTTTCTTTCTAAATGCTAGAACGAGACAAATGTTTTTTCTAGAATTTGCCTCATTTTCAAATATTAAAATTAATATCTTACAATCCCCCCATCCCACTCCTGAATTGATCGATAAGGTGAAATTTATTTGATGGTTTCTATCTTAATATTGTTTATACAAAGGTGTTTTCTAATGATTCCCTTAAACCTGGAAACAAGGCATTATTTCCATGTGAGTTATCTATCCATACCTATACCTATAATCTATATGTGTATCTATTTATCTATTTATATAATCTATGTCTATATCTCTTGCTTTTTTATCCTATGCAAAGTAAGAATTCTGAACATTTTTTCATTTTTTGAATAGTTGTTAACAGATTGCCTCTTCTGACTAGGAATGGGTTTACAGCTTTATCAGGATTTTATTCTGGAACACTTGTTCTAAATATGTTACAACATATTAATAAGTAACAGTTGTCTTCATAGCTTATTCTATTAGTCACAGACTTGGCATTTTAGAATAATTCAAACTGATATTTTCAGTCTTGTTGTTTTGGTTGAAAATATACACTTTTCAGGTTTTTAAGTTTTCATCTGTAAGCATTATAAACGGTTATTTATTAATGATTGCAAAACATAATTTGTAACCAATCCAGCTGTCTTTAAATACAGTTATTCTATCAAGTGCCAACAATAAACCAGGTGCTAAAGCTATATTCTCACCCACTGCATTTTGTTTATAGCTTCAGAAAGCACCTGTAATATACAACATTAAATATCAAATTCAACAGTATGGATTTCCAGCTGACACCTAAGAACCTCACACAAGGCCTAGGACATCCAGGAACTGACAGTATGCTGGTTTTCAACATGAAACAGAAAATAAAAAATAAACAAATAGAAACCTAGAGAAAGCACCAGCAACTGAAAAGAAAGATACAAACACATTTATACACATATATCACATTTTCATGTAGGCATACTTGTGTATTTGTGTACACATATTATATGAAGCTCTATGTAGTTAAATAGACAAAATATAGTTAAGTAATTTGATAATTTTATGCTATGTTTTTTTGTGAACCACTATATATTTTAATATGATTGGATGGGCAACCTATATAAAGTACACTGGTTTTAGACTAAATTATCTTCTCCCCAAAATCAACTGGTTTGTAAAATGATCATCACATCTGTGTGCATGGTGTAATTTCCACACTCTTCATTTTTACCATAGCTTTTAGCAGTTAATGCTTATTTTAAGCTTCATAGCCTGGCATTATTAATTTGAACTTTAAAGAAAGTACAGCTTGTGTCTGTGGGTATTTCCAGTTATTTGAAATTAATTTGCCAGAGAAGCAAATAGCTCAATAATAATACACAGGTGAGGAATTTATCTGGCAAAGGCTGTACATACAGTATCTGATGTATAAAAATCCCTTCATAAATTTCAGGATGTTCATGTCTCAGGGGTCTCAAAGGTTTCAAATTTCAGGTCTTCTCTTACTTGAGATACTCTGGATAACTCTCCCTGTCAATCACCAGTTATTGAGAGATTTTTCTCTATTGTACACTATGATACTAGCTGCCAAGATAGCCTTTGTAACTGGAACTTGGATCTCATTATACTTATTATAAAGAACAATTTGGAGATTTTTTGACACTTATCAAAGTCTCTACAAACTAATTCTTGGCTGGGGGTATTTTTGATGTAAAGGCATCTGGTTAACTGGTTGTTTAGAATTGTTCTAAACATTATTAGGCAGACTAAAAAATAAAAAAAAAGACATCAATCCAAAATTGACAAAGCAGCTGCATTATTTCTTTATGTTAAAAAAAAGGAAAAAATAACAGAAAAGGAAAACAAGTTCTTTATCTATTTATAATATAATTAATTTAAACTGAAAAGTTCACTTCCTGCAGTGAGTGACTTGTAGAACTCACTTTCCTTCTAGATATGTTTTCTTTCCATTTTTGCTATTACATATAGTTAGAGCTAATATTTTTTGTCTTCAGGATAATTCATCTTCTCCCCTTAAACTTGTAACTTGTTTACATCTCCCCTCTACATCCATTCTGTCATTTGACCACTTATTTAACATTAATAAACTAATTAAATTAATTTGTTTCCAAAATATAAATTGATAATTTCATTTCTTTGGAGATGCATATATTGCTTTTTGAAACCATCTGTACTTCAATGATCAATTAACTCCATGACTAAAGGAAAAATTAGATAGGCAGTTTGTAATTTTCAGAATGAATTGTTTCTGTCTAGTGAAGCATGGAATAATTTTGGTTGGGAATGACCTTTAGAAATGATGTAATCCAATCACTTGTTCAAAGCAGAACTAGTCCCATAGTTAGGTCATGTTGCTCAGGGCCTTGTCAAAGCTTGTTTTTGAAATCTCTGTGTTCCAAGACTGGATAGCCTCTCTGGGCAACTTGTTCCCATGCTTAGTTGCTCTCACTGAGAAATGTTTCTTCCCTCATATTTAGCTGGAACTGCCCTTACTGCAAGTTCTGATTGTTGTGCCTCGTCCTTTCACCATTCACCTTTGGGAAGAATCTTCCTCTGTCTATGCAGAAAGCTGAAGACAGAAATTAAAATTTTCCCTTAGATTTCTAGTGTCTATGCTAATCAAACCAAGTTCTTCCAGCCTTGATCATCAGCTGCTCCAACCAATTACCCCATCCTGGTCACTCTTCTTGGGATGGACTCATGCCAGTTTCCTAGTGCTGTTCATGTATGGAGGACAATTCTTCAGATGCAGGCTCACAGGCGGCAAGCGTAGCAGCAGCATCACTACCACCACCACTTCACCTGCCTGTCCTAATCTGGAATTTTACTGCATTGAAAACTAAATGATCATCAGATTTTTATCATAATAAGTCACTCTTTCCATTAATATTAATGAAAGAAAACACCAAACAAACAAATAAAACTTGCAAATGTGAAATTTTAAAAATTGCGGGGATAGATGACTCCATCTCTTTTGTCTTTCTTCATCTTCTCACTAAATGCAAATAAGCCAAGTAGACTGACATATAAACTGCCACACATAATGAGTGTAATTACCATAAGTCATGTAGTTCAGACTGCATATCATCTTAAATTGAAGAGAAAAAGTTTTTATATATTATTATTAATCAACTAAGAAAATAAGAGGGGACCTATTCAGGAAAAAGATAAAGATCCAAAACTTTTTTTTGTGTCTCAAAGCCTTTGCATGTGGGTAGGAAATGTGCCAAACATTTAGCAGAGATGAGAGACCAAAGAGGAAGGAAACCAAAATAAGAGGTTACATGTGGTAAAGCTAAGAAACTAGGCTTTTGAGAAACAGTTTTAAGGAAAGAGCATGGAAATGAATGTAAAAATATAAATTAACCTGGATAAAATATGGATACACATGGTCAGGATGGACAAAAACTGAAAGACAAATAATCAAAGATAATGACAACTCCAAGCAAGCCTTACATGTTGCCATGGATGGGGGGGGGGGGGGGAAGGGGCGGTTCTGCTGCTTTATATTTGCAAAACCTTGCAGGCCCTGAGACAATGCATCTGAAGAACACAAAAATCACAGGCGGCATCCTAATGGTTAAACAATGATTTTATTGTGAGAACTCTGCAAGATGAGTTTGTTCTCAAATTACCTTTTTCCATATGCATGAAGATTTCAGTATATTTCTGAACCATGAAGTTTAAGGTTATTGTGCAGTTACTCAGGACAGAATGTTTGCTCAAAGGGGGAAAAGAACAAAAAGAATCAAACAAACACTAAAGGATTAGGATTTTAGCAGAGGGTAATACTCATAAAGTGAATCAAATCTATAAAAGTAGGTGGCCATTCACAAGCGGGCAGCAGTTGGAGTCACTGGTGTAAGAGTCATTACAATGGTATTTTTAAGTAAGCTGGGGAAAGTCTTCAAAACCACTGTTTTACTCAGTTTCCAGATTACCATCTCAACATATGCAGCATTTAATGCTATTGTTCTGCTGGATTTTTATCTTGTTAGATATGAAACATCTCTTTAATATTTTACTGACATTCTAAGTGGCCTTTTCTACAGTTTTTATAGACCACTTGCAAAAGTGGCCACTTATATCTGTGCACAATTTAGTCAACTCTGCAACAGGAATCAGTTATGTTTCCTCTTAAATGCTTTGTTCAGGATGTTCATCCATAAATAAAAACATGAAAATATGCAACAGGTAGCTAATGGAACTGTCTAAAACTTTTAACCATGAGCTTCCTCTAGTAGTGGAATATTTAATTGTGAAGATTCAGTTAAAGACCTTGCACCTCAAGATATTTGCATCTGCTATGTAAATGACTGACTGCGGAGTTGCTGGATCATATCAGAATTCGTAACTGGAGTGTTCTGCATGCACACATAGTTGTAGCCCTGATACTATGATACCCTGTAATTTAAATTAAAGAATGAACCTGGTTTTGTCCTTATTAGTTATTATTTAAGTCCTGTGGCTATTTCCATAAGCTCAGGTGGGGTCAGTATATGTTTAGGTTAAATGAATGCATTGGGTGGCTTATTGTTAGTTGGTTTATAATCATATTAGTAATACTTGATTTTGGCAGATATAATTTGTTTTTTCCTTTTTTAAAAGAGTGATTTATCTGTGAAGTATCAATTCCATAAAGCACTCTGATTGCATTTCAAATCCAAAATTATTTGGGAAATGATTTGGTTTTTTCCTCATAAATCTGAGATTTTTATGAGGGAAATAATTCTGGTTAACTTTAGTTATAATGTACAACACAAGACCTAATACGCATTTGTAAATAGGCAAATGTACTGTTTATATTTGCACAAACCCCTACTCTGGCAGGTATACAGGCTACTAATCTTATGTAAGCTTGTGAAAAAAAGTTACAGAACTCCTTTTCACTTAAATACTTAAAATCTGAATTTTTTTGGAAATTAGTGCATTTCTTGCATAAACTTTATGTTAAAAAGTAGCTTCATAAAAATTCTTCTTAATATTTTTTCTATAATATGCCCTGCCCTTGAAGTAATGATTATATATAGATGAAAAAAATTCTTCTCAAATCATGTTTCAATCCTGGGAAGATTTATTTACTATTTTGTAGGAAAAAAAACCACTTTATGTAAGGGAAAATATTGTTATTTGGAAAAACATAACTGGAGATCATACACCAGTCTCTTCCATAGATTAGGATCCTCACTCAAACTGTTTTTTATCTTGCACAGCTAGCCAAATATTATTTTCATCACAAAGAGATGATATTGTGATATTGATTCAGAGATGCAGCTCAAACTATACGAGAAAGGCTATGTGAAGAATACAAACTAAAATTTATAGGACATAATTTCTGAATTCTACTATGAACTCTTTCTTTTTGCTTTCTGGTTTGTTTAGGGTTTTTTTTTTCCCACTCTTGACATGTTCCAAAATTTTCCTTTAGGAAACACTCAAGTCTTCAAATTGAAGCAACCCCTGATGTACAATGCAAGTTCAGCTAAGCACTCAATTACATTTTGAAGAATCACACCTTCTTTAAAAGGAAACATAAATTCTACCTTATGATAATTTTATTATCCCCAGCCTGTTACTAATGTATTCATGATCACAGCTCTTTAAAAATGATTTTATGACTGGCTTACTCATCAGCTTCTAACACATTCTTGCCTAAAAACAACAGTAATTTTGAAATATTTACCTATGACTAATGAAGACTTAAATCCTAAACTCTGTTTTCAGGAAATGTGTAGGCTTCTGTTCCAAAAATAAATGTGAAAATAAGAGTTGTTAAATATCTTATTAAAATGATGACATTTGGAAAATTTTACATTTTTTTGAGAAAGAAATGCAATTGCATACCACTTAAGGGTGTTCGTCTAAAGAAGTATAAAAGGGAAAATCCTGTCTGACCAACCTGAAAACAACTTTTGCATGCCAATAATCATGCAAGCATAGAATAGTTTGGGTTGGAAAGGGACCTTGAAGATAATCTAGTTCCAAAACCTCTGCAATGGGCAGGAACATTTTCCACCCAAGCAGGTTGCTCAGAGCCCCATCGAACCTGGCCTTGAACACTTTCAGGGGTTGGGCATCCACAGATTCTCTGGACAACCTATTCCAGTGTCTTACCATCCTCACCATAAAGATTTTTTTCTTAATCAAAGGCTATCCAGAAGCCCAGGTAAATTAAATCTGTAGCTCTTACATCATCAGCTGATGTAGTTGCTCCATCATAAAAAGCCACCAGGTTGGTCAGACAGGACTTTCCCTTGCTGAAGCCATGCTAACTGTCCTGCAGTCGGAACGAACTACTGTGCATGCATGAACCAAGCAGCTTTGTACAACTGTGTTATCTTTATAGCTTATACTTCCTTCTGAGGATATCAAAATTAGCCCTTCCAGTCATGTGCTTAGAAAGAAATTGTGACACTGCTTTTAAGCAACCATGGCATTTTCACCAGATGACCTTGTGAAGACTTACTAACCATTTTAAATAGAAAGACTTAGGAAAACAGATCATAACTGGCTACCTTTTTTGGAGTGTGATAATATTTATCTTCAAATTTTGATATGTTGAAAGCAAAAAAATTTGACAAAGAAATTAATATCAATGACAAATGATTAACAGTGTTGGAAAGCCGGATTATTCAGAGCTATAAATGGTCACTAGCAATTATTGTCACATGTAGACTGGGCTGAAGTTTCAGTACATATTGCATGCTAAAAAATTGAATGGCTAGAATGTGCTGAACATCACAATTAGAAGTACAAGCTTTTATTAAACCTTGGGGAAAAAATGCTCCATAAGATAAATAACAATTTGACTACACATGATATATCCCAGATAATGGAAGAATACAATTACATGTACAAAACATCAGTATTAACAGTACAGTACAAAGTATTTTTGATCACACTATAATTATTCAAATAGCATCTAACTTCTTGTGATACTGTTCACAAATACATTTCAGATGCACAGTTTTTATATTTTGTGTGTGTAAAAGAAGTTTCAAAAAGGTAGAATTCACCCTCCATAATTTAAGTAAGTTGGAAAATATTTCTTGAATTAACAAGTTTAAGAGTTATTTATTTTAAAAGGGTAAAATTTTCTCACTTTCTGGAGATTATTTTTTGTTAATCTATAAACTAAATAAAATAAAAATATACCATTACCTTGTGTCATGGCTTTGGTCAGGGCAAGGTTAATTTTTTGCTGTATCTGGGAGGAGTGTTGGCCATGGTCTGGATGTAATTCTGTACCACTTCCGGTTGGTGCTGGTGAAGAGAATGGTCAAAAAAACATGGTGTAATGAGTAGTCCAGTATTTGTTTGTTGTAGGGGATATTGTGTAAATAATTTCCTTGTGTAAATAGTTTCCTTTCTAATACCTTTTGGTATTAATATTGTTGTAACTGCTTTTTTTCATTTCATTGCTGTTTCCCGTAAATTTTTCTTATGCCAATGCATGATCTTTGCATTTTTGCCTCTCTCTGGAGGGTGAGGAAGAGAATGCTGCACATGTTGTTAGCTGGAGTACTACAATGAAGAACTGCTCTCCTAAACCAGACACCTTGAAAGGGTAAAAGGGTAGAAAGTTGCATATATCTTAGGACTGTGTAGTTACTTGCTCATAACTTGTCAAAGCCGTCTCTCAGGGACCTGTAATTTAAGAGCACTTCCCATTCATTTGGTTGGCATTTAAAAAATGGAATTTAAAATATAAATAACCAGTATACTATAATAATCATAACACAGAAAGAGAATGGGTTAAAATTTACAGGAAGATTTAACAGTCATTTGTTCTCCAGAGTAGAAGAAACAGAAAAAAAGAGAGGATGTGCAATCATGGCTGCATCTTAGTCTCAGACATGTTTTGGAAAGAAGCTAATTCAATGTGAATTGTTGTGAAATTTATGGTTTGATTTCAAACACAAGTGGCAACGATGATGCTGTTCAGATGAAAATATCAAAGTAATATAAAACATCTTAAAAACTGTAGCCAGGGGCTTAATAACTGGACAAGTAGGAAAAATTCACCTCTGGATGTGTATATGCACCACAAACACTGAGGAAGAAGCTGTGTATGATGTCAAGGTGAACAAATGAGATACACTGGAGACTTGTGAAGGTAGCAGGCCAGGGCAGAACTGCTACTGGCAGATCAAGGGCTTGATTCATTGCCTGTGGCCCAAAGCATAGGCCATATTTTCATTCACTGTCATAGCTGCTCAGGGAGAGATTAAATTGCTGGAACATATGGCCATTTCAGGTGCAGGTCTCTTATGTAGACATGTGCATGGTTATTGAATTCTGAGAAGATATTTTTAAAAGTGGAGGATGCCAAATCTAACAGCTTATGTTCTAGATGTTATAGCTACACTGGCTCCCTACCAGATACTCACCTTACCAATGAGAAATTAAATTATTTCATTGTTGGTTTGTCAAAGCTGTGAAGGCATAGTCTGGTGCATAAAACAAAATGATGCCAGTAATCAAGGTTCACCAGTTTTAATTAAAGTGAGGAATAAATAAATATCCAGTTGACGAAGGGCATACTTTGGAAAGCAAAGGAAGCGATCTGTTAAACCAATGAGACTGCAAACAATGATAGGATACGTAGAAAAATCTTGGAATGTTTTTAACTACAAGATGTAAAAAATGATCTGGCATTTTTAACCCTGACAAAGTGTTTAAAAGGTAAGGGTGCACATCAGCTTTCTGAATATACACTTTAAACATGAGATCAGACAGCAGAAGGCAACCACAGAAGTAAAAGTACCAGTAAGGAAGTTTTGGGTTGCATTTTTGACGTAAAATAAATTAACCATATGTATTCCTTATTTGAATAAATTGTGGATTTTAGTCTCTAAACTTATAGAAGTTCCAGAGTTTTTACAATCTCTGGAAAATGTAAAATAAAACATCCAAGAGATACAAAGACTTTTAGAAAGTTGCATTGGAAAATAGGTTGTGAAAAAATGGAAAATTCTCTTACTTGCTTAGTAAGTTACTGTTCCTGAAGGTGAAGGCAGATCAGAACATAAAGGAATGAAGTAAGAAAGACAAAAATCCCAATACTAAACATTGCTAATTAAATTAAAAGAAACTGCTCATTTTCTTCAGACATTGAAACTGACAAAGGAAAGCAGAAGTGGAACCTATCTCTTGTGAAACCTGGAATGAGGCTAAATGAATTTATTGTGGCTTAAAAACTGAATTTATAACTCACTGCTATAATTTGCTTCTAATTTTCTGCTAAAGAAGCAAACCAAAATACGGAAAATAAAAATGAAAAAATATATATGTAATTCTATCTGCCCAGATAGAGACAAATGTAGAGGAGAACCCATTCAAATAAGAAGTGGATAAATCCTGTCCCACAGCCTAGAAGTTACTGGAGTATCCCATTTCAGGTATGATACAAAACTGAATAAGTTTGCCAAGCCTCAAGTGACAAAATATGAGTGAAAAGGCAAAAACACTGTACCAAAAATGAACACAAAGTGATCCCAGAATTGATAAAACTGTTAATCTTAATCCAATAATATGAGTAATATCTCTGCCAAGCCTTGACTAGCAGCATGAAGACTTACATTCAATTACTAAAAATTCAGCTCAAGTGTTCTAACAGAAAACACAAGGAAATTAAATTAAACTGACTGGATACTTAATGAACTATATTTTTCCAGCTGAAAAGACAGAATCAATGGCTTTCAAAATAGTTGTTCTGTCTCTTCTCACTGAAATAAGAAAGGAAAAGAGAGATTAACCTAATAGGGTAGTACACACTAAAACAATCTACAAACTACTTTGCTTACCTGGTATTTGGACCAGGCGTTGGCCCATGACAAGAAGCAGATGACACAATTATTTAACATTCATACATTTTCATATCCTTCTTTTCTTTAACCTACAAGGAACATTTGGGGGTGTGGGGTGCTGTTCAGGCAGAAAAACAAAACTAAGAAGATTAATTCAGTTCAGACTGACATTTGATGGACAACATTTTCCAGCTTTACTCTGAAAGCTCAGAATGTTGTTCTGTACACTGCTTTTTTGTTCTTTTCTCTACAGACCCTTTCATGAGTACTTGCCATAGTTTGAAGTTAGGCATTCACCGAGAGATTAAAAAGCATTTGTGAAAAGTTTGTATGATTAATTTCACATTATACAATATTGTTTAAAAGCAGGAATATCAAATCAATATTCACTATCTTAACTATCAATCTGTTTAAAGAAATAATCTTAGAAATAACACTGCTATTTGAAAATTCTTTATCTCAGATCTTGCCTAGCTTCCAACATTTCCAACCAGTGGAAACAGCCTCAGTTTTTTCATTTTCAAACTATTTAATGCTTTTTCTTTGTATTTATTGTCAGCAAAGTAGGAAGAGAGAAACTGCATCATATGGTATCATATCAATAGCTTCATTTTTAATCAACAGAGTAAGACACCTTATACCTCTTAGTAAGAGAAAGTAAATAGTGTAGGAGTATCTTAGTTCCTACCAATGCTGTAAATAATTCCTTGATATGTCTATGTTGCTTAAAGAGGTGCAGGGAGAACACGTTGCTTCCAAACCAAGCAGAACAGAAGAATCCCCATCATTACTTAGATCCAATTCCCTTTAGTGCATTTGTTTCAGATAGAACACTCTGGAGCCATCAGAACATGAGGTGAGTGGTGAACTCCCAGTGAGACACTGATTGATCAGGAAGCCAGTTCCTGGAGTCAAACTGGTCCTCTTGTATTTAGCTATATACTCAAACCATTAAATAGGATCCTGTTCTGGTCTGGATCTCCATAAAGTCACAACTTCCTTCAGAGCACATCCACCTGCTCTGACAAGGGTTCCTCCATGGGCTGAAGGTGGACATCTTCTCCAGTGCCTGGAGCACCTCCTTCCCTATCTTCTTCACTGATCTTGGTTCTGCAGGGCTGTTTCTGTCACATATTCTCAGTCTTCTCTCACATTTTCTGTAAAAACAGCAGTTTTTACTCCACTACCTGGGTGGTCAGCTTTGGCTGTCAGTGGGTCTGTTTTGGATCTGGCCTGCATTAGGTCTGTCAGACATAGTGGCAACTTCTGACATGTTTTCACATAAGCCGTCCCTGAAGCTCCCCTGGTACCAAACCGCTGCACATAAACTTAATTGTGAAGATTAGTAGTTTCTTAGATGTTTAGAAGGGTGTATATATAAGTAACAAAGAGGAACTGGGAATAAAAATAGCATATATTGCCATGCCTGATATTTATGTGCCATTAAATCATATGGCAAAATTGTTCCTAAATATGAAGGATGCACCACCTCTTGTACTACAGCATGTAGTTCTCTTTTAAACTCACATGAAACTTGTGCTCAAATGATTTTTTTTAAGTTTCTTGCTGTCAACACTCTAGCTAAAAACAATTCCAGAACCTCGCTAGTTTAATGTTAAAAGCATTCTTCTAATAATGATCCTAAATGCATTCATGGTCTGTCTGTATGAAGTGATTCATGATATAACCATCACTTTTTGAGTGCCTACTTTATGCTACCTGATTTTTCAAGATGACATATACAAACTCAATGATGTTTAATGAGTGCAGTCAAAAAGATGAGCACTAAAGATTAATTATAGACTGAATTGAATAGTCCATTTCTTTCATTTCTAACTTACTGTTAGATACCTCAAGAAAATAATTGAGAAAATTATATTTCACCAATGCAACAGAAATCCAAGTAAACACTCAAGAAAAGATTCAGTCAAGGGCAAACTCTCTAAATACTCATTATATTGTTGCTCTTGCATTCTGAACAAAAAGTCTATTGGCTTGACATAACGTATTTTTTTAATATTCATTGTGCCTCCCTTTTGAGGTTATAGTGTCAACTAGCTAATCTTAGTGATTCTGCAATCAATCTTGAAAATGCTGAGTTGTGTTTGTGTACGGGTTTTTGAGGTTTTCTTTTTTTCTTACCAGAGTAATATCCAATAACAGCAAACTGGTTGAATTAAAATGATGATAGATAGATAGATAGATAGATAGATAGATAGATAGATAGATAGATAGTAGATTAGAAATATTTTTTTGTAATGGACCATTATATATAAAAAATATGCAAATGCATTTGCTCAATTAATTAGATTTAAAAAATCAGATTAATCTAATGTATTAATGCCTGTCCAGTAGAAGCAGATCCTTTGTATACCTACAGATACATTTCAATTGCCTCTTCTGATGAGTGTTTTGATAGTCTATGACCCAGGGAAAGATAAGACTAATAATCTGCGTCCATCCATAGTACATGGAGTTCTGGTTTTATTAAGGAATGTGATAAGTACAGTTATAAAAAAACAAATATTGAAAAAGTTTAAATTGAAATATTGATTATTGACTGAGGTTATATTAAGACAGCACTGTTCTTTTGAAGGTGCTTTAAAATAAGAGACTTTTTGTCAAGATCTGCTTGCAAAGGGAATTAATATGATTCAGCAAGATGTTGCTTGTGATGCAATTTATTTGGAGGTATCACCCTCGCCTTGTCTTCCCTGTCTGTCTTTCCTAAAGAGTCTTCATCCTTTCATTCTAAAAACCTAGTCACAGGGATCATTCTACCATATCTCTGTGATGTCAATAAGATCATAGCCCTACAGGCAGGTGCCTCTCATTCATCATGTTTATTACCCATGACGTTTGCCTAGAGGCAAGTTGGGACTTTCCCTGCTGGCTGGAATGGCTGGAATTCCTTTGTGCTTCTCTTCAGATGCTCTCCTGCTCACTTTCAACTTCTCCACAGTCTCTCCTCATGTCTTCTTGGCCCTGGTAGGAAAGGGATGGACTGAGGGCTCTTTCCTCTGGGAACTTTGCTGTCCTCTTCATTATGAAATTCAGACATCTCTTGTAACAACCAAATGGAAAAATCAGATAGTGGAATAGAATGTTTATAACACCAATTATATAAATAAATTACTGAAAGTTTTTTCTGTTCCACAAAGTGACAGTGAAAAAGACTTCTCATGAAATGGCTAAAAAAATAGAAATCTTACAGAATTTGTACATACTTGAATCTATACATATTCATATATATTAGTATATATTTTTTCCTCTATATACAGATTAAGATTATATTTTGGGCCATGATCCTCTATGAGAAAAAAAATATCTTAAAATACTCCTTAGACAATTGGGGATAAAGGCATCATACTGTCAACCTAGGACAGATGGGAAAAGATTGACAGTTTTTGTATTAATTCCTGGACATGCATTTGAGAAGGAAACGGGTCTTTATGATGTAGTCTGTGGTTCTGCACATAATATAGATAAGTAGTTTTTACAGTTAGTTTTTAATAGAAATAAGCAAAAACTAATGGAAATAAATCTGTGAAAATTATGGAAAGTATGGTAACCATTTATTTTCTAAAGAAATAATATGAATGCTATGCAGCAGATTTATTGAATAGACAGCTGATCTGTGCTCAAAGTTCACAAAAAATCACATTTCTTAATGTCTGCCATGATGAATCCAATACATACTCAAAAGGAAGAGAAGAGATGCAACTTCATTACTTTTTTGTATCTTCCTGCATATAAAGAAGTAACATAAACCTCATTCTCAACTTTCATTTAAAGAAAAAATATTTTCCAGATTTTCATCTTGCTACTGAGGTTTTAATTTTCTTTCTTACAGAAATTTACACTTTCTTTTTACTCAATTAAACTGTAAAATTTGATTCCTATGTCAAATATTATGCCTCTGAATAGATGTGAGAATCAGCTTTGGCACCTCTACTGCACAGTGTACAAAGGTTTATAGCATTATCACCTGCAGTCAAGGTCTTCACATTGCTGCAGTTTCAAACATTTGATGTTTGAACCTGCTCTTTTTAATGCTTATAAAACTAATATAGAGCAGTGTCATTCTCTCTTTATCACTATTAATCCTGACATGTTTAAACAGACGAATTGACTTCCATATTATTGGAATGCCAGGTGGTAAAAACCCATCTGATCTGGTTTTTCATAGATAGTAAAATGGGACTACAGTTTATGAAATTACAAATTTCAAAATAAACACCTGAAATCAGATTTGATATTCAAAAGTCAAAAGTTTGTTATCTTCAGAAATACTAAAAAATTTACCAGTTTTAATATAGAGTATCTTCAAGTTCTGAAAAAAATCCATTCTTTGGAAGACAAAGTATATTTCTAAAGCTATATATTCCTACCTAGATTGAATTTTCTACAATAACATAGAGAAGCAATGGTGTTTGAATGTAAATTTTCATGGGCAACACACACAAAATATAATATATCCGTAAGTATATTCTATACCCATCCTACAAATGTAATCTCTGTAATCTCTTGCTTTGGTCTCTGGAACACTTGTAATCCACCTGAGTACCCTTTTTTTACATTTCCCTGGCTGCCAGACCTACCTAGATGTGAACCTAAAAGCAACTCCCTCTAAACTGTAAATTAATGGGCCACTAAACCATTGAACCCTCTGTGACACTATCATGGTTTTAAACCCAGCTCAAAATTAAGCACAGCTGCTCGCTCAACTCCTCGCTCTCTCCCCACCTACCCCAGGGAAATTGGAAAGAGAATCAAAGTAAAAATTGTATGTTGAGATAAGAACAGTAATAATATGTGACTTGAAAATCATATTCTCATAAATTCCATCAATAGTTTAGGGGGTACATAAGTCAGTTAAAGAAAAGAAAGGAGACAAGTGATTCTGTACTAGGCTACAAAATTCAGACAAAATTACGGGCAATTATATAAACACCGAATATCTATAACTTCCATCCTACATCTCTTAGAGATATCAGTATTTTGCACACAACAACATAACATATATGTTCTTTTGGTTTTCAGAAATGTTCAAAAATTCATATCGAGAGCAATTTTCATGGGCATCATGAGGCCTTTTGGATCTAGGCTAGCATATCCTCATATAGCAGTATGGCATTTGTTTCTGATTTACAGATTGGTGATCACCTGAAAGCAGCAAACCAAAAAAACAATGAAACAAAACATAAAACCATTAAAACAATGAAAAAAAAAAAAAAAAGCAAAAGCATAACCAACCAATGATTGATAAAGCTCTGTATTTCACTCTGGTATACTTCACTCTATTATAGTTCTTTCTAGGAAAATACATTTTCCATAATGGTACGTTCCCGCATCTCAAAAAAAACAACAGCCTGGAAATTTAGAAGCAAAAAATCCAATCTGAAAGTCCAGTCATTGAATCAAACACCACAGTTAAAATCCAGTCCAATACTAATCTTTTTTTTTTTTTTTTTTTTTTTTTTTTTTTTTTTATCTTCTTGGCTTTTTTGCTCCATCAGCTTGCTAATGACCCATAAGTCATTCCTGCAAAGTTGATTTCTGGTCAATAAGATTCCAGTCTCATCCTTCCAGCTAGTCTGACTCAGCTGTGTTTAACCCCACTATAGGAAGTGCTCCTCCAAGAAAGTGCCTCCAGGATTTGGAAGCTTTGCATTATTCCCTGTTTGGCCTTTTTCCTCAGATGACAGTACTGGGCCCGCTACAGCCACATCACCTCCTCAGTCCTTGGTTTAGTGCTAAACCCTGGCCTCACCAGTACAGCTGATGTGGGCTGGAGAGATGGAATAAGAGAGTGAGGTTTAGCTACTTTCAGAGCCAGAGCACAGGTGCCAGACTGGAAGTGCAGCCTTCGACTACAGCAGCAACTGCTGTGGCAACTGCCAGACCTCTGGAGAGCCTTCCAATGGCTGCCGGAGACTGGGTCCTTACAGGTCCCTTCCAGCTCAGATGATTCTGTGACCTGTACCATGGCACCAAGCCTTGTGTTCTCCTACCTTTCTGTCCCTTTGTTCTCTGCAGGGCTGCAGGATCCCAGGGGCCAGGAATGGCAGCTCTTCCTGCATCTCACTGGGCTCGCACCCTACCCTTCCCATGCTCCAGAGGCCATGCCTGAGCCCCCCCGACAGCACAGCTCAGGCATGATGTGCCCAAGGTCAGGGCACCTCATTGCTCATTCGGATGTCCTCATCCTCTATCCAGGGCCTCAATGGCTCCAGCAGAGAACGCAGCAGGGCCAGGCCTCCCTCCTGGTCTTTCCCCAGGGCTGTTTCCCTTGCATTGCCAAGCTGTGCTCAGGAGTCAGGTCAGAAAGAATTCCACTGAACTGTGCAATGAAGCCTCCACCCTGAGTGCACCTGTGCTGTCCCCAGCCATCCTAGAACGTCTGTGTCCTGGCTGGCCCATCCCATCCTGTCACAGAGCTCCATAAGCCTGGGGCAGGACAGCCAGTTTTACTGCCTTGCATTGCACTGCATTGATCCACCAAGCTTGTAATTTCATCATGGAATATTATCAGGCTGCTAAGGCACATTTGCCCCTTTGTAAGCCCATGTTTATTGTTTCCAATCACTGTCATGTCCCTTGTGTGTCTAGAAAGGTTTTTCAGGTTTATTTGCTCTATCATCTACCTGAGGACTTAGGTGAATCCAACTGGCTTATGGTTTCCTACATCTTCGTTCTTCCTCTTCATGAAAATAGGAATGATATTTGCTTTCTTCTAGTCCTTAGGAATCTCACCCGATCACCATGGTTTTTCATAAATAACTGAGACTGACCTTGTAATGATATCAGTCAGATCCTTTGACTTTTATGGGTGAATCCCAAGTGGGGTTAATTTCCTTACAAACATAGCTTAGAACAAATAAATAAGTTATATCAGTGTATCACAAAATGGAGCTGAACTTTCAATAATAGACTCTGGACTGAAATATTTTTTTACTTCTTCATTAAACAACATTCAATCCCAACACTTTAAATGCAATTGTGCAATTGCACTGCAGAACAAAGCCAGAGCTTAAAGTTGCTATGGTTTCCTAGCAAAGGAGAAATTACTGAAATTATATGGGCTTCAGAAAAAAAAAATGGTGATTTGACAGGGTTTTTTTCATTTGTTTGCTTTTTTGTTTGTGAATATTAACTGAATGGCTCTCTTTTTGTCTCAAGAATTTCAGGTGCCTGTGTCAATGCTGTGGTAGCTAATTCTGAGACAAACTGTCCTGATGACCCCTCCTCAGCCCTCTGCTTAGTTCCAAGGAGTAAAGCCCCTGACATTTCAGTTTTACATGTGATCTGTTTGACTACGGTCTGCTTGTGGCATCCTGCAGAATATTATTTATTCAGCTCCTGCCATAGTAAAATTTATGGTGGAGTCCGGCAAACTGGGATCTGTGTGTCTACTCTCACTAAGTGGTACTTGTTTTTCAACGCAGAAGCTGTGTTGTTGCCATTGACAACCACAGTCTGCTATTAGCATGCAGCCATTATGTTGCAGAAGTATTGAACATCAGATGAAAGTGCTATTTGCTGTTAATTTGTAAACAATACATAGCATGAGCATCAACAAGGAAGACTTTCTAGGAGGAAAGAAGGATTTAGGTGCCAAAATCATTGTAGATTGTGTCAGGCTTAAGTTGTCAGACATAAAAAACCATGTATAGGAAAAATATTTTAATTAGCATTATAGATTATGGAGAAATTTTACAAATTCAGAAAGAGTCTTCAACTTCCAAACCTCATTTTATCACTTGATTTTGGGCTAATTAAACACCAACAAAATTATACCAAGCAACTCTTATGAAATGTTCATTAATAATTCTCCTGGTACAGGTAGTCACATCATAACTGAATGTCAACCAATCATTAGGGACTGGAAAAAAAAAATGCCACAGAGTGTTGTTGGAATTTTTTAACTATCTTGTTGAAGTCACTGATTGTACAAAGCCAGCCTCAGTGGGATAGAGGAAAGTTGATAAATTTTGTAGCAACAAAATC
This sequence comes from Lonchura striata, assembly GCF_050655825.1. Taxonomy (NCBI): domain Eukaryota; kingdom Metazoa; phylum Chordata; class Aves; order Passeriformes; family Estrildidae; genus Lonchura; species Lonchura striata. Next base: position 59,813,224 of record NC_140703.1, on the reverse strand, counting down.
TAATAAATTGCCTTTTGATTTGAGGCAACTAATTTTTAATTGGCGGTAACAGTCAGAACCCCTAACAACATACATGTTTGGAATTTACTGAAATAATGTAAGAATGACAGAATTGGAGAATGGCAATGAGATGAAACACCTGCTATTACAATTTACTCCAGATTTTGGCCAACTAAACACATCAGAACATTTTTCTGCATTTGAAAAATACAAAAAAAAAAAAAGTATTGGCCAGACTAACTGAATGGTTCCTCCTATTGATCAGGTTTCTTGTTATTTTTGAATTTTTATGCATGTAAATGGAATTATGTTAGATAAAGACCAAACTTTAGAGCTACACTACATACAATTACAAATATTATATGTCTGGGGTCAGAAGAGTTCAAACTTTTTGAAAAGTTGCTCTATTTACTTCAGTGGATTTAAGATTATTTTCACCTATTTCAGAAAAAAATTAATACAAGTCTGTCCTGAAGTGATCATCCAAGTCTTTTCAGAAGTGAAGTTATTCTCTTCAATTCCTCTTGCTTGCCTCCCCATTTACCAGACCTCTGCTGATACTCAGGGCTTACAGTCTAATCTTATTAGAAGCTACAGAAATAGGTTCAGGAGGACATAGACAGGATGCCACATAGATGAAATTCATATTTTTGTCTGACTTCCAAAGCTTTATTCAATGAGGTCCGACATAAGAGTCTCAGATAGGAAATGTACCAGCTTTGTGATATCCTCTATCCTGTACTCACTGCTTGATGTATGTCTGGAGATGCATGTTAACCCCCAAGTCAGGTAACTGGCAAGTGGTATGGGGTATTTCTTCATTACTATCAGATAATTCTTAACCTTGAGGAGTTCCATGAAATTCACCAACATCCTTGGCAAATACTGTTGTTATTTTATCATCTTGCCCACATACCAGGACACTAGAAGTTGATGTTCGCACACATTCTTGTAAAGACAAGTATATCACAGGATACTGTAGGTCATATAAGCACATCCTTCAGAATTTCCTAAATATACCACAGTACATTTCTTACATATGCCATGACAATGTTGGCCATCTGGAGTGATTGTTTTACTTTGCAGATCAAATTTGGATATGAGATGCTAGGTTCTGTGCATAGGATATGTAATTCTGTCCCAGTTCCAGCCTTTGCACTCAATTCTTCCCTGTTGTCTGTTTTCCTCAGTCAGAGGTAAAATCCCTATGAAATTCCCTCTGCATACGAACATCCCCTCACAATCCAAGTAACAACAGCCCATTCAAAACTATGAGAGTAGTGAAGGGGTGATACAGACATAGGCCTTATCTGGGTTGTGCTCAAAGAACATGTTGAAGCTTCTTCCAGGAATGGTTGTTGTGAGCTGGTTTCTCAATATGGATTCTAATCAGCATGTGTATTCCTCAGGAAAACGTTCATGCGACCTACAGTGATGATAGACAATCAGATATCTGATAATGGACTATTGAACTATGACTGAGTGCATGTGCCTCATCTGCAGTGGTGTTTAGACATGTTTTGGATTCCTAAGGTAGGGCAGATTAATGACACTCAATGACATTATATTCATACAGCAGTCAAACAATGGGACATAGATAAAATTATCAAAAATATTTTCTGCTCTAGAAACCATAATGCATATAAGATGGGGGTTTTGTGGTGTCTAAGTAATTTATTTTTATCACTTATAATCTAATGAAAGAGAAAACAAAGTAATACTTGATGGATAAGGAGTATGGAGATTACTTGGTGGATAAGGAGCATGGAGATTACAGGAAATAATTTCAAATCTTACTGAAAATAGTAGTCTGAAAATATGAGAGCTAACTACTGACACATCAAAGGAGTCTCTGTCAGCAATCATAGTGGCAGCCAAGAAGGAATGAGATGTGGATTCTTCTGATCTGAACCCAGACTTCAAACTGCACCTTGTAATAAAATCCTGGGTGGTGGAAAATGTTGTGGCTACTCTGCTGATCAAAGTCAGAACAACATTTGATTATGCAATAGATTTATTTCAAGACTAAGGTTTTATATTGAATAAAATAGAGCTAGAATTAACAAGTACTATTAAAGCAGTGAATAAGTCCTGAAGAATAAGTGAGGGAGTGTGTGACACTAAATTCATATCTGTTAGGGATTTCATACACACAACTGAAAAGGGGAAACATTTCAATTGATTTTGAAACAAATGGGCAACCCGTAGAGTTGACCATAATGATCATATAAGTACGCGTATGATCTGAAATCTAGATATTGGGAAATTATAGAAGGCTATAAAGAAAGCAGCTGCAAAGTTAAAAAAGATTAAAGGTAAAGGTATTGTTTAAGTTTTCAGCAGGTGTATAATCATGAAAGTGGAAGATAAACCATGTAGTGATGACAAAGTCTATGAACTAATGCATGGTCAAAAATAATACAAAGGTTAGAAAAATATCAAAGCTGATAGAATAGTAACACCAAGAAGAAAAGTATGAAAGATTGAAACATGAGTTCCTTTGCTCTTTAATATCAAAAAGTAATGATGCTATATTTCTAGCTGAAAATACCACGTAAGAGCAGTGTTAAACTCCAAAGGGAATAACCTTAACTATTTGGAAATTTAAAGAAAAAATATGTATGTCTGATTTTAAAACTCTCATTATATTGCCTAGTTTTACTTAAGCCTGTTAGGGTTCTTACCAATTTTATGTTTCTCGAGTCTTTGAAATAAAAAAGAAGACTAAAAATGTATTGAATGTAGCATGGATTTGCTAAAGTTTGTTGAAAAATGTTAAAGCAATAGAATAAGATAGCTCATTCTTCATGATAAATTATTTTCTAGACAAGAGAATTGTATTAGGATTTATGTATCTGGACTTCAATAGAAACAAAACCAGATGGAAATTATCAGTCTATGTGAAGAAAATGAAGATTTTTACTAAGATAATTATTTAAAAAACAGTTTGTCATGTGTAATGACAGAGAGGAAGCTAACAGAATAGAATGAGGCTAACATGGTTGACATGAAGAAGACAGACAGCTATTATTTAATGCTTTTATATGTAGGGGGTTTTATTTTTTTATTTTTACCTTTTATTGAATTACATCACTTGACAACTGGAAGTTAAGAAACCATTGTAACAACAGACGACTAAATAAATGCACCAGAAAAATGTGAATAATCTTGAGGAGTAAATGAGATTAAATTTAAGAGCATGAACTCAAAATTATCTGAAAATGTGATTTCATTTACAAATGATGAGATTTTCAATTAATAAGGAAGAAGAGGAGAAAAGACTCAAATTACCCATCTCTTAGTACAGAATGTAATTTAGTTCAACTCTTGTATAGCACATTTTAGATATTTATACCAGAATTGATCATTCCAAGCTTCTTTTGCAGTTAGCAAGGAGAAATAGGCACTTTTAGGAAGTAAGGACTTTAACCAGTTTTAAGCATCTGCCTTGGGATGAGATGAATTGCACCCTAAGACTTTCTTCCCCATGTGAAGGAAGAATAAACTTCTAAGTAAGCTTTAAAAAAAAGCAGTCATCTTGAAGTCAAGGGGGTACTACATTAGTTGACTACAACATGCCATCAGATGTGACAGTGAAAATGTCGAATGAAGACTTAGGATATATTGAATTAAGCAGTAGAAAGAGTAATACTGAGTTTATCAAATACTCAGATGAAATTCTATCTGAAATACTCTCAACAGTATATCCATGATCAGAAAAATAGTTAGATCAGGAAAAATTCATATGTGAAATTTTTCAGTTTATGAAATTAATTATAGTATATACATTTGACTTGATAGTCCAAGAAATTCAATCCTGTTAAAGTCTCTGATATTGTAAAAAGTATTGTTTTGTAAAATATTTCAGCAAGTAGAAATATTGCTTGCAGAGACAAGGTGTAAAAATAGTTTTGCAAATACTAGTGCTTGAAGAACAGTCTTGAGAAAATGTTACCAACTTCCCTATAAATTAGATAAAGCCTAAAATGTTATCAAATTTTGGGAACATTCACATTCTAAAAGGAAGGTGGAAGATTTATGATTTAGTCCCACCCCTAATTAAAAAACATGATTGCTGTCTTTTATAATGAAAAATTATTTTCACATGAAATGTTTAATTATATTTTACCCTAAGTTAAAATACTAATTAGTAAATATTGAACATGCTTGCTAATAAGTAGGATTTTCAAGTTATGCTTTAATAGTGTTTTATTTCATACTGTAATTTAATTACAAACATAAATTATGCACACTAATTAGTAATATTGAGAACTTGTACAGCAGGTTAAAATTTGCTTTACTGAAATTTGCCTTTTAAAGGCAAGCTATACAAAGTGAGATCTTGTGCCATACTTTGAAGGCCTAAATTTAGGCAGTAAAGGAATCTTGCAAAATAGGCTTCAAGTTCAGAACACCTATACTTAGGTGTTTTTATGTAAATTTCTGTACACAAGCTAGTTGTCTAAGTTGCCATGGAGATCTATAGAGGTTTAATCAGTACAGTGAATGGATCTTAGAGAGCTTTTAAGGCCAAAGCCTTTAGAAGTGCCACTCCTAACCCACACATAAGAGTAGTGCAATTTAAGAAACTCCAGGATATCTGACACAAGATGTGGAGCAGCAGCTATGTGGAATAAGCTGAGGCATTTCAAATGGCATTAGATAAAAGTACTTAAAAGGCATGTGGCATCTGGGGATATGATTTAGTGGAGAACATTCTGGTTCTGGTTAATGCTTGTACTCAGTGATATTAGAGCTCTTTTCCAAACTTTATGATTCTGTGATTCTATACCTAGCTGGAGCACCAGAACTGAGCCTGAGAGAAACACTGTGATGACTCAAAGCTTACTATATCAGCAATGTTTAAAAATAATTTTTTCTTTTCAACACAATATGAAATTTACTGCTACAGGAGGCAAGAAGCCAAAACTGACTGAAAAATTCAAAAAAGAAATTCACTTGAAAATCAGTAAGTGTAACAGAGTAGATACAGTGTCCAGCTGAATAAACTACCTATCCTATAGTAACTAACAGCATGCTGAATTTTTCCACAAAGAGGAAAGCAGAAGGTTATGAATTCTGGTGCTCCTTTGCTTTTGTTCTTTAGAGGAACAGTTACTTGCATCTTAAACCAGCATTAAAATTTCCTAATGGATGTTATACCTACCTTTCATATTATCCAAAAACCTCTTTTCCAGATCAAAGGCAAGATTCCATCCTGACTTTCTGTTGAATTCATTTGGCCATGCAATAGGAGCACTCATTGAAGATACCTTGAGAAGACAATGATCTCAAATTTGTTATTTCTTCACCTTCTTTTATTTCAGTCTTCATTCTCACAATCTATCTCACCTGTTTTCTCTGTCTTTGTAGCTGCTAAAATCTAATCTCATTTCTGTTTACTGTACCCTTCACCCTCTACACACACAGACATATGTTCATGTACACATGTTCATGTACATAATGAACACACAAAGAATTAAAAGACTTTGCTTCTCTAATCTATTTCCCCTATGCTCTTATACCCATATACTCCTTTCCACTCAAAAAAGCAGAAACAAATCAAGCAAACAGCAGTACATTCAAGTTGTGTATAAAACGAACCTAAGTAACCATGTAATTATTCTCACTGTATTGCCGCTGCTCTTTATTGCTCTCACTTATTGTGTCATCCTTCATATTGCTAGACTGTAGGCTCCTTGGGGAAGGGACCACATCATTTATTTTCTATTTGAAGTACCTTCAGCACCTCAAGCTCTTTGCAAGTAACAAATAATAATAATAACCATTAATCAGGTAATGGGATCAGTAGAAAGCACCAGTCATCAGCAATTAAAATCTTAGCAACAGTAGGCAGGTTCTTATTTCCGAATTTAGAAAGACTTTTCTTTCTGCTCCTTTCAAATTAAGAAACCAACTTGGTTTAGCCAACATAAAACACAGGACATCTCAAATAGCCTTCTATTTGCCTACACTTCTTTTCCCCTTCAGGCTGAAAAGATGAGTGAAATCTATTCTTAAATATAAGTGACCAATAATTTCAAATATATGCCTATTTTCTGATCACTCCAAATAGCAAAGGAGATTAAACTGAAGTTCTAAACTCAGATGAGAGAACACTGAAATTGCTAGAGCTGAAGGAGCAGGTGATGTTATTTGATTTTGTCAGTTGATATTGAAATCCAATGAGTTTTCAGCACCTAACTAGTATAATCAAGGATATCTGAATCCAGGATGACACAGCATTTCCATGCAGCTGGTAACAAGAGGTATTTTTATACTACAGCTTGTCTTCACTACTGGAAACAGGCAAATAAAGGCACTTTTGCTCTTTTTCTTTTTTGAGTCCTTTGCTCACAATGGTATAGAAAATGCTTTCAATAGCATTTCTAAATGACCAGTTGATATTAAGATTTTTTCCCCCTGACTGGTAATGACTAGGCATATAGTCTATTTCTGCATATCATCTATAAACATCTTACTCTATTTTTGTCTATATCCAAAGCTGTCATATAATTATTCTTTACAGTTTTAATTATAGCAAAACACCATATAATGTTGATGAAAGGCCTTTAATTTCACTTCTAGGACTTAGAAAATTTCCAGAATAAATAAAGGAAAGATGCTTTCTTTATTGAAACAAATAAAATGGCTTAATTGAAAATATTGATAGAAGCACACTTTAGGCACAGATCGTTATGTAATTCTAGTGAATGCATCAGTTTTTAGTCTCTAAACACTTCCCATTTCTCCGAAGACCCACTTTTTTCTACCCCAGTTCTTTCACTCTTTCCAGCATAATCTAAAGATTTATTCTACTTAGCTTTACCTGTAGCTGTTTTTGTCCCCTGATCTTTGTATTCATATTTTGAAGACTAAATAGTCATACCTATTAATATTCATATCTCTAAATATATCAGATACTGAAATACTTGCATGTCCCTACTTTTTCTGTGTATTTTCATATCTAATAATTGGTCCTAAACTAATGTCATTCCCTGTTTTAACCTTGTATTATATGAAAGCTCATAAAAGGCATATGCACATAGCTTCTATATATTTATATATCAACAGCTAAAACCTAAATGGCTTATATAAATAAATTCTGAAAACTCATTTTGCAGAATGCCAAGGTTTACAGAAGATAAGTAAAAAAAATAAAACAAGTGAGGGAGGTAGAGAGGAGGCTAATAAGTTAAATCATTTTTTACACAAATATTTATACACATACATAAAAATTATCACAGAGATATTATGCTTAACTCTTATTTTTTATTCTTTTAGTCCAGTAACTCATTTATAATTTGGATTACAACCTCTTGGGAACACTAGACATATTTTATTTCTGCTGTGAGACACACAGCATACCTTTAGGGATTTGACACTGAACACCAATGTGGATGGCTTCATTTCTGTGCCTCATATTTCACATGCTGCCCTGATATTACTTCCCACAGCATGTAATTTGGAGAAAGATGTTATTTTCCATGTCTTTAAAATTTTGCCAACACAGCTGCCAGGAGATGTGGTTAGAGCATGTGGTAGCGCATTTGTGATATTTTATCCACAGAGTGGAAAAAAGTAGTATCAAAATCCTCTCTCAGGAATTTTTTAAAAACTTGAAATCCCAGTTTATATGGGAGAATCTTGAAGGATACTCACTTTGCTACCATGTGGTAGTTCTTGAGGTGTTCAGTTTTATTGGTGCTACCCATTATGCTGGTTGTATTTGCATGTTTTTATGCCCTGTTGATATATTTTGTGCTTAATGAAATTCATAATTATGAAAACTTTCTCTCATTGATTCATGAAAAAATATTCTAAGTGTTGGGGAGAGTGGTGGTGGTGTGTTTTTTGGTTGTTTCCCCAAAGAGAGTAGGTGGACCATGTAGAGGAATTCATCCATAAACTGACTGACAGAGCAGGACTGGATGCAGACTTAGGAAAAGAAGGAGATAGGAGGGGGGCTTACAGGACCATAGTTTTCCCCCTACTACTTGAGAGGGATCACATTTTTAGCAATTGGAGATTATAGAAGCAGTGATAGAAAGAAATAAAAAATCATTAATCCATTGCCTGCATTTTAACCCTGAATTACTATGTGTCTCTTAGTGTTGTGCTTGATATTTGCTGTTTGACCTTTCTGCCCCTGAACCCTAAGTAATTGTTATGACATATGCATGGTGACTGCTGACACTTAGCTGCTAAAGTCTGCATTCACTGCATTATCACTACAGTGCTGGGAGTGTGCTGAAACTCTTCTGTGATCAAGACTGATAACTGATAGTGTTCTCACCTACTGGATGTGGTATACACTTGCCCCTTTCTCCATTAACCCATGCACCAAATCGCTAAACCATGACATTATTTCATAACAAAGAATGCCTTTCTCTAAGCTGAAAAAATGCTGGTTTTTTTTTTTTTTTTTTTTTATTTTGTTATGCTGCTTGAACTTGATATATTGCAAGACTTCAGTAGCATTTGATTTACAACATTACAGCCAAGACTCTTATTGTTAACATTAAGCAATGCTGTTACAGGCAATGGTTTCACATACATTGTATTGCAGCACTGCATCCTTTGGTTGTGACAGAAATTTTTGCTATGCTACTCAGTGATCAGGCATATATTGAGCAAAATCACTGAGCTGGGTTTTATAAATACATAACTGATGATTACATTTCCCTCACAGCCTCATCTGCAGTCTTGTGCCTTGCAGTTCACTGCCTTTAACCAACGTGTGTTTCTGATAATTGGTTTTCTTCTGGCATCCTTTCTGGAGCTAGTGTTGAGTGGGAGTATAGTGCAGTCTGTTCTTGTCCTTTCATGTGGGAGGAGATTCTGTGATTTCAGCCAACACCCCAGCATTTAGCTTCTGAGCTGCCCAAAGCCAAGCTTTTCCATAGTGTTTAAACAAGATTCATGTTCTGAGTGTGGGACTGGCAGTTACTTTACTGCCTGTTGTGTTGTGTAAACCAGTGCCACCAAGGGTCTTGCACCCAGCAGTGTCTGTGAAGGATAAGGTCACCTTTTGTGAGGCATTCTTTGATCACACAGCTGCATCCAGGGGAGAAGGAGTGACTGTGGGGAGGAAAACGGAGGTGTTGAAATTTCCCTTGGACTGTAAGATATTAGAAGAAGAATCTCAGTATTTGTCTCCCCTCTTGGCTAGCAAACTAGTAGCTAAAGGAAACTACTTTTGCCAAAATTTTGAAGAAGCTGATTTCCTTTGCTTGACAATACGCTGGAGCTCTTTTTGTAAAAAAAGATGTGTTGCCTCTACTGGAAAGGAGATTTGGTTTAAGGATCCTAACTCTGGAGCCTTGTAGCTCCTTGTTTACTAGAGAAATATTTGTCCGGCCAACTTTGCAACCATTCTTATTCCTTCTAGATTTCATTTGGGTATATGCTTCTCCATGGTTTTTTGTGAATACTTGATCCCAACATGCATTTATCAGATGTCTTCAGCCAAATGCCAGGGAATGAGGTATCTTTCAGCATCCTTGGTACATCTTTTGCTGCAAGACTGAAACAGTGATGAAAGATGACTGGCAGAAAAATTAGAGAAAATTGGAAAGTCAGAGATTATAACAGTACAGAAAGTACAGGGTGAAATGCAGTTGCTGCTTCCTGGATGGAAACATACACAGAATCTAACTGATGATGATTCTCCACACATAACCTGAAACCTTAATACATGTTAAGTGGGGCTAAATGGAGGGTAGAGCAGAGTGAACATACTGTGACCAGGCTATGTTGAAGTCTTTTCAGGGATGGGAAGTCAATGATATACTGTAGCTGATAAACCTCACAGCAGCTGTCCACCAAGGGAGATAGGAGAAAATGGCTTGCTGCCAAGCCAGCAACTCTTGAATTTGGTTCACTATAATCTGATCATAATACATACACCTCCAATCCAAAGCTATCAGTCTCCAAGGTACAACCACCCCTCACTGAGAAAGAGCTATATATTTTATCAACTATATCTTTAAGGGAGGAGCAAGAGAATTTTACACCAATCAGTAATAAAAGTATGTAGGACTAAAGTCACTCAAGCTCTACTTAAATGTAAATAAATAGTACAAAAATGAGATAGGGATGGGGAAAATTTGAGGAAGACTCCATTTTAATTTCTGGGATTGGTTTGATGGCTTAGATTGGCTACTAAGAACAGAGGCTAGACAGAGTTAAGAGAGTGGGTATTCATTAAAGACCTTCAATAGATACACCTTGGGCAGTCAATGGAGTTCAGAGTTATACACTAATGCAGTACAGAATCTGAAAAATATAAAAGCTAAAAACTTAAGGCATCAGGTTAATGGACTGAACTTGTCTTCTCTCTCATAATCATGCCTATGAATTAAAAACCACACTCTATGTATGCTGAATGATTGTCTTGAAAGAGATTTCATTGGTGATTAGAGCTTGTCTGTATATTATTTCACTTACATTTTTGCAGTCAGATTTAATGATCAGCAGTCTTCAAACCTTAACCTGTCACAATTTTCTATTATCAGTGTGTTTATTAATAAAGTATATTATTCCCTAAACTGTTAAGTCTGAGGGTCTCAAGGGTGACAACACTCATCAGCAGCAGATGACATACTAAACTAAAATTGAAGAGTTCCAGGAGGGGGTCCCTCTTTAAAAGATTTGACTCCGATATGCTGTTGGCACCTGTCCCAGAACAAGTTAGTTGACTGTACTCCAATAAAGCAGAATGATCAGTGGAGTCCCAATAATGGGACAGTGACAGACTGGTTGGGCGTAAGGGTGTCAGCTTTCCTGGGGTGTTGACAGATGGATCAAACAAAGAAGGTTCAAGGAAACCTCCTTTTCATGTGACAATCAGGAATGGTAAAGTTTCAGAATGAAGGAATACTCTTTTCCTCTTGATTCCTGTGTTCAGCTACTATCCTTAGATGGACCACAATCTCTAATACCCTAAAGATCTATCATATAGCTTTAGCTCATCTGGTAGGTCTCAGCATATCACCTAGTGCAAGGTAACCTTAAAAATAACTTTACATCAATACAGATAGCAGCATAGCAAAGCATAATAAAAATGACAGAAAATATAAGAACAGATTGACTTTAGTTACGGTTAAGTAACTGGGACATGTTACAAGAGTCACGAATGAGAAATGAGCCAGACAGAGGTCAACAGACCAGCTTAATTATATATCAGACAGCTTAACTTTAATAAAATAACATGACTGAAGAGTAGATCTTTCCTATACACACATTAGAATAACTTCATAATTAGAATATCCAATTGTTTTGTATAATATTACTTTCTATTACCAATATGATAATCATTGAAGTTTATACCAAGATTTTGTTCCCATGTTGCAGAACTTGTATTTATGCCAAAGTACTCATCTGGAGATGAGTCTCATCCTGAGACCATCACTGGAATTCTTTGAATTAAGGAAATTAGACAAGGTTTCAGCCCTATGTTGCTGACTTTTTAATAGTCTTTAAAGTAAAATGCAATATTTTAGTATAAACATACCTTTCTTATAAACTATTTCTATAGCTACAGATTAATAAGTTGACTTTTTATATATGAAGCAATATATGTTAAACTCACTATGTTTTCTCTAAAGAATGCTGTGATTGATTGATTGATTGATTGATTTTACACTTCAGACTTTAAATTAAAAGGAAATATTTATTGCAGGGGGGTTATTTATTACTTTGTCCATCTGTTTTTCCTAGGCAGCTTCCTTACATTTCCTGGACTCTTAACTGTGTCTGGAATTCAGTAGTATCCTTGGGTACCAATATTGTATGGTCACTTTGCTTGCGTAACAAGGCTCTTTTCAGTGATAGACTCCAGGACTACTCATAAGGTATTTATAGATTTGGCAACAATAGGCAAAACTTTGCATGAGTGTCATCTTCACCTTGGCAGTAGGTGTTTCCAGGAAAGAGCCATTTTGAGCATATGTCTTGATTGCCCACCTGCCCTGAGGGCTCAGTCACACAGATGTGACTCTAGGCTTTGCTTGAGCTTCCTTTTCAGTTTGCACTCACTTATTTCTGCGTTACTCTTCAAGTATGATCCTTTCTGGGTTTACTTTTAAAGAGCCTGCAGCTGCTGCTTATACTCATATTGCTGCATACATCCTGTTCTTTAGGTAACAAGGAATTTTTATTTCTCCACCTACTGAAGCATCTAATACATTTTACTCTATATACAATTGAAAATTTTTACTTTTGGCTTCCATAAGCTTGTGATCAAGCTCTAAGCAGACTTCTCTATAGGATTTTTAGAGTAAGATCAACTCTTTTGCTTTCATCTGGGACATCTGTGCATATGGATTAGTTAGCATGCATATGGTGATTCCAGGCAACAATTCATAGTGCAATGCATAAGACTGTTGATCCAGTCATGTTTCTAATATTAAATGCCTCTAGCTGCTAAATAAGAAAGACAAACTGGCCTAGGAGAAAAATGGCACTGACTGTTATTGTGCTTTGTCCTTAAGACTAGCCCCTTTAACACTGACTTGTCTCAGAGGCATCTGTGTGGAGTACTCCTAACAGAGACAGGGAATAAGCTGTCATTCATTTACCAACCTGAAATCAGCTTTTAAAACTCCTTTTGTCACTGTAACCCCAAGAGGGAAACACACTACTGAGGATAATAACTTTCTTGCTTCTTTCTCTCCTCTCTGAAGGATCTCATGCCATTCTGGACAAACTTCCAACACCTGCATTTGAGAAGAGAGCTGGGGAAGACATTTACAAGTGCTGAAGGTCAGTTTGGACCTGGGGTATTCATATCCCTTTAGACAATCCTGGCCCTGTGCAGGGACAAGTTCTAATAGAGAATCTTATCCTCCCACTAGACACTCAACCTGATAAAAGGACTGCTCCGTTCGCAGTATATTAGAGGGGGGTCACACTATATTTGCTATGAAGAGCTGTACTTCTGAAAGCCTGAATTTTTGAAATATAGTATGACAAGCTCTGAAGGATCATACCCTTAGTTATCATATTTTAAGACTTGATGTTTCTTTGTTTACTTGTTTTCCTGTATTTTTTTTTTTTCTAGAAAGCTACATTACCCTCTTCTCTTTTATTCTCATCTGCTTTAAACATCCTCAGTTTAATTTCCCACTGTGCTTCAGTTTAGTTCAAAGTGCCTCCTACATGTTTTAGATTTGTTTACATGCTTGTATACACATAAGAGAGGCATGAAGATTGCTTCAGCATTCCCTTTAATTTATTCATAGAAATAAATTTCTACAAGAATCAGTATACTATCCTGAATATTTTATTTTATATTTATATTCATTTCTCTGCATATTTGTGCATTTTTTCCCTTTTGTGGTCTTCTGTTTAAAATTGTTTTAAGAGTAAATATATTGTTAAAATATTTTTTTCCAAACTGTGCTCTGCAAGTTACCTTGAAAATAACATGACCATTCTCCCTGAAGCTAGATTTCGTTATATATATTGAAACAAACCTTATCTTTGCATTGGATTTTAAACTACCTGATATAAATTTACCATTATGTTGAATAAAATGACATCTGGTAATTAAAAGATTTAGATGTGCATAAAAATAAGTCTGAGTTAAAAAGCTTGCAGAAAAGCCTTACAGGAAGTTATCCCTAAGAGTTAAATGGTGTGTACTAGAAAAAAATATATATCTTCTGAACATCTTGTGAACAATGTGAAAATGCCTTAATATGCCCTGTGGTACAAAGGAGATGGCTGCTACATTTTGGTTTGCATGTATTTCCACTAAACTTTTTACTGTAAAGGAACTGAGGCTCACTTATGAAGTCTGAAAACTATTGGTTGATAAAATATAAACATTGTTAAATATCTTCATAAGTTAAGAGTTTCAGCAGATATAATTCCTCCTGTTGATAGGAAAATTAAAAAATATGTATTCAATATATTTCTAAAATCAGGTTTTAGCTAGCATAAATTGTAACAGTTGTAATCAAAAAGAGCTGGACTTGTTATGACCAGCATCCAATAGATTTCCAATTTAAGAATAATTTTACTTTCATATAAATTATCCAACACACTAAGTGGTTTTTTTCATCATAAAATCAATACGATTTTCTAAAAACTGCATTTTATTAGTCTACAGACAAAGGTACTTGAATATTTCCGTACTATTTAACAATCAGCCATTTAGCACTTCCATATGAAATCGATCATTAAAGATTTGTTTTGCCTCACTACAACTATTTGTAAACATTATCCTCACTTTTTTGTGTCTTCATTCGTACCCTATCATCTTCACATTAGTTTGTAACCTATTAGAATCACTTTAAAGCATCAGCAAAACAGACATCTCATTAGAATCCCACTGATAAAGTGAACTATCAGGTAATGACTGAGATAACTGGTAACACTAAAATGAATCACTGATTAAAAATTCCATGGAATGAAGATATACAAACACTGAACCATGTCTTTCCCTTTCCTGCAATAAGGGCTAAGTGGTCAGTGCTCAATCACATAATTGCAACAAATTATCACTTGAGATAATCACTTGTAAATCTATAAATGACATTACCCAGAAAACAGATAGGGGAAAAGTTTGCAAATATTCTGCTAATATTCCATTTCAAACTGTTTGGTAGCTACCATCATTCAAAGCAGTTTTCTCATAATGACCAATGAAACCTTTATCCTTGAGGATAAAGGATTTTACTTCACTACTGACATACCCCTTGTATAAGGAAATTTATTGTGTCTCCTCTAGCTTCCTTAGCTGCACCAAACCCAAAATGTGTTCCTTTCCATTTCATGTCTCTGGCATGCATTACAATAGTCTAATTGGGCAAATAAAAGCACATTCACATCTGGTTAAGAGCTACAGCTGTTGTGTCTGGCTAGCAAAGAGTACAGCTGATCAACTCCCAGCTGTCCCTTAGGGAAGATGGTAATAGATTCTCTAGCCATCTCCCATTTTTTTCTCAAAAATTCATAGAAATATGAACTCTTTCAGATCTCTATTCCTTATGAAATTTTCTTGGAACTACCCTATTATAATAAAGGTTTTTGCAAATGAGACGATAAAAAAGAAAATAGTACTAATTTTCTTAGGAGAATGGTTTAAGAATAAAAATTTCTAAAATTATCATTTACCAGCATATCAGTTCATATAAACAGTTCATTTTCTGTGTAACAAAATGTAAAAGACTGATTGAACAGAGCATCTCTGAGCCATTTGATGACCCTCTATTAAGCTGACATTGGCCAACACTTGATTACAGCCAGACATTTTTTCTAATGTATTACTTTCACAATGGGAAGAAGACCAATACGTGTACTCAAATGGGACATGACCCCACATGCAAGGAAGACCAGGATGTAGAAAAACTCCTCTCTATTACATTCCAGAATAGAGAAATCTGGGACCATATGCTGCATTTGAGGTCTTACAGCCCCATAGACAAGGCTCCCAGTTAGGACTATCTGGAAACCAGGACATCTGATAGCAATATCAATGAAAACGGAATGGATGGAGGATTATCACCATATAAGAAAGGAGGAAAAGAGGTTTGAGGGTTGTTTTTGGGTTTTTGTTTTTTTTTTTAATTTGGTTTTTTGTTTGTTTGTTTGTTTGTTTGTTTGTGGGGGTTTTTTGTGTGTGGGTTTTTTTTGTTTTTTTTTTTTTTTTTCTCAGAAGGATATAATACAGGATAACAATGAATATTCTCTTTTCTTCTGAGCACATTTATTTTCTCTGTTCTTATAACTCTCAAAAAATTGTAAACAAACATGCCACTTGCTGAGTTTTTTTTTCTTATACAGTTTACACCGTAATTAAGACAAAATCCCTTAAATTCTACACATCCCATCACCCAAAGTTAGTATAAGAAAATTAGACTTGGAAAAGACTTATTTTGGAAATTATTACACTGATGTGATGATGACTACAAAACACTGTCATGGATTAAACAGCTGGAGGGAAATCCTCGGTCTGCAGAAGTTAATGAGAGCTTTTTCACTAACTTCAATGAAGGAAAAATTTTACCCCCAGCAGTCTGTCATCTTTGCTTATCACACTCTTCCTAACTATCCCATTGTGACCCAGCTTTCTTTTTTTTTTCTTTTTGTAAATTCTTATATCATATATTATAATATTAAAGGCCTATTTCAGGGAAGTGCCACATTCAGAACACTTTACCTGGGACTTTGGTTTAAATGGTGTCCAGTTCCAGAGTTAATTTTTGTAGTAGCCAGGAGGGGCATGGCCAGAACACAGAGGTTATTCTGTATCAACTGTCATAATTTTCTAGAGAGAGTGGCTCACTTCCTAATTGGAGTAGGGTGGTGTGGAGAATGGTAGGGTATTGTTGGATATTTACACAGGGTGAGCAACAGAGTCTCTTTTCTTGTACACTCTGTCATTAATATTATTGTTACTGTTCATTTTCTTACTGCTCTTTCTAGTTAATTGTTCTTATCTCAACCTGTGACCTTTCACTTTTGTGCCTTCAATTCTCTCCAACTTGCTGCCAGGGGAAGGACAGGGGAGAGTAACTGAGGGGTGCATGGTTCAGAGTGGTTTCAGTGGAAACACTAAATTGGAGAACTCCATTCCTATACCATGACAAGAAGTCATATACAGCTGGAATACCAAAATTTATTAATTTATGTAATATTTATCTATTAAATATATATTTCTTGATATTACTGTATATTTAATATTTTTAAATAAGCATTTTTGAAGAGACATGGAAGATGTCTAGGCAAAATGAAAGACAATGTTTTTGTGTACAGAAAGATGGATGGAGCACCTCTCCTATTAGGAAAAGCTGAGAGAATTGGGATTGTAAAACTGTTAAAGCCAAGGCTTTGGGGTGATCTAATTGCAGTCTTCCAGTACCTGAAGGGAGCTAACAGGAAGATGGAGAAAGACTGTTTGTAAGAGCAGGACAAGGGGAATGGGTTCAAACTGAATATGTTTAGTGTAGATATAAAAATATTCTTTACTGTGAGGATAGTGAAACACAGGAACAGGTTGCCCAAAGAAGTTGTGGGTTCCCCATCCCTGGAAATGTTTAAGGGCATATTGGATGGGGCTCTGAGCCACCTGGTCTAATTGAAGGTGCCCCTTGCCATGGCAGAGAATTGGAACTAGATGTTTATCAAGGTCCCCTTCCAACCCAATTGATTCTGTGATTCTGTGATGATTGGTTTTGCTATGATGAGACCAGAGCTGATGCAAATGAAAAAAAAAAAAAAAGTCTTGTTGCTGATTACTTTATATTTTATATTCATCTTACATATTTCTTTACCTTGCTCTTTTTCATGTGGAAACATCCTTGGATTTATAGCTCACTGTTATGACTTCATTGATATGATTTCATTGTTTAAGCAAATGGACAAAGTCTGGGTTGTAACCTCTGAACCAGAAGAGTGTATGGACAGTATATTAGCTAACCTTCTGCACACACAAGAGTGGCTGATTTAGTTTTTTCATTATTTCTTTCTTTCTTTTTTTTTTTTTTTTTTTTTTTAATCTGATAGAATGGAGATGGCTTCCAAATAACCAGCCCCCTCTAATAATACATTCTGATGCATGGAAAGTTCTGCCCAGTTGCAGAATAGCACTGGGGCCTCTATTTCTCCATGATGTAAAATGCCAAATGAAACTAGGTCAGTAAATCACAAAGCATGCTAATTAGATGGTACTGGGACATAAATGCAAAGCAAAAATGAGCCGCTAACATTACTAAGAGCTATGATCTTGCCTTCCACTCTTTGCTACAGAGTCATTCTACTTTCTGTTGGGAGGGAAGGGACAGAGGAGTGAACATTTTGTTTTTTTCACACAGAATAATATTATTCTTGTCCTTTCTTGTCTTCATAAACAAGGTAGAAAAAGTTCTTGTTCTTTTTTAAATGGAAACAAGTGGCATGCACAATACTGAGTAAAATTGGTGAAAATTTACATTGGAGCTGCTTTACAAAGTAGCACAAGAGTATAATTTGATATATATACTTCAAATAATTAAGCAACTTTTCCAACACCAGCAAGCACAAAGATAAATTATGTCAGTGATTGAAAAGTGTTCTGCCCATCTTCTTATTCCATTAAAACCAGAAAATTGTTCTTTTGTTCTTCCCCCTCTAATAACGTTGTCTTTTCCCTTTCTCTGTCACTGTTTAGCTAGTAAATAAAAGTGATGAGGTGGTGTCTGATTTCTTTTCCTACTTGTCTCCATTGCCATCTTCCTAAATCTTTCTGTGTTCCAATTCTCTCCTTTCACATCCATATTGCTGAACCCTCATTGCTGAACCTGTTAGCCATCATGATCTATTAACACTATACAAGAGGGAAAACTGACTTGCTCTTGCACTTAATTCTTTCAGGTAATACTGTATTTTGGGTTGAGGTTATTTTTTTGTTGTTTTCAAAGCATTTAATAATTTTTTTACAAAGTGACATTTAAACACTAATGAAATCTCAAAAAGGCTACTGTGTTCACTTTTGTACTACCAGGATAATAAAAGGCAGAGTGATTGACAGAGGCAAAACAAAACACAAACATGCAAATCAGTTTTGAAATAGAGAAAAAAACTTTAAGCTATGTGTTATAGAAGTGGTAGGAGAGAAGAAATATTGCTTCAAAACTCCTATTATTACAGACTGGAAGGGACCACTCAAGATTCACAGATGCTTGTGTTTGAAAAGAATGAAAAAAGTCAAAGGGTCCACAAAAGAAGCTTAAAGACTTTTGTTATTGCATGGAAATTGGTATTGGTTACTCCCTTCTCTTCTAGCATAAGCACCCTGTGGTAATGGGTTTTGAATAATGATCATGGTGAAAGGTAAAATAGAGAAGGAAATTAGAAAGGGAGAGAGAAAGAAACAAAGGGAGAAAGAAAGAAAATAAAGAAATAAAAGAAAATGGAAGGAAGGAAGGAAGGAAGGAAGGAAGGAAGGAAGGAAGGAAGGAAGGAAGGAAGGAAGGAAGGAAGGAAGGAAGGAAGGAAGGAAGGAAGGAAGGAAGGAAGGAAGGAAGGAAGGAAGGAAGGAAGGAAGGAAGGAAAGATAGATCACCAGTTGTGGTTTCAGTGCCAATGCAGATAATGCAGTATCTATAGTCCTAGATGTGTGTTTGCCTTGATATCATGGGGGCACCTCGTTGTAGATATGTTTTCCCTCCCTGCAGATAAGTTTCACCTGTATCACCTAAACCCCATTTACTTAAAAATTTGTCCTTTCTCCAGCCATAACAAATGTTATGTTGGAATTTTAAAATTTTTCTTGGTGACAATTCTTCTACAAATTGTGACATTTTTTAGCAGAGAAGACCACCTCTTGAGTAATGTTTATCTCCCTACATCACTCATCTTTCATCCCAAGTAAATTTGGTTGTGGATAACTTGTGTGTACAACAAGGTCAGGGTCACACTGAAATTGTGCAGCTATCACCAAGTATAATCAGAGCATACATGATCCATCTTCACTTAAACAAACTAAAAATAGAAGATGTATAATACTATTAGAATATTTTGATTAGCAACTTCTATATAATGTTTTATTCAATAGGTTTCAAATGGGCATAACCTTCCTACACCTATAATGATCCAATACAGTTAGCATATTCATCACTGTGTTCAGGTTCATTCATTCACTCTGTTATGCAAATTTTTATATTGTTCTGTGAACTGGGAGAAGAGAAGTATGAACACAATGATCCTACAAATCTTCACATTTTCTCATGTCTCTTAAATAGATTTCTTTTTTGGTCTTGCTGAGTGTGTTTTATGTTTTGCTCACCAATATCTAGGAGACTTGTCACTGAAAATCATTATTCCACATATTTATATTTCACTGCCCTTGAATTTCTTCTTGTCTTACTGAGACAAGTAAAAACCAATAACAGTGTATATAATAGCTATCCAATATGATTGGGTATATTCTTGTTTTGCATACATTAAAAGTTTCAAAATGAGACTTTACTCATCTTATTTGTCAATAGTTTTCCCCTATACTGATGAAAAGTAATAATGGTTTTCCTGGTGTATTTGTTCAATTGTAGTAGCTGGCATTCAATTTTTTAGGACAAATTTAGTCATTCCATGAATATGAATACTTGGACAAAGAGGATATGTTTTTAATTTCTATCACAACAAAGTTACCAAAAGCAAAGCACACCTGAAATCCAAATTGATGTCCATTACTGTAAATAATAGATAGTTGGTTTCCTTTGTGGCTAATAATTGAAACCAAGTATGTAATCATAAGATTAATGCTAAATTATGATGGGAAGCAAAATTACTACTTACTGGAATAATCAGCTCCCATCATGATATAACAGCAAACTGAAAAGAAATCGAACAGGATTATTTGCAAAATCATGCTAATATTAATCAACAGTTCTTATTGATTGAAGAATAGTAGTAGAATTCTTTACAGTTTCTTATTCAGTTGACCACTTAATATAATAAACTCAATCCAGGTGATCTTTTTTAAGTCATCTGTGTGCAGGAGATTACAGTGGTTCTGTAGACTGCTATGATCACTTCCATATGCCAATTTACTAAACACAGGAATCATGTATTCTGTTCCATTCCTAAAACAAATATATTGTCCACATAGATATCTTTATTGCAGAAATCTTAGACCTGTATTATTAGAAATGGATAAGATTTATTATTCTCTATATTGAAACATGCATTTTAGAGTCTAGCCAGAGAGAGAATTCCTGTTAGTTTATTGTAAACATGTGAAAAGAGTGTAATAATTCAGTAGAACAAACGTGTCACAGCACAAGAAATACTCAGAATTGCATCCATGGTCAAGAGCAAAGGGAATGTCCTAAAGGATGATTCAAATTTGGCAGCTCTCAGACAAGTAGATATCACACTTAGTTCTTTCCTTAAAATCTTAATTGCTTGAGTAATGATAATGTCCTAATTCCTTGTACCATAAAGAATATTTTTAATTGGTGGCATGGTATCACATACTCTGATTTCTACCCTGAAGGCGTACAGGTCTTTCCTGCATTTTTGGGTATATTGACTCTAATTTTAAAATTATTTTAATTGCATTTTGAACATGTAACAGGATGCTATACATTCTTGGGACAACCAAATAAAGCAAGAAGATGGGAAGCAGAAAAAATTTAAATAAGAACACTTGGAATAATATTCTAATAATCATCCTTCTGCCATTCATTTATTATGGCTTGGACTGAGTACTAAAAATAACACAAGTGAGTTAAACTCAGAGGAAAGGAAGGCAGGAGGTATGTAGGTTTGATTCACACTGTTTCTTTTACTTACAGAAATGTAGGGGGGAAAAAAGAGTCTGGCATAAATAAATATAAATGAATACTAAAAAATTAGTGGCCAGTGCAGGGATGAAATGTGAGAGTCTGTCACTCAGCTAATTGCAAGAGAGCTTGTGAAGTTTAGAGGTTTTATTGGAATTTGTTTTATGAGAGTCACTTCAGGGCAGGGTCTTCATAGAATTCTCCTCTGTTAATAGCTGACACACTTTCATGGTATTTGAACAATATTTTTTCAATGAAAATTAGGTTCAAGAAAAAAATGTCCATTAATTTGTATAATCTAATACCTTCTATTAATTAGTATCCTAAGTACTTCATCTGTGTTATCACTAAATTCTGCATAAAGTGAAAAATGGAACGGCATTATATATTGACCTGTAATTTTATCATAAATTCATGCATACTATAGAGTCAATGACATTCAGAAACTGTATTAACCTTTGGAATAAAGTGAATCATCAAGACAGTAACAGCTGAAGCATATGTGTCACCTCTACCTAGCAAGGTATGTAAAAATACTTTCTTCCTCTGTGATCAAGTAATGTAGAAAAATATTTCAGCTCTGAGTAACAAGGCATGTCTGTCCAGCAATATCCATCATATGCAAGTAAATTTAAGTACTTACACCTACATTCAAAACAAAATTTGTGAATCATTTAAACAAGGAAGAAAGTTGGAACAAACTCAGAAAGAAATTGGCACATCACCAGCTAGTTCTATATGTTAATGCAATGAAGACAGATGGCAATAAATTTACTATAACAATTATTTCAGTGCCACTTCTACTGTCTGCTTGTCTGATAAAGTTTTTTTGAGTATAACCAGAAAATAAATTTTTTTGAGAAATAGGATTATTTATAAGAAGTAGTGTGCAATTTCTTTGCCAAAGAAAAAGATATTTTTTGTCCACATTAATTCAAAAGAAAATTTTTAATTAATAAACTACTGTGAAAATAATGGGGAAGAGTTAAGTAAATTAGTTGCTGCTGATTTCATGTGGCAGTTGCCCTTTACAAAATCTGTTATCAGAGTGGGATGAAACATCCCAAAACACTGACATTCTAAGCAGAGTTAGGAAAAGTATTTAAGGCAACCAGGAAAAAGCAATTGAAATTTTAGTGTCTGGTAAAGCATGGTTGTAACCTTTCCTCCATACCAAAGCCACTGTCTGAAAGAATAGCAATTATCTGACCTAGCTGAAAGGAGGACATCTATTATCTATGTTTCAGAAAAGTGAGACAATCAGGGTAAGAACTGAAATTTATTGTTGAGTAGCCTTCTGAGAATAGAGAAAAGAGTTGATGATTAAATAAAACAGATAGTTTTCTTCTTTTAATGATGTGATAGGTTTTTCTTCCTTTGTGGAAAAAAATGGCTATGGCCTACGAGGTGGGTGGTTTTTTTACAAAAATTAAAAAAAAAAACAAACCTCTAGTATGGTGTGTTATATTTTTAGTGCGTCAAAAATCAGTTCTCACATACTCTCCATGTTTTAAACCCCTGCCTGTACAGTGTTGAATCACTGCATCAAGTTGTGTGTTTGCCTGCATTGTAAAGTCAAAAATCTTTTCAGCCTTTTCAGACATATATAACTGTGTAGCTTTCTCATTTACGGTCACTGTATCTTGTCGAACAACCACAATAAACCATTTTCAAACTCCTTTTGCCAATATTTCTGTGTCTTAGTATAAAAGAAAGATTTTGTCAAAGTCTCCTGAAATCCAGAATTTATTGAGGAAAGTAAGAGTGAGCTACTGCTCACTGTATCACCATGATATAGCTTTTCTAAATAATCCCTGTGTCATGATGTTTGACTGATTCCAGTTATAAGCAAAAAACCCCAAAGTAAGCATTAAAAATTAATGAAACTTTATCCCTGTATCTTTCTTTTCTTCTTCATTTCAAACATCACTTGATTTTTACATAAACTAGTGAATTACTTACTGGATATATTAATCAGATTAGCTTCTGAAATACAAATATTGCAAATGTTGTAAAATTCTTTACATTGAGTCACATCTTGCAGTAGGAAATTGCTAGCACTGAGAAACGAGAATTATGGAACGATTCTTTGATTAGTTGCCTGGAAGAAAATGATTGGCCATCTAATGCTAAAATATGGATAAGAAAACCACATACTCATCAATTAATTAAAATATTGCAAGGCTCTTCCAATACATTATTCAATGGCAAAATTAATCAGGCCTATGCAATAACTCTAAATGGCCGTGGATGTTATTATTAGGTTAGGTAAGATGTCCTTTTGCCATTTAGATGTGGACTTTTGTCTTGTGTGGAGCTGCATATTTTGTCCCAGTTAACAAGTAACCAACTATAATACATGATCTATGTAATTTGCTGTCACTTTGCTTTATATCTCTCCTGATTTACTCTTTGCACCTAGAATATTCTAAAGTGAGAAACAGTCACTCATATGCAGAACTTCAACTAATTAGTAACCATCATGTTTGGTTTTATATTAAATGCCATTCAGTCTTAAGGAGAGTCCATAATTTACTTTTTCAAAAATGATCTGTAATACAGAAGTTCATACTCTGACAGTTTTTTAGAGGGTAAAACTCTTCTTTCTAAAAATGGTGTGCCACTTGAAAAGTTAATAAACAAAACCCCATAGCAGTAACACAATATGTAAAGATAATTATTTTTCCCCTGAATGCTTTGCAAAAAGTACAATGCATCTATTATCAACACAAAAGACACACTTGCAAATTGAAAAGCAATAAAATTTAGGAATCATAGGTCCAAAAGTCTAAGAAATACTAAAACTGAAAAACAATCCTTCTCCCCAAAAAAGGGTTTTGTAATATATCTGAAATTTTTCCTTTCTCTTTGTTTGCTGAAATTCTCAACAATTATTTGTGGGAAAAAAACATTACAAAGAAGAGAAAAGATAAATTGGAAAATGGTTCAACACTCCCTGTATCAGCACAAGTTCCCAGAGTAGCAAAACATTAATAGTCCTTTGGGTTTTTCTTCAGCCAAAAGTAGTTGAAACCAATCAGCAACAGGTCACTCATTTTTTATATAATATTTATAACAGAAATATGGAAATGTTGGCTTTGTAGTTTCTAGTCTAGTTGTAGAACTGATTGCAACTGGTTTCAAAATTAAATACAACTGAAAAAGCAAAGGTGAAATGTGTGATAGAAATATCTGGAAGGAACTCATTAAGATTTGTGCAAATTTTATGGGTGCATTTTTCCCATTTGGGATCTAAAAATCAGTCTATTAATCTAAGAAGCTGTTTTACCTCTCCTCCAAGAATTATAGTAGTCAGGTTCAGTGCTATTGGTTGCAGTAACATGGGAACCACTGTAACAGTTTTAATTTTCTACTGCAGCCAGTATCAAAACCTTTAGTGGGAGACAAGTAATCCACAAATTACTAAGTGTTCTACTCAGAAGTTCATTCATTCGTTCATTCATTATCCATGTTAATTTAAAAGTTACTTCTTAGTTTGACACTTTATGAATTTCTAAACAAACAAAAAAAATTACATTTTCTACAGACAAACTATGGGTGAGATCAGTATATATCCTTACAAACACTATTCTTCTCTTTCTCTGTCTGAATGTGTAGAGATGTATCAATTAAAAAAAAAAGTCAATTTCCATTCTTTAATAATATTTTGTGATAGTGAATTGAATAGCTTAACTGTGGAATGAGGAATCAAAATGGCTGGGTTTATTGTTAAATGTATTATAGTTTCATTTAAGATACAGCTTATTATTCTTATGCAATTATATTCATTATCATCCAGAAAAATGATGGAAGACTACTAAATAGTCATGCAAAAATAAATTTTATTACTTGTATGTAATATTACTATACTCATAAGTGAATCCTACTTGCTATCTGAATTCTTGGTCTGATCTTTTAGTCCCCAAATGAAGTCAGTTATAGTCCACTTAAGTGAAGTCTAAAATATACATAGAATACAGCTATCTAGACAATATCAAAAAACCATGTAAAGTTATGAGACTTCTTATCATCAAAGCATTAAATGCAATTTATGAAATGCATGAGAACTGTTAAATGTATTCTTACTATCTATCACTGGTTCAATAAATATTTTTGAGGAGATTTTTTTCTCATCAATGTGCTAATAAGTTTACCTTTCCTCACATACTTATTTATGTCTACTTATCTGTACTGTTTGAAATGGGGAAGAGTTGTATGGATTCTGTTACTGAAGTATATCAATGTTTGATTTCATTCTAAATTTGAAATAAACTTGAATATTCCATGAAATTAAAGATTAAAATCATAGTAAAAACTTTTCATGTCAACATGATTCTTTCTCAGTGTTGACAATTTTGTTTTATTTAACTTTAACAGTGTAGTCCAACTGAAAAGAAAATTAGAAATAAAAATCAAAATATTCAGCACAAGCAATATCAAAACATTACATTTAGTCAGTGGTGAAGGTTTCTACCTTTCTTTTCTTGTGTGTATTTTTTTTAGAAAGAAAACATAAGCAACAGAATCAACACTATTTTACAAACCCTCAGGCATTGTCCCAAAGTCTTGCCTTTTTATTTTCTTTTCTTTCCCTTTTTCCTTTCCCCCTCAGTTGCCTGGAGAGGAGGTGAATTCTCAGTCTGAATTATGCAGATGCACTCTGCTAACATTTAAGAAAAAATTGTGGAACAATGTTGCACAACAGAAACTCCAATGAGAACTCAACTATTTGGTAGTCAAGAGAAGTTTCGTATCCAGCTATCCCTTACTTTTATTACTATCATAATTTTTAATCCAATTCTAATGCACATTCAGTTGTCTTATTTTTTTAAGGGGGACAAAGTAACATTTTTAAAGTGAAATCATACTGACTGAAAGCCATGTTACTAGAGTAAACTGAGATATTGCATTTGAATTTCTTCAGTAGAAATTGGTGAACTGCACATTTAAAGTAAGTTTGATACTGCTCAAGATATCTATTTTTATTTGTCAGCTGTCAGGTAGATTATACTTTATTTTATAAAGCTTTAGACCTGCAGCCAGCAAGAAATTCCAAGGGTAAAAGTGGATATTGTGTAAAGTTTAGATGCTATAGGAGAACTTGAAGATAATAATCTATGTATTTGGGCTGAGTAGAACTTGCATTTATCTGTTTCAAATCCATCATCATTTCCACATCACTAAAAACTGAGAAAGCAGCTATTTGCTACTACATGAATGAAACTACAGGCATAGTATTTAGCCTTCTAATATTATTTGCTCCTGTATTTTTCAGATGATTTTTCTTTTGTCTGGGTTTTTTGTATGTGGGTTTTTGGGGTTTTTGGTGTTTTGTTTTTTTTTTTGGGGGGGAAGGTTTGTTTGGTTTTTTGTTTGTTTGTATTTGTAGTTTTCTTTTATTTTGTTTTTTAATTGAAGATAGGATATAGTGTGTGCAGTTTAATTTCCTGTACATAACTGTAAAATCCACCAATTTTTCTGTTTTGGTCTCCATCTGCTGCTCCAGAGGACATGGTGTTACATGCAGGGTCCCTATGCAGATGCATCAGATATTCTAAAAAGGTAAGTGGTGCAAGGACCTTACTTTGCTCTTGTTTAGGCAAGTAATTCAAGTCCCTGGTTTCTGAATCTGAAAATTAACTCAGTTTTGCTGGAGCTAATACTCGGTTTTCAGGTTTCTGGCCCCAAAGACATGGCCCTGAATTAAATTTAAATTCCTAATCAAGATATCTTAAAATTTCTTTGAAATACTAAATGTCTTAAAAATGCCTTTGACTTAAATACTTCTCTTCAACAAATGACTAAGGGTCAGCCTTCCAGGGATGTATGTACCCACCCAGGATACATTTGGTCTTACTCTTTTTATTGAAAATAAGTATTTTAAAAGGTAGGATTGCTTCTGTTCCAGCTCCATAATTGCTGGAGTTGCCCTTTTCTGTGCCCTTTCTAACTCCACTCTGTCTTTGAAATGTAGAGAAAACACATCTGCGCAGTAGCCAAGATATATACACTCCAAGATATTCTACAGGTGCAGACCATCTTCAGTGCCATCAGGTGGCATGTAAAGGACAATGAGAGGATCAGGCACAGCCAGAATGGGTTTATGAAAGGCAAGTCCAGCTTGACCAGTCTGATCTCCTTCTATGACAGTGTAAGATTTTTAGTGGATTAAGGAAAAGTTGTGACACAGTATTGTCTCTCTAGACTTCAGTAAAGCCTTTGACACCTTCTCCTGGTGAAACTGGCTGCTCATGGTTTGGGCAGGTGACTGTTCACTGCATAAAAACTGCCTGCATGGTCTGTCAAAGGAATGGTGGTGAATGGAATTAAATCCATTTGGTGCTCAGTCACAAGTGGTGTTCCCCAGGGCTCAGTATTAGGGCCAGATCTGTTAAAAACTTTTATCAAATATTTGGATGAGGTGATTGAGTGCACCCTCAGTAAGTTCACAAATGACAAGTTGGGCAGGAATGTAAATCTGCTGGAGGTCACAAAGTCTCTACAGAGGGCCCTGGACAGTCGGTATTGATAGGCTGAAGTCTGTGCTACAGGGTTGAATAAGGCCAAGTGCCGGGTCCTGCCCTTGGGGCACAACAACCCCAGGCAGCACTACAGGCTGGGGGCAGAGTGGCTGGAAAGCTGCCCAGCAGAAAAGGACCTGGGGGTGCTGGTGAACAGCAGCTGAACATGAACCAGCTGTGCCCAGGGGGCCAAAAATGTCAATAGCATCCTGGCCTGGATCAGAAAAGGACTGGACAGCAAGACTAGGGAAATGATTGCCCCTCAACATGTGGCTG
The DNA here is from genome assembly GCF_050655825.1 of Lonchura striata. Taxonomy (NCBI): domain Eukaryota; kingdom Metazoa; phylum Chordata; class Aves; order Passeriformes; family Estrildidae; genus Lonchura; species Lonchura striata. Next base: position 59,785,155 of record NC_140703.1, on the reverse strand, counting down.
TTCTCAGCACTGATGAGGCCACACCTCAAGCACTGTTTTCAGTTTTGGAGGTATTTAAAAGATGTAGATATGATGCTTAAGGACATGGATTAGTGGAGGTCTTGAAGTCCTAGGTTAATGATTAAAGTTGGTGATCTGAGCTTTTTTTTCAACCTAAATGATTCTATTATTTTCTAAGATAACATCTTCTACATTGTTTTCCATCCCTTTGTGATGGTGCTCAAAAATATTTTTTTTAATTCTTTGATTGCACAATGAGCTGATATTTCTAGAAAACAATGACTTTGTCTTCAACATTTCTATCCCAGGTTGTGAGCTCAAATTCAGAGTTCAGCAGATGTGTTTTAGAAATCTTTTCCCATGACATATCATCCTACATTTATTTACATTTAAACTCAAGGATTTGTTGTCACTTGAAAACTTGAAAGTTTCACTGCAGACTTCTACTCCAAGGCATGGATGAAAATGTTGAATGAAACTAATCCTCACAGTGATTTATGGAGAATCTATTAGTGATCCTTTTCCATCCAAAAAGTGAACTTGCTTTGCTCTCTTTAATCTCATTTCAAACTAGAAAAACAACTTTTCCTGTTACAACTTATTTTTGTTACTGAATTTTATTCAGAGAATTTTTCAAATTCCAAATATTTTGTTGCTATCCTATCTTTCTTATCCATTTGCTCTTCCAAACTTCCTCAAATAACAATAGGGATTTGGGGGGTGATCTTCTATTTCAGATTCTTTCCTAACAGGAAAGAATCCTTTCTGATCTTTCCTATCAGACTATGTTTTTCCACATTTTTGTTATTTCAGCGGTTGTAACTTTTATTACTGAGTCTGCCAGATGGATAGTCAGGAAAGAAGCCAGGTTCATATGTCTGCAGTTCCTAGGATTCCCCTCAGAGCCCTGTCCATACCTGTGAGTTACATTGGTGACCTGCCAGTCCTCTGGCACAGCTGCAGTTTGTGATGATGTCTTACACATTTTGGCTTCTGCTTCTACAACTTCACACTTGGGTTCCTTCAAAACTCTGAGGTGAATGTCAGGCAGTCCTGGTTACACAATAACAAGTATCAGGCATGGAAATCCCCCAACACCTAGGTGTCTGCCTGGGTTTTATTTAAAATATTCCTCTGTTATCTTTTAGTTTTTAATACCAGCAGCCTTGTTCTACTTTGATTTAAGGGGAAAGTTTATTTTCCTGTGTAGGTTACTCTGTTTCCCTTCCTAACATTCTACATGCCTCATCTCCCTATCACAATCTCATTCATTCATTGAGACACTTGATTCCACCTCTCTTCCTCCTGGGCCTCTCATATAGGTCCAGAATTATTAGAATTATTTCACTGAACCCTATGGTGGAGCTCAAGGATGTTGATCTTCTGGGTTGGAGTCCTAGCTTAGCCTCTAGAATGTTTTTCCTATGCCTCCCTATATTATTAACAATAAGGACACCAGAGCATGATCCCTGACTGCTTTTCTGAACATCCTCTGAAGTTCACTGCATTTGCACTCAGCAGGTGAACTACCATCCAGTTTTCTGAGACATTAAAAACCCACCTATCTATGTCTAATAGTCAAATCTCCCACTACCATCACCCACTTGACAGTACTCTTTTGATATGAGATTAGCCTTGTGTAATAAAAACCACACCAATCCTAAGAGCAGAGATAGGAATAATTATGCTTTAATCATCCAGAAAAAAACTTAAGGAATTTATCACAATTAGTTTTCTGATCAGTGAAACTTTCATGCAAAATGCCATGGCAATGAACTTTTAAGAATAAAAATTAACTCCATTTCAGCCAGATGTAACTACATACATATGTAAGTATATCCATACTTACATACATATATATATATATGCATATCGAGAAGTATGTACTTTAAAAAATGTTCAAGTTTATTTAATAGAAAAAAGAATTGTGATATATGTGGGAACTCATGCAATTTGGGGTATTTTTTGACTGGAATTCAGAATCATTTATGAGATATTATTTATATAAAGAATATCTTATGTTATGACTATTTATATGCTTGTAAGAATACTTACTAAAAACAAAAATTTCATAATAATGTGTCTCTGCAAGAGTGAGCACTTACCTCAATTAATTAAATTTATCTCCCTTCTATATCCATAACCATGAAAGTTGTGTCCATCAAGTTGAGAATACATAGCACATTGTCATGGATATCAGTAAATGGAATGGTTCAAGACTGCTGTCATACTAAAATATATACTCATTACATTTTTATAAATTGTTCATATATTTCAAAATGAGAGCTATTTGTAAGTAACTCTTTAGCAAAATGAAAGCTAAATTCATCAAATGTGTTCCCATCCCTGTGAACAATCCCCTGAGTTTTAGAAAGATGAAACCTCCATTTCTTTCTCTGTCTTGGGTTACCGAAATCTAAAGGATAGTAGAAATAATGTGCATGACTTCCTTTTAAAGTTGCTTAATATAAAAGCAGCAGTGGCTAGGTCTCAGTGCTTTTTCTGTGCAATTTGCAGATCCTAATGAATTCTCATCTAGCACAAATGTGATTAGAAATGCACTAGGTACAGGAGATTGATCTCTGCAATAGTTAATGAAACTGAGCTGAAGAATAGAAAAAAAAAAAAAAATTATGCAGAACCAGTTTTTAGTGCCCAGAGTTTTGTTCACCCTTGGAAGTCTGTCTCATTTACCATGCAAATGACTGATGTAGTATTGTGAACAACCTTTTTTCTGGGAAGAAAGATTATGGACATCAGGATGCAATGAGAATTTGGGATGTTTCCATAACTCCTCAGCATGCACTTACTACTAACTTGTAATTCAACAAACTACCTTTTATAAATGTTAACATAGCAGTTGTATTTCCAAAATTCTTACCTTTGGTTTTATTGTGAAGGAAAGTCAAGATTGGCTAATGACCCAGCTAAAGGCAACATTAAAATTCAAATTGCAATACATGCAAAAAGCAACTGGAAATATAAAAAAAAAACCAAAATAAAAAAAAAAGAAAAAGAAAAATAATTTATAGCAATAGTATTATTAATCTCTGATAAAGCAAACTCCTTGTACATGTTCCAGAATCAGAGGCAGAAAACAAGCAAACAAGAAAAAGTGATGTACTAGAGGGGAAAAATAAGGTCTCACAACAATTCATTTGGCAATCGATAGAGAGCATAGACCTTACCCTGTTTTAACAGCTAATGAAATATTAGTTTAAAGTGCCGAGAGACACAGACATTTCAAATGCTACCACAGTTGCCAAGAAGCAGAGATTTCAGCATTTGTAAGGTTGTTCCTTGAAATAGAGAGGTGATTTTAAGGCAGTTATTCATTTAAGGGGTTCACTAATCACTACAACTCCTGAAAATTTAGAAATGTCAGGTGCTTGTGAGATAAATTTTTTTCTTACAGCAATCTCTAATTATACATTGTAGATAAATTAAAGAAAAACACAGTTCGGAGTAAAAACAAATGTTCGGTGTAGATCCTGTTCTATTTATAATTCTTAATACTGTGCCAATTTATATGAACAGAAATAGGACAGGAAGAATCTTTCTTTTATCTGGTCTAAAACTGCTCACTCATATTTTTTTTTCTTTTTAAGTCTGGATTTCATTATGCTTCCTCTGTCTATTGATTTGATGAATTATTTCAGTCATAGATTTTTGTGTGTGTGTGTGTGTGTGTACTTTGCAAATTTTTGGCAGTAGAGAAGGGCAATCAAGTTCCAGCTAATTACATTAATTTCCCATAAAGACTTTTAAAGTAGAAAGACTGATGTAAAGAGGCCTTTATGTTGTTGTGAATCTGACATAAAACAGTGATCTCTGTAACTTCCTGAAGATTGTCCGCACTGAGACTGGCAGATCCTTCTGGGACTCCATAACACTGTGAACATATGGGCCACAAAAAATAGCATCCAGAAAGAATTTGGCTTTCAGAAGAATTAATGTATATACCCCAACCCAAAGCCACAGATTTCAGAATAAATGATTTGTCTCTTTTCTTCTAGCTGTTGCTCACCAGAGTTTAGGGGTGAAAGGCTGATGTTATGTGCTTACACACCCATGATCCATTCTGTGGGGTTGTCTCAGACTACAGAGTATAATGTTTATTCACTTTTGACTGAAAGACTTTTGAAAGAGCTTATGCATCCCCTGACATCCAAGGAGATATCTGGGAATCAGATGAAATCCTGATCTATCCATCTGGAGGTGTTGCTCCTCTCTACTGGCCCCCATCCAGCAACGCTGTGTTTCCTGTCAGTTTAACCAAAAACTATGCTACCATAACAAGCATTTCTATTGTGTAGGACTATGGGTGCTGACAGACTAGTACAGTTTGAAAGTTTTTTATTACTTTAAAATTTGGGCTCAAGATAGATTTTGAACAATGTATGTTTTCTATTAAAAATATAACTTTTCCTCTTTCCATGCTAGCTGTTCAGTGACAAGAATCAAATGAAATAATGTCAGCATATATCCCTCACTCTTAAAAGATTCTTCTCATCTCAGTTATGTATTTATGTGAAAAAAAATTATATCTTCCTGAATCAAGATGACTATTTCATATGCTATACAGGGCAGGAGAGGAATCTTTCTTAATTTTTTTTTTTTGAATGGCTGAAGTGTACTCTTGAATCCAGTTGGTTATTTCATCCCATCATTTGATCCATACTATATTTTCCTTATAGGCACATTAATTACATTTTGTTTCTCCATCTTCTTTTCAAATGAACGAACAAAAGACACTCTTGAAAATTATTGCTGTTGGCAGAGTTTTGCCTAAACAAAAAAGATACTTTCTAATCAGAAAATGCTGCATTTTTCTCAGAAGGTCTTCTCACCACAGCAGGGTTTTATGTGTTGTCAAAAGGAGGAAAGAAGGAGTTATGGATGCTTCACAGATTTCTTGTGTTGCAACATTATCTATTTAGATCAAAATAAATGTTGATTTTTGTGTATTTTACAACTGTGTAACCACAGCAACTTGCATAAACAGAGCTTAGATTTAAGTGGGCTTTCTATATTTCTAGATTTCTATATCTCTATATATTTCTTAGGTACTTTCTATATTTGCAAAAAAAAAAAAAAAAATTATGGTGATACAATGAACAACATCAATGAAATATTTAGACCCATGCTCACAGAAATAAATAGGTTGTTGAGAAGCTTTTGGATAAAAGAATAACACTATTTAGAGTGGCTACTCTGAATGTTCTGGAAATATGGGCATTTGTATCTATATGAATTTATTCTGTTTAAAAGTTCATCAAATGCATCACACAAATCAGATTATGGTTGCTCCCAGAAGAAGTTTATAAAGCAGAGTCTAAATTTATTTATTTGAAATTTATGCTTTTGATTTAGGATCTGTGGAGTTGTTTTCTTGTCCTATAACCAGTGGGGACCTCAGGTCTTATTTCTTCTCTGGAGCAACTTTGTAGCCTAAGTGAGGCTACTCATAAATCTAATGCTTCAGATCCCTAAAGCTTGGTGGGACAAATCTGGACCTTGGATTTGTCAGTTGGGATTGGCAGTATTATATGACAATTCTGTACAGGATTAGGCTCTCAGCTTTACCCTATGTGAAGTCAGTCGAGCTCCATACGGTTATAACTGTTTGCCCACAGGCAAACTATTTAAAACTGGGGCCTGAATGTTATTCTATCTCAAAACAGTGGGGCTCTTGTCGGTTCATTAGCTCACAACGTGCTGCCAATTTGAGGGTAGGGGTTTTAATTTGAACTTATTTACAAGGTAAACTGCTTCTGGAAGTATGGTTGTTTTTTTTTTTTTACTGGTTGGAGGGCTTTAAGGAGAATTATGGCAAAGAACACAGGAGATCTGAAGACAAGACTGATGAAAAAGGACAACCAGAGAGTAGAGAAGTCAGTTTCTACATCCATATATAGATATATTGATAATTTTTCCTTATCTGTCTCTTAATTTGTGTTATGCAAGAGATGAAGCAAAAATATTACTAGAACAGCTACAAATAATAAAAGCACAGTTCAGTACAAGCTAAAGCAGCTGCTTTTTCTGATACTATCTCAGCCACCAACTCTGTTTAATTTGCCTTGATTCAACAAGTTCAGTATCTCACATTTATGTAGTCTACCAGCATCACACATATTCAAATCATTCATTAAAGTAATTTCCATCAAGCTGCTTCTGTGTACTTAGCAATGTACCATCAATCAAGTGCTGTCAATCTGAGTCAGCTTCAGCTCCTGTGCTGAATCATGCTACAGAAACTAAATGGACTGAAGATGGCCACAGGCATGCATTAGGAATGTCAAAGAAGAAAGTTGTAGTTTAAAACTATTTCTACCCTGACATTGAAAAGAATGGGAGCTGAGTTTGATAATTTGGTAACAACCTGTTGTGTGAAGCAGAAGCAGAAGTGAAGCAGAAGTGTTTGGGATTCTGATTATAGCAGAAACTGTGAGAAATGTAATAAGGTAAAAATGCAAAGGTTGCTCTATTTTCCTTTGTTACTCTTAAGTAACTGAGGATGCAACACTTATGGAGCCAAAAGGAACATGAATAGGGGACAATTTTTCTAGCACACCTAGAAGGAAAACTGGGTTGAAACAGATTGGATTTCCCCTTCTTCATTTTTAGTATCATTTTAGTATAATTTTCATTGAATTAAGAAATAAAAAAGTAAATATGAAAATGTAGCCCCACCAGGTTGCTCAAGCATGACTTCAAACACATTGCAATTGCAGAGTTACAAGTTTATATTTACTTATACTTGATTGGTTTCCTGTCATAGGGGTCCTATTTTTTATTTCAGTGCTATGGTTGCAAGAGAGATTAAGAGCTTTTCACTTCCTTCCTCTCCAGATAATAGATAAACTAATGGACAACTTTATTGGATATCCCCATGATGATAAGGATATTGACATGTGGCATTTACACTGTTTGCAAGAGTTTCATATCATGTCTGGATATAAGTAAGGCAAGTTTCACAAAAAATATTTCATGCTTTGGATTTCTTTGGATTTCTTCTATTCCAGAAAAGGACTACTGGACTAGCTGTGCCTAACTTCTCTGGATATAGATTATCCAACAGAAAATATATTTTAACTGTCTCCTGATGACAAATGAAGAACAAATATTATTAAAGCTGTTTTATTGAATAATTAATAATTATAATACATTCATTTGAGAATAAATTAATATAGGATGCTAATGCTATTTAGTTATTTAAATAACAATCAACAAGAATATAAAACATCTCAACATTGACATAAAGTCTGAAGAATTTGTAGAAGGAGACTAAAAGATATACAAAATTCTTATTCTGTTAATTCCCTTATCTGTCCCAATTTTAGTTGCACATACTTTGCCAGTCACACCAGGATTGCCTCCTGTGCTCAGGTTCTCTTCTGGCTTTGTGATCTTCTAAGCAGACTAGTGTTGCCTATGATGAGCTGTAATCAATATGAAGCACATACACTCCTCAAAGAATTATGTATCAGGTAGGGATAAGAAGGATCCAAAACCAAAAATAAAAAAGTGGAAAAGTCAATCCAATTGCTTTTGTGATTCCTAGTATATGTTTATGGATTAATCACAATGAAGGAGCAAAGAGTCTCTTTTCATCATTTTCATATTGTCACAACAGTGCCTAGGAAAAAATTTCAAGAATCTGTCCCCATATTCAGGTACCATATTCATGAATTTGTAGAGATAGTTAGCAAATTAGGCATCTTTCCCTTGAAAATCACAAATAGGGGCCAAAATAATTAAGAGTTCTGAGGTAGCAAGCCAAGGATAGCAAGTTTTGCTGAATGTAATAAGATGAATTGGATTTGGAGCTCTGAAAATCTGTTAACACCATTCTTTCATATATACATAGTCAAATATAGAGCACTTGAGAATTCCTCTAAAAACAAGTCCAGTGACTGAAGTTGTGCACATAGTAACATTTTTAAGAAATTCACCCAGCATTTGTGTGATTCTACATGGATTTCCAGATGTTCATGTTAGATTTCCTCTGTTTAGGAATTGAGCTGTATGTGGTGTTTGGCAGTGTTTGACAGATCACAGCCTAGAGAAGTCTGAAGGGAGATCTCATCACTGTCTTCAACACCCTCATGATGGGAAGTGGAGGGGCAGGTACCCATCTCTTCTTTCTTCTGATTAGTGATAGGAGTCAAGGAAGAAGAATGAAGTTGACACAGGGGAGGCTCAGGTTGGCTATCAGGAGAAGGTTTTTGACCTAGAGGGTGACTGAACACTGGAACAAGCTCCCTGGAGAAGTGGTCACAGCACCAGCCTGTCTGTGTCCAAAGGTGTTTGCACAATGCTCTCAGGTACATGGTGTGACCCTTGGGGTATCCTGTGCAGGACCAGGGGTTGGACTCAATGATCTTGATGCATCCCTCTCAACTCAGCATATTCTGTGATTCTATGATTTTATGAACTTAGTAGATTAGTTTAATTTTTTTATTGGTCCTAATGCATAGTTTTTATTTTACAACCACCACAGTTCTTTCTAAGATGGCTATTGTAATTTTCAAGTATGAAGCTGAAAGTGTAGTTATTATTTAATGCTTCTTTCTTAAGACATTTGAAATTTGAAGTATTTATAATCTATATGTTAAATGTTTTTACAGTCAACAACAAAGCAGAAGTTTTTAATGTCCATAGTTAACAGTTTTGCGGCTCTTTCTGATAGCAGTGATTCTGCATACACAGAGTAGCTGATTAACAAGACACTTGAAATACTTGCTAAGTGAAGATATTTTGCAGTAGTTGTTGCAGGGAACATCCACCCATGAAATATTTCTACTCAATATGGAGCAGCTGAGATACAAAGAAGTGCATGGAATTAATCAGGGGTGGGAGATCCTGTTGGAATTTGGATACAGATGTGCTTTTTCTGTCAAGTGACATTGAGCTTGGATTAGGCTATATGGTGGCAAAAACTGATATACAACTGAGGTTTAAAAACTTTATTTCTCAAAGTAGGTTAGTTGGAATCTTATGTACTTGCTTTTAGCTTGACCCTGGAACTCCCCTTTCAGTGCAGGAGAATGAGGCTCTGTTCTGCCCCTTCTTAATGCATTTATGTTGTAAAACTCCACATGAAAGCTGTCTCAATGAGGACTGAGAATTAAAAAAAAAAAAAAAATTCTAATACAAACTTAGAACTTCTGTTCTAGAATTGCACTTGTTCTTGTAGATCAAGAACAACGTCATTGAATTCAGTGGTCCTAATTCCCCTTTAACTAACAAATAATACAAATTTCTCAGTCAGATCATAATCATGGCCTTAATCTGAGAGACTGTAAGTTTAACTAAAATGTGCTCCTTTGATTGTCTAATGTGTTTGGTCTTTATGCTTTTAATATGACATCCTGCCATCCATCTCTCTTCCAATAATATAGTCTTGACTAGTTTTGTTGTCCTCTCCAGAAAGCTGTTAGTGGAATTAAACTATGAAAGGTGGGGGAAAATAAAGATGTGGCACTGTTCTGTCCTTCTCAACTAACCAATGGTACTTCTGTTACTACCATGTGGGTATACTTTCTTATAACCCTACTTTATATGTTGAAAGACTGCAAAACAGTCTCCTTGGATACTTCTTTGGGCTGAACAACCCCAACTCTTTCAGTCTGCCTTCCCAGGAGAGGTGCTCCAGACCCCTGACCATTTTCCTGGACCTCCTGTGGACATATTCTAAAGGCTTCATGTCTTTCTTTTGATTGGAGCCCCAGAGTTGAACACTGCACCTCAAGTGGGATCTCACTAGAGCAGAGGGACAGAATCACCTCTCTCAAACTCCTGGCCACCCTTCTTTTGATGCCGTCATCATGGCTGGCTTTCTGAGCTGCGAGCACACACGACCGGCTTAGAATTAATTTTTTATGCACCAATATTCCCCGGTCCTTCTTGGGACTGCTCCCCATCCATCTGACTCCCAGTCTGTGTCAATATTGCTGGTTGTCCTTATCAAGGTGTGGGATTTTGGACTTAGCTTTAGCAAACTTCATGAGGTTCACATGCATTCAATCCTCAAGACTGTCAAGGTCTGGTCTGGATTGCATCCTATCCTTCCCATGAATCAACTGTACCGCTCAGTTTGGTTTTACCCTCAGACTTGCTGAGCTTGCACTCAATCCCATCTATGTCATTAATGAAGACATTAAATAGTACTGGTCCCAGAATAGACCCTTTAGGGACACCACTTATTACTGGTTTCCACTTGGATCTTGAGCCATTGCCTGATACGTCCTGATGCATCCTTAGGTATAATAGATAGATAGATAGATAGATAGATAGATAGATAGATAGATAGATAGATACATACATACATACATACATACATAGATACATAGATAGATAGATTGATAGATGCAGATAGATACAGGTAAAGCCCTTTTCTGTTGCTGTTCTCACTTCCTGCTGGCACTGTCAGTTAAGCAATTCCCTTTATTTCACTTAAGGAAGGCTGAATTACCTTGTAACTGTCTAAGATATACTGAGAAGGTTTGTTACTACTTTAGGTAGATTTAAAGACAAAGAAGAAATGTCACAGAATTGCAAAGTAAAACTGTTATTTGTGCATTCATCCATCCCACAGCTCTGTGAATAGTTGAATAGTTTAGTCAATGATTTCCAAATATATCCATAGATAAGTGAGTCTGCTTTACCAGAATAACTAGTCCTTTCAGCCTATTTTTTTAGTATTAGGCTGAATTGCATCATCGCTCTATCACTGTTCTCATATTCCTTTGTCCAAATCTAGGTGAAACCATTTTTTGCTTAACCTTGAGAACTGATATGAAATTATATTCAAGCAAATGTTTTTACCCTTCTTGTTTGTGTCCTTTGATAAAGGTGTCAGTCTGTTAGAGAATATTTCTTTGATGAATACTGTGCATTATCTGCCTACTCACAGCAAGACCTTAATGACATAGAATTTTACAGTGGTTTATTTAAAATTAGGGATGTGCATTATGTGTTAAACTAAAAGTTATCTCCCACTTCCCATCAAACCACAAACCAACCAACCTAAATATAATGCACACTGTACAAGTTGAAAGACAGTGGTCTTAACAGAGGAGGGTGATATCTTGTGGCCAAAAAACTAAAATGAAGTTTAAACTTCCTTCTCTTTCTATTTAAATGAAAATTTCTTTTTGCTTGAGAATATGCAACATAAAACCGTTTTTTTTTTTTTTTTGTGTTCCACTGTACAATACAGTGTGGAATTATATTTGTTATCATTGTTAATGAATTTGGAGCAATTTTAAAGCTCATAAAATCTCTGGAAACACTCTTTTCTTTAGAAACACTTAGACATTTCTGAAAGAAGTGTAGCTGTTGATTATATAGCCCAAAAGAAATTACCATATTTCTGTACCAGGCAAGAACATGTCCAGTACAGACAGTTTTAGAGAGCCAGTCAGTGGAAGTTAATATTCAAATTAATCAGTTTGATGACCATTAAGCTGTGATTTCTTTAACTTGATTCTGCTTTTGCTAGGAGAAAAAAAATCTCAACCCAAAATTAAAAGAAAAAGAAAAAATTTTATGAGATTAAGAAAAGTAATACAGCTGTCTGAGAGGCAGAGGAAATTCTATCAAATATGTACAGATGGAGTCATTTGAGTAAGAGGCTAAAGAAAAAAGTATCCACATATCTTAAATGCCCATCACATTTTGTAAAGCACTTCTGAAAAGTGCTCAGAAACTATGCAACTGAAGCTGGTATGAGAAAATATGTAGAACTGCCTGATCATTAAAACAGAAATTTGAGAGCACTAGACACTTCCATCTTGTAACCTTAAAGTTTACAAGAGAATCTTTCACAGGGTTTCATATTTTAATTGATTATTATTTAGCAAGGTTTATTAATTTTAGTTTATTTTTTTAAATTGAAACCATGGGAAAAACTTATCAGTCTGCTTCAAGTTGACAAATTAAAATAATAGGAAAATTAAAGAGAAAGAAAAAAGAAAGTATAGTAAAGAAAGAGGCACTCAGAAAACCTGAAATCCGAGAGGGAAATATAAAATTAAAGAGAAATGTTTCACGCTTTTTTCTTTTCTTTAACATAAAGGCTATTTTCTCCTACTCTCATGTCTTGAAATCATCCCACTAGTAAATTCCAGCTGAAACCACTTTTTGGTTGGTTTTTGTTGTTTTTTTTTGTTTGTTTGGGGTTTTGTTTTTATTGTTTTTTTTTTTGTTTGTTTGTTTTTTGTTTTGTTTTGGTTTGGGTTTGGTTTTTTGTTTTGTTTTTGTTTTGTTTTTTGGGTTTTTGTGTGTGTGTGTACCTGGTAATTTTGTAAGGATTAGCTCAATGTTCTGTCTCTTCAAATTTTGTGTCAAGACTTGACCTCTTGGGTTGATGGTAATGACTCTGAAGAAAGAGCAAATAAAACAAAATCAAGTGATGATGGAACTAGTCTTACAGAAATTAATTTCCAAAATGTTACAGGCCAGAAAATGTGTTAAAACCTGATATTGGTATTTATTCAGTTAGCAGTTCACAAGTAAATTCTCTTGATATCTCTATGTTAATATGAGTATTGAAGCTTGAAGTGCTTCTATCTTAAACCTCAGAAATATTTTCTGTGTCAAAATTTATTCAAGTTGGCCAAATCTAAACAAATCTCTACAAATCTATACACACACACACACATACACACACACATATATATATGTGTGTGTGTATATAACACCTAGCAATTAACTTGGACATAGCAACACAATTGTTACCTGTACCCCCAATCAAACAAGAAAACCCCTTGACATGCATAATTTTTGTCTGCAATATTCAGCACTTTCCAAAGATCTTTTGTCAAAACAAAATTATTTTGCTGTATATAATTGGAAGTATACTGGGCTACACCCAGAATTTTTCCTGAAGCAATCTGCAATTTAATTCTGCTTTGAAAAACATTTTAACTCCCTCCTACATTGATGATAAGGTCAAAACCGACCTGCTACCACATAAACTATAAACAAACATCTCTCTTAAACAGCCTTATCATGAAAAAAGCATCACTGATGTTTTCATCAAACTGAGGAGGCTTCTTGATTTTACAAGAAGAAATTACTTTTCTGATCACTGTCTGCAATGGAACTTATGTCACTGCATCTGTGACCCAGGTCAGGATTATTCTTAATAATCATAATTAATTTCTACAGACCAGCTTGTCTGCAGCAACAACAGCTGTTCCTTTAACTAACTATCTACATTTTGGCAAGCAACTGCAATCAGAACTGAGTAATTTTTGCCTTACATTTCACTTGACATACAGCATGAAAACTAAGAGCAAAGTCAGTCTTAATGAGCCGTTTTTGTGTCATTTTATTCTGTACACAGATCTTCACTTGGATTTATGGTTTCCTCTTTTCTCATTGAAGACTTTTCAATCTGTCTGTAATAACTTGGGCCAAATAATCCTCCCAAAGCCAAAAGAGATTTCTCCATATCTTCAATGGGAACATTTTCAAATTATTAAAGACAAGTAGAGATTATATGACAAAGGTTTTGTTGTTGGTTATAGGAGGTTGTAGGGGGTTTTTTTTGGAGATTTTTGAAATAAGAGTAGTTGCTTCATTTTGGTCAAACCTTACAAAATTAGTTCAATAATTAATAAGTAAAAAGAATCTAATTGGAGCGGGCTTTGGAAATCTTAAAACAGATTTAGATGCATGCAGATAACACATTTCCAAGTTGCTACTATGATCTCATTTAATAGCTCATATAGAGTAATACAAAATTTTAGGCACATTATCATAAGTGAATATATATGAATTCTTATGAAATATATCATACTGTTTCTATCCTAAGAGGTGGATAGAGTGACTAAGGTGGATACAGTCCAGAGGCCTAGCATTACAAACTCAGATATAGCAAGTTAGGTGAGATGAATACCATCTTGAATGCTAAGAATATTATTCATTAGAAGATTATGTCAAATTGAATATCATTGAATATGAAATGGACAAGGAAAGGGACTGATTTCCATTTTGCCCTTTGCCCAATTCTCTATAAAGATAGTCCTATTGTATTTTGTTACTGCAGAGAAGATTTGCTAAATAAATCTGTGTTATATACTTTCTTCCAGTGTGTGGGTGAAATGAACTGTGTACATCTTAAAATCTGTTGTCCAATTCTTATCTAATAATTCTAGACTTTTTTTATAGTTAACAAACACAAACAAATTGCTTCAAAGAGTATCTAATCTGAACTATTTCAATGATTACAAATGAAATGAAGAGTGACTATCTTTTAGAAGCCTGATTTAGGAAAAATAAGTCCCAAGACAGTTATTTTAATAACATAAATATGCATTATCAGATATTACTGAGCTGCATTATAACTCTCTGTCCTGAAGGATGGAGTTTTTTTTCTAGCTTAAACAAGTTTTCTGGCTATTGCTGGAAATCGTAGTGATTGTCCTATATATTATTATCCAGTCTCACTGAAGTTTGATTTCTATTTGTTACAGACTATAGCTGGAGTACTACTGTGATCACTCTTCTTCAATAAAGTGTCAAGTAGTTTTTGGGCTTTGTCTAGTGTGACTATTCACATAATTAGGTAGACAAAATAAAGCCTACTAAAATAATTAGATATATAATTATGCCAATTGATTGACAGACTGACCTAAAAGAGACTTAATTGAAGCAAAATATAGTTTACATTTTTAATTAAAATAAAAATAGTAATGTTTAGTTGATAACATGTATGTCTGGATCATATTTTCCTAGATTTTCACTCAGCTTGCATGTAATTCCTTTGTCTGAATACCACTGATTTTTATTTTAGCTCTGAACATATTCCCATAATTTTTCTCTAGTTTTTCTTCTGTGATATTAAAACCTGTAGATTATTACTGTTGGATTATTTGTCTTTCATACATCATGTATTTTTCATGAAACATCTCTCTGAATCAGTTAGATGAACAGTCAAAACCTAAGAAAACAACTGTCTAATAAAAATCTTTGCTTTATATATCTACAATTTATGGAAAAACAAGAAAGGATGCCTAAGATACCTAGTCTACTCACCAAACGTCCTGGGAATGCTGAGAGCTTGGAGACACTGTGCTACAGTACTCATTGGTAGTTTCAGTATCTTCAAGTACTAAGTACACACTGTTCACATATCCAAATTTTTGTCCACTTTTTGTTCAAGTTTTGGAAGTTTCTCAGTTCTTTATTTGTGACTTCATTATCTCTACCTGTTGTTTTCAAGCTGCTGCCCCTGGGTAAGATTTCATTTTTTGTATCTAAGGACATTTTTCTCAGGTTTCCTCATCTTCCTCCATAATACATAAGGAGTTTCAAATAAAAGATTGGCTAGTTTTCTTTTTATTTTCTTAGAAAGGTTCAATTGTGAATTATTTATATTAATGGTTGCTCATACTACCTATAGGCTAACCAGTCCACAGCATCCCTGATACATTTCCTCACGTATATAATTAATTTATGAAGCAGACAAAACTCTAACTCTTTTTGTGTTTCTTGTCATACTGGTAAATTCTATACCCTAAAATTATTGCTTCAGATCTGCTTTGTCTGTGTTATGTGTTATGAAGTGGTCAATGCCAAACTTTCTCCCTGAAAATAAATTTATCTTATTGATTTCTATAGGCCACAGTTTCAAATTTTTTTAAGCTGATTGGAGATTTATATTCATTCCATTAAAAATATTTAAAAATTCTTGTCTTCTCAGTATACAATTTTTAACATCTCTTACAGTGAGATGCTTATCTTTAGCTCCTTAAAACCTTATTAAAGCTCTCACATGCACGTGTTGTTGGCATTGATCACACTACCACAATGTCTAATGCTGACAGATCAGATGATATATTTGCAGCAATCATTGAAGCATGTGTATGATTGCTAACTATCTTTGTCCTCAGTTTATTTATGAGGAATGTGCACAATTTCCAGTGCTGAAGTCATGTCCTACTCTTAGGCTTTTGATGTGTAAATAATTTTTTTCTTCTTACTAAAATAATTTCCATACCTTTATATTCCTGTTACTACAAAGATCTATCAATTCAGCTGCCTTTAGAGACAAAATCTGGTCTGGCTTTATTTTCTTCCATGAGTATTGATGTGATGCACAATTTAAATCTCTTAAACATAGCTCTGTTTCCTAGTAAATATAAGATCACCTTTACTAGTAATGGAATAAAGATTTTTTACTAAGCTACAACACAGATTTAAGACCATGTATTGTCTGGCTTTATCCAGATTTGTCTTGTCTGCATTAGACCTTTAACTCAGCTTGGTTACCTGCAACAAGAATTTCTTAATGAGTAGGTGACTATTACCTGTCACTACACAACAATTACCTAGATTGTTTTACTTTTACTGTCTTATATACATGCGTGTGTGACGTGCATTGCTAAAAATGGTGAATATAAAACTACAGTTTTCATTCTGTGTAAGCAAATTATTTCTGAATTGTCAGTGAGGTGAAAAATAAAGGAAGAATACATTGGGATGGCAGCAGACTCCTTGAATATGTTGCATGAAGGTGTTGGTTCAGGATAATCCTAGAAGCTCCACAGGTATCAGCAACAGAACAGCAGAAAGTTAATGGTAGCTGTGCAAAATTAAAAGCTGTTTTGGGGCAAATGATAAGGACAAAGGACAAGTGTCTTACATATACAATACATCATATGTACTTTGTGGAGTTTCAGATCAGTGAAAAAAGGATCAAGGAGTAAAGCATGGTAGAAAATATAATAATGGTCTCAGTAAAATTTTGGAGAAAGAAAGAACTATCACGATCAACATGAGACACCCAGTCATTGTCATCATATACCTTCAAATGCTGACTTAAAAATGCTGACATCTTCCAAAGCATTTCTCATGCTTATCTGAAACAAAACATCAGGACCCAGAAGACCCTGAAAAGAAAACAAGTAAAAGTTTTTCTTATATAATGCTTTTTATGTGTTGCATTGTTAATGAGATTTGTTTTGCATTTAAGACTGAAAGAGCAATACTATTGAATGTCAGTTTATTAGACACTGGCTTTATACAAACATATAGTTATATGGTTGGCATCCCATCCACTTCCTGATGCCACCTCAGAAAAAGAAGGGAGATCACTGAAGAACACTGGTACTAAAGTCTGAACCTTATGTTACCAAATTGTTTTGATGTTAGAAACTTTAACACTGAAATATTATTATTTGTTATATCCTATCTATGAAAATATGTAATATCAAAACAATATTAGCAAAAACTGGAAGTAGAAGTGAAGTAGAAACCACTATCAAGAGATTGCTGCTGTCCAGAAGTGTCCCATAGACAAACTAAATGTGAATGACTGTTTCCTTGATCTCTTGACTATCACAGATGGGAACACGAAATTACCACACCTACTTATGGAGACCAGAATTTCACTTTTCCACCATGTATTGGGCTCAGGTGCCCAGATGTCCACAGCAGGAGCTACAGGGGTGGGCTCTGTCCTGCAAGTTCCTGCCAGCATGGTGGGTGTTTGGCTGCTGGTTGGGGTCAACCTGCCACACATGCATACAGCAGATAGACCCATGTGTTGCCAGCCAAACATTTACCAGAAGTACAAGGGCATTTCTACAGCAAGAACATATAACATAAATCTTTCCCCACTTCTTTTGTGCACCTGCAATAAGGTCCTTAATCAGCTGAACAATTCATCTACAGCTCAACTCAATATTTGAATTACTCTGGGCTCCTTTAGGAAAGGTCAGATGAATTATCTTGGCTGTCAGGATATGACTACAATACTTGTTTTCAGAAATTATTAAATACCTTCCCAAATAAAGTGTAATATTGTAATCCATTGTCTAACACTGCTTTTTTACAGTTTATTCATTAAACTTCAGGAATGTGAGGCTACCAGCTTTAGCCAGAAGTTCAGGTCAGTAGCACTCAAATTATACTTAAATTTAAATGGAAGGATAGACAAACTAAAGTTTCACTTTCTCAAAACATGCAAGAATGTAAGAGGACTGATCAATCCACAAGGATATAACATTCAAAATGTTATCTTTATTTCTTAATTAACTATCCTTTCCTTTACTTGTGAGTATTTATCCTCAATCTCTGTGATCAACAGATACCTGCTGGGAGTCCTTCTGCACATCTGTCTTTTCCCCTTGTCCCATAGAGGATTTAGTAGCATATTCCAAGGTACAAAAAATGGGGGTATAACATATTTGCTTGACTTGAACAAATCGAACTCTCATCTAAATATATGGTTACTTGCATAAAATTAATAAAGGTATCCTGGAACATAATTAATGAGAAAAACACCCCAAAACTTTTAGGGAAGTATGACTTTTTAATATTTATATTATTAGCTTCCAAATGGAGCTATAAGCATCCTGTAGCTAAGCTGACTCAACATATTTCAAAGACTATGGAGGGTGAAAGGGGGAAAAAAAGGGAAAACTCATTTGTAGACATAAAAAGTCAAGTGTCTGCAATGTCTAGCCAACTGAGACAATGATGATATTTTATGTATACAGATTCTGAGGCTTTGAGACTGTTATTTAGAGAAATAAGACATACACAGCTCCAAACAATGTCATGAGGAAAGGAAGGTCTGTGCAAAAGTCCAGTCTTAGGGATCAGGACTCTTGAGGTCTGTGAGCTGAGCAAACAAACTGTGGTGGAATTGCTGAGATGTTGAACTGCTCCTGGCCCATGCAGTGAAGAAAAGGGAAAATTCTCTTGACAAAAATATCAAAGTTTGCCAAAAAGGACTTGTTATATTGCAGTTGTTTTTCTTTGGGAAAAAAAAGCTACACAAACTCCACATTTGGCTTATATGAAATGATTATATAAATTTAGCAATTATACAAAATTACTTTTCAATAGTGATCACTGTACTAATTTTTTACAGGCAGATGCCAAGACATTCAGTGTTTGAAGAAAGGATGACACTAGCTGAGAGTTAAAGTGAATACAGTGAAAAGTAAAAGCAGGTGCTAAAGATAATCTGGTGTAATTTAAATTACTTTGTTAATGAAAACAAGGTGTTGATCTGCTTGAGAATAGGAAGGCTCTACAGAGAGACACAGACAGACTGGATCAATGGCCTGAGGACAACTGCATTATGTTCAGTTTGGTCAAGTGTCAGGTCTACACTTGCATTTCAGCACCCCCATGAAATACTCCAGACATGTGGAAGAGTAGCTTGAGAACTGCTAAGCAGAAAGGACTTGGGGTTGATGGTAGGCAGATGGCTGTACATGAGTCTGCAGTGTGACCAGGTGGCCAGGAGGGTCAGTGATACCCTGACTGGTACCAAGTGAGTGTGGCCAGCAGGAAGAGAAAAGTGATCGTTCCTCTGCTCAGCAGTGGTGAGGCCACATGTAGAAAGCACTGTGTGCCGTTTTGGACTCTTCAGCTCAAAAAGAACAGTGAGGTGCTGGAACAAGTCCAGAGAAGGCAAATTAAGCTGGTGAAGGAGTTGGAGCACAAGCTTTATGAGGAGTGGCTGAGAGTACTGAGGGGTTGTTAAGTTTGAAGAAGAGGATCAGACAAAGTTGAGATTAAATACTAGAGAAAAAATGTCACTAAAATGGTTTTTAGTCATTTGAATAAGTTGCCTAGAAATATGATGGAGTCACTGCCTCTGGAAGTGTTCAAGAGGCATCTGGATGTGGACATGGTTTAGGAGTGATCGTGGTGGTGCTAGGCACACAGTGGACTAGATGATCTTGAAGGACTCTTCCAAGCTGGATGCTTCTGTGATTCTATGAAACCATAAAAAAAAAAAAAAAAAAAGAATATTAAATAAAAAAACCAACCAACCAAAACCTCAAAAAACAAAACAAAACAAAACAAGTCCCTCAGTTTTAAAATAATTATATATGGGCATATATAATTATATATGGGCATGTATTGCTTTTGTATATTAAGAGTAGTGACCTGCAAACTCAACCAGAATCTAACAAATGTTACATCAGTGGAGAACATTTGGAGGGTAATAACTTCTGGATGTTTCAGAACAAGCAGGAAAGAGCTGATGAAGGAATTCAAGCAACTTCATCATTTTCTCTGTGGATTTGACCTTGCGAACAGTTCCACTGGCCCCATAAGACATCATCTTCTTGTTTATCTTCTGTGACAGTTTGGAAATCAAAAATGAACCTTTACCTTGCATCCTTATACTAAATGCTCTTTTATCCAGCTTATGTCAAAACGCTTTATTGCATTGTATTCTTTTTTAGTTCTTTGTCATAGATGCTTTTCTTTCTAGTCAGTAGTTATTAAATGGAAGGTTTTAAAAGATTGGTTCTCAGCATGCAGCCAAAAATCTGAAGGAGAAAACATTTTAAGTTGCTCCATTTCTTCAAGATATTAGATAAACACAAAACATTCTGAACCAATCAAGAACTTGCTGAGCAGCAGATCCCAGAGGATTGTAATCAGTAGTGCAGGATCTAAAATGCCTGTCACTAATGGTGTACCCCAGGTTTCAACACTGGGTTCAGTACTGTTTAACTTATCCATCAATGACTTGAATGAAGAGGTAGATGCTGTTAGGAACCAATTTAATCACAGAGGAGTAAAGAAAACTAACAGTGAATAAAACTGAAACATCTTTGATGGCTTGAAATCTTACCATAAAAGCCGAGATAAATCCAAATGAGCTTAGATGCTAATGCCAAAAAACTGATACAGTTTTATTTAATAGTAAGAGAGGCAAAGAAAGAGAAAAACAGAGAAAAGTTAGACAAAGATACGGCTACTTTATAAAGTATAGGATAGGTCACCACCACACTGTGCTACCTTTGTTGCTGCTGAGACGGGGTGGTGGGAGCGGGGCAGTTTTTGCCTTTTTTTCCAGCTGTTTGAAGTGTCTCACATGCCTTCTCCGATCCTGGGATGGTTTGGTTGGATGCGCAGCCCATCCCCGGGATGCGGGCGCGGTGCCCGAGCCGCGGCCGAACCTCGCGGCGCTCGCGGCGCTCTCCCCGCGGGATGCGCAGCGGGGCGGCGGCTCCGCGGCTCGCTGAGACTCCGGCCCGGGCTGCAGGCTCGGGGCGCTCTCCCCAGGAGGGCGATGTCACCGCCCGGGCCCTCAGGGTGTCCCACAGCAGAACATGGGGGTGGGGGGAAGGCAAAGGTCAGCGATTCTGCCCCTCGCTTTCCCCTCCACGTTTTGCACCAGCTTCACCTTCTCTTTGTGTGCCTCAAGGCGGGTTACTCACAGCCCATCCTGCACAGTTTTCAGATGTTCAAGGGTGATTGTGATAAGCAGGCACAATGATGAAATACTTTTCTTATTATCTTATGCCTTTCTCTTATTATCAAGCTCTTACAGATGCCATGTTAACCAGTTTGTTGATGACACAAAGCTGGAAGGAGTGGCTGATACCCCAGAGTTCCGTGTGGCCCTTCAGGAGGACCTCGACAAGCTGCAGGGATGGGCAGAGAAGACCTGCCTGATGTTCAGCAAAAGCAAATGCAGGGTCTTGCACCTGGGGAGGAACAACCCCATGCACCAGTACAGGTGGGGGCTGACCTGTTGGAAAGCTGCTCTGCGAGAAGGACCCGGTGGTATCCTCACCCGGGATCCTGGTGAACAACAAGTTGTCCATGAGCACATCTGTGATTCTTTGTAATGTATTGCAGTCATTGCAAGTGTCTGTTGATGCTAGGACAGGTCTATGAAAAGAATGAGTGGTGATGCATACACATCTTAAACAACTAAATATTTTCTATGCTCACTTTAGAAGCTCACACTGCAGATACCTACAAGTGAACAAATTATCTAGATATTTTTTACAGTCAGTGGGGAAAGACTAAATTAATATGTTCTCATCAGTTGCTCAGTGTCCACTTAGCAATACCTGTCCATACTGAAGAGCCAACCTAAATAATTGGGCTGTACCTCTGTGCACAGCACTGCGCTTGGAACTGCACATCTTTCTGCCATCTAAGTAACAAAGAGAAATGCTTTGTTACAATTTTATGCAAATAAAATGAACTGACTCAACCTTGTTTAATACCATGGATAATGCCTGCCTTCTTTTGTTCCTCTGTAAGCTAACAGCACTTTGTTGAAATTCAAAAGCTTCTAGGGTTTTTAGACAAAACAACCAACAAACAAAAAAACTAGTAACACAAAAACAACAAAAGAATACCAACTTAAACCCCACCTTTAAATGCTATAGTTCAATGACACATCTCGTGTTAGCTAACACAAAAAATACCAGAGCCCAGAATAATGTTCTAAACATTATAAATGCTTTGAAAAACTTACACAAGTTATTTTCAAAGTCCATGAAAGATGTCAACTCTTCTCTTTAATACAGAATTTTTTCTTGTCACCTTCTGCTTACTGGTCTTTGGTAAACTTCTATAGTCGACTTTGTTAGTTTACATCCCTTTACAAGCAAAAAGCTATCTAACTTCTAAGAAGTGCCCCATGGTTTCACAGCAGGTCTCATGTCATCAGGTTTGAGATAAACAATGGTGTATGTTCTTTAAAGCAAGCAAAATATATGTCTCCATGTATAACATATCTGTGCTTCAGTCTTGCAAAGTTACTTTTCTATGACTAACACCACTGAGCAAGTAAAGGAATATCTTCCTATGCTGAACCCCTAAGGTGAAAGCGGAATCAGCCTTACTCTTCAAATCTATGTACCAGAAAATTTTAACAAGGTCAATGGCTATGTCAGTGACTTTAATTTATCACAAACAGAATAAAAAAAATAAGGAAGAGGTTAATAAAAGAAAGCCCCCTTCCTTTTTTTTTTCTTGCATAATTCTTTTGTAATTTCTTTTAATTTTCCTTCCCACTATTGGTTTTCTCTACTGTCTTTATAGCCTGTGGATTCACAGTCACATTATTTTGATTTTTGAAGTTACTGATCACCAGCTGTGGTGCAGGAATTGCTTATGCATATGTTGTAAGCCTGAAATAAATGCAATGTAATTCAATTAGCTATAGCACAATTTAAAGAGTAAAAATGATATGAAAATACATTATGTTTTTCAAAGACTAAAAATTCTCAATATGAAGAAAGAACTGTCATGTTTTATGTGATGTGTGATACTTATCTGTAGTTCTTTGACAATGTGCATGAACTTCAGAACTGTCTTATTTTCCAATTGGTTTCACTAACATTTACTTCCCCACAAAAATTACACTTGGACTGTTATTAGACTATCATAATATACACTTAGCAAATTTCTCCTCCGAAGTTTTAGGTAATTTTTATATTTCCTTGCTGGAACTGCATATTTATGTTGCTTCTCACCTTTTTACTTCCTTTGGTGTTCTTTGAAATTGCTGATGTGTTTGTATTGTTCACCAAAGCAGAATGTACATGTTGATTCATACCACTCACTTTCATCTATCTGTGCCAACCACAAAATTACTCTCCTTTCTTTCCACACTTAGGCTATAAGTTCGAGTGATTTAGAAGCATTATTTTCATTATGTCAGAAATTATTTTCAGGGGTGAAAAAAAGAAGCTTTTGAATTTTGTAAAATTATGACACAGAGTACATATATGCTGGAGAACCTGGGCCATATGTAACTTTTATTTCCTTTTTTTTTCTAGGGCAAATGTGATATTTTCCCTTTCCCTAAATGTGTTAAGCCCTTATGTTGAACAGATGAGTAAAGACATAATTAGATAAGATCTTCCATTCAAACTTGACTCTTTCATGAAATTAATTCTTCATTCACAAGTCACCACTTTCCCAGTGGATTCTGAATGCTTCTACAGTTCTCCAGTGTAAAGCACGTTACATCAGATAAATTATTTCAATTTTCACTAAAACAGCTCACAGAGCTGATTTATTCAAATATCACAACTCATTGGGAGAATGGGGATTTCCGTTCAGTTTCATTGGGACTCTATAAGTCATTCAAACTGAATCAGAAGAGTATGTCTTGACACACCTAACTTGTCAACGTGAAATGGTGGAGTTGACACTGCTAGAAGTGTCATTGCATGAAATTTTGTGGCTGACGTACAACAAGAAAACATTTAGATTGTGTTAAAGTCACAAGGTAAACTAAAACTATCACCATTCAAGAGTGCTCCCACTTGAGGAGGAATTGTCAACTCCATGGATAATAGTCCTGAACATGACATCTCTCTAGAGATTACTACAAACGTATTTCAGAAGGTTACATAAAGTGGGAGCTGAATGACAAGAAGGCTGAGGCCTGATTGAAAGATACTGAAAGGCATTTTTTAAACTTTTTTCAAATTGGGAGCTGAAGAAAACAGAAGACTTGTCTATTAACTTGAGGTAGGAAAAGGTAGCAAGAAAATTGCTATTCTGTTGAAACATATTGTGTTAGGGCAAGTAATAGATTGTTTTCTCCTTAGCTGACTGGCTCCTGTAGCTAAGGAAAAAGAACCAGGATTTTCCACTGCTGAGGTCCCAAATTTAATCCATATTGGACCAAAAATCTTTTCCAGTATTTTTATTCACCATCTGAGTTCAAGCGTTTCAAGTGTCAGTTTTTTCCATCTTGTAAGGTGCTTTGTGCCTTGAGAAACTTATATTTTGTTGTGTACCTAGAAAGGCATAATACTGTCAACTGCAATGTAAATAATGCTGATGACACTGAATAGGACAAAATGGCTCAGTGTTATCAATCACTGTGAAAGAAGCAAACAAAAAGTTTATCTGACAAACATAGCTATTTAGTGTGTTTTTTTTCCTACTTCAGAAACATGAACAGCTTATGTGTTTTAGGGAAGCTTTCCAAAAGCCTGTCACTGATTTTTAGCTCCAGATTGCCACTGAAAATAAAAAAGGTGGGAGTGTGACTTCCCCTGTGTCACTGAAAATTTCCCCAAGTACACTTCATGTACTTCTTTGTACTTCATTCTTAATCCAATAAAAATGTATAACTCACCTTCAGATACTCCCTTTTGTTTGTACCAAACAAAGGTGGGAGAACACTGTAAAGCATTTACAAGAATATGAATTCCTCTCCTTGAGTGGGTTCACTTCAACTGTTTTCATGCCTGCTTTGTGCTTACTTCCTGTCAATATTGCAGTGATCAAGCTTTACTAATGATAAAATTCATGAAAGATACCTTCAGCCTGATTGCTCAGTTGTCAAAAGCAAAATCTGAATAGCATAACTAATCGGTGGTGTGAATTTCAAATATCTCAGTCAATATTGCATTTCAAAAATGGATCTTAGCATGTAAGTTAATATTCTAACACAATAAAATTTTGTTCTCTAGTGAAGGGTAAGACAAACACAATTCATTGGCTGTAAATAAAAATTTAATGGAGATCAAGAAAAGACAGTATTGGGAAAGTTAGAATGTAGATATCAGAAGATTTTGGGGTATTTAAACACACAGATCAGGTTTATGGCTTATATTATCAGATTAAATGATTTCTTTTATTTGCTTTCACTGGAGGTTTGGGCATCAAATCATTTTACAAATTTGAAAACTTGCAGTGAACATCTATCTTCATCATTATGTACTCAATATGGAATTAATCTCAGAATTATTTATAGTCAATAGGGGGCTGGATATCACCAAAGGGAAATTTACCATCTCTTTAAGGCTTCTGCATCAAATGTGATGATCCCTCTTCTTGCATTAAATTTATGTCAAGAGTGGCCTACACTAGACAGGCAAAAGTTGTATTTTACAAATCCTCTCATATATTTTGGTAGAATCATAAGATAAAGTAGCCCGAAAAACCACAAAATCTCAGTTTTATTAGTTACAGAATGAAAATATAAATGTAGCTTTTCACAGTGAAAATTATCAATGTGTTCTGGAACTAAACCCAAACAATAGTTAAAGCAAAGGAAACAGTAAAGCATGTTTTCCTACTTATATGTGAAATTTGAGATAACATGAATGTTGATATTTGTGTATATCTTCATACTGTGCTAGTTTTTCCAACATGATCAATATTCAAGATCTTAACTTACTGGTCTTTGCCAGCTGATTTTCATTTAGCTCTTTATAAACCCTTATAATTGTGTGTTTGTATGCTTTAGATTTTGCTTTTTTGTTTGTGGGGTGTTTTTTTTGTTTGGTTTTTTTTTGTTTGTTTGTTTTTTTTTAATTTCAAAATAATGAAAAGATTCTGAACTGGGACAACCTGGATGATAATACAAGAAACCGATCTTAGGAAACTAAACATCAAGATGACCCTTGATGTTATTTCTGTGTATTGCACATAGTTTCTTATGAAGAATCATAGAAGAATATCATAATAAAATTTGATCCCTCTGTGTAATCACCAGCTGGATCCTCCAAACATTGGGAAGAGTTCCAAGCAAAACGTCATAAGATAGAATGCTTAGAGTGCAAACCTGTCTACATTTAAGTCAGTGGTAAAGTTTTTATTTATTTCCAATGAACTTATAGCAAATCTAAGCCTTAATAATGAACAATGTATTATTAAAATTTTTAATGTGTAACATGACTAAAGGATATAGACAGATTTTCTTTATACATTTCCTTTAACTATTATATGTCCTTCTGTGACCTCAAATTTTAACTCCTGAGCATTTCTAATTATTCAGCATAGACTTACTGTAGAAACAGCTTACATATCTGTCATATTCACCTAAAAGGAAGATTCAAAACCTATACTGTTTTTATTATGCTAATTCACTTTGAAATGTATGGTGAAGGTGCTTCATGCCTTTCAAACTGAGTTTGCATAGTAAATTTAACACACATCCTGGTGGCTCACAAACATTATCCCTGAAGCAGCTTCAACTGTGCCTTAAGGAAGTGTGTAGTACACACACCGGGAAATACACATGCAGTGAGAAAAAGAGGGAAAAAAAGCAAGTACTTCTATTTTGCAGTCTATGCTTTAGTGGTTCACAGTTTGGATTTCTTTACTTAATATCTTCAGTTGCTGTAATCATGCTCTCAGAAGCCCAAGCACACAGTAATTGTACTGCTAATGCTGTTTTTCCATTAAATGGCTAGCTTTTATTAGAATTAGCTTTTTCCAGACTTAAGTGTTAAAAGGTGTTTTTGTTGTTGTCAAACAAGTTATTTTCCTATGAAAAAGTGCCCTCCACCACCAACCATTGTGACAAGAAAAAAGCCAAATAAGCATTTATTTTTGTATTCTTGTATTTTTAATCACCATGAATAGTGGTGGGGTTCTTCTGGGACCAGAAGGTCCTAAAAATTTAGAGGTTTTTAATAGCGCTTAGAGTAAATTTTTATAGTCAGCTTGAGAAACAAATACGCCTCCCTACTGTATGCAAGGTGCTGTACTAGTAATTTTTTTAGCTAAAAAAAATTATAATAAAATTATGATCAGATTTCCTATACATTCACTTTCTAAGACTGAAGAAAATAGGAATTCAACAATAATCCCTCATCACCAAACATTTCAAGCCATATAATTTTAAAGTTAAGATAATTAGAAATGGGTTTAAGATGACAACAAACAACTAGGAAAAACGAACATCACTAATTCTGCTCCATAGTGGTGGTTCTGGCTATAGCATAATAGTTTGTTGTCCTAGGTTATATTAAAGTGATTTAAAAATTTTATGTTTCTTTCACTTGCCTTTTTCTTTCCAAAAATGAGTCATTGAAGGATGGGTTTGAAGTTGTGTTGCCTTAAATGTATTTCAATATTAACATAATAGATATTCTGTGTATATGAGAATTCACAAACATTGCTCTGCTGGTCTGATTTGTGATCTGCATTGAGTCATTTCCTAGATTTAATCCAGATGTCTTCTTTAGGCTTCTAGGAGATGCACTGTGGTAATGAACACTAATAGAGTTTTTATAGTCTCTGGGCTCCACTGTTTGCACAATGTCTCTTAAGCAGCAAGATCATCAAATATTATGAGACAATTAATGAGTAATTAAAGAATAAAAATGCATCCTTTAGAAATGGCTTATTTATGGCTTTTACAAAACATTTATGCACATTTCACATAGCTATAAAAATATTGACCCTTTAAACATATCATGAACACATGTAGATAAAAAGGAAACAATATTAAACAGAATATATAGATATCAGAAAAGTCTGACAGAAACTGCAAACAAAAAACTGTTTAGAAAACAAAACAAAAAAAAGTGAAAAGAGCTCTCCTGTGACCCTTAAACAGGTTTTGCATCTGAGCTGGTGAGGTGTAAGATACCTGTATTTTCCAGTCAGTTTTTCTCTCATTCTCTAATTTCCAAGCTGAAAATGAGGTGAAAGTCATGCCCTTCATCTTGAATTCCAAATGGTTTTCTTAGCTGTGGTACATGAAAATATGGATTAAGGGTGTCTTTTTAATTACTGAGGAAATGATCACACTTAAAATACAGTGAAATTATTTCATTTAATCTACTAGTTTACATTAGGGGAAGCAAGAAGAAAATAAGGTGTCTTTGGCTTATATTTCCATCTTTCAAAAAGTAATTAAAGTTTATTTTGAAAATGTTATTTCATTCACCAGGAAAGTTCATCACAATGACAAGTTCTATGACAACTATGCATCAAGCTTCAGTTAAAAATTCTGATATCCTTGCATTATAAAAAGTATAATGTGAAGGAAAAATATTTCATGTGGGACAGTACAATCATATAGGGAACAGGTTACATATTTTATATATAATTTTTACCATCTTTTACTTCCACATAGCTGTATGAATGTTGATAGATCTGTATGTATATACACACGTGTGTGAGTGTGTTTGTTGGCAAGTGCTGATAAGAAAATTGATTTAGTTCCTCATTTAGAAATTAACTTAGAACAACAATTTCATTGCAAAAAGTGCTTTTCCTTAATCCTGCAAAAATTGCCAGGTTACTCATATCAAGTTGGAGTTGAAAATGTATGTATGCACTGAAGAGTCACAGGCAATCTTGATGATGTACAAAACACATTGTTTTACTGTATATTGCAATATCTATGAAAAATTTACATCCTCAGAACTGGAAATATCTGTTGACTGAAGCATAAACAAAATGCTTTTTTCCTTACTCATCAGGATGACAAAGAGACAAGAGATGCTGCCTTGAAACACCGCTGTATAAATGTAGGCAGGGATGATGGTCTTCACGGGCTCTCTCAAGGCAAGGAACCCATTTAAGGCCAGGTCTTCTGTAGAGATGTACAGCCGATCAAATTCCCTCTTGTCATCTCTTGTCGCTGAAGAAGCAAGGTGTTAGCCCAGCTTCCAACATGTTTTCCTTTTGCTATCTACAAGCTTTCTCTTTTAAAAGCTGGAAGAAATT
This sequence comes from Lonchura striata, assembly GCF_050655825.1. NCBI lineage: Eukaryota > Metazoa > Chordata > Aves > Passeriformes > Estrildidae > Lonchura > Lonchura striata. Next base: position 59,755,929 of record NC_140703.1, on the reverse strand, counting down.
ACCTGATTTTCCCTCAAGTGTATTAGTGTTCATGATTTGAATGATCTTCACTGGCATTTCCTAAGGTAGGTATGTCCCAGCTCCACATCAGCTTTCAAATCTTCTCTGAGGAACAGGTCTCCTACTTTGAGGAACATGAATTCTTCCCTATGTTGGGACATAGTAGACAGGTCTCAGATATCCCAGAAAAATTCATTCCACACACATCAGAGTGCAGTGATGTTCAGACATCTGCCTCTGAAGCCATCTGAGAGAAAATGACATTGCCTAAGTTTTAGTTGTTGTTTTGACTAATTATGTAAATGTTCTTCATAAAGACTTGCATATATCCTGAATATTGTATCACACCACAAATAATGAGTTGTTTTATCCTTGTCCTCTAAATATGAATTTTCAAGAAATCCATTTTAGGGAGATTTCTGTTGGAAAAGTAAGCCTGTCTCTATATCAGTTCTCTAAGAACATAGTATTTTTCAAGTAAATGTAAACGCTTTATATGATGGCACATTTTCAGTAAGTATCTGAAAAGCATTGACATATCAAAGTTACCTCAAAGGTCAGTATTATCTTGTAGAGAACACAAATTTAAACAGTGCTTCTGCTGGTATTACAGTTTTCAGAATTTTTTAAGAGGAGTTGAACTTTTAATATCAAAACCTCAAATCTGCTACATATCTTAAACAAAGATAAATAAAAATCAATATGATCCCAAGTTCACTTTTTAAATTTTCTTGGAAGGAAAGAGATTTCTTTAGTACATTTATAATATATAATATGTAATCACATATGTAAAATATATAATTATTATAATACATATTTGCAAGTATAATTATACATAGAGCTGTACATATAATTATTATAATATGGGATTAATTGTATATAATCAATCAAATTACTAAGACTAACAACTGGAAATTTTTTAATTTAGAAATAAACTTAGAAAAAAAAAGAATTTTTACTGGAAGACTGTGATAAAAAACACTTTTAAATATGTTGAAAAGTGTTCTTTTAACCTAAGAGATTAAATAAAATTTCAGAAAGTAAGGATTATATTATATTAATTTATTATTTTTGCCAAATATAAAATAAATATTATGGGGGGTTTTACTATAGAGATTTCTTCACATTAATTATAGAATATGTAGAAAAATATTTGGTCCTAAGTAAAACCTAAAAAATTTGCATTGCTGTAAGAAATTAACTTGAAATTTTCCTTCTTGTCAAAGGTAATTTTAAGCTATCAACTCAAAAAAGAAAAATGTTGTAAATCAAATAAAAATTCCATTAACTACTGTGGTTCCATAAACACTATGACTCATATATATCTGAACCATATATTTTTTACATATTTTATATAAAATTTATCACAGGAGTTTTCTTACTACGAAAAAAACATAACCAAAATGGGTATCTCTAGGTCTCAGTTTAATAGATTACATTTTTATCTACTTATTTTGTCTATAAACCAGAGATTTTAAAACTTATTTTTTGGTCAGGAGTTCACATTTATTATGCAAACAGAGGGACAGATATGATTTATATAATGCAATTTTTGCAATTATTTTCTGGGTGCAAAAATAAAAAAGGGGAGTTCATTTAGATGCCTTATTACATCAGAATATAAATCCCATTTTGCTAAATTAGCAGGCAGTTTCATTTTTATCTTAAACTAAAACCTAGATAATATATAATCTCTCCCTGGCATACCTTCTCAGCTTCCAACAATTATCTGTTAAGGCTGCCTAGGTTGAGAATTGTATTCAAATTGTTGTCTTCAAAAGACATTTATTGTCCTCTGCCTCATTAATTTTCTAATCCCTTTTAAAATTCATTTTTACTGTCAGATTTCACAATCTTTTCTGGTGACAAATAAGTACTGAAGGTTACAGTATTTGTTTTCTCTTTTCCTCACATAGTAGGAATTTCCTCTAGAATCTTTCACTTTAAAAGGACTTCCTAATTCTTCTTTTATCTATATGCATCTTATTATTTTCTCATGTTTTATCTTCACATTTGTTTATACCATATTATTTGTCTCTGCTCCAGGGAAGCACAGTTATCATGTCCCAAAATGTCTGCATCAGAGACTTTAACATCTCTGGCCCAACTTATTAGTTAAATTTGGCAACTTATGATCTCAAATGGCAAGTAAGTAATATGAAATTTATGTAACTGGTGATCTCTTCTTCATAACTGCTACCTTTATTTCATAGATATGCAATTTATTCTGCCTTTTAACAACCTGGTCAGTAAGTGTTGTGATGTCCAGTTGTAACTTTTTAATCAGAAATATGTTTTCCCTCATGCAAACTTTTTATTACCAGCAAAGTCTGTTCCTTCACTATCCCTACCATTTAGAATATTCTGAGCAATGCAGATAGCAGAACAAATACCTGACACTGGCTGTCACCCTTCATTGATGAAATAACAGCTTATTCTTATAATTTATTTTCTCTCCCTTAACCACTGCTTAGTGCTTGAGAGGATTTGTCCTTTTATTTTGAAACAGCTTAATTTTTTTAAAAGCTTATTATAAAAGATCTCTAGAAAGCTTTTGAAAAGCCAAGTGCACTAAATCCACACGAATACCCTCATCATGCTTCTTGAGTACTTTAAAATAATTCTAATAAATTTCTGAAAAATAATTTCTTCCTGAAAGATAGCCTTTTGTTCTCTCCTCATGTCCATACTTCTGCTTTATTTTGTATTCCTCTACTAATTGTACTGTTATCTATAATTTCTACATATTTGACATCTATTAAAGAGACTAATCTGAAATTTTCTAGATTTTTTTTATTACATCCTTTTTCTTTTTCCTTTTTTTTAACAAGTTACATAACAGACATTCATACAAAACAGGAGTTTTATACTGCAGTTCCTTCAGAATTCAGGGGCAAATAACAACTTTCCTAATGTCAGTAACACTACAATGGAGATGTTAATTATGGAAGAGTGAATGGCAGTTCCTGCTTTCATAGGGGATGCTCCCATCTCCAGAAATTGCAGAAACTCTTTTCCTTATTTCGCTGTTTGTGGCTATTGGAGAATTGTCACAATGGAGCTGGCTTTATTCATGAACCCATTAGTCTCATTCATACAAAGTGAGAGATATCTGGGATAAATCCAATTGCAACAGACTGAGCCTCAGCTGTCCCCAACCCTCCTGGATTTACCCTACCACGTCTATGGGACAGACATGAGAAGTAGAATCCTCTACCCTCAAGAAGAATAAAGACCGCAAGTAACTAATCAAAAAGTATTTGAAGCAGTGTCAAAGGGAGAAGTATGGTTTTGCCACAGTTTGAGCAAATCAGATCATTAGACAATTACAAAACAGCTAAAGCAAACTATCCAATCAATGTACATCTACAAGCAGTTCCTGCCAAGCAAATTTCTGTCATTTGTCACCAGCCTGCCAAGTCCAGGGAAACTCAGCCTTCCAAGTCAGCCAGTCACATAGGCTATTCTCATGAAGCCCACAGAAGCTGTGAATATTATTCTGTTGTTGGCATTGTACTCCTGAAGCATAGGAACAGTTATGTCCCATCTGGATCTTGAGGACTACGGCATCCATATTTCCAAGGCTATCAACCAAGCAGCCTGATGTAGTCACCACCCTGTAATGGTAGATTTCATCATTTTCCTGTTTGTTTCAATTTCTATTGAGAGGAAAGCTAAATTTCTACATTCATAACCTATGTTTAACTTTAAGCTTTTCTTCTTTTAGAAGCAAATTTTTGTGTGTCTTAAGAAGTCAAAACAGAAATAAGATGCATATGTTTAGAAATAAATTTAAAGAAAGAAATCATATATTACCAGAACAGTTCCTAACTTAAGAAGATTTATAATACATCTGCTTGATTTCATTGTAATCTCTACAGACCTCAGAGATCTCCACAGACATGTCTTAGATTTCTTCCTTCCAGGTCTTTCTAGAGAATTCATGTGTGCCTTTAAAATAAATGTTCAAAATGTGTAGTACAGTGCTTCATTTTTTTTTCAATCTCACTGCATCTCAAAGGAAAGCTAAATTAATGCCTTTTGCCTATCAATATCTTGGGAATATTTTGCCACTTCTCTACAACTGCGCTGTTGTATGAATAAAATGCCATCATATAAGAAGGAAAAAAAAACCCACCAAAAAACAGATGGTAAGGTGAGAGTTTCTATCCACAGCAGAATACTTTACAGACTCACAAAACTTATGTTCAGCATTTCTCTGGTTTGCTGTTCTTTTTTCTTAGAGGTTGTTTTTTGTAGTTATTTTTTGTGGTTTTTTGGTTGGGGTTGTTTGTTTTCTGGTGGGGGGTTTTGATAATTTTGTTTATTTTCTTTTTGTCTTTGTTTTTTTTTTTTTCTTCTTTGTTTTGTGGTGCATTTTTTTTTTGTTTGGATGGTTTTGGGTTTTTTTGGGGGTACTTTTTTTTTTGTTTGTTTGTTTGTTTGTTTGTTTGTTTTTGTTTTGTTTTTTTTTGTTTTACAGATTTCCATACTGCATGTTTTACAGAACAGAGCCATATCTCACAGCAGCTACACCATGCTATCAGTAGGTGTAATGAGATCTGCAGTGCTGAGTGTCCTGTGAGGAAATATCTTTCACATAGCTTTTGGTATCTTCATTTCTGGAGGAATTCCTTGATGTCACTTGGACTTTCCTAACCCTTAATTTACTGCCAATGGGTATTTAAGCTGGAAGTTAACAGAGGGGTGTAAAAGAAGATAAAGAGCATATTTGGAAGATGCATGCAGCATAAGGTTAATGCTTATCCTAGACTTCTTCTACAATGAAAGCTTTAAGACTCCATATATTTTTTTGTGATATTATGTATTCAAGTGGTTATTTCAATATTACTTTAACTTTTACAGTACTATACTCTCAACCTTTTTTAGACCTTTACTTAATTGCCACTTAAAAGGGGTGTAGTGGATTTTTTTTACCTTTGTTCATCAGCTAATAAAAAAAATTTAAAAAAACCTAAAAAAGCTGGCACTTTAAAATCCTTTTGCTGTGATATAGTGAACAATCAAAGAAGATAAACACTCACAGTGTCCAGTCCTCCAGTAAATCACAAAGAGGAACAGAGTGGGCGAGTGTATTTTCTAAGTAAGACTAAGTAAATGTCTAGAAAAGTCAATATGAGTCATCAGCCCCAGGGCCCTGGTAAAACAGGTAACAGCATCACATAGCTTATTGTGTAGATTGATCAAGCTCTGCCTTCAAAAAAAGTACATTGTTCCTTTTCCTATTTCTGTTGCAAAAACCAGCTGCTGTGATCAGTAAAGTCCTTTAAATTTACATCCTTAATCATGGACTCTTCACAGCCCTATAATTGTTTCAGTGTCTATAAGTTTTACCTGCAATAGGTCATAGATAAATGATACCAGACCTGGCATGGCCCTGAAGAGTTTTGCATGTAAATGTCCCTCTGGCTTTTACTGGAGATGTTTTCAACAAAATCCTCTTTTACTTCTCACTTACCTCATTCATTGGACCTTCCACAATTACAGCACCCGTTCTTTCTTCCCTAAGTTCTTATATAATTTCAGGTGTGAGATCACAGCAGGTTTATTTCAGAATGTCTGAGTAGACCACACCTCTGTATTCTGGTACTTTCAAACTTCGGAAAACATAGATTTAATTTTTACTTTCAAATTTAAAATATATAAAAACTTCGGGCAGTGTAGAGTTCGGACTTAGGGCCAATGAAATCCCATTGCCCAGGACTTCTGACTTCATTTGCTACTGGGGTTTTTAAGGGGGAGAAGAGTAATTTAAATGGTGATGATTACAGTGGTCTAGATAGCTGCATTTTTCTGAGGCTGTGGTATAGATCGAAACAAGGTATTCCCCAAAATTTCAATGCTGCCTAAATATTATATGACAGTAATGGTGCTGCAAAAAGATGCAGAAAATATCTCAAGATTCTTTACTTGCTTTTACTATCTTTCACTATATCATAGAATTCCACTGTTTTTTCAGAAATTAATATATTCAGTCAGTTACAAAAAAATGCCTTAATTATAGTAGTTCATGTAATTGCTGGACCCTTTTTTACACATAGCAAGACAGAACAACTTATTTCACTTTTCTCCTTTTTTTATAGATGATGTTCTCAAATAAATATTTATTAACAGTTCATATTTTTGGTCCCACTAGAATTCCATTCTCTTTTGTCTTAGATAAAAATAATGATATAAAATGGTGCATGACCAGGAATATGATGTTGTCAATAAGAAGCATTAATTAACAAATTAATTAGACAAAATTTGTTTCTTTCCCTCATGAGAGAAGAAAAGATTTTTTTCTATCTTGCTGGAAAGCATACTAAATAAGGAGAAAAATGCATATATAAGTCCCCTAAATGCTGCAGCCTTAATAAACTTCCTCTAGGGGTTCTTTCTCCAGGGTACACAAATTGTTTTCAAACTGGCTCACCCATCCTTAATCCACAGTTTGCCAACATAATTTTCTTCTGTTTTTAGTGATGTCTTAGGAACTGCAGCAATAATATAGCCCCTCATGGACCTCTCTTGCATCTAAATGAAAACCTCTTTGATACAATGGAATAATTTATGTTTAGCTACATTTCCTCAGGCCAGATGTATATACAAGTATATTAGATGTTCTGCCCTCTGTGCTGGAAGTGTTTTTCCATTTTAATTAAACACTGGAAATGCCTATTCTTTACTGTTTTGCCCTGGGTGTCTCTGTGAGGTTAAATGTATGTAGGTATTGTAGGGGGATAAGAGCATGAAAACAAATGAAAAATACCCAATCAAGAATGCAGCTCATTTTCTCATATGGTTCGTTTGCAGAAAATATTTCTTTTGTAGAAACAGTAATGGTGTGAACAAATCTTATAAAAACACTTTCTTAAAGTATTAATTAAGTATTAAGTATTACTTAATTATTAAGTCATCTCTGAACTCTTTTTTTCTTACAATAATAATCAAAAAATTAGAGTGTGTTTAAAAATCAACAGAAAATACTCCCATAGTCTGCCTTAAAAATGCATTTCATCTTGGCTATCTTTTATTTCTTCTTCTCTTAGCTTGTCAATAATTTTTTGAAGGAATCATATCTTGAGTACAATTAGTGAATGGACCATTGGCAAGAGCTTCTTTAGTCTTTGGGAAAAAGCCTCTAGGACAGAAAAATTAACAGACATTACAAGACATTTCAGGCAATGGATGAAATGCCCTCTAGAGATGCATGTTTATTGCTGACTACCAAGAAGCCTTACCCAGCCAACTTAGCCTCATCACCAGCTAGTTCTCAGCTAAAGTTGTATGATATGAATTTCAATTTCAAAATTATTTCTGGATCATTCTTTGTCCTAAAATAAGAAGTACACTTCTGATTTTGAATTGGGTATTGTTGTTTTGGTGGGGATTTTTTTAAATGAATAATTAATAAAATAATATTCTTTGACCCCAGGAAGAAAATATTTGATCTTACAGTTGAAAGAAATATTATGGAGAAATAAATAGGCAATGGGAAAAAAAAAAAAAAAGAAAAAAAAAAAAAAGAAAAAAAGGAAAAAACCCAAAACAAAAGTGAAGAGAGAAGGATGCAAGAAGAAGCTGCTCCTAAAATGCCACAGAACTTTGTCACTTTCTCTTTATAATATCCAAATAATATTTAAAAATGACAATGGAGAAGAATATGGCTGTTTGATGACAGTGGAACTGTCAGTATAAGAACTGATCACGCTGTCAATTGTTTTAGAACTGTCACTTGATAAATTGCTACAGAGTTCTACAGATTAAGCCTAAGCTTTATGTTTTTGTGCTTCCCTTTTTACTTCTGATTTTATCTTAATTAAGTATGACTGTTAGAATCATAAACAATGACACAAAATTTTGCAAACATGTAGGTCTGAAGCTGATAAAGTAGCAGAAGGTCAATTTAAAGAATTAACTGAAAACTATTAATGTGAAAATTAAAATAACTTAGTAAATATCTTATTTTATACCTTAAAGACAGAAACAATATCTACTTTTCTCACTTTATGAATAGACTCACCAAGGGAAGACCAAACAATTTGTTCCTACCTGTAATGTATTGAGCCTTTTTAGATACTGTACAGGGGGTAATTGGATAGTCATAAATGAACATATGAAGAAACAAAAAGCCAGAATTATTAAAATATATGTTATGATATCCAAAATACTTAAACAAAATACTCAAATCTTCTTGAAAATTTCTGTGTGAAGCCAGGTTTGTTCTATTTTTTTAATTGGGTTTTTTTCTGTCTAAAGTATTTCATCCAGCATTTACATAAGTGCATATGATGTCATGATATTTTTTCATATGATAGTGGTAAATAAACCATCATCTTCAAAGACAAGAACTTAATTTTTCACTTCATAATGTAGGGTATTTTGTGTCTATAATAACAACTTGACTCAGTGAAGTAGTATCATAGAAGTAAAAAAGCATGTAATCCTGATGGTTGTCAGGTGATAAGCCAAGATGAAAAGTTCAGCCTCTGACAGCTCTCCTATGTTTCATATCCTTGCCAGCTATGTAATAGACATGCCAGAACTGTATTCACTGAAATAAAATTTCTCTAGAACAGCAAGTTGTTAGGGCTATTAAATGTCTCAACTGGAAACCTCCCATATGGCTAAATTGAAAAGTGGCAGCTAAACAGGCTGAATGAACTTATGCTCATTTAAGTAGCATGACCCAAATGCTTCCATCATCAAATATGAGGTTTTCAAGATCATACTGACATTTATTTTGAGCAACCACCAGATTTCTTTTAAGATTTCTGTCATTAACAGGTTTCTCCTTATGCTCAATGCTGGAAAAATGTCACTGCACCAGAAGTCAAGATATTCAGGTTCAAGGGATCTTCAGTTGGATCACACACCCAGTTATGAAGTCCAGAGGTGGTCTTCCTTTTTACAAACATCATTGCTTTGCCAAATACTGTGATACTGAATCTGCCCTTACCTGAAATGACCCAAAAGAAAGAACAGATCCACTAATCATCTATTCCTTACAAATTAAATGTCAACAATATTTTATTTGCTTCAATAATATCTCATCATTTAAGGAAAAAGAAAAAAAAATATTAGTTTCTGTGGCCTCTTTAGTTTTAACCTCACCATTGACAAGTCCTTTTAACGTGGCTTTAATGTCAAAGAATTTAATACAGGAAATTATGTACTTTTGTGTATTTATATGTATCTTTATAAAGAACATCATTGGTTGCAGATGGATTTTTTTGTTGTTTTGGGGTTTTTAAAAATAAAAACAAAACCAAAAAATATGAAAATGAATGCTTACAAAATTAAAAAATAATCCTATAAATTTTACTAATCTATGTAATTACAAATATTGCTCATGATAAACAATAGTCGATAGTTCAGAACATATATTTTTACTGCAGCATGAAAAGAAACACAAAACCCCAAGAGCTTGGGATGCTTTTTAAAGAATAAATTGGTGAAACAATACTTGAGATGGTTCATATGACCGTTGCTGACACATAATGTCCTAAGAAAACTGATTAAGGATTAAGTTAGAGATCTTTTAGAAACTCAAAAATGTCTTTTTACAGTCGACTATTGAAATTTTGCATATCCACTTAAGAGGAAGTTTGGATTTTCTTTAGTGGGTGGAGGAGAGGATTCCTATTATTACTAGAAGTATCCTGTATGACAACAGTTTCCAGAAAACTTTCAGTCTGTATTCATACCATCATGGTCTCATTAAGGAGAAGAATTACTGCTGCTCTTCACTGACACCCTGAGAGGATCTCCTGACTTCTGTCCTATTTGGCTTTTCTTGTCTCAGGGTACATGAGGTTAAAACTGAATCTCATGCATAGACTAGTTTACATCAAGTTCTCTAATGGTAATTACCAATAGTGTTTTGGTAATTCCCTCTCTTTTGGGCTGTGATGGTTCTTCCTAATAATTGTGTGGTTTGGGATTTAGGGTTTTTTTCATGCTAGATAATTGTGTATTAAAATCACTAGCTCTTGCTTGCTGTTAATGATCACATTCCTTTTACTGATGATCTTTGCTTTTAAACTTGACCTTTTTTTGCTGTCTGCTAAAATTAAGAGAATTGTGACAAATTCACAATAGCAATTTAGACATCAACACTAAAATCCAGAGAGTTGGTTTTAACATGCACAAAGCTTTTAACATTTTTTTCTCCAGTATTTTATCACCTTCAGCTTGAACATATTTGTGTGATAGCGGGCTGAAGACTTGTCTGTGTGAGTTGTTCCCTAATATTTTCATTACATTAGAATAATCAAACTAATATAATTTTGGATTTTTTTTAAAAGAAAAACCACATTAAAATCCCCTCTAATTAAGGGTTAGACTGAAACTCTGTCCTTCTCAAGGTCTCATATACATCAACAGGATTTTAAAATTTGAACATATCATAAATATAAAATATGATGTTTGGCTTTTTTTGAAGTACGTAACAAATCTCCCACTGACTTCACTCAGGCCAAGCTTTCATTTCCAGATCAGCTTGCAGAAAAAGTTGGTGAATAAAAAACGGTCTAAATTGACAACTAATATTACTCAGGATGAATAATTCAACAAAGCCTGTTTAAGAGAATTGTCCAGGAAAGATTTACACCATTCATTTTAAAGGAAAGAAAGAGAAAATTGTAATAAATGAGGTGGTGACTTTTCTGAGCTATAGCTGTATAAAAATATTTCCCCTGGAGAGAGTTGTTACTTTTATTGTGTAATAATAGTCTTCAGTCTCAGGCTTCAGGCATTTTATCCGTATCTCAGTAAATGGTCTACCTTTAGGACAATATTTTATCATGATTTCCCTTAAAACTAGTTACTCTTTATATGACAGAGCATTTATAGTTTTGATGGTTTGGCTCATTGGACATAGACATGCTAGTGAACAGACAGTGGTGACAGAGACAGCTTCTTACATCAAACTGCTAAAACAAAAAGCTACTTTAAATGTAAGAAATCAAGTGTTTGCCATGAATGCTAAATCAGCTCAGCATGCTAAATCAGTTCAGCATGCTGTTCCCTGAATCCTTAGAATATCCTATATTTCTAATTCCAATTTGAAGGACAGTATAGAAAATTCTTCAGTTATATTCTTTATATTCCTCAAAGAGAGCAAATGGGTAGGAAATACAAGTACTAAGCAAATAAAACCAAAGAAAAAAATTATGATTTTCATTCCTTTACAGAACAACTAACAACCCCTAACCAGTCTTTTCAGAAGCCAGAGATCAGCCACTATAAAAAAAAAACCAAACAAACAACCAAACAAATAAATACAAACTGTTTTGCAGAGCTAATATTAAGGATATATATTTTTATGAAAAGGGAACATGATGTTATGGTGAAATGAAATGTAATCTACTCATACATCTGCTGTGCCCATTTAACATGTAGAGAAAAAATATCAGAAATAATCATGTAACTGTGCCCTTGCACTGCTACTTCTCTGATAATATGAAAACAGTCTTAAAATTGTACTGAATCAATAATGTTTACTAAATCCTGGTGGGTTTTTTCCATTAATTTCTTGACTACAGATATCTGGTCATGACAGAAAGTATGTTGATTAGTCCTTTGTGAATAAGGCATTTAAAATTACTAGATTAATAAAAAAAAATATTATTTCCTTCTGGTTTTACTCAGTACACCTCTCCTTTTCTTAATACTAAAATATTTGCAATGAAAAAAGTGGAAAAAACAGTGACCCAATAAGGACCAAATTTGTTTGGGGATTAATTTAATTAAACTGCATTAATCTGAAAGAATGAACTAGTAAAACTTCCATCAGAGAAATTTTATTCATTACAAATTCTTGAAAGTTGGTCTGAATACTGTATGTCACAAATGAAAGCATCAAAAAATGCTTATGTCTCTTAACATGTGTAGAAGAATCAGTTTCTGCACAGAGAATATGTTCCAGGTAGATTCAAGCAGAAGGGCTCCTCTAACATATCTTTAGACTTCTACTGTTCAGCTGTCAACACCTGAACTAATCATCCTACGGGTGCATTGGTATTAAAATATTAAAATCAGTTACAATAAAGATGCAAATGTAATAAATATTGGTTTCAAAATTTTAAATAATTTGACTTATTAATGGTACAAACCCCGCTGTGTTTTCACACCCCAATGGATTTTCTTGCACACCCCAGGGAGTGCACATATACCACTTTGCAGGCAACTGCCTCAGAGAGTAGTCACAAGTTTTACAACCTGATGAAGTCTTCTGTTCAGTTTGTGCTAGTAACAGAATACTCTGGGAATAGAGTGGCAAAGCAATAGTCAGGTGTATTTCCACTTGTTTTCAAGCATTAATTTAATAGGATTATTCATTGTGTGAATTTGGCCCTTTCAAAATGTCTCCTTGTAAATTTTTTTTGAGCATACACCTCATTTAATCGTTCTTGAAGGTTGAAAAGCTTTCTGATTTATGAGAAGAAAATAATATCAAAATACACATACTATTTTCAGTATTTTTAATAACCTTAGATATGAAGAGGGATTTCTCTTTCCAAATGCTTAAAAATAATCCAGTTGTATGTTTATTCAACCATTATACTGACATTGATTTCCTTCTTTTCCAACAAAGAAATTACAAGGAATGAAGAAAGGATATTGCTCTTTTAAGAAATTTGGAAGATGATATAATTAGAGAGAACAGGAACACAACAGCAACAGTGGACTTGCTGAATTTAGATACAAATATTGTTTCAGCTTGAGAATCTAAAGTGTAAAAAGGGCCCAAAATGGGAAAAAATAGGAATATTTGAGAAATCTTGAAAGCACTCTTCCTAGAGTGAGTCATAAGAGAGGTGGACCATACTAATGCTATGAAGACCAAAAGGTTTAGGTGTTGAGAACAACATTCTCTGCAGAGGTGACCATCTTCTCTTGGCTTGTAGGAAGTCATGGGGATGGAATCAGTGAGCTGCAGATGACTTTAATCCCTGTAAATTCTCAGTGGTGTGTTCTAAAGGGAAACAATGGAAAATCTTTATCTCATTAAAAGCAACATCACTCATTTTCAACCTTGAAATGCCAATGTCACATAAAGTCTTGTTTCTGTACTGCTTAGCGTTATGAATTATTTCAGATAAACTCATCTTTGCATAGAAATCTTTAACTCTTGATGCTTTATTTTTTGGTGAAGTAGACAAGCTGAAGAAACAAACTACAAAATATCCTGCCAGTTTGCTTTTTTTTTAGTAATGTACACATGATGATTCTTTTGAAGAAAAAATTAAAATTAAGAGTTAAAAGAAAGCTTAAAATGCACTTTAAAGGAAAATTCAGATTTTTTTCCTCGCAGGCACAAAACCCTACCACTACTGTCCAGAATCAGTGTGTGTTATCTTTTGTTTTATTGACATAGTTCAAACTCAGAAGTACTTCAGTTTACATAGTTGTCATGTTTTTTTTTCTTTAGTTTATTTTGTTGGTGGTTTTTGTTTGTTTTTGTTTTTTGCTTTGGTTGGTTTGTTTGTGGGTTTTTCTTTTAACTTGAAACATTGATACACATATTTCTGTATCATAGTGATTTACCAAGCTTACAATTTTTCTTGAATACATAATTATTTATGTTAATTGTTGGAGAGTAAGAAAATTGCCCTGCTAAGCTATGACTTCTAACGTCATGTTTGCCATTTCTTCTTATCTGTGGTGCTCCTCTATGTACTTTTTCTCACATTCCAAGGGATCACAGACATGACAGTTACTCTCCACTTTAGTATTTAGTGGCATTCAAAAGAATACTTGCCATTGACATCTCCTATGTTATGTACTAATTACAGAATATAAAATAAGGTTAATTTTGAGACATTTTAATACAACCAAGATAAAAATAGTGGATCTAGTTCCTTTTATGAACTACACAGTCAAAAAATGGCTGCTTGTATCACTGTATACTTTTTTTTTTTCCCACTGGAGAAAGGAATTTCAGACTAGAACTGGAATTTATTTTTATGGTATTATTGTAAAGGATCTGTAGTTTGTTAATTCAGATCTCCAGCACATATCTTTTGCAGCTCTTAGGGTAACAACACACTGGTGAATGCAATATTGGTACAGAAAGATAACTGTCTGATGTCCATTCAAATATCAAACGTAATCAGGATCTCAGCCCTGCTTATAGTAATTTAATTTCCAGCAAAACTATGGAAGGTAGAACAAAAGAGCAATGAGACATTTTTGCTAAACAGTTTTGTTAGTTTGCCTTTCCACTTTCATTCAATTCTTTTTTTTTTTCCTTTTCTTGTCAGCTTTTGACATATAACATGAAATTTTCAAAAGTGCCTAACAGCCATGTTAAAAAAAGGACTGAGTAATGTGAAGTGGGACTTAGCAGATACCTGTAAGGAAGAGTATGGTACAGAAAACCTCTGAACAATCTCTGTAGGCATGTTGTTAATCAAATGCAAAGTTTTCTGGAGACTAGAAATATGTACCCAGAGGTTCCTAAATCCTCACACATTTTAGTTCAGCATTTGAGTTTTCTTTGGATGGAGAAATTAGATATTCCTCTGCCTCAATCCCTCTGGATCTGACTTTTGGAGACAATCTCAGAATATGCATAATACAGAAGACACAGAACTGACATCTTTCAAGCTGTCTTGTTATTTAACACTTTCCTTTGAATTACTGGTGGAAGAGAAAGAAACTCCTAGTTTTTATGTACTGATCAGAAATTTCAACAGGCTGCTTTGTTCCCCATTGTCCCTGACAGACTTTGCATTTCCATTTCTCAGCTTAGTGAAGCAGATTTATGCCACTAGATAACACGTCAGGTGGGAAGATCACCTTATCTTTTTCTATGTAGAAGCCCTGCCAAAATTCAGACTTGGATTCATTTGGCCAGAAAGAAGGAATAAAATAATCCACAGACTAACAGTTACTGTGAGTGTGAATCCCTGTTTTCAAGAACTTATTTAACATTTTGAATTAGACTTTCCGGCCCTCACAGTTGATTTCTCTGAAGAAACAAGCTTATTTTTGCTCCCTCTTAAGCATTGAAGTGACACCTTCTTTTTTTTTTTAAAGATTTTAATGACATGGCGGATTAGTTCCAAAAATCACTTAAGAACTTATGAGTGTTTGCTTCTACACTGTAAACCATGGGATATATTCTTCTTTTACCTTATTGCTTATAAATTAAGATACTTTTGTATTAAATATAGTGTTTAATAATAATAATAACAATAATAAACAACATAGTGATAAATATTTATAATGCATGTGATTAATGTATAGCAAAATATTGTATCTTTTTTGATTCTTAATGACCATTTGTTTTAGGATGCCTTTCATCTCTCATTTTGCTGCATTGTCTCACTAATGGCACAAGAACAGCACAGAATGAAGCCCAGAGGGCTCCATGCTGCAGATGCAGCAGCAGGAGCACTAAACACTCCTTTTTTAGAGAAGATGAGCAACATCCAAATTACTCATCTTGATCAAAGAACTGGTAATGTCTGCTGCCTGAGTGTGTTGGCTCCAGGAGGAAAGAAATAACAAGGATAAACTGTGTTTTTGTTGTGGGATGTGGGGAAGAGAGACGGAATGGGGCAGTACAGGAACTGCCTGTTCTAGCAGTGTAAAAACTGCTGTGTTAGCAGCAAACGTTTGGGCAACTCACCTGAAATGTGGTGACAGGAGCCTGGGGTGTCCCAACAGAACTGCTCCTACAGGGAGCAGTTGAGGCTCTTACAACTGTTGAGGCTCTTACAACAAAGCTGTTGAGGCTTTTACAGCATGGAAGACATCATTCACACATATATGGGGTTTTTTCACCCCAGTAATAAACATGCAGAGGCATGGAAGCTGGAGAATGTTCCCTCACAAGAAGCTCTGATTGACTGCTAAAAGCAGAAGCTCAGTGTTGTATATTATTCCTGAATAAAGGGATGGAACCTACTTTAGCAAAACTGGTATGAAGCCTGCCCTACTTTTTTTTATTTATTTATTTTTTATTATTCAACGTTTTAGTTACTCCTAATAATTAATGAAGGTTAAAAAGTTTTCCATAGCAGCAAGTGATGCATAGTGGAGAATGTTTTCTAGAACAGAAGCTCTATTTTCATAAAAAACCCCTTTTTAATGCTGTCCATTTAAGTGAGTGATATCCATTACTAACAGTGAAATACAGCAAGAACTTTCTATCCTGAGTGTAATCACTGGAAACAAAATAATAAAAAAAGCAACAACTTTGAAATAAAAACATCCTGTGTTTGTACTTTTTGACAGCAAATTTTAGCATGTTTCCCCCAGGATTCACATGAGCAAGACCAATATAAGATTAACACTGAGATTTGACTTCTCAATGGCTTCAATACAGCAGGGAACAAATTTGAGGAGGAAAATCATTCTAGCAAAAAAAAAAATGTAGTCAGAGAGTTCAAGAATGAAATTTACAACATGATTTCTCATACAGTTCATCCCTGTGTCACTCCCTCCCTTGAGTGTCAAGCAATGTCATAAAAGGTGTTGCTATAACAACACTAATTAATTATAGTGGGATTTCATGTGTGGCAGTGAAAAGCCAAGCCACAGTAGTCCTGTTTTATGTCATAACCAGTGGTGTAAGACAAGAGGTATGTGATTTTGAGATCAAACCTAATACAGTAATTACCAAGAAAGGCCAGCTTATGTGAAGGCACTGCATACATATCTATCTTTATGTTTTGTTATATATTAATGACCCTCAAAAATACTGACACTTTTGACTTTGCATATTAGAAGGTAATAACTTCAAACAGAATGTGAAATTTTTGCAAAATACTAAAGATGTTGAATACCTCTCTCACTTTAAAAATCATGGTTGTCTTACATCTAGACATGTGCTGAATCTGAACAAGAGATTTAGGGGCATCAGGAATCTGAGATGACTATGACATATACCGATAGTGTGGAAGCTACCTGATGTCTATAAGCTTGAAAAAACTAATATGAAATATTACAGATGAGATATTACTGTAACTATGAAGAGGAACAGTTCTTCAGTGAAACTTGATGCTCCTTTTCCATGATTGTTAAAAATGTGTGCATTTATTTACATTTTTTTTTCTCCTCTTCAAAAACTTATGATAGGAGAATATAATTTAGAGAAGTATTGGTCATTACAAGGAATATGTTTAATGAAGAAATGATAAATTTTTGAAGTTACTAAAAATTACTGCAATTTAAAACAGATTATTGACATTGTGTCCACTTTAAAATTCCAGAGCTGTCCAGAAAATATTTACATTATGCTATACTTACAGCTTTAAATGCTCAGTCTGAGTTTTTACAAGTGTATTAAAAAACCTTTTGCCACTATGAAAATTGACAATTAACTCCTGAATAAATTAGCTGACTAAACATGAACTAAATATACTTGTATGTCCTGTATGTTCTTTGCCACTGATCTTTCAACTTCAGAATATCATGATCTGCTGTGGCACCTTTGATGGAAATACACTTAACCACAGCAAGATAACATGAAATAACACTGCTGAGAGGAAAGAGTTCAGGTGGTCTATTCATTTTTTTCTTGTTGTCTGTTTGGGTTTTTTTTTATGTGTAAACAGATTCTTTGTTTTCTGGCTTACCGTACACATTCCTAGTTTTGACCTTCCACACTATCGGTGAGTCATGATGAAAAACTCATGAAATATAATCTGTTTTCATGAGATGGGGAAATAAGACAACCTGCCCTGCAGCTTGAACAAGAGAAAGATATGAAGCACTTTTTAGGGGTGTGCCCTCTACAGAGTTTCAGTAGCATCCAGTTGACATTGAACATTGCAAGTGCGACACCTGCTACTTGTCTCAACAAGCCCAGCATTTATTTAGTACACGGGTAAGCCTGGATGCAATTTTATGGTAGAGATGATATTTTTTAGTCTGCAATATATCACATGCCAAGCTGCAAACAATTTTTTAAATTCTCATTAAATAATCAACTTTTTAATTTCTGTCCATTCTCTTGCATAAGGAATTGCTTTATCTCTCAAAAAGCGCATATTTCTGGCATGGATTAATGACTTTGCTACAGATGAGTAAGAAGCCCTAGGTGACCCGTTTACCCTTCCCCAACAGGGTACCAGCTGCCAATTGCCCCCACTCTGTGATGGCTTGTCCTTCTTCTCACCTTGTCATCAAGCCAAGACTGCACACTGTAGGAGCACAGGTAAGCATCTGCCTCTCTAAACACTGCCAACAGCTCTCCATTATCAGCTGCCAGGGGTGCTTCGGAGAACTGTGCACAGCTTCCTCCAGATGCACATACTGAGCGTTTTCATGTCTGCAACAAATTCTGCCTTTCCAACACAGGGAAATCTCAAATGTCAAATCTGTTTCCAAAGTTGCATTTCATCTCACCATGAAACATGATATATGTTAGTGCACTTTTATATTTCTCCACCTTAACTGGCAGGCCTTCCCAGCTGGACTCAGTGCACAAACTTCATCTAAATAATAGAAATATCTTATCTGATGAGATGCACTTCTGCAGCACAAAATTCAAGGGATAATGTCAGCATCCACTGCTCAGCATTTTGATGCCCTCCAAATGATTGGTAGCATTTGATGAGAAGTTTAAGTCCTGAAATTGTCAAAAAATTAGGGTGCAGCAAAAAGGCAATAAGGATTTTCCTTGTAGAAGTTTTAAAATTTGACTATATCACAAAATAAACAGGAAGATGTGAAAACTTGGCTTCTTCAATATCCATTGAACAAAAATTTCACCTCTCTGAAACCCTTGATGAAGCCTGGTAGTTCTCTAGACCACATTTGATGACTTTAAGCTTAACACACTGACTTTTGTGAATGCATCTTTAACTATACATTGAAGTAGAGGCTTTCAATAATTCAGTAACAGTAAATTTCACTTTCAGATTTTGTCACAGATATTCATTATTACCAAATTAGGGATTATATGACATAAGGTCCTTCATTGATTGGTCAATTAGTCGGCTTCGTGGGTGATATTAGTGTTGAATAGGCAAGTAAATCCTATAGTGCATTGTAAATATTGAGCACACACAATTTCTATATCATTTGTAAGAAAAAAGATATTCCTCATGAATCTTGGTATTGCTAGAAATATGGAGTACACAGAATTGTTAAAAATTACTTCATATTTTATTACTTTCCATAACTTACAGGGACAAAATGACAACTAAGTTTTAAAAATGTAATTGTTTCTAGTCATAAATATACTGTTATATTTGTAGCAAATTTAGAATAGTTTTGCAAATTTTTTTTACTACATGCCTTTTTTTCTTTCTTGGTTAGAAAATGAAAGTTACTTTCATTTAAAAAAAAACAACCACCTTCTCTAAGATATTAAACATCTTGATTAAAAGCTCCTTTATTGGAAATTCTCAAAGCTTTTATGTCTGAGTTATTCCTGTACTAATACATTAGCATGGATAAGTAGACAGATCCAACATCTTTTTGGAGATATTGATAGATATATGTTTCTCAACTTTCAGTTTTTCTAGTGGAAGTCAAGTGGTGCTTGGGAATAGATGCTGTTTCTTTCTTGCTTCTGTATTCCCTAGAAGAAGAGATGTTTTTCCCTCACCTGTGTATTTCTAAGTGGAAAGGTTTAAGTTGCCATAGTGCCTACCTTCTTGAGAACTTTTAATATTGTGCTAATCCTTTTAGTTAAATCAGCCACTGATATTGGAATTCAGTATCACAACCTTTTTTACTCTACTCTGGAAGCACAGGCAAATTGCGGGCAGCCCAATATGGTTTTCTTTGCTTACCAGACATGAGGGAAATGATCATTAAATATTAACATGAATTACAGTAAGTCAGTGAAAAAAATATTATGGGATAACCCACTGTTCATTTATCTTTAATTTGTGCAGAAACAATGGTTCATACGAATATATATATATGACACACATGGCTTCCTCTGGTGGACACAGTTTTCATTGATGCTTTTTTGACTCATAAGAATTACTTCAAGTGTTGATATATTACTTTTCTGTTTCAAAAGACTCAGAAAAAAAAAGAAAAAGAGAAGATTATGTCTAATTCTAGGTTTTAGGGATTTGTTTTGTTTTTGCTGTTTTTAATTTATTGGTTTTGTAAAGTGACAGTGAAATGAACCGAGAGGTGGTAGCTGAGACATGGAAGAGTGTACTCTGATCTTTATTACTTCTGTTGTTGGCAGTGTGCTTCAAAAGTGACAAAGAACAATATGTGAGGGAGTGTAGCAAGTAACATTACATCACACTGGCAAAGGTCTAGAATTTGGTGAGTGGCACTCAACAGGATGGAGACCAGTGACTGTAGACAAAAAATGTGTGTTGACAGAGCAGGAAAGCAGAAGGGCAGTGTTCAAACAAAGCCTGGAGAAAGAAGAGCTATCAGGTAGGCAGTGAATTACATGAGCAAGACTCAGGCCAAGGCAGAGCATTTTAACTTAGACATGCATTTCAGGATTCCTTAGCAAAATTATTTAAAAAATGCAGTTCAAATGTATTAAATGTTAACATTTAAGATCAAAGGTAATGATTCTCTAATATCAAGTGTTAGATGGAGTGTTTTGCTTTTCCAGTATTTTCTCTGATTTTTGTTTTGCTAGTAAAATACTCAGAGTGGGATTCCTTTATTTGCTTCCTTACCAGCCACTCTTACTTGTGTCAATGATTTCTTCATTCATTATTTATATGATTTAATGCCAAAAGCTTCCCATAAGGCTGTAAGGAATGAGGACTGATTGTGGGAACTTTGTCAGGTAGTGTAGGTGAGTTCAGTCATGCACACATACAGCCAGGCATAATTATGAGTAATAAATATGTGAAAAGGACTGTTTTCCATGGGAGGGACCCCACACTGGAGCAAGAGAAGAGAGTGAGGAGCCCTCCCCCGAGGAAGAAGTGGCAGCAAGGTCAATGTGTCAATGACCACTGACTGCAATCCCCTTTTCCATCCCTCTGTGCCACTGGGGCAGACAAGGTAGAAAAATTGAGAGTGAAGTTGAAGGAAACACAAGAAAAAGGGAATGATACGGGGAAAGTGTTTTATGATATAGTTTTTGTTTCTCATCACCCTACTCTGAATTCATTGCTAATAAACAAATTTCCTCATGTCTGGTCTGTTTTGCCTGTGATGGTAATTGCTGAATGACCTCTCCCTGTCTTTAACTCTGTCCACGAGCCTTTCACTGTAATTTCTGTCTCCTGTGCAGCTGAGGAGGGGACTGATAGAATGGCTTTGGAGGGCACGTAATGTCCAGTCAAGATCACCCCACTATACATATCCTGATGAGTCCTCCTGTGCAGTGTTCTTCATACGCTGTACTCCAATTCTACTGCTTTGTAATGCAGAAGTGGTTATTAAGGTATTTATGCATTGACAAATTAAGTTTTTTAAACACATGTTACTGCTTTTTTAAGCAATAGCTGTGTCATTACAGAGATCATCCAAATAGGAATCACTCTCTGAAATAAATATTTACTTTCTCAAAAATCATTGTGGTTACTGTTGTTTTTCTTTTTCTTAACTTCTTAATCTTTTGAATTTATATTCAAATGTGAAATGAAAATGCTAACAATATCGGGTCAGAATAGGAGGTCTTTTACTTATTGTTTATACAATTAAATGTTCAACTGGGCAAAACCATAGTCATGTTTTGAGAAGACCCTTAGCACTATCTATCCTTAGTAGAGGGTTGTGGCCTACAAAAATTATGGAACTGCATCTCATGGAAGAGGATTTGTTTTCATTACTTTCAAGAGAGTACTTTTAACTTTCTAGCTCATATTCCATTCTTTCCCACATTTTTTTCTGTTCTCTTTTCTGGACCACTAGGACCCAAATACAGTACCCTATTTTTGGTCCAGAGAATTATAATTCACATAAATAAAGAAATTAATAGGACTGAGGCATTAACTGAATTTTTATGGCTTCTTTGGCTTTTTTAAAGTTAATTTTTAAAATTTTTCCTACTAACTTTTTCAAGCAGTGTCTAAAGCCATTATTAGCTCACTATTTTGGTCACTGATATGGGACAAATATGATCAATAATATTAAATACATGAATAATAATGACTAGTAGCAGCAACAACAGTAACTGCAAGGAAGTAGAACAAGAATATTTGCAATAATAGGAGTAGTACAAAACGAACACATATGTCATACAGGTGGAAAGGTTTGCAACAGGAATAATGAAGTCAGCAAGGAGTCTCTTCATTGCATGAAACATCAACACAATAACTTCCAGGCTGTGTCATTTCTATAGGTTCTCTCTTGTTCTGTTAGGAGCATTTAAAATCTGCAATGCTATACCATTTTCCTAACAAGGAAGACACTGTCCATAAGATCAAGGGGGAAATAAGAAAAAATGAAACAACAATCATACAAAAATAGGACTAGGAAAATTAATATGTGATGGCAAAAAGCTTGTATTGTACAGTGGGATAAGTTCTCCGCATAAGCAGTTCATGATTTTGCCTACTGATTTTTGTTAGGTCAATCATAATTTTTTACTTGTTACATTTTCTTTGCAAAGTGTAGGTCTTGCATTTGTTATTGAGGCAGCAAATATCTCATTTGGAGGCTTCAGAAACTTTGAAAACATAACTTGACTTTTCTAGCCTTACTCCTTTTCATTAAAATTGTTACTGTCACATTTGTTTCCAAAGCAGTTTATTATCAATTGCTACTCTGAACATTTCCAATTCTGTCTTGCTCTCAAGGACAACTGAAATCTGATTTTCACGAAGTGCTGCAGCAGATCATTTTGAGGTATTAGTCTCATCAATTCTGAAACAAAAAGAAATTTTCTGTATGCTTAACTTTTTTCACTCTTTCTTCACCATGAATCACAAAAAGCAAATGAAGGAAATGTTGTATTGAATTTGAGTGTAAGGCACAGTCCAATTATTCCTGCAAGTGTGTTTTCTTGAAAGAGTGTGTCAATGAGTGACTGAAAGAATGATGACACAAGGGATTGGTAATGACATCTAAAATTTTCTCAGGCTCACAATTCCATCCCACTAGAGTTCAATACCAGCAACACTTTTAATTACAACATGTACTTTAATTTCAAGAAAGAAGTTCTCCAAGTCTGCCCTTGAAGATAAATGGCTTCATCATATATAAATATTTCCCATTTTTAAGGGTAATGTTAGTAGAGGGAAATGGAGTGGACCCATGTACACAGTGTGGAATGCCAGAGCTGTCTCAACTCCCAGGTTCAGCTGCCTGTACCAGCCACATGATGACTGAACAATCCAGGGAGAGCTTGGGACCAGCAGACACATCATGCACAGCTGAAGAAAGGTCTGAGCATTGCTGCCTCAAAGTCAGATTGTCAGAGCGAGGTGTGCCTTGCTACTGCCCCAGGCAGAAAGTTTCACTTGAAAGGACAGCAGCTTGCTGAAGGCTCTTGTTCGGCCATCCATTGCTTGGATAGAGATGAAACGATGGAAATATAAGAAAGAGGACTTCATCACTCTATCTATTAGACTGTGCAATCCCTTATCAACTTCTCATGTTACTTGTGCGTTTTGGACAGAGCTGTATTAGCACCAAACAAGGCAGCATATTGGCCCTTCTTCACTACAAGGGGTTTATAAAGAGAGTTGATCAATATTCATGGGCTTGTTCAAAAACATTTTATTCCATTTAAAATGCTCTTTGTCTTCAGGGTCAACCTTTCTCTGAGGAAGGCTTTTAAGATTTATTTGTATGTGTTTTTTCAATCTTTTGCTGAAAAAAGTAAAATAGAACACAGTGCTTTTCAGCAAGGTCTCAATGTCCTTTCCAAAGGAAGGCAGCTTTAGGGGTCTAAACAACAAAAAAAAAGAATAAATGGAAAATATGAATTTTAAATGTCTGGGTTGTTTTTCCACAGTTTATTACTGAGGCTTGAAAGAATATAGTAGAACCGACATAGAGATATGAGACTTTTAGGTTGTTTTTCATGTATCACCTTTCTACTTCCCCTGTATATTTTTTAGCTCTTTAACTGTTGAAAGAAATTTGTGTATGCACTTACCTGAGAATATATATATATATGAAATATATATAGTATGTTCAGTGGAAAATTCTGACAATTTTCTTATCTTCACAGTCAAATTTCTTACAAAAATTCAGTTTGAAATTGTGGCCTTTGAGAAATTCATGGTTACTTTTTGCTGACTTCAACAAAGTCAAGGTTTGTATCTTCATTTACAAGGTTTGTATCTTCAATTACTTAGACAAAACTTTTGTGTTCACTGGAATTTCCATCACTGGTTGATATTACATCCTCACTGTCCTGATGTCCATTGAGATTTTGGGAAGGTCTATATGGGGTATTTGAATTTCAGATTAGATTGTTTACAGGCTGGAATTTCAAAACCTGAAATTTTATTAGCTCCATCTTCTTCTCCCAGATTTTGAACAGGACATTAAAATTATTTATTCTTTTTAGTTAACTTTTAGTTATGTGTTCTTTTAAAATATATTTTTAAAAGCACATTGTTGTATTGTGTTATTTGGTTTGTCCCTCGTTTATGGTTTCATCCCAAATTGTCTCCCCTTTCCTAAATGTCAATCCTATCCCCACTCCTCCCAAATCCCTAGAAATTTCCTTATCAATCCCCATATCCCCCGCCCCGGGACCTTGTTTGTCTCTCAACTCTCCAGCCCTTCTCTCTAGAAGTTTCCACAAAGGGTTTCAAGTGATTGGCCAAGGGACAGGGGTCCCCCCTCCTCAGCTCCCCTATATGTTGTCCTGCTTGTCAATTACTTCGTGTCCCACTCTCCTCTGTCCCCCCACTGGTGGATAGTCAAACCCCTCCCTTGTTTCCACCCCCTAAGAAACGGGGCTGCTCCAGCCTCCTTGGGGGCTTTCCAGCATTGTATCCACTGAGGGCAGGCACTCCCCGGAGATACCAATAAACCTTGGATTTATGGTTTATCATCCCAATCCCAACCTGGATTGTCTCCTCCCGGTTCCCTCACCATCACTGACAGTGCCTTCTGAGGAAAGGGCTCACAGCCCTTAGCTGCCCTCCCCCACTCCTGAGCATGGAAGGGTGTCCCCTGCAGCCACTGGGTTGGAGCTAGCAGGGAAGCACCAAGAAGACTCTTGGCGGACACTTTGGCAGCCTATATTTTCTGTTTCATCTTTTTCGTGCCCTGTTGCTTTAATTCTAGGGGTTCCCCTATTACTTTCTGGTCTGGCAGGACAATAAATAATCTAATCTAGGCCAAAGACCAGCTCAACAGGTCCAAAAGATAGGGGAAGCCTTTTGTTTTTTTAAAGATCCAGTGGTATTGGTCCCATTTTCATTAATTTTAGGAGTCAACTTCTGAAAACAACTGATGTGGGAGGTGTGATAGATCATTAAGTTTACTTGAGAGGAAGGTCTATATGCTGACAAACAATAGTAGGATTTAGTCTCCTAGTCTTTGCCATCACTACTTTTATGTGTTTTGTTGTCTTGTTAAAATACTGCCAGGAGCTCTATTCAATTTTATTATGATAAAGCAAATTACTACATATTTTTATCTGAAATTTGATTACAGCAATGTTGAGGATTGCATGTTTTTTCTTTATTTTTTTATGTTCTCTACCAAATCGCAGAAACTGAAATATGGGGATATGTGTATTATATTTCAGCACAGATTTCACAGCTGAGCTTGAGAAAGTCATGCTTCTGGGTTGAAAGATTATAAGATACACACAGGCATCAAAATAAGATAGAGATGAGAGAGAAATAGGCAGGAATAGGACCTTGAAGACAAGAAAAAGGATTTTGAGAGTGATTGTGGAAGGAAGTCAGAAGCCAGTGTGGGACTCAGGAAATGGAGTGATATCATGGGGAGAGGCCATGAAGAAAAGCTTCTAGCTATAAAGTGTTAAGACCTAATGGAGGCAAAGATGTGAGAGTTAAGAAAGAATAAGTCTGCAGGGGGAGAAAGGACTCAGAGACTGACCAAAGATTAACAATAGGGGAAGTGAGATACAGCTGGACTTTGATTGTAATTGAGAAAAAGCATTGACAGTACTCCTTTTTCTTTTGCGTGCTCTTTTATGCTCTCTTTTCACTTTCCCTAAGCAGAACTTTGTCTTGAAATGAGAGAGAGATTCCATGGGGTGTGTGAGCTTATGTTGCTGATATCATTGGGAAAACAATCAAACATTAGAGTGAGGATTTTCAGCACAAGGAGATGCACTAAATATTATCATTTTATCAACAAACTAATATGATTAAATAGCAGACTGAAATAGGGAGCAGCCTGGAGAGTACTTCCAACTAGACAGACTTAGAAAACTCAGAATTTAAGGACAAGGATGTAAGCCTCCCCATCTTAAATCTGTGTATCTCCCCAACTTAGGTAGGGGGATAAAGGGAGAGTACAAATTTATGAGCTAATCAACAGATTTTATGTGCTTTTCTTGCAAGTAATTTCACTTGCAAAGACATGTGCAGGCTCCTTTGCAAAGGCAGTGGCCAGATGCTTGCCAGACTCATTTATTTGCCTGAGTGTCAAGCCTTCAGCCAGGCAGTCATATACAACTGCACACACTATTTCATATGTCTGGCAAGAGCATGGATTGAAATTTCCCAGTTTCCATTAATCATGATATAATTCACAAACTGTTCACCACACTCATCAGTTGAACTTATATGTGCAGCGCAATTTGCAAAGGGTAAATTTGTGTATCTTATTTGATTAGTCATGCTAAGAGCCATAACGTGGGATCTTTAATTTTTCTTCTTTGTAGGTAGTTTTCATCAGTGCAAACTGAGCATTATGGCAATCAGAGCCTTAGAGAAAAGAGCATACTACTTTTTCTACTGGAAGAAGGGAAAAGTCATGACATAACAGCCCTCTTCCTAATAGATTGTCTAATTGTTATATTCTAATTTATCCTGTGCTGAGAATTTTGGATATTTATGTTAGCCTCACTAGCTCCAGGTAGCTGGCTTTGATTAAAGATTTCCCTGAAAAACATTTCTTAATAAATTATTTATATTTATATAATTATTTGTATTTTCTATTTATATTATATTATCCTATGGTTCCTTTATTTAAAAAATAAATATGGTCTTAGTTAATTTCATTTTTAAACTAAATTTTAAATTCTAAACTTTGTCAATCATTTTCATGTTCTTACCTCAGAGGATCAGAGGAAAAGCTCAAAATGATCCAAAGAGATAGCTTTGATGCTGTCTGGGTTTGGGTCTATTTCATATTGGCCTACCAGCCATGCATTTGGGAGTCTAGTCAAGAGGAGATGTCAAGTCTTCAGTTTGTCTTCAGAAAGAAAAACTAGGTGTGGGACTTTATTAACCTTCTTGGTAGGTCAGATGTAAGAGATGCAGAATGTTTAAATTTATTTATAATAGCATTTGTCTGATACTTTTGAAGGATGAAAACTGGTAACCTTTCTCCCCCATTCAATTTATGGCTTTAATAAGTTTGTAGAAACAGGTTACCAGTGAGCAGAAACATGTAAGTGTAAAATTTCCTGAATCTTCAGAAAAGAACCTGAAAAGAAAGTTATATTGTAATATATTGAATCTAACTAGATTACACTTAATCACCAAAAGTGGCAACCACATCCTTACATCTTAAAAGGAATTTACTTGGATCACATCAAAGTAACAATCTTAAGTGAAGATTGATCTGTGTTAACTGTGATCCCTGTACTTTTCTGCTTGTTATGCTTTAATCCTATAAACTATGAAGATGCAAGAAATAGATAGCTGCCTGGTTACATTTTACCTGGTTATACTTACTCATATGATCTTCATTTCTGCTTGACAGCAGGTAGCCTATAATTGTATCAAGGATGAGAATGTTTAACAAGTAAAATCAGGATATGCAGTCTAAATTCTTAAAAATATTTAATGACCTCTTTATTTCTCATCATCCATTTCTTGCCTTCTGTTTAAATAGCTTACTATCCTTCAAGTTAGAAAATTAAGTGGTCGACAGATGAATCATGCCTCTTGCAGGTACTAGAAATATATACACTTGAGACATGAGGTTATTAAAATGTCTGCATGCTACTTATTCTTCTAAAAAGAGTGAAAAAATCTACTCAAACACATTGGTGGTTTATGAAAGCCCAGATTAATTAATAAAATCTAGTCATTTACTGTATATCCTAAATAGCAAAATGTAGGTTTAAATTTTTATCTACTGCTTTTATTTCCTCAGTAAAACACTAGTTCCCTCAATGTTCACTGGTGGACTGTCTTGGAGGTACTGAAAGATGATGGAAATATACTCCAGAGATGTTAGATTATTAAAACTGTGGAAGAGGGATGAGCCTGAAGCCACGACAATTGTTATTGCCTTTGTCTTCATGGGCCTTTGGATTCTACTTCTCTCAGTTGTACCTCTGCTGCTCTTTCTGTACGTCTTTGAAAGCAGCTGCCTTGTAACTTTTCATTTTCTTGTGATCTAAAATCTTTTTCCCCCATCTATGCTTCTCTGTTCCTTTTGGTTTTGTTTTGCTTGTTTTTTTTTTTTTTCCCTTTGTCTCTGCTTGTTAACCTTTTGTACACCTTTAACTTGGAAAAACAAAACCTTGACATTGTATTCTCCTACACAGCTACACTCATGACTAAAGAAACAAAAAGAAAAAAAGAATTATTTTCCTCTAGTCTGCTACATTTCTGTGAACACTGAAAGCAACATATAAATTAGGCCTAAATTGGCTTTGGTTTGTTGGGATTTTTTCCCTTGTGTTTTCTTTTTTATTCTTTAATAGGTGTCTACACAGTTGCGTTCAGACTCTGAGAGTTCTGCTTAGAGAAAACTGATACTGAAGAGTTGATCTCTGGCTGAAGAAGTTTTGAAAAGTTTTAGAGAATTTTGAGAAAAGCCAAAACAAGAAATCCTCTAGAGATGAGGAAAAGAAACAGTTAAAGTCAATAGTGTTACTCCTATAAAATATTAGTTACTTCTTTTTTAACCAACTTCATCACTCTTTGTGGGGTTTTTCAAATCTCTAGGCAAAAGGGTGGCAGAACAGAAGAGTTGCAGACAGAGGTTATATGTCTTACCTAAGTAAGATATTTTTAGGCTGTGAGTAGGTCTCTAGGAAATGGGTAAATTTTTTTTGCCATCTAGCTATTTTACAGCTATCCTTTCCACCATATGGTGTCCCAAATTAAGCATTTAATTTGTATCATCACTACTTAACCATCATGTGAAAAGTTTCAAGGGATGCTTATGTACAGCTTGCAGATGCTACAAAGAGCCCAGAATCAGATGTAGCAGATGCATGAGGCTGTGGCTAGGGTAAGGTCTTGGATCAGGCAAAAAAGTAATTCTGTTCTGCCTACAGGACTATGGCAATATCTTTGAACAGCAGGATGTTGCCATATGAGCAGCAATGATTAGTCTAGAGCTGGCCCACCAAAGAACTGGGTGTCCAGCTCTGGGGTCATTAGCAAAATAAAGATGAGGATCTGTTACTTCTTGAGGGCCACTACGTTGGTCAGAGGGGTGGAAGTTCACCAGAGGGCTATGAAGACAGGCTATGACAGCAGGGAATTACTCAGAATGGATAAAATTCTGGAATGATTACATTGCAGCCTTCCAGTACTTAAAGGAGCTGCTAAAAAGGAGGGAGAGTAACTTTTTACGCAACAGTGGTAGGAAAGCAAGAACAGTTTTAAATTAAAAGAGAGATTCTTTAGTGTGAAGGTGTTGAGGCACTGGAACAGATTGCCCAGAGAAGTTGCAGATGTTCCAAACTTGTAAGTGCTCAAGGCCAGATTGTATAGGTTCCTGAGCAACCTGATTCAGTGGGTGGCTTCTCTGCCTATGGTTGGAACTAGATAATCTTCAAGGTCCCTTCCAACCCAAATAATTCTATGATTCTGTGTCTCTTTTTTTGCTGAGCTCACATTGCCGCTTCCCAGTGCTGGGAAATCTGTGGTATTCAGGAAAATCTTGTCACTATGCAGGTGCATTATACTTTCCCTTTTTTCCTTCTGGGATTTTAGAGGGGTAAAGGGGGAATGCACCCAATTTATGCCTAAATAAGAACACCACAGACTCCTTACTATTTTGTCCTTTGTGTGATTACAATCCAAACAAGACAGAGCTTAAAGGGAGAGAATTTTTTTTTAGGGCATGAAGCCAGATGTGGGCAATTTTAGTCTGCTGCTAGTAGAAGTGACAGATAAAATTCACTTCCCAAATTTTTATGCATGTCTGGTACAAAGAAAACAAAGGACAATTTAGCTGCTTCCCAGACTGCAGAGCTGTCCAATCTGCTGTTAAAAAACATAGCTGTATTTAAAATCAATTAATATTTTTGTTTTCAGTGTGAAAAACTATTTGTTCTGGATGTTAAGTGGTTGTCAACAATAACAAGTATTTTTGCAGTTCAGCCAGAAAGCATACATCTGCTCAAAAGTGATGGCTGATGCAGCTATTGTGCTGCAGTCATGACAATGACTGAAATAAGGCTATGTGATTCTAAAAGTCAGGTAAAATAAAAAAAATCCCAAAGGGCTTAATATCAGAACAAAAATAACTTAGTCAGACAAGCCTATCCTTCAAAAATTTAAATCCTAGAATATATATTGATAATTATTATTTGGATCACTTAAGCTTCAAAAACTTCAGCTGGAAATGTATAAAAATAATAGTTATCAAAATTTCAGCTGCCTTTAGAATCCTTCTCAGTTGAAATCGTAGTTACCCACCTGACTACACAACAACAGATGTGTTAGTCTCCATGAAGTTTCCTGACCTCAGCTGGGATTTGCTATGCTACACAGATTCATGTCCTTAGGGCCATTTGTACAGATTTTCAGAGGAGCATCTGAAAATGAAACAAATGAAGGCTTTTCCCTCCCTCCTACCCTCCAATTTCCTTTCTTACTGTTTCTTCTTTTCTTCTTTTTCTTTTTCGTTTTTTCTTTTTCTTTTTCTTTTTCTTTTTCTTTTTCTTTTTCTTTTTCTTTTTCTTTTTCTTTTTCTTTTTCTTTTTCTTTTTCTTTTTCTTTTTCTTTTTCTTTTTCTTTTTCTTTTTCTTTTTCTTTTTTTTCTTTTTCTTTTTCTTTTTCTTTTTCTTTTTCTTTTTCTTTTTTTTCTTTTTCTTTCTTTTTCTTTTTTTCTTCCCTCCTCTTCTATCCCTTCTCCTCCCCTAAAATCATTGAGTATTTTCAGTACACTGAAGAAGTTGCTGTAACACCAAAGTGAGACTGATAGCCCAGGATAGATATGTTTGCACTGCTCCTACCTTATGCTCATGAAAGACACACACACAGACACACACAAATATGACCATCCAACATTTTTAATGATTAATGATTATACTTCATTCACTTTTGTTGTTGTTGTTGTTAGGATTATTTTGTTTGCCTTTCCTGGATGATATTTTTATTTTGAAATACATACTGGATTTTAATTTATGAAATCTTATTGAAAAGTTATTACAATATTGTATTTTGATACCTCTGCTCCCAATAGCTCTAATATTATTAGACAGTCAGCAAGATATCTGTCTGTCTTCAATATGAATAACTGAACATTTCTTGTGAAGAATGAAATGCATTTCATTGGTGGAATTGCATGGAAAAATTCTTTAGCAATATGGAAAAGGCTCTGGGACCTTGGATGTCAGTTCTGGGAGAAATGAATTTATAGGTAGTGCAATCTCTCTCCTCAAACTGACATTTAAGATCCCAGAGGTTTTCTCAGTAACACTGAGGATTTTCTTTTTTTCATGATTTTCCAAAAATTATAATTCACTCTGTGTGTAGGATTCTGAAAAATTTCATGCTCAAAGCAATAATGACAAACTTGGGCTTGAAAAATGACCACCTCTCATTCAATATTACTGAAAACCTTTTGGATTTAACAGTAATTTGCTTAAGAAAGCTGGAAGAAGCTCTTTTTAGTGAAAGGCAAAGGAGACCAGAGTTCAAAAATCAAATGGCTACATTTACTTTTTATTGAAACCTCTTCTATGTGTTCAGAATGGGTAAATGAGTCAGTCTTGAAAAATAAGCTGCAAAGTCTCCATACATCTAAATTAGACAGCAGATCATTGTTTTTACGTCTCCTTTTCATTTTATTTATTACAGTAGCTCTCATATAATTACCTACAGTTCTCAAAGATATTGCCCAAGCCTACACATTTTTCTCAGACAATATTGTGAGTTTCCTGAGTTCCCTTTCTTAAACACAGCAGTCAGTCTAAGTCTATAGGAGTTTGATATTAGTTTGAATGAAGACTTTGCTTTGTCTCACCAATTTGGGATAACTTTACTATCTCAGCCCAACCAGTGATTTCACTTGAACATAGAAGAATGTCCATATAACAATCCTTTCTTTTTCCTCCACATATAATACTCTAATATTCAGGGCCTTATATATTGGCCTTTGCAGAAGTACATCCCTTAAAGAAGCTTATTATTAGCCAATTTGATTCTGAACACATTTGGAGATCAAAAAATCACAGAATCACCAAAGGATTGGAAGGGACTATCAAGGATCATCTATTCCAGCTCTTGGCCCTGCACAGCACCATCCCCAAGAGTCACATCCTGTGCCTGAGAGCATTGTCCAAGTGCTTCTTGAACTCTGTCAAGCTTGGTGCTGTGACCTCTTCCCTGGGGAGCTGTTCCAGTGCCCAGCCACCCTCTGGGTGAAGAACCTTTTCCTAATACCCAACCTAAACCACCACTAGCAGGACTTCAGGCCATTCTCCCAGGTCCTGTCCCTGGACACCACAAAGAAGAGATCAGTAACTCCCCCTCCTTTTTCCGTCACAAATAAGTTGTGTTTGAGCTGAGGCTGCCACAGCTCAGAGCACAATAAGACAATCTCCTCCTTTACCCACTGGCCATGCTGTGCCTGATGCACCTGCAGGACAGGGTTGGCCCTCCTGGTTGCCAGGACACTGCTGACTCATGTTCAGTTTGCCATCAACCAGGACCCCCAGGTCCCTTTCCATGGCACTGCTCTCCAGCCTCTTATTCCCCAATCTGTCTGTACATCCAGGGTTGCCCCATTCCAGGCGCAGAATCCAGCACTTGCCCTTGTTGGACAATATGGGTGATGATTCCCCAGCCCTCTGATTTGTTGAGGGCCTCCCTGCCCTCAAGGGAGTCAACAGCTCCTCTCAGTTTTGTATCATCTGAGAATTTACTTAATATCCCTTCCAGTCCTGTGTCCAAATCATTTATGAAGATGTTGAACAGCACAGG
This sequence comes from Lonchura striata, assembly GCF_050655825.1. Classification (NCBI taxonomy): domain Eukaryota; kingdom Metazoa; phylum Chordata; class Aves; order Passeriformes; family Estrildidae; genus Lonchura; species Lonchura striata. The sequence goes on along the minus strand of NC_140703.1, from coordinate 59,722,741 downwards.
GCCAAGGATGGAGCCCTGTGGAACCCCACTAGTGACAGGTCTCCACTCTGATGTCACCCCATTCACTACAACCCTTTGTGCCCTTTGCATGATGTGTTATCCAGCTGTGAGCTGGACAATTTGTCCAGCAGGATCCTGCGAGAAACTTCATCAAAAACTTTACTGAAATCCAAAAATATTACATCAACTGGCTTCCCTTAATCAGGTGAATTTCATCGTCATAAAAGGAAATTAGTTTTGATAAGAAAGACTTTTCACTCATGAAGCTGTGTGGGCTGTGACCAATGACTCTGTTGTCTTTTAGGTCTTTTTCAACATCTCTCAGGATAATCTTCTCTATAACTTTGCCAAGAACTGAAGTGAGACTGACAGGCCTGTAGTTTCCAGGATCCTTCTTCTTGCCCTTCTTGCCAATCAGGACAATATTTGCTAGCCTTCAGCCAGCTGGGACCTCTCTGGTTTCCCAAGACTGCTGGGAAATAATCAAGACAGGTTTGTCAATTGAAAGGTAAAACTTAATTTTAGTGGAAACTCTGAGTTTGCAAATCTGTCCAGCTAAATATCTCAGCTTGTCTAAAATCCTTAACCATTAAAAAGCACTCATGTTGTAATGTCCTCCTTTAAGTGCATAACTTTGAATGTAGCATCTTCACGTATTATAGCAGAATAGTGAAAAAGGTAACTTCACAGATACTTTAGAGAGATAACTCTATGTTCAGTAATAATTAAACTAATTAGTAGAAAACTTGTAATATTACATGAAACTCAATTAATATAATAAACAGCAATAAATAAGTATCCCACATTTTTCAGATTAATTAAAAAAATATTCCATTGGCACTGATTTGCCACATATAAACTGCTGTTTTTTAAAAGTTGTTTGGTGGTGGAATAAATAACGGAAAAAATATTGGCCTGTCACTTGAAGGAAATAATTAGATAGCAAAAAATTGGTAAAAATTATGTGATGAGAAGAGCCCATCTTCCAGTTCAATCATTTAATCAGCCTGGTTCTTTTCTTCTGGATTTTCCTATCAAGCTAGAACATTGTGGTTTTAATATGTAATATATTGTATAGTAACATCATTCAGTGTTCATGCTGAATATGGAAACTTTAAAACATCACATGTGGATACATAACAATGTACTATTAAAATACATTAAGATAGTCTATTCAAAAGCATCATTCTATGTATGTGTAAATGAATAAGTGAATCAATTATTTCAGATCAGCTGTCAAATAAGTAGAAAGAATAATTTCATTTCATCATAAAACAGTGCTGGCAGAGTTAGGTAATATGGCATTTTGCTCAGGGAAATAACTAGAAGTAAAGGTTTATTTCAAGTACAGAGATATATTTCCTCGGCTGAAAAGATTTTATTTTGAATTATTTTTACTCTTTTTTATGCTGTTCATGTTGTTATTTTGTATTTACTTAATTAACAACTAAACCATCAAAACATTCATGTTTTCTTCATACACAAACCTTTTTTGTTAAAATCATTGAAATAACTTTGTATTATTTTGGAAATTATTTTAATCTTACCTTCCTCACACCCCAACATGGATTTATTCTGGGGAAAAAAGTATCTTGTGAAAAAATACTAATAAATACTTCCCTTCTAATAGTTGAACACTTATGACAGTATCTCGGGACACTGACATCTGTCCCTAGCAGAAGGATAGCCAGCAGAAAAATCTCCTTTATATGTTGCTGAGGTATCACTGTAGGTTAAGTTCAAATGCTAAAGTCATCCCTCACCTAATGCTTTTGAAGTGACTTAAACTGTGATCAGGTTTTAGCCATGGTGGCTACAGAAGCAGTTGTGCTTTGATCTCACAGCTTTTCATTACTTGGAAGTTCACAGTGTTTAGTGTGCCTCTAGCATGGTACAAGAGAGAAAGTACCACTCTCTCATCCAGCACATTCAAAAAGTTTTGTCTCTCACACTGAGGCAGCTTTGTTAACTTCAGTGAGACTGGCACAACTGAAAGAGAAACCAGACTAAGAATTACCCTGTTGCTCATACTTAGTTGCATATATTTCTCTATGTCTGTAAAATGCATCACATAAAAATGTACAGCCTGACCAACAGTGATATATAGTGTCAATTTAATGCAGTGCTTTGCACTTTGCATTCCTCCCTCCAATTCCTATTATAGGTGGTCATCACTAAGCTTGGATTCAAGGTAACAAAGATTTTCCTGGCAGCGATGCCTTTTTCTAAGCAGACTCCATGAGTAATTGTGTGGGCAGCTTTCGAGTTGCCTGTGGGTCACTCATGATTGGACTGCTGATGAGAAATCTGAGTTACCTTCTCCCCTTGCATGTCATTTCCTTTTAATTCACTTTGATTCAGGGAATATATATATATATATATAATCTTGCTATGAATAAAAATAAGCCCCTGTAAATCCAGTTACTGCAACTGTACAGAGACTGGCCTGTTTTAAGACAGTACAGGAATATGTGTAAAACCCTTCAGATGTACAGGTTTCATGAAGCTTAAGGATATCTCCAACTTTTGATGTCTATCCCCACAATTTTTTTCTGATGTATACATCAGGGGCAAAATACACACACTTTTTCCTTTGATTGTATGAAGACACACATTAGTTTTAGACTAATAGGATTAAAATTATTTTTCTTTTTGAAAAAGTCTTGCATTATAATGTAAAAGCTGTAATTTGGAAAGGTCACAATCCTATATTTGGAATCACTAAAATGTTAGTGGATAAAACTCATTTTTCATCCTCAAATTTTTCATTTGTTGCTTTCAATAATGATATTTACATTTCCATTCTGATGGAATAAAAAAGAAATTATTGTCTCTTTCAGTAAAATGGACAGAGATAGGAAGCCAGATAATTGCTGTGTGCTTGTACCTAACAAAGAGGGACAATAGCAAAATGTAATCATTTGGAACTAAAACTGTATTTAGCTGTGAGGAATACTGATAGCACGTGGAAGATGCAGGATGATTTCTGCATTTGCTTTTGACACCACCAGTCTTCTGAGCAGAACACAGTGCTGTTTGTAAAAAGAAAAGGTCTCTGCCTGGAGCTCACAGGGGTTTTGAGTGAGCTTAGTAGCCACTGATGTGTGGTTTATAAATAGAAAACTGCTTTAACAGAGTGTGCCAATGTCAACTCTGCTATCTGTTGTGTCTCATGGCACTGACAGGGATTCGCAGCACCCATCTCAGTTTTCTGATGAACAGGAATATGGAGTGTCTGAGGAAAGACATGTGAAGGCAGGGTAAGAATGGTAGAATTTCTGATTCATTATGAAGAAGATTAAAAGGAAACTATACATATTCAGTTCTACCATAGAATGAATATATACAAAGAAGGTAAGGCACAAATTGTAGCCTTGAATCAAGTGCAGCACCCATGAGGTGAGTGACAGCTTTGCAACAGGATCCTGTGTACAAGATTTCACCCCTAATTATATTCTGAAGCACCTGGGATTATAGAGGTCAGTGTTTCAGCTTTTCTTATTGATATTTAAGGGTGTTGGCAGCCCCTGTCAGGTGCACAGAGTTCTAGTGCTTCCACTTGTTCTGGAATAGCAATTGGATTAAATCACAAAGCAGCACTAAAAGCATGATAATTTTAGGTGACTCTTCTTAATAACCACATCTGAGTGAGCTGCACACTTGCTATCTGTCTGTTGTGGGATTCTTCAATAGTGAGGCTGGTTTTGTATTTTTTCAGTACTTAAAAATGTAATATTTTATTCATAGGAAATCTGCAATCTGGCAATTGCTCAGGACAGGAACAACTATTGTTTTATGAGCCTTACAACTTTGCCCAACATATGTTTGAAAATCAAGAAGGAATAACATATGTCGAGGGATTCTGCATTGTAAAAAGTCTTATGAAAGGGAAAAGATTACAATGACGCAGAATGAGAAAGTCTATTAAAATGAAAGGAATCCCATGAATATTCAGTCAATAACTCTTGTCACTGCTGATGTGCAATAAGAACTCCTGAGTACTGAGCAGTATGGGTTAGGTGTGGAAAGACAGATAGTACATATTTATACCCTTCAGATAGTTTGGCACAGCAAATATACATTAAAATTTAAAAGACTGTTGTCAAGTACATAGCACATTTGAATCCATGTTTGCTTTCAACTTGTGTTGCACAGGATGGGCATAATATTATTACAGAATGCTGTTCAATATTCAATTTTTTTTTAAGCAGGCTTTAATGCTAATTTCCTACTTCTTTAGCAGCTGCTGACAATAAAGGGTATCATTCAACATCAAATGTACATCTTGAGTGAGAGATAAAAGGTCAAAAATATATGGAAATGTCCACTGAATAGAGTGAAGATTAAAATTGTAGCAGGCCTAGTTATCTGTGTCTTACTCCAGATGCTACACTTCTGCATTTCAAGATAAGCAGAATTTAATGGGAAGCCTTATACTGCTGTTTTTTTAAAAAATATATATCTATAACACAGGGTTTCATTTACTTTCAATAGCATTTTTATGTCTTACCACATCTGTAAAATTGTATGATACTGCTGTTATGTTGAATAAATTTTATCTGGCTTAGACAATTAAATTATTTTTAAAACATTGTTCTTCATACATAAGAACAGAATATTAGCTATTTAATGAACCATGTGAGAATTTGAAATTTCTGCTTCTCTAACAATTATGCCTTGCAGTTGTGTATCTGAAAGAAGGGGGAAAAATAGAGATGAGTAAAGGTTATGCCTTTGACTGAAATATTCCTAAGAGTAGATACTTCTGATTAACTGAGAAGGAAAGCAAAATAAAAAAATCAGCTAAAGGAGAGACAAAACATATGCTAGACATTACTCTGAAAGTAATTTATAGACATTTACCTTTCTTGACTTTTACTGACATCCCTGAGTAGGTAATGCAATTCTACAGTACACTCCAGCACAGAAATGTGAGCACCAGTTTAGAAAGAGCACAAGTTAACAGTGTCAAATTATTCATCTTTTGAAAGGCATCTCAAGTAAATATTTTATAAACTTAAGTTTTGGGATTAACATCTCCACCCTCACCAATACTATACCTGAAGGTGTTCCATCTTGTTTCAACATACAAGAGTCTGGTGGGGGCAGTAGGTCCACACACATACATGTTTTATATAATCCTTTTACCTGAAGCAACATGCAATGTATTTTACAATAGATGTATACCATTAGATGTCTCACAATAAAATAGAGCCAATAAGTGTAAATTTTAAATGAAATAAATATTTTTTTCTCATTGTTAAACCACTAAAAATGAGGGTATCACTCAGTACATATTCGAAAAATATCAAAGCGAAGCCTTTTATTTATGCTTTGTATCCAAAAATTTGATCTGGTGGTAAAAACATTTGAAAAAGACTTGAATTGGATCAGTTTGTCCTGTGTAGCAATAGTCTAACTATTTGAAGCAAAATAACCCCCCTTATTTGAGGCGGTAGTATTTATTATGTAAACACAAGCACATATTAAATGCTACTTGACCTGAAATGAACAAATAATATACAATAATACTTGTTTATGTTTTCCATTATTTTCACTAGCTTATTTGAGTAAAATCTTTAATGTAATTTCCTAGAAGTAAATAAAATCACATGTTCTGTAATGCAAAGTTATCAAACATATAAAATGACAATGAAAATAAGAAAAAAATGAACCCCATGAACTCTGTAAAGAAACAAAAAAATCACATAAATTATATGTCCATTTTTAATAATTTTGTATTTTCTGTAGACATTGAATAGTGGGGTAATCATGCTTAATTTATAATACCTGCCAGGATATCAATATTGTGCAATGCTGGTACTGAAGAGAGGATGATTATAAATGTATGAAATTCAATGCTAAATGCAATACAAAAAATGATTGATTCTGAATTTTGCCATCACCTGCTATGCTCTGTATAGCCTCTGGCTTTCAAAACCCATTTGGCTGAGCTGTGTTTCTTTTTACTCTTGTGCTGTTAAAAGAATAAACTGGGAAATCTTCCTCTTCTGTCCCTAAAGCTGGTTTGTTTGTTTGTTTGTTTCTGTTTCAAAGCAGCAGACCAGAGCATAATTGTTTGGCTTAAGTAGTAGTGGTGTCTGTGCTGGGAGTATCACCTTTTATATCCCAGATGTTGAATGGAAAAGGAAAGGGAATTTCAGCACCACCAGTGGCAATGTGTGAGGCAGCCTCCAACACAGGATGGAGGCCTCCAGCAATTACTCAAACTCCCCTATGAGATCAGATAACCTGCAGAGAAAGAGGCAGCCAGAAAATACAGAGCTCAGATTATACTTCTCTTTCACACAACACTTTTATTAGTACCACAATACTTTCTAATATTGAAATAGTTATTCTGATTCCAATAATGTGTGAGATTTAGATGGTGCTGTTCATTAAATATATGTATGTTTCTGGATGCTCAACTAAAACATATACTTAATGATGGACAGATAAAAAATACTTATGCATGTATGTTAGTATGTGTTTATTTTAAAGAATCTGGTTTTTTACTCACCTAGTTGCAAGAGCATTTTCAAACTTAGTGGGTACAAACTCCTGAACACATGTAGGTGCTACCTATAATATTTATCAATAGTTTCTCAACTACATTCTTGTCTGACTCACCTGTATGACATCCCATCACAGGATGTTAGCAATACCTCTGGTCTGAATCTGTAGAGTTGCATAGATTTCATATAGTCAAATCATCACACAAAACTCTAACCAACTGTTGAAGAAGTCACCACTCAAATATAGGCAACCGTGTTCCTGCACAGAGCCCACTGGGCAGAGATTACCTGAATCAGGAGTAAAACATGGGTAAAAAGATTGTATTTACACACACAATTGCATATAAAAAGCTAAAGAGAGAAGCATATACCTGATTACATATTTGTTTATTCCACATGAAGGATCCTTCAGTATGAATTCTGTCTTGGAGCTAATGTACAAGCCCAGTCAGTTGCATGGTTATATCTTCTTGTAGGTGAGCTGACAAAGAATGAGGCTACAACAGCTAGACAGGCTTGTTTTTGTTGTTGCTGCCCAATGCAGCACCAGCAATTATACAGTGCTGATTGACTCCAGCCACAGAGCACAAAAACCTCTCAGTCTTCTCAGCTCTCACTGATGACCAAAATTCAGGAAAGCAACTCATGCATCTGAATAGGGAGCTGGTTGTTTAGAACCCAAGTAAAAAAAAAGTGGAGGAAAAACAAAGATTTAGACACACTTTCACTCTGAATTTAAAATTCACACTCCAAAATAAAGCTGTCTCAGAAGGCTTTCTTGCTTGATTAATCTATTTACAATACTTGAGTTCTATGCAGTTTTTCTTTAGCTCAGATTGTTTACTCAGACTCTTGTGAATCCTCTATTCAGAAGTATGCTGTTTCAGGGGAAAATGAAACATGTAAATCATGCATCTCTTCAAGACAATACAGAAGTAAGCTGAGAATAGTTTCACACATGATCTACAAATTCATAGCACAAATGCTAGTGAATTGATGCTTTTTGAAAGATGCACAACTTGCTCTGGGCATAAGTGTTAGGTCTGACACTTCCCCGAAGTACCATTACTCTGTGAACATTCAGTGTGGTCACCACAGAAATTCCCAAATAACAAGTGATTTCCCTGGTTAATATCAAGTTGGCTACTGGAGAACAAGAAAAGATGCTATTAGTGAGCACATTGTGAAGAAGAATTAGGAGGAATAAATATAACTCAACATATTAAGTTATATTCCTAAAAGAACCAGATAAATTAGTGCAGCATCCCATGAACTCTCTCCCCTCAGCCAATTCCCAGGCCCATTGCTCTGGAAAGACTATAGAGTTCTTTACTCCTGGGGGAAAAGACAAAACTCCCACATGGACTTCTGCCTCACTGATCCTGGTATTTCACATCTTCCCCCGGTTTCTCCTTTCTCTGTTTCCTCACTGGTGGCTGTCCCCCCCTCCACTGGAGACCAATCCCCTTTGCCCTGCCTATAGCTCCACCACGCACCCCTTCCCCTTTTGAAGTTGTCTGCACCACGTGGTTGCCTTCTTTCTTGCCAAATTCCCTTCAGCTGCCACATGTGACACTTCACTGAAATAAAACCTTGCAAAAGGAGCCTTCCAGCCCTCTCTTGCTAGAGCCAGCTGTGGTGAGTGTTACATGTGGATCTGACTGTGTTTCCTGAATGTTAACCCAATATACTTTTCTAAAGGAGAGGTTTGTTGAGAACAGATAATAGGCAGCAGCACCCACCATCCCACTCTCACGTTTTATTAGACATATGTTGCATCTGAAAAGAGCAAGAAGGAAAAAAAATTATCCATTGTTGAGCCAAAACTTTTCCAAAATTTTGGTCCTATAAGGTGTGCTACCCATTGGAGTAGCAGAGGACTTGAGGAAGCATGTGGTGATGTCTCCAGGGAAAAAAAAATCTCTCAAAATCAAAAAGCCACATAAAAGAACATACAAGTACCCAACAGACAAATGCTTTATGCCTCTTGGAAGGGTTTTCTTACCTTTAGGAAGGAGAAGAAAGAAAACTTTGATTGTTTTGGGAGCCACAGAATGAGAAAAAGGATAGATAGAATATGCAAACCCACTAATCATTATGGGCAAAACTAAACACAATAAAACATTTTGAACAGAACTCCAAAGAGCATCCATCCATCCATCCATCCATCCACCCATCCATCCATCCATCCATCCATCCGCATACATGCACATAAAGGACCATTTCTACCTTCAAGGCTGGAAAACAGAAAATATATAGAGGCCAACACTCCTTCTATACTTCCTTCATTCAGAAGACAAGGCACGCTCAGCTAGTGCATACAGTGAATGCCTTAATGAGCAAGACCCAAAATTCCCTGGGTGCTAGAAGCTGTGTTGATCTTCCAAGCAGTGATGGACTTTATCTATTGTAGATAATCATCTGGGGGCCACCTCTGCAGTCCATGCCACAAAAACCATGCTACCTAAATGCAATATGGATGTTAGCATTCATTGCACATGTGGAGGTGATTTATATGAATGCAGCAACATGCAAATTCATGTAGAGCTGGTTTATTGAATGATGAGTAATTTAAATCCTTGAGAGTCTGATTTTTATTACACAGTTGTAAAAAACTTTAGCTCCTTAAAGTCCATTTCAAGGAGGTTACACACAGTACTATATTACCAGAGAAAAATATAATATAGAAATATAAAACAAATAGTCCACACGTCATCTCAACTTAAGGAAAAAATATGTGGTTAGAGTAGAACAGCTTTTTTTTTTTTTTTTTTTGGGGGGGGAGTGGCTTATCTCCCATTAGTATGCATTCTGAATGTAAATTTGAACACCATTTCCAGAAGCTGAAAATTCCCAAAGTACCAAAAATTTGCCAGGGCCTTCAATACAAAGTAGAAGGTGTAATATCCTGATAAATAAACATCATATAAAAGGTGAAATGAAAATTATAAATCTGAGTCATGGGAGCTTCAGATGATTTATGCCAGGTGAAGGTCATGTTCATATAATTGAAACATTCACCATTAGAACAAATTTTTTTTCTCAGGTGGTATTCAAGCTATTCTTCCTCAAAATACCTCAACTGCAACATGTCACCTGCAACAACAATTCTACAGCATTTTTTGCCTGAGGATGGCCTTTGCAATGATAGATATATCTTTGTATTCATACCTGGCAAGCAAACACAGCTTCTTCCAGAAAGATTCTTTTCTTCTGTTTAAATGTCAAAAGTAGCCTACAAAACCAAACTATTGCCAAACTCAGACTGTATGAATGTCACAGTGATGCATGCTACATACATACTGTTTACTCATTTTTTATGCATGTCAAATTCTGTCAGATTCACCTTAAAGAAATGCTATATTTCAGACGCAGCTACCTGCAGCCTACAGTAAAATAATTCTTAATGCTCTCTGTGGGTCAGCAGTTGCCATTTTCCCACCATTAGGATTAATAAAGGCACTTTGCACACCTGTTTCTCAAGTTTTAACACATCTGCGTTTCTACTATCAGAAAAATGTATTGCTAAAATATTTTGGACACCTTCATTCAAATTATTATTTCCCTCTACATACAGTTAACATGGGTGATTTTTGTTGTGTCTTTGATATAACTGCAAATTATTTTTTGTAAATATTTTGTACCCATGTAAACCCAAAGCTTATAGTCCTGTGTTTATATGGATCCAAATGGAATCACAACTTCCTAAGAACAAAAGGAGTGTGAGTTGGTACCTGCTTATAATCATACCACTCTTGTTATAATTGAACATAGTAAAATAAAAAATGTAATATTCTTTCTAATCAAGAGATTATTTTTTGAATGTGTGTGCCATTAGCTTCTCTTTTGGTGTTTGTAAATTACTGCTTTAACTAAAGAGTCAACTCCTGTTGGCATCAAAAAAAGCCACAAATCCTCAATCACACAAATACTTGTATTACCTTTAGGTACCAAGGTCATTGAGTGTGGGCTGCAGAGGTGGCCCATCATGATAATCTAAGCTAGGTAAAGTCTACCATTAGGTGGAAGCTTTCAGTGATGCCCACTGAGAGAACCAGAGACAATGGACTCTCACTGTAATACAGGAAGTTCCTTCTGAACTTCAGGAAACTTTTTTCACTGTGAAAAAAGTAAGATCAGGTTGACTGAGCAATGACACAGCTTATCATGGAGGGTCCCTCCTTGGATATGTTCAAATGCCTTCTTCAACCAGAAACACTTTAACCAAATTTTTTTTTTTTTTCAACCACTCATGTTCTCTGAAATTCAAGCAAACACACTGACTTTGTGGTCAGTGGTTTCACCATGGTATTCATGGTGGTGAGGGAGTTATCGCAACAAGTTGCCAACATCTGAAGTCTCTTTATTGGAAGGAACAGGGTGCTCATGCTGATGATTTTCTCTTCCACAATTCATTTTTGTATTCTGTTTCCACATATAGGGCCTTTTGCAACTTTCTTTTCTTCAATGATATGAAGCTCCAGACTGCATCCCAGTTTACTTTTTGTGGTGCCTTTTACATATGTCAGATAATGTTTCTTTGTGTCTTTTGTTACCCCTAAAACCAGTTTGTTCCACTCTAGACCTGTGTTACTTTTTAAGTGATCATCACTGAGCTAGTTATACATGTGGGGTCTCCAGTACGAGGGGAAACTCAGTTAGATTTGGGAGCTCAAAAGAGGTAAGGCTGTTGGAGCTGATTCCCCCAGCTCCAGATCCCCAGCTCCAGCAGTAGTGAGGCTTAGTGGGATGAGCTTGGGCAGAGTGTTCCTCAGGAGTGTGTAATTTGGATTCCTGCCTCCCTGTGTCCCTGTGATCCTCTGATCCTGTGGATGTAGGCCTTTAACATGGTGATGATTCCTATGGTGGGCCTCAGAGGAACCAGACCAGAATTTTAGCTTATCCATCCACTGTTGTCTCTTCCCTCCTTTGTGGGCACAGATGAGCTTTTTCTACTCAATCTCACATTTTGTGACCCATTCCTTCCCACCGCAGAGCTGCACTGTCTGCTGCATCCTGTGCCTCTGATTCTGCAAACCTATACTGTCCTTCCAGGCAGAAATATCTCTTTCTACCTGGAAAATCTCTTGTTACCTATATATCGAACTAGTACCACAGAAATATAAACAACAGTAACCCAGATTATATGTTGATAATCCATAGTTAGAAAAATGCTTCCACACTGAAATCAAGTGAGGCCTAGAGGCAGGTCAAAAGAAACACACTCAGAACAGACTTGACAAGCACTTTTCCTGGTCCTGGGCAGACTCAGGACAAAGTTTATGTCCTAACACTGGCAATATTGTATTATGAGGTTACATGGTTGCACTTCATCACAGTAAAGTGATCAGGAACATGGAGTCCAGTCACCCAGACTGCATCTTTCAATCCACATCACTCAGTAACAGCCCTTTGGATATAGGCTCTGGAAAACTTCTAACTGGGTAATCAACTATTCATGACTTTCCAGCCTAAGGACTCTCAGAGCACTGCTTTGTGATTTACAAAGAATTTCTGTAATCCCCTGGATGTTGACTTTCCCCCCTATATCCTCATGCTTTATAAACTTCGCCATGCACTTTAAAGGCCATATTCCCTGCTGCATTATGGCCTTTGGAAAACAGATCTGCATGGATGGGTGAAGGCAAACATTAATTCCTCTGCTTGTCCATAACCTGAAGAATGTGAATCAGCACCTCTTTATTCAAAGATTTGTGTCTTCATCAGTGTAGTGCTGTAGCTAATGGCAGCAAATTCAGAATATATTAATACCAAGGAAATCCAAATAATTTCTCTATAGAGGTGTAAATCTCCCATACTAGAGCAGAATGACATGTCTTTATCAGAGACTCATCTGTTTTTACTATCCATGTAGACAGAGGTAGGTCTGAAGATACACAGCACCAGGATGTGTCTTCCAAATTACTTTTCAAAATGATTAGCAGGAGGAACATGTTCATATCTGGGCAGTAGATGGAATAACTGGGCATTTATAAATCACCATTTATTACCACTATGCCTTGTAAAAACTCTGTGTTTCCATCAAGTTGACTGAAGAAATACTAGCAACTGCAGTCCTGGTCTCTGGACAGCCACAAGGATAGAAAATACAATTTTTTTGATGCTCAAGGACCCACATATTAAAAGACCAGGAAACAATACTGCTGATTGCCAGTAAGGTTCCAGCTACTGATTCCTTTTCTCATTTTTTTAGCATTTTTCTTCTCAAATAGTAATGATGGATGATTTAAAATGTTACACATAAAAGTAAAGGTCTTGTGGGAATTTGTAAAACAGCTTCCTACTTGCTAAGAGCATCTATAAGCAAAAACTCTTAACAGTAGACTCGTAACAGAGTTTACCAGAGCTAGAAGAAAGATTTCAATCCTAACTCTACACTTATACAATATGTAGAAAATATGGGCAAAGATCTTTATATTTATAGGAGTTGATATTGCCACAAGAACTTTAACTGGGAATTTGTATTTGCAAATTTTTTTGTCAGTTAATTAGCCTTCTTAAAATGGGCACTGATTATTAACTTAGAAAATAGTTGAACAAGTAGAAATAATGCAATATCCTATAGAATGCCTTTGAACTAATGGAAATTCAAAGTTTATAAATAATGTCAGTGATTTTGATTGTTTTAAATGTCTACATCTGGACCTTAGAGTAAACTAGCTACTTTGTCTGTCACAGGACTGTAAAAAATTGACATATAAGAGGACCTATTTAACTTTTCATAAATAATTTTTGAATAGCTTTAAAAGCAAATTAGAATACAGACAGTTTTCTCTCTTTGAGTAAGTGATATAACAAGGCATTTTCATCTGGTTTGGTCAAGTCACATCAAATTATGTCACATCACAGAATGTGTTTAACCTAAAGTAATGCAATAGAAGTGAAATATCTGCATCAAAAATTAAAGGAGTAATTTAAAATAAAATGTAAAAGAACTGAAAGAAAGTAAGAAATATAATGCTTAGATTTTCTTTTTCCAAACATACCTCTGCTTTCTTGTCACAGAGAGATGTCCCTGTATTCTCAGAGTAGGTAGCAGGTACTTCATATCCAGATGGCTACAAATAATATTTAAAAAAAACCCAAACAAAAAAAACCCCAAATACCAACCTCATCCCCACACCCCTCCTTACATTTCCATTGAAATGCCACTTACTTTTTTCTTGTAATGGGTCTTGACAAGAAGATGTTCATGCTGTGTGACTTTGAAAATGCCCTTTTCTGGCAGACAGCTTTCCTGCCAGTGCTGCTCTTTGCTGGCTTTAAACAACAGGAACAGGGCCCAATTTAAAGTCCAGAAATTAACTAATTTGAGACACACAGGCTCCCCATGAAGCAATTGTTGGCTTGTATGGACATAGTGTCTTTATTATTCCATAGATTTTGAAGAACTTAAATATTCAGTGACTGAGGTCCATTCTTTGTACTGTCAGTAACATATGTGATGTGATTGTGCAAAGAAAAGAAAATGCAATTCTGTTTTGGAATATATAGTGTGATATTCCAGCCCACACAGATGGGAATGCACAAAATATACATATATATTAGGATTAAATGATATCCTGTGGAGATGAGTTGGACAGGTTTAAAAGAAAGAGAAATTTTCAATAGCCTTTGAACAGGATACTCTGAAGATGTGAATATATGCTTTATTAATCTTGGTCAAAATATGAAGATTCATTCTCTGCTTCCTTTGAAGAATTTTCATATTTCCTACCCTCCCCACTAGCTGGTACCTTATTTTTGTTCAAATTATTGGGCAACTTTGGTACTTCTCCCCCAAGCAGTTTGCATAAGTGTGCTAGAAATTCTTGCTACCTGTCAAACAGAATACATACTTTTTATTCTAACAGTGGGGGAGCAATAGTAGACTAAGGAATAAAGGAAAGAAAATAAAAATAATGATAACATTTCACACTTTAATATCTATGGAATTATTCTCTAAAATTCATTTGGAAAAAAAATAAAAGCTATTGTTATTGTTCTATATTTTAAGGTTACCGATCAATTTATGATTTCATTTTTTTCCCCTAGGTTCCTGCTAGTAATACAAAATCCTCTTACAAATTAAGGATCTGGCAACTGAAACCTCAGATTTCTGAAACTGTAACCCCCTTCCAAATGAAGACCTGTACATACTCAACTCAAGACTGAAATATTAAAGACAAAGCATAATGATCTTGATTATTTAGAAGGTAAACATTTTTAGACTATAACTGTAGCAGTGAGAGTGCTTTAGGAGAAATAAGATCAATCCCCTAAAATGTAGGTCTTAGATGTGTTGATCAAATTTGTGCCTCAATTTGTTTTCTAATCCAGCCTTATCTTCCATGCACTGTGCTTCCTCATGGACATAGATTTAGACTGATCTGAGAGGTGCCTTAGATGGAAGAGTCTTTGACAGTTTAGCATTTCTGATTTGTGTTGTTGGCTGAGCACAAGTAAAATCATGGAAAGTATGCATTCCACAAGCATGTCCTACATCCAGCTTTTCTAAAAGACTGGAAGAAACTTTTGAATTCCACTTACATTCCTTCAAGAATTTATATGAAATCTTTCAGTAACCCACAGATAACTACTTCTTCTTTTAGAGTATAAATTTTTCACAGTTTAATACACTGTTGGGATTAAATTTCAATCTATTTTTTCAGGTATAAAAATAGGATGGGCACTTGAGACTAAGTCAAATAGGGAATAAAAGTTTTCATTACAATTTAAAAATATTTGTATTGGACAAACAGCAAAATTTCCAGTGACTGCTATGCTAGACTGTACAGACACTAGTGAAACAGAAGGAGACAAGAAGAAACAGACATGCAGACAGATGATCTGATAACTCTGCCAACTGCTTATTCACTTCTTTTAATAACACCTAAAAGTAACAATCTGCTGTCTAGCTAACAGTATCCAATTTCATTCTGTAATTTTCTCTATGGGTGTGTTGTGTCACATTAAAATACTAAGATATAATTCTGTGGTCCTGATTATCTGTGTTTGATTAAAAAAAAAAAGGCATTTTGTGTGCTGATATGCTCAGATAGTTCCTAGCATACTATTTACAGAATGAAAGACCACAGTGCTGTTTTATTAGAGCAGTACGAATAAACTAGCTTTCCTGACAAAGTTTGAGTCCCATTATATTGGTTCAGCACATTGTTACAATGCATTGGTTTTCATATCAGTATCACAGGATGGCTGAAGTTGGAAGGGACTTCTGGAGGTTGTCAGGTCCAGCCACCCTGCTCAAGCAGGGCCACCTAGATCAGGCTGCCCAGAGCAGTGTCCAGATGGGCTTTGGAACATGTCCACAGCCTCCTGGGGCGATCTGTGCCAGTGCTCAGCCACCCTGACCTCAGCTATTTTTTCACAGTGAAAGGTGTTTCCTGATGTTCAGGTGGAACTTCCTGTATTTCAGTGAGAGTCTATGGCCTCATGTCCTCTCACTGGGCATCACTGAAGAGATCCTGCCTCTATCTTCATACCATCCCTTCATGCACTTTGATAAGATTACCCCTGAGCCTTGTTTTCTTCAGATTACAGAGTCACAGCTTCTCTTCAGCTTTCTTCATATGTCAGGTGCTCCAGTCCCTTCATGTTTTTTGCAGCCCATTTTTCTCCTTTCTCCAGTATATCCATGCTTCTCTTGGACTAAGGAGCTCAGAACTGGACATATGTGTGGCCTCAGCAGCACTGAGTAGAGAATATGTGCAGAAAAGGTGTCATGGTATGCATTACATACCCCAGCTTCATTAAAACATGAGCATCATGGGACAGAATACATCCCTGCATTATTTCAAGCACTTGGAATGAAGATAAAACTTTCACGTGGGTGTTACTCTGCATTCATGTGTTTCTCTACATACACATCTATTCTTGTTATTGTGCGTCTGTTTCCAGTAAACCACTTGATGACCACAAGACTCCTGTAACATTTCAGTTAAAATAAATTGTGAAAGGTTAAGGTATGAGATTAATATGCTGTTCATAAAAGTAATCTCTCAGTTATGAAAAAACAAAGCTTTTAAATCTCCATTATGCCTCCATGGAGGCAAAGGTTGAAATCTGGGCTTTTATCTACTCAGAACCAAAGTAATCCACACAAGAAAGTTAAACATTAGAAATACTCTTACTATAGGGACACCTTAAAAAAAAAGAAACAAAACACCAAAACCCAATCAAACCAAAACTCCAAAGAATTCAAGTATTAAATACCGTAAATATATTTCTAAACAAATGTATTTTTAAGTAGCTTAAATAACTGTACTAGTTATTGAATTCTCTAAAGGAAGTGATGGAGATTTTTTTTGCTCTCCTCTTGAAAAAATGATTTCTTGCTGGTGGTCTCTCCCACTATCCACATAAGTGTTAATATTATATTTGTTCAAGATTTCAAAGGCTTCAGGAAGGGTGAAGTAAAAAAAAAAAAAAAACAACAACCCTCTAGCTGTTTAGAAGCTAGCAGTTATTATTCACTAGATGTCTACATTTCGTTTATGGACAGTAAATAGAGCCATAGCAAGATTAACCTAAAATTGGTGTAGAAGTTCTGTATTTCACAATAATTTCTAGAGGTTCTTATTTTGTGTGGAAGAAGCCTTTATAAAGTACTTAAATGCTTAATTTTTAAATGGTAGCAAGATTTTAAGATGATAGAAGTTAAGTAACATTAATCTCATTATTACTATCTGCTTAGATATATTTTCCTTGAAGTATCCTTATGTAGAATGACAGAGCTAGAAGAAATCTCAAAGCTACAGCATTCCTTCTTTTTTTTTTTTTTTGAACCCCTTTTGTTAGCAAGCTCCAAACACTCAAAGTAATTCAATGTATTTCTTCACTTTAGAATCTGATCAAAAGCCCAAAGTCAATTGAAGGCATCCTGATAATTCAATGGGATATAAATCCTATTAATTTTTCCTCTATTATCCTCATTGCTTTTTCTCTTATTTGGGATACCGAAGACTGGGAAAAAAATGTTATCTAAAACTACTATTTCAGTTCCTCTCCAACAAACAGCTTGAAAAATGATAAAATTTATGAGTTAGGTTTCTTTTTCATTTAGATTTTCTTTTTAAGATGAACATAATATGCCCACATTGACAGTGATAAAATATAATGGAGTATTTTCTTTGCTATGATAAATAGAAACTCAAAAATAACCTTTTAGATCAGAAATTTTTCAATGACAATGTAAAATTTACTTATTTACTGATTAGAGGCATTATAAACTATCCATATGTACTTAAGTGGATAATGGTCTGAATGGTTCCCTGTAGTTAAGATATTGGTATATCAGGTTCAAAATATTTTTCATTAAAAATCCTTTTATGTTATCTACTGTTTTGTTCTCTCATTTGAACCAAAAACTCCTTAAATAAGGCAGTATTTTCACTGCTGAAACAGAGTCACAGTTATGGAGGGGAAATATATTTGGATTTCTCCACATAAATTTGGAAGAGAAAATCCAAGTCATTTTGCTTTGATTTGAAACTCAGATATTCATTTGACAAAACGTTCATAGCACTCCTGCTGAAATCAAGCTATACTAGTGAGCCTAGTAGCTGATCTGTCCTTATTGTTATATTTCCCAAGCTATTGGTAGTAGTACAGGACTTTTCTAATAGATGAAAAGGTGGATTTCTTTGCTTTGTTATGTTTTTGTTCATAAAATCTGTTAAGGTTGAGGAAGGCTTTCATCTTTCTCGGTGATAGAGAATATGAGTCATGGATCATTAGACTGAAATACAGTAATAAAAAGTTGATAGATTCTCTAAGCCAAAAGAAAATAAGGCATGAAATAAGATTAAATATTCCGAAATACCTAAATGACTTAGGAACCTAAAATCAGTGTTTAGATGTATGTTTTTATCTTGAATCCTATATAGATCTGGAAAACAAGAATTATCACTCGCTATTGTCTCTGAATAGTTGTTCTGGATTCCCTGAATGGGACTCATCTCATCTTCCTTAAACATCTACATTGAATCTGAATTAATAAGCCAGGGCTCTCTTTATAGTTGGTAGAGGATAATAGGCACTCTCAGGGTACAGTTCATCTGACCTACTTCAGATGCCTATTTTAGGATAAGAAGAATTGTGACCTAGAAGTGCCTATTTCTCTTCTTTGACTTCTAGGGAGCCTGAAGTGATTAGCTCAGGTGCAGACAGTCCTAATGTGTATGTTTAGCCAAATTAATTCCTCCTTTTTCCTATGATTTATGTCTCTGGGAATTTTGTGTACCAAAGTACTTATCCATACTTATCTGACTTTTCTTCATTAAAAAAAATCTATCTATGCAAAAACATTTCTTGCATTAAAACTCATATTAGTGCTTATGTTTTCACCTTATTACCAGAAGTATAATTAATTTAAAAAGGGATGAAATATAGCAATATAACTCCATATTTAGTCAAGTGAACAAACCCCTCAAAGTAAAATGTAAGTTATTTGAGCTCAAAGACAACATGACATTATAAGTTATGATTAATACTAATAGACTAAACTGCAGGTACCAGCTACATTTTCTCCGGGAGGAGAAAATGAAGTGTTATTTCTCTTTCACCTAACTCCCCATTATCTTTCTTAGCTCTGGTTCCCAAAAGTCACATGCCAAAATCTATATTAAGAGCAAATCCCATTGAAAAAACCCACCCAAAACAGCAGGAAAGAATGTACCTATCTTGTGGGGAGCTCTCCTTGCATATTTTTACTCATCAATTGATGGAATGGAGCTATGGTCACCTCTTGCTCTGACTGACACAGCAGGAAGGGCCACCCGTGATGCCCTTTCACTTCAGGCTGCAGCTGTTCCTAGGTAGCTCTGGAAAAAATAGCCAGAACAGGGAGGTGAACATGGTTATATTGAAGCATTAAAGATAACTTAGTGCTTTCTCTTGTGTCTTTCCTCATACACACACCATTGTTTATGACCTATTTTTCATTGGTCCACCTGGTGTTTTGAAACTTAATATATAATATGGGTAAGTGAGCCCACAATGAACTTCTGAGGCAGGATGTACTACCTGTGTCAAGCAGCATATTTAATCAAATAATGTAGCAGTTTTTACAATTTGCTGACCATCCTGAGGAAGTTCTATGACAGGACTTTGTGTATGGGGTTTTAAAGTTACTAAACACCACTACTTAGTCAATATCTAAGTTCAAAGTAATTTATTAATGAAAAAAGCTAAGCAGACCTAGAAAAATTGCAAAATTTAGTAAGGTTATATCAAAGAATTAAAAAACTTATAATCTGCTTTTATGAGCTTTTGTCTTTCATATTACTTTTGTACCTTTATTATTTATTTTTTTTAAAGATCACTTCTATTTAATTTTCACATTTCTTTCTCCTTACTTTCATTTCAAGTGCTCAGCACCATCTGCTTACTGGATGGACAGTTTTATGCTTGTCTGTTTCACTCTTTGGTTTACTGACTCTTGATTATGTCATGAATGAGGTCTGGGTACAAGACAATTTTTCTACCCTGCCCTAGTTTCCATGGAAAATAAAGCATGGTGGAAGCCACTGCATTCTTCAAAGCATTCAGTCTACAACCCAGAATTTCCTATTTCAGCAATGTGTGTGGCCAGCTAACTAACAGAAGAAGCAGAGAACAATGTTTATCTTTCTAATATTTTTTTTTCCTTTTTGAAATTTGGTTTATATTTACTGCTTGCAGCAAATACTCAGACACCTCGCACCATGTAGCTGTCATACAAGTCAGCCATTATGTTATACCGAATCTTTATTTATTTTGGAAAAGTAAATATTGAAGCTTTATTTGGAGGCAACTACAGAACTGTATTGCTTTCTTATCTACCCCTGCAATTAAATAGAATAAGTGTTTCTGTCCTTTCTAATTTTCTAATCCAAATATATTAGTTGAAAAATATACTGTTTTGATGATGAATAATCTAGAATAATCCAAAACTGAATGATATTCATAATGGAATGTATTCATATGCATTTTTTCTATAATTTTTTTCTGAGATCTGAGGTTTTATGTATAAAAAGAACAAAAAGACATGCTCTGTTAAAAATAAATAACCTAAATCTGAGGTTGAAGATATATTTTTCCATTAAATCACAAATTCTATATATACAGGAGCCATGTATATATACAAGAGTCTACTGTAGATAACTGAGCCAGGACAATGATGTCAGGGAGTTAGTCATTGAAGGACTAAGAGAGATATCAAAATCAACTGTCCTTGTCCTTATGGGGGTCTTCAACTTGCTGAATGTTAACAGCTGTTTACACAGTTGACAAAACCAGGACCAGAAGATTCCTAAAACACGTGTATGAAAACTTTGTAGGAGCTGACAAGGGAATATAGCCTCCTTGATTTGTTGCTCTAAACAGAGGGGATCTCACGAATGAAGAGGCATTTCCTGACTGTCTTGAACAGAGTGACTGTGAAGCAAATTAATTTAAAATCTCTGTTGATGGGGAAGAGTGCCAGCAAAATTTTAAGCCTGGATATGAAGAAAGCAGACTTTGGGCTGCTCAGGGAACTAGTGAGTAAAGACCCCTGGGAAAGTGCTTTTGAGGATTCTGGAATCCATAAGTGCCAGTGATTTTAAGCACCACCTCCAAAGGACGTAGAAGTAGGCAATTCCAAAACACCGGAAATCAAGCAGTTGAGGAAGAAGGCTGGCTTGGCTGGCAGGAGTCTTTTGTAGATAAGGCAAAGGAAAAAATAAAAGTGTGTGCCTAGTAAAATTGGTCAGAGCACCAAGCCTGGCAGAGTTCAGGATGCATTTAGACAACTGTCCCAGGCATATGGTGTGATTCTTGGGGCTGTTCCATGCAGGGCCAGGAGTTGGGTTTTGATAATCCTTGTGGCTCCCTTCTAAATTAGGATATTCTTCGATTCTACATGTATTTATAGAACAATTACCAGCAGGTTTAAAGCAGAGTAGCATGTTCTTCTAGAATTTCAACCTTGGGGAACTTCCTCTTGCTCAGCACCGATTCCTATCAATATCCTTAAGGAAATATATCCATCTTTCCCTTGCTTCCTCTTTGAATGTTTGACCTGGATTCTGTATGAATGATCCATTATTTTCCAGAAAATGTGGCAATCATTTTTCTTTCAATACTATTAGTCTGATGTTGCTTTCAGTTCCATTTAAACAGAAAATTACTTATTTGAGAAGTGGAAGGAAACTGTTATCATTTCCCCATGGTAAATTATACATATTGCCTTGGGAAATAGCATCTTTGTGAATAATCAGGAAACAGGGGCTAGTGGTGAAGTGTTTTTGAGATCAGTCTCTGTCATTTTTTTGTCCTGTTTAAATGAAGATGCTACCAGAAGTTGTAAGGCCACTTTTTAACCAATCTAAAAGATGAACCTAAATATTCACAAAAAGAAAGAGCATTTCTTGGAGATGAGTTGGCAACCAAATCTTAGTTGACAAGGCTTATCAAGCCTAGCCATTCAATTACATTAATCCTTCTTAAATTCTTTTAATAAGGTAATTATTGCTATTATAAACTGGGAAAAAGAAAACTGTGTGCAGAGATGGAGACAATGTAATCAATAATGAAACCTGCATCCTGCCTTCTTTGTTAATCACTCTTGATACCCAAGGGAAAGAATAAAGCAGCATCAGTAACTATATATCAAATGCACAGCTAAATAACATTATCCCATGTTAATGTTCTTCTGTCTAGATATTTGCTCTATAACTAATTGGACAGGCAATTTAACATCTTTATGAATGAGATAATTTAGAATGTTTTCTTACTGCTTAGAATCAATAAAAAAGAAAAACACTTTTTTTCTTTTAATTGATTTAATTAAATGCCTCACCATTTAACCTCCAAAAACTAAATAAAAAAAAATACTTTAGGGAATGACTTCCTATATTTTCCTTTTATGAGTAATGATTTAGTATTTCTCAGATTTTTCCATTATATTTGCATATTTAACAGCTTCTCTGAGTTTCATCAGAGTGTAAAAAATTGCATTTGTCAAAGATATTGTATTTGTCCTGACTGAAAACATGACATCCACTTACTGTACCATTGCATACAGTTAGTGCATCCCAAATGCATGACTTAATGTCTGTCTTTATTAAATTTCACAAGGTTTCTGTAAGTCAATTTTCTAGCTTGTTCAGGTCCCTCTGAGTAACATTCATGCCCTCCCTTATTGACTACTCTGCAAAACTTGGTCTTTCCTCCCTGGAATACACTCATTTCAACATTAATAAAAAGTTTTGCCCCATTATTGATACTCAGAGGAAAACACTGTTAACTGACCTGCAGTTGGACTTTGTACCTGTTGCTTACTACTTCTGAATTCTGATTGCCAGCCCACACTCATCCATGTCACCAGAAATCTCATCAAAAAACTAAGTTTTTACAGAAGTACAATTTTTTATTGGTAAATCTATGGTGACTGTTTGCAATCACCTTACTCTTTTTCAGGTGCCAGAAAATAGCTTTTAGAAGATTTTCTCCATTACCTCCCCAGGGGCAGAGGTGAGGTTTATTGGCATATAGATAGGTGATATGATATTTAGATGTCAAAGTTTTAGTAGTGTAGGCCTTGAAGAGTTGGCACCTATGAGAAGAGCACAGAAGCTGCCCCTATCTCAGAGAAAGCCAGATTCAGCTAGCTCTAAAATGAACCTTCCACTTACCAAAGCTGTCACTCAGTGCCTCTGTAACAAAGTATTTAAAAGAGAGTAAAAAACTGTCTTTCAAAAACTCATAGAGAGAGGAGTGAGAATATACGAGAGAAACAGTTTTGCAGACACCAAAGTCAGCGAAGAACTTAATAAACAAAAGATGAATTAGGGCTTTAATCTTTCATCATCAATGGACAAACCATCCTCATGGACAAACTGTCCTGCAGTTCTCTAGATATGAAGAACTTTCTATCTGAAAATATCCATGTCTCTCCATGTCTATCTAAAACCTGTGGATTCTAGCCATTACTGGGATGGGATCTTCAGGTGATTCAAACAGGAAATGTGGAATCTGTAAGGAGTCAGCAGCTGCCTTGTGAAATAAGACAAGATAATGACCAAATCAAAAATAGGCACCTCCTCTCCACCCAATTTATTCTTGTAATGTACATGTGAGTAATAATAATAATAATGTAATGTTGCCTCAAGAATAAAAGAGATAATGCATGTGATGAATACACCTAGATTCGAGGTTCTGCAGAAGCAGCCTAAGGCTTTATACATCCAAGTTAACTCTACCTAGAGGAATCATATGAAACCATATATGAAAGTAGCAAATTGTTAGAGGTGATGTTGCCTGAAAATTGCTGATCTAAATCAGTTAAGCAGTAGCAAATCTGGTGAATGACTACATCTAAAGCAAAGTCTTGGTGGTGAGACTGAGATATCTGCTTTCCTTCTTAACTGATTATATGACACAAAATTTCTATACATGAAGATGAGGATAGATGCAAACTGAAAATTCAAGTTTATGACATAAGATTTTGTAGTCACATGAAAACCAGATGGCAGAATACCTCTTTTTCAATGGCTTTAATATAAAACTGGGTAGATTTATGCTGGACATATGGAAGACATTTTTATGATGAGGGTTGTGAGGTGGTGGAACAGGTTGTCCAGAGAAGTTGTGATCAAAGGCCTCTTTTGTGACAGACAGCATTCTGAAAAGAAATATATAGAGACTAGAAGAATGAAATATCCTTCAGCTGGAAGCATTCCAAACTGATATATTTGGTCATTTTCAATGCCCAAGTTGGATTAGTGTTTGCCATAATCCTTAGAAGAAGGAGATACTTCAGAGATATGTTAAAAGAAAAATTACAATGGAACTTTGAGAAACAAAAGAACAAAGAAAATCAAAATTACTAATATGAAGCAGATATTTAACAGCCCTTTTGTCTGAATACTGAAGTTTATCAAAACATGAGGCTAAGAAGATAAGGAAAGAATTGCAGGTGCAGGGAATCAAACTTTTCCTGTTCCTGCCTTCTTTGCTGGATATAGCACTAGTTACAGATTTAACCTATAAAGTCTGAGACTGCATATGAACAAAGAAAATAAATTTGGGACAGCTTACAGATGTAGATAGAAAGCTTTTCTGGCATCTAAAATTTTAGTGAAAAAAAACCCTTAAATCACTCAATGATTTAAAGTGAATTGTAAAAACAATTGGAATAAAATTTGGAGACAAAGGCAGCAGGAAGGGTAATGTTGGGAGTCAGATTTTAAAATCTGCCACTGTTTTTATGATAAGTTATTATTAATTAAAATATATTTCAACATGTCAGTTCAGATGATCACTCTGAATAACTGACATTCTGCCTTTTGACCCAGGGAAATACCAGTATAGGTAAAAAAACACCAAAATAAGAACTTGTAATATAAAATATTACACCAAAACACCACACCAAAACTATTCTTCTCTGTATCCTTTTGAATTCCTGTGTTATTCTGAAATTTTGCTTTGCTAAGATGAGGTTTAAACTCAGAGCTAAATCTAATGAAAATAAAAAGAGGAAGAGTATCTTAAAAGTAAAACAAGTTAACAAGGATCATTGGAGAGTTACAAGAATAATATTAGATTCTATAAAGAAAGCCCTTAAACTATTTTGTTTCTATGATTGGCATCTTGATTTTAGCCAGCTGAGAACTACCATTAACTTAAAAATTTTGCTAGCTTTAAAAGGAGGAAGAAGAAGAATTACAAGCTTCTTAATTTTGCTCACACCTTTCATTTTTTGGTTTTATTTCTTGTGTGGTTTAGAATTCACATATTTAAGCCTTCAAATTTCATTCTAGGCTTAAGGTGTAATTTAGCTAAACCAAGGGTGCAGAGATGTACCTATTAAATTAAATTGTCCAAGAATATAACAAGAAATGGAACTTTCTCAAATGTAATCACAAATCATCTGAGATTGAAGAAAATACTGGAATAAAATAGTTAATTTTTTAAAATGTAACTATAAGTTACTTTCTTATTTCAAGTGTTAGAATTAGTGCTTTATAAATATCTGCCTATGAGTATTATCAATTACATGGTTGAATTAAAATAAAGCATGAAAACCCTTCAGCATAATGAGCTTTTAGGAATATAGAAATTCATGGATGTAGCCCATATGTTCAATAACAATACAGAGAACTAGAGAAAATTTTTCTCTCCTCAGATCAAAATGAAGAAGAAATTTATTGAAAAACCCATGGATAAACCCATTGTAATAGTAAGAGTTTAGTCTGGAAAATGGTGAAAGGAGCAAGTAATTTAATACAGACAGGGTAAGACAGGGATGCAGTAGAAGATGTAAAATTAGGAGAGAATCCCTAAGTTTCACATCAATAAATGGAAATGAAAAAAAAAAGGGAATATGAATTTTTATATAATCTTCCTAGAAGTAGACTTAGTATATATTCTTACTTCATAAGCATATAAGGAAAATACACTTCAAAATTGCTTAAAATAAATTAATGATGTATAGGTTTTTTTGTTTGCGTGTTTTTTGGGTTTTTTTAGGAGGAAGTTCTGTGTGAAAAATAAATCATATTAACAATGAAAATATTGGGATTATGTTAGTTAAATTTTTAAATGATCACATACAGATTTAACACTACTGTCATAAAATGTCAATAAAATGGGTCTGTTGCGTCTCTCATCAGAACATCATATTTCCTAAATATTGTGACTGATATATCTTTTTTACCTACTGTAAAACTATCAGATGTTTGAATTCAAATATTGCTACTTTTGTGGGTTGTTGGCACTCCTTTTTCCTCCATAATCCAATAGTTATCTGGAGCTGAATTATTTTTCAAGTGTGAGATGAATGATTTTGGCATATGCAAGGCAAAAGCTCCAGCAACTATACCAAACTTTTTCATACGGCTTGTCTTTCAGTAGAAACTTTCTGCTTTGGATATATGTTGCTTTGCAAGATGGAAGCTGAAAAAAAACAAGGTATCTTTCAATACTATTTAAAACATAACAGTTTGATACAGGTTTGGTCTTTTGTTATTTCTTGTTATTTGGTTATTATTTGTTTATTGTTTGCTTTATGTCACATGTAATAAAATTTAAATTTGTGCACACAGTTTCAATAAATAGTGACATTAGTTGCTGAGATAAAAACTAAGCAAAATGTACTCTTGAATGCTCTTATTCTTGGACAGAGTTGTTCAAGTGAACTCCCTGACACAGACACTATTTAAATTACTGTAGACTTAAACCTTGCTCAAGGTTGCAGCACTACTCAGTTGTTTGAAGGTTCAAATGCAATGGTAGGTGCTTCTTTTTCCCACCTCCCACTGGGTAGCTTATTTCATACAGTGCCCAAAGTTACCCTGTACAACAGTGCTCTTGGTAAAATAAAGAAGATGTCTCTCAAGTTACCTGACTTGTTCTCCACTTGAGACTTATGACTGAGAGACAGAGTTTAAGTGAAAAGAAGTAAAGAGGGACCTTGGAGAAAGGTAAAAAGAACAAGGAATTTGGTAAAGTTAGAGCGCCTATAGACTCACAGACAGGTCATGGAAGTTGTATTCAGAATCAGAAGTGGCCTGCAGATGTTCATTAAAGTGATGGTTGAAGGTGTAGGGAATGTTGGGAAAGAGGAAGATGCTAGTTCACAGGAGCTAGTTGAATGAATAAGATAGCTACCACTGGGTAGAAGAAGGGGGTAATAATCAAAGACAGAACTTAAAGCTGGATACAGAGAACCATGATACTATAAAACATATCACCTATGTTATTGCAATTTGGGCTGGATTGGATTGATAACACATATTTAGCGTGCATTAATTGTAAAACACATTGGTTATATACTGTATATGCTATTCATATTAACTAGTTTCAGAAGTCTAAAAGCCGTTCAAGTGTCACTAAGTCATCAAATGTCCACTTTAAGTCAATGAAGAAAAATAATCATGACTGATGTGGGATTTAGATGTTCTATTTTGAATAGTTATCATAGGATGATACAAGTCACCTTTTGGAAGTCTTAATCTTTTTTAAATGCAAAATTAGGCCAGAGGAATTTTATCCAAGGAAAAAAGCTCTATAAACAGGTAAATTATGTGGATAATTTAATAAGTAGCTAAATAAAATTGGGTCAAATCAACTCCCTTAAATCTAAAAGAATTGCTGTACCTCTTTGGTGATCAACATTTACCATTTAATCTAAGATGTGGACAAATATTTTCTTTGCACAGAAAGTGATTTGTATCTCATGCTGTGTTTTCATTCTGCTGTAAACTTTAAGCTTTAAATATGAAACTGTAAATAAACCCAGATGACCGACCTAAAGGAGCTCAGAGGCAAGCATAGAAGTTTATGCAAGTATGGGCAGTTTTAATTTCATTTCTGTTAGGAATACTAGTTAAGGACTTTCAGAGTTATTTTTCTGCTCATTGACCCTGAACATGTTGACACACTGTGCTAGATTAACCTTGATTCAATCAGGTGCCCATCAAAGCCACTCTGTGACTCCCTCTTCAGCTGGACAGGGGACAGAAAACATAACAAAAGGCTCATGAGCTAAGGTCAAGGAGAGATTCCTCATCAATCACTGTCACAGGCAAAACACACTTGCCTTGGGGAAATTTGTTTAATTTTATCACCAATCAAAATAAAGTAATGAAAAATAAAAGGTAAATATTAGATGACTTTCTCACAACCCTCCTTTCTTCTCGAGATCAGCTTCACTCCTCATTTCTCTGTCTGCTCTGTCCAAGGGTACAGGGGGATGGGAAATGGATGTTGCAATCAGTTCATCACAGTTGCAGTCATCATCAATCTCTTCCAGTCCTTCCTCCTCCAGAGGAGGACTCCTCAAACACTTCTTCTACTCCACTGTAGGATCCCTCCCATGGGAAATAGTTTTTCTTGAAGTTCTCCAGCCTGGGTTCTTCCTTTGTCCATGAACTGCTCTGTCATGCATCCCTGTCAGGGACCTTCCAGCAAACCTAGTCCAGTGTGCCCTCCTCTCTCTACGGAACCAGAGGTCCTGTTGGGAATCTACTCCAGTATGGGTTTCCCATCAGGTCACAGTCTTCTTCAGGTTTCTGTTGTGACTGGAATACTGATAAGGTCAACATCAGGTTGCATTTTCTGTCATACAAGTATCACTCAGGGAAATTAGTTTTGCTGTAGGGGCTAGCCTAAGCTGCCCACCTAGTTTTCTGAAACCTTTTCTTTCCTGAATCAGCTTTTCTTTTGTTCACATGGCAGATTGAATATGTTTCTGTTCTTTCCTTGCCATTCCCATTTGTTAATCCCATGCCTTTATCTGGGAAATAAATCTGCTTTTTAATTTTTTTTTAATTTAAGATTCCTACTTGACTCTGCTTGTACCCATTTAAGTTTTCCTTTTAATTTAGTTACCATAACAACACTCTGTGAAATATGGGGCATTGCAATCTTACAAACAACCTCACAAATGAGAAATTTATATGTGGTGATTACATGCATAGAAACAGATCCCTGGGAACACAACAGAGCCAAGGTACTTCCTGATTATCTTTTGACTCAAAATCATTGAATGGTAAACTGTATGAAGTTTACCCTCAGTCGTTTTGCAGGAAACACTTGGCTGGGTGACAGCGTGGATCTGCTGGAAAGTAGGAAGTCTCTGAAGAGATCTGGACATTGGATTAATGGGTCAAGGCCAACAAGTATCAAGTTCAATAAGGTGAACATCTGGGTCTTAAACTCGAGTCACAACGACCCCATGCAAGGCTATAGACCTGGGGAAGAGCAGCTGGAATGCTGCCTGTCAGAATAGAACCTGGTGGTGCTGGTTAACCATGGTTGAGTATGAGCCAGGAGAGACAGATGGCCAATGGCACCCTGGCCTGTCTCAGCAATAGTGTGTCCAGCAAGACTAAGGAGAATCATTGTCCTGCTGTACTTGGCACTGGTGAGGCCACACCTCAAGCCCTGGGTTAGGTTTTGGGCCTCTCACTACAAGAAAAATATAGAGGTGCTGGAGCAGGACCAGAGAAGGGTAACACAGCTGGTCAAGGGTCTGCACAAGCACAAGCCTTACAAGGAGTGCCTGAGGGAACTGGCATTGTTTAGCCTGGAAAAGAGGAGGCTCAGAAGTGACCATATTGCCCTTTACAGGTACCTGAAAGGAGTCTGTTGGAAGGTTAGGGTCAGCCTCTTCTCTAAGACAAGTGATAAGAGGAAATGGACTCAAGTTACACCAGGGAAAATACAGATTTGATGTTAGGAAAAAAAAAAAATCACTGAAAGAGTGATTAAGCATTGGAAAAAGCTGCCCGGGGAGATGATTGAGTCATCTGGAAGCGTTCAAGACATTATTGGAAATGCTATGATTAATGCTTACTTTTGTCTTTGTGCTATGATTTAGATGACAAGGTGATATTCAGCCAAAGGTTTGACTTGATGACCTGGGAGTTATTTTCCAAACTTAATTATTTTATATTTCTAATCTAACTATTAAAGTTTTGGTTAAACCCCCAAAATTGTTACATGTGAAAGTAACCACTTTTGTCTAATTCAATTACACAAACTTGGAGCATGCTCTCACAGAGAGCAATAACTGGAAGAATATTGTTGACTACTACTAAGTCATGTTTTCTCTCAGATGAGAGGGAAAAAAAAAATGAAGTGTAGAGCTGAGGCAGTTGGTTAGGATAAAAGTTTGAATAAGAGAACTGGTATGAGAAGTTAAGTTAATGGTCCAAGAACAGAATAAGGAAGTTAGAACCTGGAGGAACTATGCAAAAAAAAACCAAATTAATTTGGCAAGGCAGTAGACAATGAAGGGAGTGGGGGCGAAATCAAGATTTATGCAAGTTGAGAGAAAAATGCAAACTTAAAACCAACGTATTTTGGAATTTTTTAAACTTTGATGAAATATCATATCAAATATTAAAGAATATGTTTTTCTAGCAGAAGACAAGACTTGAATAACTATTTGCTGATCACCACAGGGAATGTTGTGGCTTTTGTTGTTTTTTCAAACTAGATCTACTTGACTAGTCACATATGAACAGTGTTTTTTTACAGATTCAGCTGAAAACATTTTTAGGCCATAAAATTCAACGCGTAATGAAGAGAATTTAAGTATGAGAGCCCTTGGTTATGAGTTTGTGGATTTTATTGAATAAATAATTTCAGCAGAGAAACCATGCAAATGTACCCAGCTTTGATCATTCCAGTTAAGGGTAATTTGCTACATTTGCAAGAAAAATTTATTTTTTTAATACTTGATGTCAGATTTCACTTTGGAATCTATGGAAAGAGAAAAATGCTGAGATACAGAGATGAGTTTAATGTTTCTGCCTCATGAATACATTAAACACAGCCATAAATGTCATCATTTATGTGGCCCAAGTTTTACAATCTATCTGATATTCATGTGGTCTCTGGGTCACATCTAGCCTCTCTAAAGCAAGAGAATTCTTGATAATATACAAATTAGCCCAGTTGCACTTTCTGCAGAGTGTTCCCCTGTGGAATTAGAAAAGATAGCGAGCCCAAGGATTAGGGGAAATATTGTGACCCAAAAAGCAGAGTGTTTCTATGAGAAGGAATTACAGAATCACAGAATGGTTAGAGACAGAAGGGACCTCTAAGGATCATAAAATTCAATGTTCTCCCAGCCTTGAAGAATTAAGAAATGCTTACATGCAGAAATTAAAAACTACTACTATCTCTTTTAATCATTGGAAAACTGTGGGGAAAACATGTTTTTATTTGTGCTGACTCCAAAGTATTTGTGTTCACGATATAACAACATGAAATGAATTATAAGAAGTAGATAAAAATTTAAAGTGTGGCAATAAGTCTTAACTTTCAGGTCATACTGCATGTTGCACACAAAAGGTGACAGTGAAGAGTAAGGAAAACAAGTCTGACTCTAAGAAACAATGCATGAGTATTTTAGCACACATAAGAGTTCATACTTTTGACTGGTGCTGTACCCATGGGCTATGCTCAGTCCTTGATGGTGAATTTTGCTGGCACAATCTGTAACTTCCAGTGCTGATGTACACCAGAAATGTTAGAACATAACAGAGAAACTAAATTAACTTCTATTGTCCTTTCCCTGCTTCATCATTTTCAAAGCTCAAGGTAACAGCCATACATAAGTGCCTATTCAGAAGGCATCTAACAGGGCATGAACTAAAGGAGACATAGCAGTCTAGTTTCCACCCGAGACACTGAATGAATTCCCAAATGCTGTTTATGACAACTTCGACAAATTAGAATTCAACAGCATAGGAGTGGGGGGGAGTAGAAAAGAGGCTTTCTGACTTAGTGAGTCAAGTGGTTTTTGTAAAAAAAATGGCCTTTTAATTTCCATGGTATACTGCTAATCATATGTGTCTGTCTTAATGCCTGTTCTCAAGGCAGAAAAATATTTCTTACCAGGGAAAACAAATCAAATCAAGCATGACTAGAATAAAGCAATAGTAACAACAAAATAAGTTTATAGCGGCTTTGAAAAGAGTTATATTAACAATTACTTGAAAAAATAGCTTAATGAAATATCTCAAAAATAGGAAAAAAGCTAGGAAATTAAGAATTCAAGTCAGTAATGTATGCAGAACATATAGTTATAAATGCTAACAAGAACAAAAGTTGTTCATTGGAATGTAAAAAAATACACTGTTCAGCTACACTGGACTTAAAATGCTTAACAGCAGTTTTCAAAGAAATATCTTTAAATCAACCACATATCTTAAATGTCAAAAAAGGATTGTTTCCAGGACTCTAAAATAATATTTTCTTGTATTGAAAATTTGAACTTTTTTTTTTCTTAATCTAACATTCCCTTTTTCTTTAAAGTAGAAAAACTCCAAAGTATATTTTCAAAGTATTAATTAAGTGTTAATTAATTAAATGTTCTACAATAAAATTAATAAATATTGTGACTATTTTATATAAGCCATGGACAGATCGTTCTTGACACACAAAAAATAAAGCAAAGTAAAAGTCAGGACGTTTTGTGGAATTCAAATTTTAAAGTTCATGCTGCTTTGAAAATAAATTTCTGTGGACATGAGCAAGTAATTTTTTGCTTCCCTGTATCACTTTCTTGCTTTCTCTTGCTTATTTGTTTCTTACTGGTTTGTTTTCTTGCTTTTTGCTTTCTTTCTATATAACTTTGTTAGAAAATAAGGAGTACTTTAGGAAAACAAATTTAGAAGAAATATGGTACTGCATTCTGTTTTAATAAAGATTGATATAGAGAAGTGAATTTTATTCATATTTCTTTGCAAGATATAGGACCTAGATTTAGATGGCATATTTCAAATATCTGGTTAACTTAATGAGGAGACTGCAGTAGTGACACTAAGATATCTTCTTAAATGTTATTGCAGTAAGGATATTAATCTTCAAATCTTGGTGCAAGAAATCTACTTTTTTTGGTCCTCAGAGGCCTATTTTTATTTTTGTATCTACTTTTGGTTTTGTATCAATATCCTTTTGGGAAGCAGCAGAAGAATTTTCAAAATAAAATAACCCATGTTGTGATGGGACAAGACTTGGCCAATACTACTCCTATCTTCAATCAGTTAATTGACAATATTTAGCTTAAGATACTTAGAATGTATTTTTTTATTTTCAAAACACCTCTTTAATGCTTTATATGCCTACTTATATATTTAACTTGTATTTTTGCATCATAGGTAATTTTTATCTATATGGACAGGAAATACAAAATTGATATTTTGAGAGCCTTGAATTCTAAGGGAGGTGGAATAGTTCTAATCTATATATCCACCCAAATCACACAATGATATTGATTGTGCATATAATTGCAGTACTTTGAAAGATTTTACAGGTCCTCTTATTTTTTCTAAATTCTAAAGAAACTAAAGTATTGGGATGTTTAAAATACTCCTCCAAGTAATCCTTAAGAGGAGAGCTAAGGATACAAAGGACAAATTTGCAGGGACTATTTCACTTTAAAGTTAAAAGTAATACTTTAATAAATAATATATTATAATAATGAGTCACTGTATTAAATAGATCCACCATAGTTATATTCAAGGAAATACCCCTTTTCATTAATTGTTGAATGAACTGCAGTCCAAGTACATTAATTCTTTTTATGTGAGCACTTACAGAACGTTTATCATCACAGTAGCTTGATGTTAATACCTTTACTCTTACAAAACCTCTGCAAGGTACACCTGTTTCAAAGAGAAGAGCTGACTGCAATAGAGAAGAACTAAATTGCCAAATATCACAGTGGAACCTTGTAGCTAAACTCCCATGTTTACTAGTCTTCTGAGTCACAGACTCATGCCTTAATCATAATGTCATCTTTCACCTGCCTCTGAAAATGCCCCTTCATGCACTGCAGAGATGCAGACTAGCAGTGATTTTGGAAATCAGATTGCAAAATTTGTCATGTTTTTGAAAAAATTCCCCACCTTCCCTCTTCCTATATATATTTCTGCATCGAAATTGTAGCAGTTTATGAAGATTTCTTAAATTAATTTTCCATTTTAAAAGCATTTTTAAAGACAGCTTTAAAATTATTGAAACAGCACATTTTAACATCTTGCTAAGGAGAAAATAAAACTGTTCATCTTAAGAAAGGTATCTTTTAGCATACTGATTATAATTAACAAAATTTTTTAAAAATTAAAAAAAAATTAAAAACATTATCTTGACTAATTCCATCAGTTCCAAACAAAGAAAAACCATATATGATTTTCAATGTTCCTATAATTTTAATGGGAAGCCTAAATGCTTGCATCTCCATAATACTTTGGAATAGGAAAACAATTTTCTTTTAAGCTCTAACTAGAAATTCAATCCCCCTCCCTCCTATTCTCACCTCCATTTCCCACTCTACTCCCCCACCAAGAAAATCACATATTTGAGCAAGGTAGTCTGCAATGTCTACCCTTCCCTTGCCCCAGATTATTGGGATCTTTTGAATGGTTATTGACTACAAATAAACCCAGAAAAAATATGTGCTTAGGAATACAGTATATGCTGCAAACAAATAAGTTACTACTTGATATATCTCTCTGTACTAAATTATATTTTATATATTGGTTTATACCTGGCTTTTTTCTTTTCTTTTTTTTTTTTTTTTTTTTTAATAACTGGCTTATTTCCTTTGCCCTAGACAGTCACATTTTCTCTACTGATGTAAAATAGGCACTGACATATGTAATTGCTACTACATCACTGATTAGTTGGAGGACCTAAGTTGTTTCTCCAGAAATGACAACATGCTCTAAACATTTGCTTGTTATGATGGGGCTACTCACATACAGTTTGAAAATGTTAAAATTCCACTTGCTTGAAGAAATTAAGGAGAAAAGACTAATTGCAGATTTATCAGCATGGATTTCTACAAAGCTCCAAGATCAATATTGATTTAAAAACTATGGGGAAGCAAACTGAGATAGAGCAGACACTTGGGAATGAAGGGTCATTGCATTAAAAAAGTTTTCAAGCTTATTTTCTTGTTCCTTTGTCTATATTTCCTCTATACCACTAGCCATAGAAAAAAATTAGTTTTTTCTCCAATTAACCACATGTGATAATGTACTAGTTCTTTTATTTATATTCCTTACCTTTGAGAAATCATAAAAGTGAGGTGAAAGTCTGACAAGAGGAAATATTTTATTAAGAAAAGACTCAAGTGCAATGAAATCTACTTTTCCTGTTACTTTTCTGAAAGGAGACAAGAAACTATAGTTGGAGAACAAACAAATTAAAAATTTACAATAAATGTTTTACCAAGATTTTTAATGTAAACATTTTCTTCAATTAAAATTTAGTCACTTTCTAAGGTGACTCAATCAGGTATCAATCTTTGTAATGCACCTCATTTAAAAGACCACTATTCTTATTATTGTAAAAAGACATCACATGCTCCACACTGTGAGTAGGCAAAGTAGCTTAACAAGATGCTCAGGCACAGGGTCATAACATTGCTCTTATTGCAATTTGGGTAATAATGGTATTTCATCAGTCTATAGAACTGGGCAAAATTTGCTTTTTGAACTTTTAAATATTGCAGACCATAATGAAACAGCTGGAAAAAGTACTAAACAAAGCAGCAAACGGCTCCATCGTGAAAGCAGCCTGGATACTTTTTGACATGCACCTTGTTATTGCCTTAATTTTCTTTAACTGATGTCACACCTCTACAGTTACTATTGCAGTGGTACAGGTATGAAACTATATTCCTTCTAGGGTGTTGATGAAGTCCAAAGAAAAACTGTATCTTATTTCCTTCCATCAAACACGGATGTTTCTGGTGTATTTTTAATATTAGCAAGCAATGGGCCGAATTCAAACCCAAGGTATGTATACTCTACATTGTATTTGATGATATTTTAGCTTAATGGTGCTTGGTCCCCCATCTAACATGATCTTTTTAAAGTGTACATGTAGAATGTATAGATATCTAGAGAGTTTAACAGCTTGAGGGATCAACAGCACACATAATCAGCATCCTATGGAAAAGAGAACATTGAGTGGAAGACATATTCAGAGCAGACAAGATCTCCATTAAATGACTTCTGTTGTTTTCTGATGCAGAGAAACAAATGTTTCCTTATTAACAAGGACAAGTCTAATTTTATAATTAAGGCATGTAATTCACAACTCTGTACAAACACATTGGTGTTTAAATGTGCAACTACAGTTTGTGTAGGCAAACAAGAGGTCTCTTGAAAGCAGTCAGCTTAGAAGCTAATAGCAGTATACAAGAATAGCTGCCTTACCCTCCTAATTTCCTTGAACAAATGTAACTTTTTCACCTTGAGACTATAACGCATCAAACATTATCCTCTGAAAACTTATCCAGTATTTCATAGCACACTTTGCCATCTATGTTGTCATGTATATACTGCCAGAACTTCCAAGTTTTGGAAGGTTACCTGGTTTGACTTTTTCCTCATATATTTATGTGAACCTCTGTTGCACTTTTGAAGTGAAAAAAAAAACAAAAAACAAACAACCCTGTAGCCTGGAATAGTACCAGCCTTTCTTTGAAGTAGAGTTAGAACAATCTTAATTTTAGACACTGTGAAATCCTGTTGCCAGATAATGACTTTTGAAAATGTAAGTCATTTCCATAACAGTAGGGGAATAAATGCTGAATGCTGCATATCAAGGCCTATTGTGTTGTGCACAGTAAATAAGGATATCTGTGTATTCCTGCACCATGCAATGCAGTTCCATGTAATGAATGTCCAAACAATCTAGTATGTATATAACAAACTGTGCAGTATCGGATAGAGATATACACTTGGGTCTTGGCAGCAGCACAGTCTCCTAACAGGATTATTTGGCTCTGGCACAGCACGATGTTGGCACAATAGTGTTGCTTCTTGTTCCAGATCTGTCTTGTGCTGGGCTAGCTTGAATATCTCTGTATGAGTGATGCAGTGTAGATCTGTATACTTCATGAACCCACTCTTGATTTCTTGTATATCTAAATGCAGCTTTTTAAGTGATGTATCAGTTTTGCTATTATACTGCACCCGATTGCAAAATATTTATTTATACAAACTAAAATTATTTATTATTTGGTTGCTGATAATGAGTTTCCAGCAGAAATCTCTGAGAATGGATGTTTCACCCAAACATCAACTTCATTAGAAAGATTTATCAGAATGAATCAATACTCACCAAATGAAGGTGAGTTAATTTCTCATTTAGTTTAAAAATTAAAATGAAATTAGGAAAGCATTTTTTTGTAATCCGTGGCTGTATCTGTTACCTATTGCATGCTTTTTTGTTTATTATTTGGGGTAGAAGCTAAGGAAAAGTTTTCACTTCTTTTTCTCCCCCTAGAACAGCTGCAATAATATCATTCCTTAAGGAAAAAAAAAATCTAAGTAAAACCACACGCAGACCATTTTACTGCAGTGATAAAAAAAACCCCACCAGCCAAGGCTACATATTGTGAATAAAAGTATGGGCACATAAACAAGATATCTTGAAGCTGTCTGTGTAGTTAATAGCAAAAGATAAGATAACATGTCAGATAACTAACAACTCTTTAACAGCATCCAGATGCACTTTTTTACCCTCTTTAGTGTAGCTGGTACATGAGCATAGATAAATAAACTCTGTCACATTTGCTATATAGTTGGATTTGCCTATAGCTTCCTTTATTTGTATTAGATATAGCACATAGTTAATATGCAATTGATTCAGACTTTTGCTTACCTCATGCTATTATAGTAGCTGCATGCTAAAAGTGAGACCTTGACTAGACCTTCATATACAACTTGCAATCTATTCCTGGATATCTTATTGACTGACCATTATGTTTGGATCAATCATCATAAACCTGACTAAATGGCATCATACCCAATTTACCAGGCTGAATGTAAAACACTCCAAGGCCTCCCTAGTTTCCAGTGTTGGACAGAAGGACAGAGCTGGGGTATACAGTTTTGTTCTTGATTACTGAGTTCCATTAAGGTTTGGTAACTATGCCACTTCTCAGTGAATTTTCAGCTGATGAAATTTAGTCTTCTCATACGCTAAGATTCCAGG
Source organism: Lonchura striata (assembly GCF_050655825.1). Classification (NCBI taxonomy): domain Eukaryota; kingdom Metazoa; phylum Chordata; class Aves; order Passeriformes; family Estrildidae; genus Lonchura; species Lonchura striata. Next base: position 59,684,714 of record NC_140703.1, on the reverse strand, counting down.
CAATTCTCGGTAAATATAAGACACAAGCTCTGCTATAATCAATAGTCTCTAAACCAACTTCTTTATAGTTGAAAATGTCCATCAGCAGATAAATCCCAGTGTGACTAAGTGACTAAGTCCTTATATATGGGGAAGTTGAATTTCTGTGTCTTTTAAATGTGCAGCTGAACCTATTTGGACCAATAGTTCTGTTTGCCTTTTGACAGTTTTGGAGGAAGCAGACTTAGAATTGCAATAGGCACTTATTGCAGTTAAAAACTAGGATTTGCGTGACAATTGTTAATAAGTTATTAGATTCTTATCTCCAAGGGGAGCAGATCAAATGATGGTTATAATGAAAGAAATGCCAGTGACTGAGGTATTCATTTTATTTTGTTATAAATATGAAGAGAAATTGTATATTTATTGTTTTATTTTCAAGTCTTCACTCTCAACAAGGTCATCTCCTCTCTTGGTGACAATTTTACAGTTCTTCAGTACCAATTTTATCTACAGGGAGCTCCAGAATTGTCCTGCAGGGGAGATTTGTGCTTGTGTAAACAAATTTGTAAAACATAGGCCTCAATTTAATACATATTTTTAAACAAAATTTAAATCCACCAAAAGAGGCCTATTTCTTTCCAATGTTTGTTTCTTTATTTGCTTGGCTGATTTCTGACTCTTTAAATTTTGAGATTTGTAGCAGACAGTAAAGATTGTGGAAAAAAGGCAAACCAAAACAACTCACACCAAACCCCATGTGATGGAATCATCAAAGAAGGAAATAGCAAACTGAATCAATAATAATGGACTAGTATGAAAGCCCCTCAATTATCAGACATCTACCTTTTTTACTATCCTTCATTCTTTTTATTATTACTGAGACTTTAAAATGCTCAAGGAATAGGAAGTCTAATAAGCTTGTAAAAGTGGGGTTTTTTTCTTTACATTTTGGAGATTTTTACTGGCATTTAGCACCCTATATATATGTATTTTAAAATGGTTGTCATATCAAAACAATTGAATTCACTCTTGTTAATGAAAAACATGTGTTTTTTTCTGTTTTGATTGTGCTTCATGTGTTACGAATTTACTTATATATGGACTATGACATGAAGAAGCACCTGCTTTACTGTGGAATGATATAGTGATAATTTAATATAAATAATCCTCTTGGTGTTAAGAAATCAAACAAATCAAAATAGTGTTGCTATTTTGAAGGCCTATCAACAAGCACTCTTTAACCTTTGTTAAACGCCTCATATTTACTATGCATCAGCTTTAAAGATCTAGACAAATGAATTAATTCACCTTCATCCCCTTGAGAAACACTATTGATTTTTATGAAAATGAATTAAAAATTCACTATCAATTAAGTTCTGTGTTTGCTTTTTTAGAAGAGCTATCTTCTCACTAAATGAGAAATTTACCTGCCAGAAAACACAATAGACTGTTGTGCTGTCCACATATTGGCATATATATTGGATAAACAAAACCCAATTACTCTCCTGCTTATACTGCATCAAGATTACACATTATGTACAGAACTCTTTTTTTCAAGAAGCAAATGCTCATCTAAATTGCATAATTTATCCTAGGTTTCTTTATTGCTTAAACACATATAAATTGAAATTATTGAAAAGCTTAGGCTTGTGAAAAAATAATAAAAGATGAAAATAACAAACTCTTTTTGGCTAGATGTAGTTTACATTTTATATTTTCCCACCAACTATATCAGTTCCACCTTCTTTGTTTTGTTTGGGGTTTTTGGGGTTATTTTTTTCTTTTTTTTTAAATTATTATTATGTTCTGTGTTTATAAGTAAATTATTTGGATTTTGTATTATGAAAATAATTTTTTCCTACAGTTGACTTGGCAGCAGTTCTTAAGAACTCTTAGGAACAATCTTGAGCTCTTCTTCCTATAGTTTTTTTTCATTTGATTTACACTGTTAAATTTGATCCTCGATGTCTCTTATGCGTCTTATTCCCTTTGAAGTAGCAGTTTGTAGAAGTCTGGATGGAAACCAAAAAAGCAGTATTCCTTTTGAGAACAGCTGATTAATACTAAAACATAGCCTGGGAAGATACAAGATCTTTCCAGAGCAGTAAATATATTAGATAAATGGCACAGGTTTTATAACAAACAAGGTGGTAGTGTAAGTGCTAGGAGTGACACATGCAAAGAACTGAAGTATAACCTTTTGGGATAAGTCTGACCTGAAAGTGGACACTTATATAGACTACTTTGAAAACTACTATGCTTTACAAATAAAGCTTTTAGTAAGTAAGCTAAATAATTTACTTTTTAACTTTGACTTATCTTGAACAACCATATTCTATAATCTATTTTCAGCATTTAGTTTCTTTTTGTATGTTAATTTATCTATAATATATTTACTGCATGTACTGTTCCTTTAAACATTTCCATTAAAGCATAAAGCAATAAAATTAGTATGTTTCACATTTTATTTACTCACTTGTCAGTATTCAGAGGCATATCCAGGAGAGGTATTTTACATATCTTCTTGGGTTTTTGGGGTTTTATTTTTACTTGTTTAAGTGACTGATCTTGTTAAAGCAAAAGTGAGGAGACACTATGCAGCAACAAGTAGAGGTTAATAACAGACATAATGTCCCTTTGTTCTTCATTTCCAATTACTGAAAAAAAAAGTTCCCCCCCAGAAAACCAGTCTTCTCCTTGTTTGTGTACAAGTCCAATGTCACACAGAGATTCAGTCATTGGCTTCAGGATGATTTTTGTTGTCTTTAGGGAACTTCTGTATGACCTGAAATAACACTGTACCCTTTTACAATATTATCAAGGATCTTCAGCAAATTTAAGAAGATAAGCTAGTGAATTTTTGGATTCTGAAAGATATCTGCATGAATTATGAGATCCCATTAAGTCTCCTAATTTGTTTGTTTTCAGTTAGTACTTATATGAAATCTAATCTGGGGCATTCTCACAATTAGTTCTTTCTGCCTTAGGGATGTGCTCCATTCATGATTTAATCTATGGGTTCTAGCTGTAATCATGCATCAGATCAGAAAAAAATATAATCCTCAGCTTTGCTCAGAATTCAAATACATTAGCTCAAGAAGACATTGCAAAGATTCCTGGACATTTATGTATGTTCTAAGTTTCTTTCAAATTCTTGGCTTTTCATTCAGCTACATCTCTTAGAGAAAACTCTGCATGAACCTGAATATAATTAGAAAAAATATTAAGTTGCTCACTTTTCCCTTTTTGTAACAGCAATCCATAGAGAAAACATTTTAAATATGCAAGCCTTCACTGAAAGATATTCCTCAGCCAAGTAAAATTTTAAATACTCAGAAAATTGCTCAAAGCACCAGTTTTGAGAAGTTTACAGCTAATTTATGGCTTTGTAAAATGGTTGCTATACTCTTCCTAGCAAAACCAAGAGCCATACTTACAAAAGAGTTAATAAAATGCTTTATTTTACAGGATATCAACTTAAGGAAGACAAACCTTTGTAAAGATATTTTTGGAGGTGTGTTCCCTTCCTTTATGGATTCCATTCTTCCCTCTAGAATTGATTCAAAATCATTAACTTCAGATTCTTGTATTTTCTATGATTTTATGACTGCAGAAGGGAAAAAAAAGCCAGACTAATCAAAGATCACCCTATTGTGATTGTCTCCTTAATCCCCAGTGGAGATCTTTAAAAAAAAAACATCTTAAACAAAGCAAAGAAAAATAAATCTGGTAATGGGGAGAAACAAAATAGCCTCATTCTTGGGTATTTCTCACTTTGTAGAATTGCATAAAAATTAATCAGAGAAAATCAGCTACTTGGGAATCATGCAGACCATTTCTTTATCTTTAGAATATGGTTCTCTAGAGTAAAGCTTGTACATTTTTCCTACACTATTGTCCAAAGAAGATTTTGGTAAAAAGTGACAGGACATTTGGTAAAAATGTGAAGAATATTCTCTGCGTGAAAATCAGTTCCCAAAGAGGAGAATTTTCATCTTTTTGCTACAGCTCTGTAAACTTCATTTTGCAGAACTACAGTACTCAGAGTTTCTGGATGGGTGTGGTTGAAATTGGTAGAATAGTAACCAGAAAGATAACTGAAGATCCCAGAGAGAATACTGGATGGGTTTTTTGGGTTTTTTTTTCAGCTTTTAAAATATCTTTTCTGTATTTAGGGGTTCAAATTTCTGGATATTTCTTAGTCATGCTACATATTTTCCTTATTCTCAAATCCATTGAAACCCCAAAACTAACATCTACATAATTTATTTTTTCAAATTCAGCAGAATATAATATTAATTTGTGATCACTTTTGTCTATTATCACTACAATGTTATTCCTTTGTTTTTTCTTTAATAATGGCCTATTAAAAATGCTACTTCTGCCAAAAGATTAGCATTAGTTTCCAGTGGTTCCACTATTTTAAATTTCATGTAAGTTGTTATGTAAATTCAAGTCATAGCTCTTAAAAAAAGAATTCAAATTATTTTGTTGAAATTTAATATATTTCATTAAATATTATCTGTGCATCTGATCAGTTACATTAAAAATATCTGTCAGAAAAAAAAAAAAACCAAAAATGAAACAAATCCTCATATGGTAGTGTTAAGTTAGGATATTATGTTAATGAGTCTAATAAAAGACTAAGTCATGAAGGGATATGCACAAGTAAATCCCCATTTAAGCTGGAGTTCAAGTATATCATAGACGCCAGTGTGAAAAAAATGTTTTCCTGAATCATGGATTGAAGTCAAGTCTACACAAGTGAAAAAACTTGATTAAAAACTCCAGAAAAATATTACTAAAAACTCCCCAAAAAAATTAGCCAGGTTAATTCCTTCCTATTTTACTGGCTGGTTATAACTAAGTTCTGGCTGGATATAACTAAGTTCAACTGTAGCATTTAGTAATGTGGTTTTCCTGAAATTTGTATCATTTGTGATTTTCTCCCATATTGTTATTTTCTTAGTATTTAAACTCTAAATCAGTTTGGCCATATATATAGCATTTTAATTCCACAGTATTTTAAAAAAACAAAACCCAGCCATCAGCTTTATGAAGATAAAATGCGCTTTGGGTCTAAAAGAGTGATATTATTTGTGTTGATATTGGTGAGGATGGTGAAGGTCCTTGAGGAGAAGCTGTATGAAGAGCAGCTGAGGTCTCTTGGTCTGTTCAGCCTGGAGGAGACTGAGGGGAGCTCTTGCTGCAGTTTCAGCTTCCTTGTGAGGGGAAGAGGAGGGGCAGGCACTGATCTCTTCTCTGTGGTGACAATGACAGGGCCCAAGGGAACGGCCTGAGGTTGTGTCAGGGGAGGTTCAGGTTGGATATCAGGAACAGGTTCTTCACCCAGAGGGTTGTTGGGCACTGGAATGGCTCCCCAGGAAGGCGGCCACAGCACCAAGCCTGACAGAGACCAAGAAGCATCTGGACAATGCATGTTGTGTGATACTTGGGGATGGTACTATGAAAGGCCAGGAGTTGGACTCTATGATCCTTGAGGGTCCATTCCAACCCCATGTATTCTATGATTCCATGGTTATTATTTTTATTCCATGGTTATTCTTTCTTATTATTTTTTAATGTTTTAGGGTCTTCAGAGACATTAGGAAAACTATCTTGTTCCAGAAAGAGGTATTGACGCAAACAAAAGTAATCCATTTTTGTAGACAGAATAGAAAATGCTGGCTTTCCCATCCCATCAATGACTCCAGTCTCTTAATGTTGTACAGATTAGTACAGGAGTAACAATCCTAACTCCCCCTCCTTCTCCAGTTACTATATATGAGGAGATGAGTAAGAATTAGAGTATGAAGTGAGAGGTGTAAGACTGGAGAAAATGATAACTGGCTCAGAAAAATAATGAAATTAAGTAAAGGGGACCAAGGCAAATTCTATGGAAAGTAGGGCATACACTGCTCCACACCCCACACTTCTGGAGCCTCTAGTTCAGCCTAGAATGTTTGCCAGTCACTGGGACAGTGAAGAAATGCCCCACACCTTTTCCCTTGAGCCCCAGGCTATCCCCATAGTGGCTGGATGACCAGAAGCCCCAAATAGGAGTGGTGGATGTGGCCACAGGAGGTGAGTGCAGGTAAAACTCATTACCCTGAGATGCAAATGGTCATATCCCTCTTGTCCTTGGTTTGTATGACAGCTGAGAATACTGTAGGATCTAAGGCTGTAGCTGTATCTTGCTTTTCTCACTTTCCTATTCTTTCTTTCACTTCATTTATACTCCTGATTTCCTCTTGAAATATGGGTAATTTAAGGTCAGATGGGTAGAGTTTGCTAAGTCAAAGGTCAGTGAGATTCTTTATATTGATTGAATATTTGGTTTAAATTCTGCCAAATTCTTGATGTTCTAAAGTTTACCAGTAAAGTTTGGTTTTGAACCTCCTGGGAACTTGTGTCAAGTTCTCCTTTGTACTCACCTCAGAGAATAGTAGTACCTTAAGGTCCTTTATTATAAACTTGACAAGCAAGGACCTGGATTCACTAAAATTTCAGATTAATAAACGTTATGGTAATCTATTTACTTTTAGCCTTTCACTCCAGATAGATAGTTTGGATAGAAAACTTAAATTATGTTGCAACTTCATGTGAAAAGGTCTATGCAAATCTGTATACTGGAAAAGAGTCACATAAATGCCAGATAAAATAATGTCATAGTCACATAGATGCAAATATGTATCACCATGTTTCTGACTGAGAATATTTGGTGTTTGATATTTATGCATATATTTTTTTATTATATTAGGAGTCGTGGTGTTTATGTTAGTACTGTTATTACATGGCATTCTGTATAGAATACTACACATGATCATCCATTCTATTTGAGCATTCTTTTAAGGTGACAAGTCTTATTGAGGTTGGATCAGATAACCTCCTGAGGTTCCTTCAGACATAAATTATCCTGTGATATGTAATCAGGGCTTAAAAGAAGGACAAAAAAGCTAGTGATATATTTTCATTAGAATTCATATAAAATTCCCAAATCATGCTGTTGTTTACCAGAATAAAAATAGTACGACCAAGAAAAGTGTTGAAAATATTTTTTAATGCTGTTTACATTCAAAGTCAAATCTGCCTTCAATTGTATGTTGGTCAATTTGCCATTGTGTCTCGGAATGGCTTTTTGAATAGCAGTTTGAAAACAGTGTGGAGCTGTAATTTATTCTTCATGGAATTCAACATAGTGTTTTTCTTCATTTTGCTCTTAGTGAAAAAATTCACCCCACAGCTGATAATTTTTTCAAAGTTTTTTGGGAGCACATAAATACAATCTCAGAATTACTGTTTTACAACAGTAATTATGATTGGAGCTGTTAGATCAATCAAAAATTAAAACAAATTACAAAATGTTGTGCTTTTTTTCTGTTTTTGTAAAGGCAAAAATGCAACACCTTCCACTCTAAATAATAAATGCTTTGATAAGAAATTGAGGCCACTTTTCATAATAGCAGATATTTTCAGGAAGAAAGAAGAACTTTTTATTTTGAATCATAGCACATAAACTTTAATTAGTGACCCAAGAGAACAAGCCAAGCTGAAAAAAGACAAACTAAAATTAGTAACAGGCTAACAGTTTGCCTATTTCCTTGGGCAACATGTGGCTGACAGATGATGTGATGTTCAGTGACAGATAAATTCTGATCCTCTTTGTCACTTTAAAATTCTATACACTGAGAAAAAATTAATAATTTCATTAATATTATCAACAGTAGAGTCACTTGAATACAGAAGATATTTCTAATTTAAAAGAAAGGTGAATAAGAAATGACAGTTATCCTATATTCTTAATCTTATCCCAGTGATATAGAAGTGGTAGTATAAATAATAGTAATTGATGATATCATTACTTAATTGGTCTTTATCACCTGTCCTGATTTGCATTCTGGATCAAGCTCCTGCTTTATCATATACCCTACTGGAAAATAAATCAACTGTTTTTCAAATATTATCTTATAAGAATTCCACTAATTTGTTAATTTTCTTTAATAAAAAAGAGAAAATATATTTATTTAGTTTTAAGTATTTTATTATGAGAACAGCTGAATTTGCACATTGGAGAACTAGAATCAAAGAAGCGACTTCAGCTTACTTTATGTAGCTGCTTGATCTTTCTCCTTCTGATGCTTCTCTACTTCTGCCTCATTATATTCTTGCTTTTGAGGTCTCTGTATCCTGAAAAAAGTCTGCTTATTATGAGTATTGTATTTCAAGTGACTCCAGCTATCAAAATGCTCTTTGACTTTATGTCTAAGGTACTTCAACACACAGCTGTCTTTTTCATCACAGGAAAACTCAGAAGTAGAAAAGGATTTTGGTGAGGTTTTTTTGTGTGATTACTACTATCTATTATTACTATTTATTTCATGGGAGTGTTTCTTCAAGTGCAGGGTTTGTTCTGCAAAGAATAGAATTAATGAAACCTGGTTTTCTACACATCTGTGTCCTTCATGTCCATCTTTCACTCTAAGCCTTTCTCTAACCACTTTCACATATGTCACTTTCAACAATAAAATATGCCATGTCTGCACCATATCTGCAATAATATGCATGCCTGCTGCATATCTTAACTCTGCCAAATTTATTACATTACAGCTTAGATCTGTTAGTGTCTCTTCCAGTGTAGATTTATAAGGAATAGTAGTTATTAATGTGAATTTTTCTTCTTTATTCAACTAAAAAATTCCTACTGTATTTATTTTCTGACATTTTTCTTCCTCTCAAATTCTGTTAGTTACAGATCAGTATTTAAAACCACTTATGTATAGGCATATAGAATTTTGGGATTGTATGGTGTAAGTGAAGGCAAAAAGAAGACTGATTGATAGAGTATTGATGTGAAGAAATTTTAATATCTCTAAACATATAGCCCTGATTCAGGAAATACATGCACATATTCTTAATATACTTATTGCTAATAGTCTTATTTTTGTATAAATTTTATAAGGGTCTCAGTGTCTTAATGAATTCTACACATATCTTACTTTTAGAATGTTGTTGAAAATAAGTTTTACAGACCTAACATATTTTTTTCATATCTTACTGGCTCTTAATTCTTTTTTCACAGAAGAGTAGAATCTTGTTGCAGATGAACAAAGGCTCTAGATATCCAACTCTTGAAGTCAAGGAAGGTTAGATAATAAATATTTTTTTTTTCAATCTTGTTATACTTCACAAAATTGCTCTGAAGTACCTAAGTTGTTCAAATATTTGAGACTCTAATGAACAGGTTCAACATAATTTTTAAACTTAAGCTCATTGGTAGAGAACAAATAAGAATCAGAACTTTCCTTTCTGATCTTGGGCTCTGTCACTACAGTTTTGACATAAAAATAGACAATGAAGTAACAGTGTAGAAAAAATGCAAAATTTTTAACATTCAAGTTAGTGATTTTATGAAACTTTACTGATAAATGGCTATAGTGAATTTTATATCCGTAGTAATTTATCAAGTAAGATAAGATGTCTATTTAAAATATGTATTTTAGGTAAAGGAGGGACTGATTAGGAGTACAATAACAGGTTTTATTGCACAGCAGAATAAAAGTAATTACTGTGGTAGTTCCTTCTTTCTTCATAGACAATGCATTATTCCTGCATTCTCCATATTAGACTAAAAAACACAGAAATCACAACTTGCCAAGACTATACCATGGGTCTGGGCAGAGTAAGACTAGACTGAATGTCATGAATCATGATACAATGTTTTAACCTCAAATTATTTTATAAAGACATCCATAAATTAAAACATAATTTTTAAAATAGGACAGAAAATTGCATCTGCTTTCCTGAGAATCAGGTTTTGAAGTTGTTTTCTCCTAAATACTATTCCAAGGAATCCCAGTCCTCCTCTTTCAGGCAATCCAATCTTCATACTTTTTTGCATCTTTAGAGAAATACATTTTCTTTTACTTTTGTTTTTGTAATTGAATTCATAATACTTTTTGAAAATATCATTGAATGTAGATTTAACTGTAAGTCACTTGATATTCAGATTTTTTCAGTAATTAATGGCAGTTACAACCATTCAGTGCTGGAAATACTGGCTGATTGGCAAATAATCCCATTCAATTTTTTTCCAAGTATACAACTAAACTTTATGAATCTCAACATTTTTTAAGTGCTTCCAGGATTTTAATTTTAATGACATTCAGTCAAAACAACCTTATGTTAACAGAATTTTTAAACTCAATTGTAGATACTTGATTTATGCAAAAGATGTTACCAACTGCTCTCCTAAAGGTCTCTGTTTTCAGTAATGAGGGAGAGGCATGCCCTTCCAAAGTCTTAAGTCACATAGTTTGGAATTCTGCTCTGAGTGACTGTGGTGACTGAGAGTAAAGGAAACACGTTAAGAGTAAAAGTCTGATTTAGATGGAATAACCTCAGTGCCTTAGTGAAAGAAACCTAATCCTTTTTCTCACTTAATGTTTGGATTTATATGAAACCAAGTCTTCCACAAATGCTAGGAATGTGGATCTACCTAAACAAGCCAAGAATATGAGAGCAAACCTCCATTAGACTCAGCCAGAGCTGTGTGCCTGATATCAAGGCAATAAAGTCTGTGCACATGCAAATTAGTTCTCACTTTTCTCCTCTTTTTCTATGTATTCAAGTAAAATGTGTTTGTCTATAATTAAGATTCACAGTCCTGAATTGTCCCTTGGTTTTATAGACAAGTATTTTCTTGCAAAATACACGTTACAGCTCTATTAGAATATTGAACAGTGCCTGTAAATGTTCCTGAAAATAGAAGTGGTTGGGTTTTTTTTGCACAGTTTTGACACAGACCTCTGGCCAGTCAGAACAGTCACAGGTGAATTCCAGAAACAGTTAGAAGATACTTTCCTAATGTATGCTTTTTTACCACAGTGTTCTGGATTGTAAAAATATATATTATGGTATGTAGATTCAGCATTTCATACCAGATAATCTCTATACTGTGTCCCATCCAATCTGGTGCTCTATGATCCTACTATACTGCTAGCCATAAAATGTTCTATATCTTACACACTACTACTTAATGTATAAAATAGCTAATCATGGTAAACACAAAGATGAGGGAGGATCAGAGGAATGGATTTAATGGATAGAGGAACAAAAGGAATATTCCAATATTCCAATTTTCCAATTGGAATATTCCCTATGGTCATCACAAGAAAAAGCTGAAACCAGGATTCTTCCAGTGAAACTCACCAGGAGGAAACTGGACAAATGAAAGAGGAAGATCTGCAGGAGCTGATCACAAACAAGTATAGGAAATTAGAGGCAAAAGGTGAATCCAAAGTTAAGTGGTCAGGGACCTGCTGCTGCAATGAGAGACACAGATCAGTGAGGCTGGATAGGAGACACCATCTGGGTACTGACAGAACTGTCAGAAGAGCTTGACAAGCCACTTTTCATCATTTATCAGCTGTCATGGATAGCCAGCCAGATCACAACTGACTGGAAGTTGGCAAACCCACCCACAGGAGAGACTAGAAAGCGGACCCAGGGAAGTACATGCTTGTCAGTCTGACATCAGTGCCAGGGAACATCATGGAGCAGACCAACCTAAGCACCATCAAGTAACACATGCAAAACAACAAAGGGATCAGACCCAACCAGCAAGGGTTCATGAAAGGCAGGTTCTGTTTGACTAACCTGATCTTCTTCCATGGCAGTGTAACCAACTTGGTGGATGAGGGAAAGGCTGTGATTGTTTACCTGGACTTAAGTAGCATCTAGTATAACAATGTGACACAACATAATATGATTTAATTTATTATGTTGGCTTCAATTTAGAAGAAAACCTACTTTGAATCAGATTTTTACTATCAATTTCAGATGTGAGTTTCTGAACTGATTTGCTGAGTGTGGTGGGACTGGATGTTTGTGAAGCACAGGTTCTTGTAGGCAGCCATGACAATCCAAGAACAGTAGTGCATTCCTGTTTTCTTATATTTGACATCACCCATGAAGCACTCAAAGGCATTTGGACAGTTGGATAGCTGTGGGGTTTATGAGAAAAATTAACAAACTAAAACCAGAAGTGATCATCAGACCTGAGATACCTTCACTGTCAGAAGAGACATCAAAATATATAATGGTCTTGAGACTAATTGTCCAGGAGGTCTTTAGAGATAAGTGTAAGGTCCCAGTACTATAGAATTATTACCTTTTATAATATCTATAATGGACTCTGGAAGTAGCATTATTATTAAGGAAATTACAGCTTTTCCTATGTTAATACATGAAGGTGAAGGGAAGATAAGGTCACTGAAGTTGTTTTTTTCTAAAAAGAAAGGAGAAAGAAGGAACATTAGCTTTTCCTTTTATTTCAAAGACCTTGAAACAGCACTACATCTCATAACATCACATTCTGCAGATGATTCATCTTCTCCAAGGACAGCTGGTACTGACCTAAGCCAAGCCTGCTTAATGTGCAGAATGGTAGTGTTGTTTTTTTTTCCCTTAATTCTGTTGACTGAATAGTACCACTGAATTACATACTACAAAAATACAATGCTTATTAGGCATCACAACCTTCTTCCACTCTTCTGAATCTCCATTTTAAATAACTGATTTATTTTGGGGGGAATAACCACTTCTGTTTTAGAATATGACAAGAAATCTTATTGCATCTAGATTGAATATAACCTATTGAAAATGAGTCCAAAAAATAGTGTTATTTCTTGGCCTATGTGAGCTTTTCTTCCTCTACTCTTTTTTTCTGATTTCCAGTAATTATCACCCATATTCTGGTGTACTCTTATTTCTACTCTCGAATGCATTTACTTGCTTTCTGGTATGGACAGTTTCAAATTTTAATGCCAATTATGAACATCTCCAATTTAAGACTAAAAGAAAACTCAAGTTATGGGTAATCCAATTCTGAAAGCAGGACCAAGAAAGAAAGAAAGAGTGGAGGATATTTTACTTTGTCAAATAGACTCTTCACAAAAATGAAAAATAAATCTAAACTTCATCAAATGTGATTTGTTGAAACCCCGACATTATTAAACCCCAAACATTATTTCTTAGTTTGACTATTTTTTTAGTGAGGCTGTTTACTACTCAGAGACACTTCAGGTAAGAAATACACGTCTAATGGAATGCTGTGCAGCCTGGTACCTGTGGCCTTCACAGGTCTTTCATATAGACATACGTTGGCATATTATTAGGTTTATCAAGGAAAAAAGGAGACCAAATCACATAAACCAGTAAGTTCATGTAGGAAGGATGAACCAGCAAGGACCTTCTTTGATAAGAGTCCTGGAAATTATGAAACACATCACTCATAAATTGCTTTTAGAGAAATAGAATGAAAAGAATGTTGCTACAGATAGAAGGGAGGGTAGGGAGCAGGGAGAAAAATTGCATTTTGTAATACAAGTCAGAGAAAAAGAAGGAAATATAAATAATCAAAAAACCAAAACCAGATTACTTCCAAAATAGTGGTTCAACAGTAGACAGAAATTAAGTATTGTGATATGAATAGGTGTTGTATATTTAATACACAGTCTTATTTTTGTCTTGTATAAAATAAGATGTACTTTTTTTGACAGCCTTTCAGTCTCTATGTTTCTTTACTTATGTTGATACATTTCCCAAAAGAATAAATAAATCCAGAATTTAGTTGTCATAATCTGTAAATCTATATTATAGAAGAATTAGAAGCTCTTAGAAAAAAACTAAGATCAGGATTGCTAGGAAAAGACAGTGGTGCTTTCACAATTATGAAGGAGTTAAACAGACCAGATGCATAAGATGAAAAAAGAAATTGTTCATGTAGAGAGTTATGCTCCATTTTTGGATTATTTCCTTGGGCTACTGTGTTCCAGAAGAATACAACCAGCAGAGTGGCATCTATTCAAGCTGCTGACAATGGTCCAAGTTGAGATAGAGCTGAGATAGACTCTCCAAAGAGAGTGCTGGCTGCATTATTCCTAAATTAACTTTTCTTAATGCATGAGGACGAAGATGCCACACAAAAGTCACAGATTCACATTTTAATGTCCAGGTGCAGATTTTTTCTGTACTGGGCCTTGGATTTGTTGAAGGTTGGTGAAACCTGAGGTAACTCAACCAAAATATTTTGTCCTAAATAAATGGTTCTAGGTCATGTAGCAGAAGAGAATGAACATTGCATTTTTAAGTCCATCTCTTTTTTTTTCTGAAGAAATCTATGGAAATAAAGCAGGAAAAACTTCAAGGTTTAATTACAAAGTCAATGATAAAATTGGCAGGGAGAAGAGTAAAACTCAATTTTGCTGTCATTGTTCTGGACTTTTTTTTTTTTTCCCCCCGTCCTGATTAATTTCACCCTCTGATAATAAAACAAGTCCAACTCCACATACAAAAATACAATTACTGGCATCTTTCAGACTCGCTTCCTAGCACAGGTCATTAAGAAAATAGATCACACCCTTTCCTGTGCAATTCTATTTTATACCTTCATTTACAGCTCACCAACATCTACTCCTTCATTGCCTTCAATAACCCCCTTCTGAGTTTTATGCTGCATTAGTTTATCTAAAGTAACTGCTTTTCTGTAGGTGGTTCACTGCACTTACCAGTGAGGGTCATGATTTGAAGAGGAGTTTCCCCCCACTGAATGCAGGTCTTTAATGCTTGAACACATGTCTGGGAGGTGTAGTTTTGTTAGCTGTGTCACCCAGTGTCCCCCAGCCCTGTGTCCCCCCAGCCCCTCATTTTCAACTCCACCCTCTCTGGGATTTGCAGGACACTGGTTTACAGCGTTTCATCCAGAATTACATTCACTCCACACCTTTTAAATAATAAAAGACAAAAAAAAAATCAAAGGAATTGTGGAAGAAATCTCTAGGGGTTTAAAATTACAATTGTATTTTATAGTTTTTGGCAATTAAATATTGTTTTATATACTAATAGTAACAAAGGCATTGGCAATATTTTATCAGTTATCCTATATTACATTAAGCTCAAAACCACAAAACTTGATTTTCAGAGCCAAGAGCTTTTAAAAATAAGTATATCCTTGTAAATTCTTTGTCTATCATATAAAATATGCAATTTGCTCTGATGGACAAATTCCTTTTGGTTTAATCTTTTAGGAATTTAGGAGATCAGAGGAAAATGTATTTGAGCTCAACATTATGAGTCAAAATATTGCCTGTATTAACATAAGGTATATAAATACAAAAGTTGCAGGACTTGTATTAAACATTATAAACCTTTATTCACTTTTATAGAATAGACGTCCTGTACCTGATGGGCATTTGGCATTGATGAGAGCTTCATCTCAAGTCATGTCACAGGTTAATGCTTGGGCAGAAGTAAGGTGAGAGATTAGCAGACCAGTGGAGATTACAGATATGTCAACTTTGTTCTGTTCAACCTCGCAGCAACCTTATAAACAGGATAAAAGCAAGGTTCATGATTTTTAATGGTCAGTAGGGCATGCATTAATTTATAAATCTCCAAGAATTCTTTTCTTGGCTAATGTTCTTAATGCACTGACTTTTATGACCTGAATCAATTCTCTCTGTATTTTCTAAAAGTAGAAATTGCAGGAAGTTTATATTTCCCTAGATGAGCTTGTCAAAGTAGATAAAAAATAACACAGACCCCAAAAATCTACGTGTCTAGAACATATTATTTTGCCACAATCCTAAATTTTATTTTATTCCTGTTAGGTGAAAACTATTTTTTATATGCTATGACTACTTAGTGGCTGGATTGTAGACATAGATGGGTAACAGAAAGCAAAAAATATCTTTAAGGTCTGTTAAGCCATAAAGAGGATGCATACAGTAGATATCAGATGAGGTAGATGCTAATTCAATATGTAGAATTTAAAATGTATTTCTTTGGTCTGTGGCTTTCTGGAAATCCACTTGGTGAAAATCTTTGTTTCTTGTATTGCTCATATACTAATGTAGAAAACATTCAGAAAAATACAAGGTCATATTTGCAGTCTGATTTTTCTCAGAATTTTGAATAAAGTTAATATGTCCACTTTAGCATTGTTTGTTTTCATCTTGTATTTGTTTAGGTATATTTATGAATTTCCGTATAGATTATGAACACCAGTTATAGATGTGTTATTTTTTGACACTGGGACAAGAGTATTTCCAAAGAGGATTTGACCACCTGGAAGTTGTCCTTTATTTATCCATTTATCAGTTAAAAAAAAAAAAAAATGCTTTCTGTTAAATGCTCCTCTGTGACTCTTGTGGATATGTTACTCTGGAATTCCAGGTGGTGTCCCTATGAGGATGTAAGGCAATCCTTTGTTTCTTAATGCTTCTTGAAAGCCAACACAAAATTCCTTCATCAAAATATGAGCAATACTGAGCAAAAGTACTGCTGGTACAATGTCAGAAAAGCTTGGCCAGGCATCCAGAGGAAAATGCCAAGGCCACCAGAGAGTCTCACAGGACCCAGTGGACCCAGTGAGGTGAGCAGGGTAGACTGAGGGAGGATGGTTAGAGCCACAGAAGTGTCTGGATCACAGGGGTATGCCATAGTGAGGAGGCAGTTCTGGGGTCAAATTGGAAAGCCAATCCATAAGTCAGAGTTGAGACCAGGTCTTATAGTGACCAGGCAGGTGTGTAGCGACAGTGGTGGCTGGGATCAGGCCAGGACCTCAGCTCAGGAGTTGAAGTTCAGGTCAAGGGATTCTGTGATGAGACAGGGCAAGGCTGTGGCACAGCTGGAGACCAACACTCCTGTGACATTGCTGATGCTGGGGCAAGTGACTCTGGAGCAAGCTGAGCTGGAGCTCCTGAGTCTGTAGACAGGGTGTAGAGAGGTCCTTGGTGAGGCTGGGAAGAGGCAATAAAGTCTATTGCTCCTTTATGGTCCTCACATATACAGAGATATTTAGAGTAAAGAGACCTAAGTAGAGAAAGTGTTATGTTCTACAAGAAAGAGAATAACCATTCTATTTAAGTTTATAATTCTTCAGGGAGCAGTGACACTTTTCAGACTTTGATTAAAGAAAATCAAGTATTTTTCATAGTAAATTTGGCACCAGCCTTCATAACCTGAATGAATTTCCAAATGTTTGAAAAAACTCAGTAAAACATTTGCTTTTGTTTTCTAGAGAATGACATTATCATAAATTTTTGATATACATCCACCCAAGGAAAATATTCAAGAGTTGTGTTCATGCAGTGTGTATAGGGACAATCCTTTGACATACTTTATGCAGCATGGTGACCTCTTAGTAATAGCCCTTAGAGTCAGCAAATCAGAGTCTTGCATTTTAAAAGGGAATTATGCCTGCTTCTTGTAGAATTCTTTTTAGCAGTTCTCTCAAACTATCAATATTACACCATACTCTTTGCTCATTCAGATGCCTTGATTATTTAAAAAATTGTTTTAATGAGGATGAGAAATAAAAAGTAAATACAAGGGTTTGAAAAGTGTCTTGTCATCTTATTCATCAGGCATCTTATTTGAATAGTATATATTAAGCTGTTTTTTAAACTTTGTGGCAAGTCATTAAAGTCACAGGTTCACCAGTACTCTCTTTATCTATCCATTCAGACTTTTATTTTAAAATTATTATTTTAATTATTATTATTTTAATTATTATTATTATCCCTTTTATTTTAAAATTATTTCTGTATTTCCATTCCATAGTCTCCTTATTAAAATTCTCAGACCAAGAGGCGCAACTCTCTAACTAAAGTGAATTAAACAGCATGAGGGTTGTACATTGCTCTCACCTGCATAGGTTAGAGCTGCAACTCAGCAATTTTATGCCTCTCTTGCTAAGGCAGTTCTAATATATGGTGCACTCTAGAGAGGCGTGGGGATAAATCTTTGCAGTTTACAACTCTTATTGTTTTCTCCTTCAATAATTTTAATGACCTGCCCTCACTTAAAAAAAATAGCATAAACATAATCTAAAATTTAAATCAGTATTGCAAAAAATATAGACTATAGCCACCATTTTGAGACTGTATTTGTTGTATCAGGCTTCGGAATTATGTGGGAAGCATATAAAACAATAGGTAATAAGGGTAGGATTAATCTTACCTAACTTTTGCCATCTAGCCATCTAAGATGACTTTCCAGTTTCCCTTTACAGCCATAGAAGTGTACAATGGAGCAGTAATATGGATTCTTAAAGGTGACCCATCTGACCTATTACAGTTTCTTGTCTCAGAATTAGATAAATTGCTCTATTAAAGGAACTACTTCTTTCTACTGACTATGAAGGAAGCTGATAGAGAAAAAATCAGAAACATTTTTTTTAAGGAAGAGGTGAATTTCATATTACCTTAAGTTTTCAAAAAGTTTCCACAATCTTTTCTGAGTTTAAGGTTAAAATTGTCCTTATATCCGTTTTTTATCTCCATCACAAGTACTTATGTTCAAAGAATACCACCAAAACAACCCTAACTTATTACTAGTGGGGTCAGACACAGTTTTCACTCACACAGAACACACTGCCCCAAGGCCATTTGGGAGCAACCTTTATTGTACTCATGAAACACATGACTTTAAGGCACTCTGGTTTAAAGAGGGCACAAGATACAATTATTAATGACATGTCTGTATTAGGTGGACTGGATTCCTTTTTTGCTTCTTTCATTTCACTCTAATTGAAATTGGGATTTAATCACTAACTGTATGGCTTAATATTTATCTGGAAAACATTTATTGGTGTTCAGCTTCTTTTGGACTTGTGAGATTTATTGTAACTTATTGTGATTTATTAATGGTCATTCATTCATATTAATAGAGAAAGATGGTAGCCAGCAGCCAGTGTTTAGGCCACAGTAAAAGCAACCTTTTGAAGAGAAGGCAAGCTGGTGGAAAACACAACGAGACTGCAGTTTGTTGTATAACTTATAGATTTATAGGTTTATGGAATGGATTCTGGTGATGATAATGGCTTCATATGTAGGAAGAAAAATTAGTTTTTAAATTTTGGCTGATCAGATCTGCTGAAAGTTTTGAAATAGTTGTACCAGTGAATATACATTGTGGAAGGCTATGATAGCACTTTTGAAGTGAATACCCATAATTGTACTCAAGAATGTGTAATCAAACACAAGAACACTCATTTGCACATCTGTCTATGTACTTCTATTAATTAAAGCACTTTTTGAAATGTTTCTCTGTCTTCCAAATGTTTGCAATAAGCAAGCAAACAAATGAGTAAACAAAACAAGAGGTACTGAGTTGGACAAGTGTTGCATGCAAGGTTTGCCAAATAACAGAGTTTTAGAATCACAGAATCACAGAGGCTGGAATATGTTACTTTCTCCAGTTCTTTGTTTAAACAGTGAATATTCTTTATTCAATTAATATAATTTAAATATCAGAATCATAGATTTATGGAATGGCTTGAGTTGGAAAGACCCTTAAAGATTGTCTAGTTCCCATCTGCAGTTGGGAGGGACACTTTCGACCAGGTTGCTCAAAGACTTATCCAATCTGACTTTGAAAACTCTCAGGGATGGGGCCAACAACTTATATAGGCAAGGTGTTCCTGTGCCTCATTAACCCTCATAGTAAAGAATTTCTTCCTAACATCTAGCTTAAAACTATTCTGTCTCAGTTTGAAGCTATTTCCACTATTTCTGTCACTATATGTCCTTGTAGAAAGTCTTTCTCCATCTTTCTTCTGGCTCCCTCAGGTACTGAAAGTCTGCAATTAGGTCACTTTGAAGCCTTCTCTTTTCCAGGGTGAACAATTTCAATTCCCGCATCCTTTGCTCATAGAAAAATTGTTCCATCCCTCTGATCAAAGCGGTGCCCCTTCTTTGGACTCATTCCAACAGGTCAATATCCTCCCTTTGCTGGGGACCTTTGATTTCACTGTAAGGTTATGAGAATTTGTCCCATTTCTAACAAATACAGTCAATGTTTTCTAAAAATTATCATACAGTCAAGATTTTGTAAGAAATACACATTGGAAAGACTCTAAAAAAGCAATTTGCTTGTTTCTAATTCAGATACAGCAATTTAACATTGATACATTCAGTAAAGCTTCCACTTAGTTTGTGTTTTTTTTTTTTTTCCCTTTTGCCTCCTGGAGAAAAATATTTTGTTTGCTAATTTAAAAGCTTGCAATCCAAACTTGAACAAGGAACTCAGATTGATTTTTTTAAGATTTGTTTATTTTTATTGCCAGCTGTATCCAGCTTGCTGACCTATATACATTTCACATCAAAATTTTGCACTTTCATTGAAGAATCTTATTGTTCTCTCAGTCCAGAAAATAACATGAATGCAAAATATTGTTTAGAATCCACGGTAGTATACACCACATTTTAGCTAGATTAAAGTATGAAGATAGGAAGAAAAAAGTAAAAAAGAAAAAAAATTAAGGAAAGAAACAATCCACCACTAAAACTGTCTTGTGTTAAAATTCCAATGTTATGTATTTTAGTAGAAGTAAATATTAGCCTTTCTTTTGGTCTCCAACCTCTTCCCTGCGGAAATACTCTCTTAAGCTTCCTTGTTAAACTTTTAATGTCATGCAAATGTGAGTGTCTTATTTCTTTGTCATGATACTTTAGAGGGATTTATGTGTAAGCTTCATTGATAATTATTTTTGAGACAAATCTTTGTGGAATATAGGATTCCTATTGGAAAAAGAAATTGATTTTGAAGGGGAAGTATTTGTATAAGTTTCTGTTTTGAAGAGAAATGAAACATAATTTTCCTGCCAAAACTTCAGCAAATAATTGATGCTAAGAAATTCTGGGTAAAGTGTCAGTGTTTTCCAGTGAACAGATATTACTGTAACATTTGGAGAGGGCAGTTTGCACTCGGAGAGTATTCATGAGAAATTCCTTTGCAATGATATTTGCCATCATTTCTCATTTAATCAATAGAATTCATCATTAAAGACACTGATTCAGCAGAATTATGCTTTTGAGCATATAAACAGTCCCATTAACTCCAGTGGCTGTAGAGACAAAATTGTTCAAAACAAGGCATCTATTTTTAATACTAGCATGCAAATCACATACCCACAGAGGAAAGACCAAGCAGGCAACCTACAAAAAGCAGGATGTTTCTTATAGTCCTTCCAGTAGTTTCTGTAAATAATACAAGGTTACTGGACTGGAGAGATAGCAAATGTGGATGTTTCTGAAGGTTACCATTTTATTTTTCAAAGTAAGAGAACTATTTTTAAAGTTTCTGTCCCAGGAATAAATAATTTATTTAAGGAGGAAACACATCATCATGATTTATAACTCTGAATTTAAAGAAGAGCTAAACAAAATGCTCACAAGAGGAGCACCTTCTCCACCGATTTGTCAGAGAGTTTATACACTTAGGAATAGTGATTCACCAAATATCTAGAAAAGGCCTAAATTAAGAAAGCAGTGTCAAAATATAGACAAACACCTTATAATGACTACTGATTTCATTAGCACAGGTATTTCTGGCTAGGTTTCACGTTATAACGTAGAGAACTGTATGCATATATTCTAAAGTTATTTCAAACTCTGGAGGCAAAATCCTCTGTCCATTCCTCTGCCATGTAGGAATTTTCAAATGTGAAACTGCTTGAATAAAATGTGATGAAACATGAGGAAAAGTATAGCGGTATGAAATTCATGTTATTCTTTCTTATGGTTATCATATTGTGACATATCTATCTAAAGAATTTCTTGTGCATTCTGTATTTTTCTGTTTGAATCTGAAATACTATCAGTTTCCTTTCTATCCTGTAGACATACAGGTGAAGAATGAAGTGAAAAATTCAGGTGGAAGCATAAACCAAAAGAAAGGCTATTCCTTTGCTTGTTAAAGCAATGAAAATATTCTTTCAGGTCACAGACTATGTGAGTAAGAATAATAGAGTTAATTTTCCTGATTCTGAGTGTTTCTGACACGTATTGAGGTTTAAGGTCCTTTTTTTTTAAGGATGTGGAAGCTTGCCTTTCACCGATAAACCACTTTTTACAATGTTACGTTTCCTAACATTCAACATGAAAAATACACCTTTAGCTCTATTGCTAGAAATTACTATACTCTTGGACAGGTTCAACATATACTAAGATATCGTTTAGAAAAAGATATAACATAAAAATACTCCATAAGCTGTTTGTATGCCTATCCAGATATTTTACTGTGCTTTCACAGAGCAGCTAAGCATATTTATCTGCATTTTACAGAGGTAAAGAAACAGCCTTAGATCTCTGTGTGATAATGTTTTCATCAATATGGATGTCAAAGTTTAAGAGATTCAATTTTAATGCTTCACCTCTTCCTCTCCTGCAATGAAGGTTTAAAACACCTCTGTCAGGATTAGATACCCATAAACAGAATTTCTGACCAAAAGAACTCTGATGTCAGTGTTGCAACCTTTGTATTTTCTCTAAATACATGCAAGCACTCACTCAAAATAAACAAGATGATTTTTAACACTAATTTTTGCACATGTACGTTGGACCATAGATGATTATTAAGGGAAGCTCTGGATTTGAAATAAAAATGTAAAAGTGGCTCAAGCTAGAAGAGGCAGAGAGGGTGAGAACAGGGAACAACACAGCATATTTTGGTATAGTCTCCATTTTTATGATTAAAGGAATAAGGATATGATTTTGAGTTAACTTATACCATATATTTATCATATTTTGCCAAATTACACTTTTTGGTAGTGTTTGAACCTATATAACCTTTTTATTAAAGATAGAAGTCCACACTGCAACTACCATGCATAGAACCTCATCATGTATATTTGTGTTAAATCTGTTCTGACTTGCTGAATGCTTGCATCTTAAATGTATGTACGTGTTTACACCTGTATGCTGGTGGAATTTCAAATGGTGTCATATCAAACTCCAATTAAAACCTGTGTCGGCAGCTTCTGTTTTTTAAAACCATTCAAGTTTTAGAAAACTGTTCAGGGAGCATGGTCTGCCTCCTAGATCTTCTTGGAACACACCAATTAATAAGATAGCATTATCTACCTCTGATTTCTATCTCTCTTTTTTTCTGCCCTGAGTTGATATGACTAGTACTGTACCTTCTGCAGCACTATCAGTTCCACTCTTTCTCCGTTTGGCAATCAGAAACTTGCTCAGTAAAATGTCATAGATAGTAGTAGTAGTTGTGATACAATCTGCTGGTATTTTGTCCGTGTTAAATGCCTGACTAGTTATAAAGAGTGCTTCAACAGAGTTTGTGCTGAAGGTCAAGATCTTTACCTATTTTTGACTCTGTAATTAAGAAATAACCAAATATTTAATTGAAAACCATTAATATTGCCAAACACAGATTTTTTAAGAAGAGTCATGAGTTTGGATTAAAATTCCATTCTACTAGAAAAAAATAAGCAATACAAATAACATTATTGTATATATTATAAACTTGTATAGATTGCCTTTTTGCTGTCAAAAAATCTGGCTTTCAAATTTGTTCTAAAAATAACCCCAGGGGTTTTGACATAAAGCTTTTGTCCAGAACTTGTTTTTCAAGGGTAGGATTTGTCTAAGCATGTAGTAATTTGTCTAAACAATTTTACCACATGTAGTAAAATTTTACCATGTCTTAAACATAAGGTAAAATTAATTTAGCCTTAGTTTGTATGTCTAAAAGTTAGACATCTATACGGTAGTCATCTTCTGTCTTCTTTCATATACTAGTAGAAAATGTAGAAACCTCCAGAGGTCTATTAATGTAATTTTTATTGCCCACCCTAATATGACATGAAATACCTTTTGGAGGGGGCTAATTGTGTCTTACTGACTACAAAAATATCATATGACGTACGTCTGTTAAACATTGAACTGCTAGATGACCAAGTCAGGTTAGGTCAGAGTATGCACTTTAATTTTTCAAGGTGAGATTTGTCTATCTCCTGTGTTATTTTCAGGAAATCTAAGGGGATCCTATAATCTTCCACTGCTGACTTGCATCACACAATATACGTATATGGAAAAAAACCCTCTTTTGTTTCATCTCTACCTTAAGAGTGGAGTGGAACAACAACAACAAAAAATAAGATAATGAAAGGGAAATTGATACTCTCCAGTGAGCCAGGCAATACAGCTACATGGACTACTAACGAATCCTCAAACTAGACATAGGCTGTAACAGCTACATAAAGTAAAAAACAGTTTAAGTGTTAAACAGACATGAGAAACAAAATAGGAAGTCACTGTTTTAGGTAGGTGCAATTTAACATAAAGTTTCATGTCCATATATCTTAGAACAGAGAAACTAGCACCTAATTTCCCTCATTTGTGGAGACCTGCTTTGTACCCATTCCAATAGGTTTCTAATTAAAATAAAAGCATAACACACCAGTCCTGACATCTTTTAATTAATTACAGTCTTATTAACCACCAGTCTAGCTAAAAACATTTTGGATTTAAAGATAGAATAGATTGTGAATATATTAAGTTTATAATGTTTGACAGCCTGTACAGTTTCATAAATTGAATGGAAACATTGAATTGACAAAAGGAAAACATGTAATGACTTGGAAGAAAGCTGTGATCTGAATGGCTGAAGAGTATCCTAGATCCAGTTAATCTTCTTTCAATGAGAGTTAACATCAAGGCAATAAAACCTCTCCATGACACCAATCAGTACTCTACATCATAAGACATGTGATTTTTCAAAACACTTTAAGAAGATAGTTGCTCTTAATTCTCAAAATCATGTTATTGTTCTAAACTGAGTATAATTAAGATGTCCTTAAACCTAAGGCTAGAAGAACCTTGTAAATCAATGTGATAGAAGAGTAGTGAGAACAATTAATTATCTGCAGTCTCATTGTGATTTATTGGTATTTATGTTGTGTTTCTACTTATGAGTGATTCCTCTTACATGAAAAACTGAATTCCTATGCTGCATTTATAAAATATCAGATCTTTAGACTTTTTACAATACATAAAAATGAATTTTTGAAATTAAGACTCAGTATGTGTGATAAATAAAAATTAACTGTCCACTATATGTGAGTATATAATGTGAGAAAATGTTCATAGTCCATATTTGTCCCTGAGGCCAACTGGTACAGACTAGACTGTGTTGATACTTTTAAACTCTTTTATCCTCTAAAGAATGTCAACATCCAAACTGTTGATTTGGAATGGTCCCCTAGCCGTGTTAACCAATGTATCTTACATACAAATTGCCTTGTAAAGTCAAGTTGGATGTACCAAAAACATGCAGGGATCACTACAGGAATATAATGAAAACAAAAAAAAATATATATTTTAAAGAGGCTTCAGTTAGAGGTTTTCAAAGACTCAGGAGTGGTATTTTCACATTATTTTTCTTTCAGATAATAAACATGTAATTAATTTACATACATGACATCATGGTGTAACAGCTTATTTTTTACTTTATGCACAAATATAAATTAAAATGTACATTTATTTTTTAAAGAATAGTTGAAATGCAAGCCTGAACACAGCAATATTGGAAATCAAATGCATTTTTGCTGATAAGTTTCAGTAAAAAGACAGCTTAATATTGTAGCACGCTATGCTATTGAGGCATGATTGTCTGAGGATGTGAATATGTGAACAAGAAAAAATAAAAAAAGAAGAAAATCACAAAAACCCCCTAAATAAACCCTAAATAAATAAACAAACAAACACACACACACACACAAAAACAAAACAAAACAAAACAAAAAAAAAACCAACCAAAAAAAAACCAAAACCCTACAACCCTGGACAAATTACAGAAAATACATTAATTATATTCTTATTTTCAAGAAGTACAATATGGAGCTGTGCTAGAATCATCTTCAGAGAGAAAACCTGACTTATTCCCAGCAAACGTGGAATGGTAATGGAAGTTACTATGGTTAAAGGGAGAACAGGAGAGACAAACAGCTTTTGTGGCAGGTGGATAATTTAGGAACAAAGTTAGTTCTAACGTTATTACAAATCTTGCTAAAATTGCAGTCAAGTACTAGTGGAATGTGGAGCATGTTGTCATGGGTTCATATTGGAAAAAGAGTCAGGGAGGAAAACAAAGGGATATTGTGCTTTATGTCAATAATTTAACTAAATATATAGAGCTGTGTCATAGAAGTTACAAGAGGCTGATCAGTTGCTTTTGAGAAACAGACACAGTATGTTGCAGGTGTTGACTACTGACCTCCTGATCAAACAGTTTTTCATTAATGCTTCAAAAGAGATGAGGAAGTCTCATGGTTGAAATACAAAGTTATTGTGGAGGACTTCAACTACTCCAACATCTGGATGTGGCTGAACACAAACAAACCAGGAGAATACTGGAATGCATTAAGAACAGTGTTTTGATTGCCGATGCTGTATGGCTAGAAGGTGAGGACTCGTCTGCTAGAACTGCTGCTGCTGAATACAAATTAGTAGTGTGATTGGTAAACAACAACCTTCATTCCAAGTGCTATCAAATGATTTAAGTATCCTCAGGAAAATGAGAAAAAGAGAAGGTATAGTCAAGACATGGGATCTAGAAAATGAGACTTTTGCTTGTTCATGTAATTGGTAGAAACAATCCCTTGGATGCTGTTTCGAACGAAAAAAAAAAAGAAAAAAAAAGGAAAGACACCCCCCACCCCAACAACCGAAATCTCAAGACAGCTAGTTATAACAGAGGAGAAACTCTTCAAAGCACAAGGATGGTCAATGAAATTAGACTGGCTTGACACAAATCCATGGATAAAATATCCTGATTGTACTCAAATGCAAATAGAAAGAGTATGGAAGCAGGAAATAGAGATCTAATACCAGGAGGAAAACAGGAATATGATATGAGATGCATGGATAGAATTAGGAAATTAAGTAACCTAAAGCTTATAGTTGAAACTGGGAATGTGAAAGTCAACAAGAAGGGTTTTGTAAGTACATTGGCAACAACCAGAACAGAAACCAAACAGGATGTAGGCTTGCTCTTACTGAACTAGTGAATTGCTGGTAGCAGAAAATTAAAAGGCGGAGATACTAATTTTCTCATTTGTACCAGTTTGTACTTGCAATGTCTGCTGTCAGGCCTCCCATGTCTACTAAATGAAATACAACTTAACAGCAGGAAAATATCAAGTGAGGGACCATATTAACAAACTGTACAAACATTCAAGACTTCTGAGAGACCTGTCAGATGCCATTTCAAGGTCCCTGTCTGTCATCTTCAAAGGGTTGTATCTGTCAAAGGAGTTCCCTGTAGCATGGAAAAAGACAATTATTATGCTCATCTTCTAAACTGGAATGAAGAGACAAGGTAATACAGGCTGTCTGTGGAGAAAATGCAGCAAATCTTTTTGGAAGATATTTCCAAGGGAAAAAAGTGGTTAGAAATAGCTAGCATGGATTCACTATGGGCAAATCATGCTTGTTTATTATGATTGTCTTCTACATTAAGTTAACTGGCAAGTGCAGCAGGATCAGCTGTAAAATATCTATAGTATAACTGAAAAGAAGTGGCCTAAAAGGATAGCAAAAAGGTTGGTAAGACTTATTGAACTAATAAAAAACTTGTTTATAAGTCATCAGCTGTTCAAAAGCATATCTTTAAGTGTTGCTCATTTGGTATTATTGCTAGGGTTCATCCTGTTTGAGATCTCTGTTAATTACTGTGATAGTGTGCTCACCACTCTCACTTTTTCTTCTTGAGCAGTAGCTCCCAGTGTTTGTAATGATGGCTGCATCTGGCATACAGGTAATCCAATATTTAAAGGCCATAAATCTTGCTCAGAACCTAAGGGACATAAGTGTTGCTCAACAGTTGAGGGATAGTCAAGCATGTGACAACTCAGAAAATGTCTGCCTTGCAAAAAGTGCTATAAGTCAGTCATCTTGCTCCATAACTAGTGGACAGTTCAGGGCCTACAGAGCTCTCCTGATCAGCAGTGTTCTGCACACCAGCATCTCCCCTTGCATAGCAACATCTCACAAAGTTACTCCTGGAGACTGAGGGAATCAGTATCTCATCAGACACTTGGTAAATGAATTGGAATAAGTGCACTTGAACTGAAATCTTAGCTGAGTGATAGAAAGGATTGCTTCTGTACATGTAGTCCCTTAGGCATAAACCACTGACCAAGCCTGACGATCCATATTGTCTTGTCTGTATGGATCCAGTCACACCTAAGCTCCTCTTAAAATGGAGTTTAAAACTCAAGGAGGTTCTTTTTGAATCTCATGCTTCATCATGAATGTCTTCCTGAGGGTTTTATCTGACTCTGTACTCTATGCAGCAAGTAAGTACCTTGCCATCAAATCTTGTTGAATCACTGTTGCATTTACTATCAAGCTTAGTTAAATTGCTGTTCTGTATCAATAAACATACCACTATTTCTCTCTTAAAGGTGAAGTATGTCACTCAATCCACAACAAGGACTTAGTGAGTTTGCAGAAGAAAGCAAGTTTGGCAAGTAGTTTATATACAGTCATTCAGAGAGAACTCCAGGAGCTGGAGAAATGGGCTGGCAGAAACATCATGAAATTCATCCTATAGAAACAAAATCTGCTGTGCTTGGGGTATAATAAGACCATGTCAAAATGTGGGTGGATGCTGACTGGATGGGGAGTAAATAAACGGATCTGGTGGGCCTAGCTGTCCACTAGTTCTTCATGAATTTCTTTTACTGAAGGCTGAAGTTTTACTGGTCTGAATTAGGGCAAGCATAGCCAGCAGACAATCAGAAGTAACTGTTCTCCCGTGGGACATTTCTGAGGCTCACTTGAAGAAATTTTTCTGGTTTGGGGTTTCAGGACAAAGACTGAAAAACTGAACAATGAAGAGGCAGGAGGAACATAAGAAATAAAGAAAGGCTGAGGAAGTTTCATTTCTTCAACATGGAAAAGAGAATATTAAGAGACAACTTGTTTCTTGCATTCAGCTACCTTTTACTTGTTAGAGAAAGTAGACTGCCAGAATATTGTCCAAGCTGCAAAGTACAAAGTTTACAGACCATGGAAATTGACAGCTGCTATAATGGAAATTGTATATATGTATATGTATACATAGTGAAATATTTTGCTTGTCTTTAATACTTTGTTTTAAATATATCTTATCCTGCCACATAGCCAGCTAGCCATGACTATCATTATGTGACATAAGCTGAAATTTTAAGTTTGGGTTTTTTTGAGGGTGTTTTAGGAATTTTTGAAGTATAATGTTTCTGCATTGTTGTTTAAGCATCTGCTAAAAGAGAATTTATGAGTTTTCTAGTTTCAACACTATACATGCCTAATGAAAAAATGGTCTAGTTTAGGAGCAGCTCAGAAAATTGGAATCAATGCACCAGAATGCGAATGTACACCATTTTAAACAAAATTAATAGCTTATAGATTAGACCTAGTTATTCTATAAAAGATGGAAATAACAGATGACAACCACATTCTATTTTTGGCTATTGTATACCTGCACTCCATCTCTTGTTCCTTGTTTCCTTTTAACATTAGTATTCATAGCATGTTATCTTGAAAGAGGTAATAAAACAATACTACTGTGGTCTTCTCCACAGCAGAGCCCTGCAAGAGAGCTGACTCTCTGAGTAATCAGTGATTTACAATCAATCTTATTCTATTGCTTTTTTTTTTTTTTCCTCTATCTCCCTCAAGGTAACAGCACTAAAAGAAAAAGATGCTTTCAAATCATACAATGAAGATAGAAACATGTCAATAATAGGCTCACTTGGTGATTCTAGAAATCATAACACTATACCATTTTAACAAATATGTACAACAGAACTCTCTGTCTAGTACACATAAAAGTGCTTGCTATTAAGCTCTTTAATATTTCCATAATACCTAATTACTATCTGTTGCTTCTTTTTCAGCCAGGGAACAAAAAAAAATCTCTTTGCCAAGGAAGAACGAGAGCTCATTCCAATTTACTGATGAAGAAATTAAACTTCAGAGACCAGCTATGACTTCCCAAGGTCCTTATGGCAGAAAGGAGGGCAAAGAAACAATTTAACTTTGCTTTTTCCCACCACAGCTGCCTTACATATCACAGTACAAAGGTTGAAGAAAACACCACAGGGTAATCCTGGTACAAGTTAGATAGAAAAGAGGTATCTTTAGGGCAGCCTGCAGAGCAGTATGCTATTAAAATTTTCAACAGTAATGAAAGAGTCAAAATATTCTAGCTCTTCTGATAGAGAGGCTTTCAGCACAATTCCTACTGTACCAGCCAACTCTCCGGCTTCAGGTTCAGGGTTTGGATAATGATGGCTGATGTTGATCTGAGCTGGAGGTGCAATGCTGTGAGAAGCCCATGCTTTCTAAGCTTTAAGAAAATTCAGGACTTCCTTATATGTTGGTCATAGCACTGAAGGGAGTCACCTTACCAGCTACAAAGTACAGATGGAAAACAAATGTGATCCTTTCCACCTGATCAGAAGTTGATCTAAGAGGAAATATATTCTCTAAGAAGAATATTTCCAAGAATTTGGAATTTTGATTAAGTTTCGTAATTTAACATCTTTCTTATTCAATTAATAAAAAGTACCAGGGATTCTTTGAAGAAATCAGGTTGCAGAATTCTCTTTTAATTAACACAAATACTCCATGAAATTTAAATTTTTGGGGTAGGAATATTCTACATGGAGCATGATATCTACTAGTTTTTGCTGTAGATGTTGTGTAGGAATGAAACCCATTTTCAATATATTTTATTTTGTCCCCCTACTAAAGTCTACAGCAATTCACTAAGCAGATATATTAGAATCACTTAATATACCTTTAATATACCTTATAATATACCTTTCGGGCCTTAAAAGCTTAAATGGAGTTCTTGCTTAAGAACTCCAGGGTAATTATATACTGTGTGCAGATTTTACATTTCTAGAATAACAGGCATTCTAATGAGAATTCTTCTATAGCTTTTTCAAGACAGAGAAGGCAGAAAATGTATTAAGATCTGGCTCCTTCTCAGTGAAAGAAATATTTGCTAATACTTGTCTATAAGCATCTATTTTTGTGCATATGACACTTAAGACAAAATTGATTGCATTATGTATTCTGAAAAAGTTATACAACTGATTTATCTTTCACCAGTACACCAAAAAAAGAATTACCTAATTCCTCACAATATTTTTAACATTTTTATAAACTTAACATATAAACATTTAAATTATCAGAGGACTTTAATACCAATTTTGTATAAAATAAATATGAAGCTAAATGAAGAATATACATTAAGTGATTGTTATATTTCAGTTGAAAAATTCACATCGAGGCTCAAAATGCTACTTCAGTTTTTGCATTCACCTGAAATAACTAGCGTACTTAGCTCCAAATAACTGTGAGTAGAACAGATCATTCTGTACATTTGCTTCAGGATGTCAGGTACATGACAGTGGGATAATGAAAAATGCAGAAATAGAACAGAAAATGTAGCAGGGTTATTTTCATGAACCTCTCACTGAAATTAAAGGAAAAAAAATCAAATTTGCTCTGATAGAGCTACTAGTAAAATCATGTGCACACTGTAAGAAAGATTTGTGTATAAAGATTATACTAGAATCACTCTGATCTTTATTTCAGACCTCATCCACGAATGGCATCACTTTTTCATACTCTTCTATTAAAGAAAAATTCCACATATTTATTTTAGTAGTATTAGCTCATTTGACAGTTTAGAACACTAGCAAAAACAAATACATATGTATTCTCTTAAATCAGTGTGAAAAATGCAGCATTAAAATACAGGTTAAAAATTTTATTTAGATTATTAATCAGAATCATTATAGTATGGATTGACAGAAGAGAGTGTAGTTTCACTTACAGACACAAAGCTTCACAGAAGTAGAGAAAATACTTTGAATATATGTTACATTTCTATTTATGAACTCCAGGTTATTTTAATACTAAATTATATAATAATAAAATCGTTTAAATTGTAGGGAATCTACCATGGATAGGAACACCTTCCACTAGACCAGTTTGCTCAGAGCCCCATCCAACCTGGCCTTGAGCACAGCCAGAGACTGGGCATCCACAACTTCCCTGGGCAACTTATGCTGGTGCCTCATCACCCTCAGAGTAAAATTTTTTTCCCAATATCTAATGTAAACTTACCATTCCCCATTGTCCTATCAGTACATGCCCTTGTGAAGAGGTTCATTGGAAAAAAAAGGACATATTACTTGAACGAATATATATTGTAATGTCCACAAAATAAATAAAAAATAACCCAGTGTTTTTGTGCATATTATTTCAAAACAATTAACTAAGACAAGTATAAATATCTTTTCAAAATTAACAGAGCTACTCAGTCACAGCTGTCTGTAAATACCAAACAGTGAATCTTCCATGCAGCTATTTAAAACCATATTATGTTTTTGTGTTCAAAACTTACATGCCTATTTCAGATTTTGTATAACTTACTGAATATTTGGAGATTATCATATTCATTTTGTGCAAACAGGATTTTTCCATAAAACACATCCTTGTGCATGTTTGTTTATCCAGCTTACTAGTAAATTGATAAACACGCTTTGAAACATTTTTCCCATAGTTTTTCTAATAAAAAAGTGTGAAATAACAATATAAAAATATAGAAAACTTTTTTCCCCTGTTGTCTAAAACACTTTTTCCTACTTTATTTTCTCAACTTGTTAACATATTAATTTCATCCAATATAAGTCTTGTAACTTTACATCTTTAGATAAATTTTATTGGTCTTCTGAAAATGAGATATTTTTATTGGCTGTAGTCAAGATTTCATGCCACTGCCAGTATATGTGACTGCATACTTTCAAGCAAGTTATTTCATTGCTATATATGTGCCAAATATATATATAATAAGATAGCTAAAGGAAATCACCTGCACATATCATACACCTATATGATTAACATCTTCCAGATTTTAAATTAAGGTACATGCATTAGGAGGATTCTTAAAGAGATTGAGGCCATTATGTCTAAATTTTCTCAGCTGGACTTGGAAGATCTGCAATTTAGAGCATCTTTATTGCTAATCATGTACTGGATGATCAAGTTTAACAACAGAAGAAAAGATACTCATCAACCCACTGCCTCTGAGTGGCTCACAGAGATCAGAGAAACACAGGAAAATGGTTGGTTTATGAAGTTGTTCTAGTAAGCCTGTCTTCCCATTTCCTTCCAGAATTTAGATCAATGATGTACTTGAAACAGAAAATAAGATTCTAGAACAGAACAATTCTTCAAACAGAGAAAAGTGCAGGTGTATTTATGAGTCGAATTAAATAAAAATAAACTTATGCCTCTGCATTTTCACAAGGCAGATCTACTTCAGTCTATGAATCTGAGTCACAGAAAGTGACACAGTCATCTGTTGTATATGCAGCCAAACCCGATGGGAAGAGATGAGGATGTCTGACTCAATTCAGAAGGCTGAATGATTTCTTGATTATAATTATGCTAAAATACATTAGTATACTATAAAAAGGAAGATACTAAAAACTACAAACCTACTTGTTCTAACTATATCTCTAACTAACACAATTCGTGACACTCTCTCTCTCATCCAGACACAGGTGGATTGGATTGGCCAATAGGCTCAAACAAATCTTCACCAGAATCCAATCAAGCAATCATTCCAGGTAAACAATTCTCCAAACACATTCCACATGAGAAAAACAAAGAGCAAAAATAGAAATTGTTTTCTTTTTCTGTCTCTCTGTGTACTTCTATGAAAAAATCCTGTGAGAGAGAAATGTGCTACCACAGTCATCTTTGGGTACTTCGGAAAATTTCCACATTTCTAAGTCTTGGATCTTTTTTGATGCAAGAAAGTACACTGGTCTCACAAGTTTCCTAACCTCATCATGTGCCAGACGATCAGAGGCCGCTCTTTTCCTTTTACTGCCTCTGTTCTACTCTTCAGAAAGCTCTTCCAACAGGACGTGGACATTGTCTGTAGTTAATTTGCTGTTAAAATCAGAAACTGAGGTAATGCAAATATCTAGTCTTCACTGCTGCCTATCCAATAATCATGCAATACTTGGTCTCTGCTAAATATCTATGCAATCTATCACACTTTCCATTTTAGCCCCAAGACTAAACAATGTTGTGTAATGCTGAGGTCTCGCATCGAGGAGCAGCACAAATATATGGACATTTTTCTGGCAGCAGCTTGTTAGGCTTTTGACTGTCCTTCTTGGACCTAAATTCCTCTAAGAGATTCAGACAGCAATTCAGAATAGGCTGGAGCAGAATTTCCAGAAAAGCAAGGAAAACTCTGGCCCACAGGCTCTTACCTTCCTTCAGATGATACATGGAAAAATTCCAGGATATTGAAGATTCAGTTACTTTAATTTGCTGCCTTGCCTTACAGCTTGGGATCCTCCAGGCAACTATAGCTCATGTCACTTTATCATCATCTTTTTCTTGTGCCAGGAAGACAGACACTACTGCTCACAGTCCTGAGTTAGAAAAGTGGCATATTATGTGACAAAAGCTGGGTCAAAGGATTTCTCTGCCTCACATCCAGTATGTGAGTGAGTGACTGGAAGCAAAGTATCATGAAGTATCCTGGTAAATTAAAAGGGGACAAATATGGGTCTGGGTGGGGTGAAGACATAAATAAAATGGTAAGAATATGAATTTTAGCTCATATGATCTTCCACATTTTTGACATTTATTTTTATCACACATCAAATATATTCCATAAATTATGCCTTCTTAATTTAGAGACAGTTAATATCTTAAAGTGAACTTGTATTAGTCTGCAGATATGCCCAATGCTAGTATCGAGAAACAGCTATAAGATGGATTTGAAGGAAGAAACTTGCTTAATAGATGTTAAAAAATATGTTTCAGCAAATTTCTATTTATGGGGTGAAAACAAAGTATATTCTTTTCTATTGTGGCTACTTGGGAATTAATAAATTTACACTAAACTTATCTGGAATTTCTGAGTAACTAGGATTGTTCTTTTTTTTTCTGTACCAGTTTTTGATAGGATGATAAATACTGAAGTATCATTCTGGCACTTTATAGCCATTGCACCAAAATTAGCAGGAAAACAAACAAGTCTGGAAT
The DNA here is from genome assembly GCF_050655825.1 of Lonchura striata. NCBI lineage: Eukaryota > Metazoa > Chordata > Aves > Passeriformes > Estrildidae > Lonchura > Lonchura striata. The sequence goes on along the minus strand of NC_140703.1, from coordinate 59,649,795 downwards.
ATAACAGTGTATCCATGGAAACTGTGTACACAATGGAATTGAAAATTTTGTATTGAATGAGAGAAAATAATTAGTGGGATGAGGAATAAAATTCGGATTTCCACATGCCTACTAAGTACAGCAACTACGTGGCCTTCCTTTATTTAGAAAAGAACACAATCCTGCAAAATGTAGGGCATCATGCTAAATGGAACACACGACCTGATTTCCTTTTCCTTTTGTCAATCCCAGAGAAGTGACAAGCTGCATAGCATGCTTAATTATTTCCCAAATAAGAATTTTCAGTATCAATGCAGGAAAGTGTTTGTAGAGTATGCAACTAGATACTGACAATTTTCTTTGCTGTGTCTCAACAAAATCTTTATAAGCATTAATCTATATAAACTTTTTGAGATAACACACGCATATGCTACCATCTACTTAGCATTCTCCCAAATGTCATATTTCTCAAAAGAATAAAAAATATTTTTTTAGAAACCAAAACCAAGTGATTTTATAACAGGAATTAATAACAAAGCTGTAAAAAACAGGGAGTGAACAGGGAGTTTAAAGATTAAAAATAAAATCAGAGCTTTATTTAAATTTTATTCTGAATGAAAAGTATAAGGATGTAATATAAAAGCCAATGAGTACTTTCACTTAAAAGTAAAGATGGGGAAAAAAGCACATTAACTCCAGTGTGCCATTTACCTAGTGATTACACTAGTGAGATTACCTTGAAAAACACTGTTATGACTCTGGGGAAGAGTCACTGCTGATTACCAAAAATATAAATATGAAAGAAAAATAGAAGTTATCTATTGATCTGTGACAAACTGTGAAACATATATGTTTTTTAATATTTTGCTTTTCCCTTTGCTAAAGAATACAGGAAGATAGTTTGGCTTTCAGTGTCACACTTTGAGTAAGAAATTTTGTTTAGAAGCTGCAATTAAATAATTCAAAAATAATTAATTTAGAAGACATCCCATTAAATTATAACCCTCCCCACTGGTTAACTTGGTGCCAAAATGTATTGTTTAATTTATCATTCTTAGTATTTTTAGAAGGCCTCAAGGCAGGGAATGAAGCAATAATAAATAGGGAATAGTGGATAATTAGAGAAGGAAATGTGGAACAAAATTACTAAGGGCTTTAGGTGAAGTTCATTATTACTATTTAATAGTGCCCAAGAGCATTTGATCAAATTATGGATCATGTTTAAAAGTGGGCTGAGAAAAATCCTAGTGGAGGAGAGTTTTCTAACTACCACTTTCATAATTTTGCAGTAAGTTTTACAGAATTTATCAAGGAGTAAAAAAGCAAAACCATATTGACCAAACCTTCTATTCTATCACACACAATGCTCTAGTGAGATTTGAAGAAGACAGAGGTTCTTTATTCCCTCAGATATTGTTCAAGATGTGCGTATTACATGATTAAGCAGTAAAGCACTTCAAGAATGAGTGATAAGGTGACACACTGTAAGTGGAGCCTTTAGGGCTTTAAAGTACAAGTTGAAGTAGATTTTTTTTTTTTTTAATTCTCCAGGCTGTTTGCTTTTTAGCCACATCTTAAAAGAAGCAGATTTTTAACACAGACCTTTCAAGCTGAATTGAGTTTTAGGGTGCTTTTTTTTTTTTTTCATTCCATCATTTTCCTTATGCATTTATGTTATTTCTTTAATTGTTGTATAACAAATATCCAGAAAATATTTTTAAACCAAACATGCATGCAAAATTACAGAACTCACCTTTTCACTATTCAAAAAATCAAAATCCTCTCTGACATTTTTCATTTGGAAGACTTAAAAGAAGGAGAGAGCATGAAATCTATGGCACACAGCAAATAAGTACATTTAATTTAAGCAGTAAGAGTAAGTTTAATATATGGAATACTTTTTTCAGATTTAAATATGTTTTCTGAAAGTCTGCAACTCTTATATATTAAATAATTAAAAAATATTTTTTACGTCTTCCTATGCTTAAAAAAAGGAAAGAAAGAAAAAAAAAGAGAGAGAGAAAACCCCTTCTGATCTGTATTCCACAGTAGAAGAATGGGGGAACAGACTAAGTAACTTAATTATTTCTGAAAATTTCCCTTCCAGGGGAACAGCTACATTTTCAGATATATATCCTGACTCAAAGTAAAATGATGCTTGTTAAATATAAAGAATTTTGTGGGACGGAAATCCCAATTATTCAGCAGTTCTGTTCATTAGAAAATAGAGATCTCCATCTTGAGACATTTGATTCCATGGACCTAGCAGTCTGGACCTTTTTTTTCTTTTTCTTTCCTCGTAAACTTTGTTAACAGCAAAAGACTCAAGCTGGTTTGCCTTTTAACTAAGTTTATATGACTGGGAAAATTCTTTGATGTGTTTCATTTGATGTTCTTGAAGTTTATAAAACCAATGGCACGGTTTAACAAAGAATTCTAATCGTAACAGCACTGGCAGTAATAGGAAAAAGCAGTACTCACAATGTATGAAATGTCTTAATTTTTACTTTAACCAGAGAAGCAGGGTGTTCTTATCTCTTTCAATATAGGAATAACTGAAAATTAATACTAATTTGTATACAAATCTGTGATATATTTACATAGTTTGAGATAGCATTATGAGGTAGTGGAAAATACCACAAGGATTTTCACCCAGATTCATATGACAGGACAGAAAGCCTTTAGATTTGGGGTGGTCAGTGTCAAAAAAAAAAAAAAAAACAAAAAAAAAAACAACAAAAAAAAAAAAACAGAAATCTAGTTATCTAGTTGTCAGCCAGGGCAAAGAAGTCAATTATTTGGATAGATTTTGCACCTAATTTCTGTCACAGTGATTATTGAGTACTGAGAACTCTTCAAACCAAGCCACAGTATGCGGAAAGAGGATGGAGCATTTTTCCTTGATACTGTCCATAGTGCAGAATGCATCTTTTTTACGGATCTCAGACAGCCAGCCTACAGCTCTGTCCTAGACAGTCTTGTGTGACTTGGGCCTCCTCTCTTTTATTTCTTGTATTCAGAGGCATTCTCTGATCTCTCTGTTGTATTCTCTAATGCTATTCACAGTCATAACCTTGAAAATGAATTATTTACTTTGAAGGTTGGCTGTGTTATCATGTCTCTAAATCCCTCTACAACACTTCGTACTGCACATGTGCAAGTACTTATGTCTGATTCTCCACATTGGGAAATCATATAACTTAAATGCTTATTTCAAAAGCACGCCCTTTCTAAATAAAAACTGGAAGAAAATAGTTAACCAGATATCTCTGAGTATTTCAAGGAAAAGGTCAGATGAGTATAAAGCCCATTAAAAATAGCAGTACACATTTTAATTGGTTGAAATACATTATTCTGCACTTTTTAATTTGCTTGACCAATTGCTCTGACACACATCTGCAAAAACAGAGAACTCCAAATATGCCCAAAAGACAAAATTTTCCTTTTTGTCTTGGGAGGAACATTCAGCTTCTACGTGAAGTGAAACTGGGGTCATCACAGCAATTTAAATAATGCTTTATCAATAATGTAGAAGGTGATTTTAGCAATTTATTTCTTGCTGTGTTTTCTCTGCTGTTTTTTCTTCTGAAAAATTGTGCAGACAAAATATATTTATCTTACTGTGATAATGGTGGACATAAGGCTTCTTAAGTAAGGGATTTTAGCATTTTGATGCTAATTTATAATTGTTGAAAGTTTCTCAACTCATGATTTTTCCAGTTTCAATTATATTTATACTGTCTATTATTCCTTTAGTCTTACTACCAAGATAACTCTTGTCTTTTTTTAAAACATATAATTTGTTATTAAATCTTATTATTCATCCACTATCAAATTCACCAGTGTGTTCTTCTGTCATTGACAATGTTCACCAATAAATCTTAGATATCATGTGCATGGCTCGTTTAAGAGTTTTGTGAACTCCAGAACAGATTACAGAAATACTACCACTACTATTTTGCACTTAGAACACCTCTTAAATGAAGATTACAGTGTAATTTAAGATCATAAATTAAGCTTCACAATGACCTTGAAAACCTGAAATATAAATTCTTGTTCTTCTACATTTTGAAGTATAAAGATCAAAAAACTGATCAATTAAAAAAAAAATATTCACAAGAGTAAAGTGAATGTTCTGATATTTTTTGGAAGGAAAAGTCACTTCTACTTTTAAAAATCAAGATCACTTTAAAAAGGAATTATTAATCTAAAGCTACAGACAGTCAGTTTTAGATATAATTTACATTACACATCTTAGGATATGTAACTGCTACAGTCTGCTTAATAATTAGGTCAATAGAAAGACAGGGCCTTCCAGACAGGAATAGGTTTGGGTCAGCCTGTGAGGTAATTCATCAAACTTGGTACAGTGCCTCCCAGGCAAGTAACAATTCACTTTGGTCTGGAAGAGAAGGCGGAACGTAGATATGTCTCCCAGGTAGAAAATTAAATGGGTCAGCCTTGGAGGCAGCCCAAAGAGGTGACTGTTCAGCTTTAGTTGAAAATGGATTAACATACTAAGGTCATTCCTGAGTACATAACTATTGGCTCCTGCTCAGATGACAAGCCATTATTCATGGACTTCCTTCCATTTGAAGGGCTGCTTATGGCAGCTTATCTTAAAAATAGATTATGAGACGGTTAGCCTTTGTCTCTAATAATAAGGTCCTGTTTGTGAACACAAATGTATGTTTTACCAAGACATAAGAAATCAGTGACCCTGGTGATTGTATCTTTACCAGGAATAGTCAAAGACATTCCCTCAACTGGTATTGCCACAACTGAGACCACATGTTAATGTATAAGATGCAAAGTGTACTGCTGGTAAATGAGCCATTGGCAGGTGTGAAATCTTACAGAGCATATGTTTACCTGGACTACACATGTTCCTGACATGGAAGTGAACATCAAAAGCTTCATATATTTAAACTAACCTTTTATTCAAGTCCATCTGAAAACTGAAAATAATGTATTGTTTGAGGAAAATATACTGAAAACTCACACAATTGTTAAAGTAAGCCAGTGGCATAAAAACAGAGAACACAGGCATAAAAGACTTGACTAAACAGGATAGGAGGTCTGGGAAGAGAGATGAAAAGTAGCAGATTAGTACACAACACAACAAGGTTCTTTACTCCATTTCCTTTCTTTATTTTTTCATAAGTTCTTGTCAGTAGGTTCTGCATTCTGCAGTGACAGAGAGCATTATTTGAGGAGAAGGAGCCAAGTGAAGAATAGAGGGCATCCAATAAATTAAAAATTCTGATAGGTCTTGCTGAGTGCCAAATGGCATATGTGTAAATTAGGAACACTGAAGGAATTCTGGCAGTGATGAATCAGAGAAAGGGCAGTTTTTTATGGGAAGGCCAAGAGAGATCAGGTGGTCTATGGTGCACTTAATGATGCTGCAGAAGATAGAAGGTGGTAAGAAAAAGTGGAAAAATTGGATTTGGATTAATTGGGAAGATGCATATTTCCTGTGTAATTAATGAAAAAATACGATATTTTATATTGAAAGTGAATATTCTGAGACATATGTTAGGATATTTCATAGTGATGAAGTCCAGGTTTTAAAAGAGAATCTGGAAAAATACAGATATTCAAGAAAAACTACCACAAAAATTAAAAATGAACATTAAAGGCTATAATGAATCAGTATCATATGGCAGACAGCTTACTGTAATATCTGTTAGGATTTTATACAGTGAATATTTAATGTAAATGCTTAAGATCTACCTGGAACAGATAAAAGTTCCCTTTTCAAGTGAATGCTTTCATTAGTAGTTAATACGATTTTTCATATATTTTGTTCTCTGCATGGTCCCAGAAATCTCAAAAAACAATACGAAAGAGGAATACAGAGCAACTCTATTATTTCACTTTTTACCCTACTTTTTCCTGTTGCCTGTTAAATTACCTATAATGTGTAAAATGGATATTGCGTTATCTGACTGCTGTTCTCATTTCATGCCTCAGCATTTTAACTCTAGGTTGTTAAACCAAAAAGGATGAATGTGGCACATGATTGTGTATCTCATGAGTAAAAGAGTGAATTTTCTTGGGTGGGATTAAACTCACTGTATAGGTTTAAAATTTACCTTCAAGGTCACTAGCAGTTGCCCTTTTATCGTTTAAGAGGAAAAAATAAGCACCACCAGAGTGCCATTCATCAGCTGTATTTCAGATTCTGTTTTAGGCAGAACTGCACCTTAAAATGGCCTTGAGTTTCCTAAATGACTGAAGATTTACTGTTCAAGTGAAGGTCAAATGCCACAGGCTATTTTAGCGGGTGAAGAGTTTTTGTTTGCTTGGGCTACTTTTGCCACAGCCAAACTTTCTTGGAAGACTTAAAAATCTTCTGAGAAGATACTAATGTATAGTAACTGTTATTAAATAATCTCAGTGATGTCTAGAGCAGCAACTTTTCAACACTATAAAACATTAATTCAGAATTCACATGTTCTTACCTATTCATCATACAGATGAGAAATCTATGCACCTGGTATTATTGTCTTAAAACATTGGCTATCAGAGCAATGGGATGGGGAGGGTCTGGTTTTCAGTTACAACATGGATTAACTTCTAGTACTGTTTAACATAATCAGATAAATTAATAAATCAAAAAGAGAAGTATGGCTGTTGTCATGGCTATAGAATATGATGGTTACTAATTTCCTTTGCGGGCAAAATTTAGCATATGAAATAAGCTATGTGCTGCTTGCAGGCAAAATCCATTCTGTATTTGTTTTTGATGTGTTTTCAATTGAATTATTTTCTGTGGTTCATTTAGCTTCAAATAGAAATTAAAAGGTCTAATTTTAAAGCAGCTACATTATGGAAAACCTGATATATGATTTACAGACAAAGATTATGTAGCTTTTTGCATCCCTTAAAGGTTTTGTACAAATGCCCTTGCTTTGACTGTGAGAGACAAAAGAGCTTTTCTGGAAATCTTGTTTCATCAAATGAAGATCAGGCAAAATGTGAATATTTGTTTTTTCTTGTGCAAGAGATTTTTGAATCCCAAGTGTGTCATGGAATTGTTACTGGTTTCTGCAAAGTGATGTCCTTTATCAACCCATCTTGTCTCTGCCAGATTTCAAAACTAGATGGGTAAAGGTTAAAATTATAATTTATAGGGAATTATAGCCATATTTCCTCTCTAGTCTTCAAAGTCACAGAAGGAATTATTCTTCCTTCAACCACAACTGCTCCGAGTTTCTCTGGTGGAGTTTTTCTTCCTATATTGATCCTGACACATATAGTATCTTCCTTGAAGATACTATAAAGTGCACAATACGTGAATGTGGCTACAAACTCCTATTCCGCTCTGTTTTTTAAATTCACATTATCTAATGCCTACAGGTAATAAGGAAATAGATAAACCTATTAATCAATAGAATTAAATTGGAAAGCAGAGGTTCTGTGGACACAAATATCCTTACCTCTAGTGACAGACTTCCTTGATAAGTAAGCACTCAGCAGAAATCTGTGAGCCATTTATACTTTATATTGGCATGCCATTGCAATCAGTGTTTAACTCCTTCAGTGTTATCAATGTTTTTGCCATGTTTCCACTGAAGTATTAAGCTTTGTTCGATGACTGGCACTACAAAATATGCTCCTGAGTTCTGCTGAAGAACAAATAGGAGCACGACTGTCAATGAATGAAGTGCTATGGTAAAGTAATAAAAGCAGCAAAATCAACCAGCAAAATAAAACAAAAACAAAGACAAGCAAAGACCACCGAAAAAAAAGCTACAAAAAAAAAAAAAATAAAAACAACCAAAAAAACCAAACAAAACTCCACTACTAACTGTGCTGCAATTCTCTGGGAAAAAAAAAAAAAGAAACAAAAAGACCCACTAGATGAAATACATCTGAGAAAACATAAGCATAAGATAAAATAAGTGCAATGATGATTTGATGTTTGTAGATGTGGTGCTTAGGGACATGGTTTAGTGATGGGTGTGGCAGAGATAGCCTAATGGTTGGACTTAATGCTCTTAGGGATCTTTTCCAGCTTTAATGATTCTATGAACCTAAGATCTCCCCCTGAAACAGTTTAAATTCCCTCTAAATGTCTGTTCCATATTTGTTCTGCATATACAACTTTCACTGATGAAAATTTCAGGGCCCTCTCTGAATGCTATAATGGGCCCTTGTGCTGCCTAGTCCTATGCTCCTTGTGGGCCTCTTCCCAATCCTTGTTCATTAGCCCAGGAGCCCCATTTCAACTCAGCCCAGGTTCAGCTGTACCATTCCTTAGTGATGTTGTAGGTGTACCAGACTCCAGCTCCACCACAGCCTTGTCCTGCCCAGAGGTGGACTCCACTGATTTGGGCCCAAACCATGATCTGACCTAAATTCTCCATTCCTAAGAGAGCTTGGGATTTCCTGTCAGAGTTATATGGTTGTCTGTTCCAAATTCACCACACAGACATAGGAAGATGAAAGCTCTGTGATGAGTGAATAATCTTATGATAACACTAGGTTATTGAAAATAACTTTCACTTGAAATAAAGAAGTTCATTAATATTGAGTTCCAGGCTTCATACACCTGAAGGCAAAATTTAGGCAGCTGAGGCAACTAAGCAAAGAATATTGAGATGGATTTACCTTGTCTCACTTCAGGCAAAAGCTGTGTGCCTAGTTCAGTCTATCTGTTTGTGGCTTTAGATCTGTTTGCATAGTTCTGTGAGAGTTTTACTTCTGACATTTGCCTTTGGAGAGATCCCAGTCCAAACTGCTGCTTATCTGAGAAAATTCAGTGCACTGGAATAAATTTTTACCAAAGGGTAGAAGAGAGTAAAATGGCCATTCTGCTTCACCAACCCTTCAGGAAAGACAGTCATGTCATGAACATAATGATTTGGTTTTAATCGGTAGCTAAAGCCAAAAATGCTTATAATGGTTGAAAGTGGTAAGAGCTAAGAGTTTTACAGTTATGCTTTGCTGCAGCATCACAATGAACTGCTGAAAAACTTAGAGTACACCCCTGCCACATCTGTCACAGTTCAGGACCAATGAGAGTGTAGAGACTAAATATATCTGAACACCAGAGCGTTTAATCACAGATGTATGCAGTTTTATAAATTAGATTACTTCCCAGCACTTCAGTAACCATGTTATCATTCTCCCTTCAGCTTTCAGAACCTGCTAGGATGCAAGGCCGGATGGTGACATGCTGTTGTGGCCACTCAGGCTGCATTGTAGCAGTCTGGACACCTTGCCCTGTCCCCAGTCATGTGCCTCAGCCAGCCGAAGGTGCAAATACATCTGGATCATTCCTATCTTTGTTTTATGGGGACTGTCCCACACAAAGTTCCCTTTGTGATGGGGACTGACTTTTATATAGGGCCAGCAAACCCCCTTGTCCTTGGAGTAGGAGGAGAAGAAAAAGCAAGACCAGATATCCCCATTCAAATGTTCTAGGTCCCAGTCAGAAGCAAATGCCTGCAGCAGTCTCAGAGAACAAGAACACAGCCTTTTTCACTTGGCAGCCCCTCCTACTTTGGGGCAAGGCAGCTCCACCACTGCTCTCTTTGCATTCTTCTGCTCTATATCACAGCCTTGATGCACAGACATCAATTGTTTTTTAGCAGGTTATAAACCATTTTAAATGAACTTCCTTTTTTTCTGGACCATTCTTCTTTCAGGATTTGTATTTTTTCCATTTAAATCTTATAATCTTGTATGCAAAAATACAAATCCACACTAACTTTTCACAATTTTCCCTATTTCCCTTATAAAGTCTGAAACTTTCCTGAACATAGTTTTCTCCATAATCCGGAGTTTTCTACATTCCCCTTCCCCTGCCCTTCCCCTTCCAGGCGCATGTATTTGGGTCAAATGCTGTGTTAAGGCTTTTCTATCCTCCTGTGAAGGGATGAGATATTAGTCTTTTCCCAAAGCCATCTGTGATTCATGCAATCACTACCTTACTTCTGACACCAAAGGACAGTGCAGAAACTGGGATAACAATACATTTTAACCACAGATAAATCCACACTTTTATGACTTGTGTGGGAGGCAGAGCACAGTCCAAAAAGGAAGTCCCTGGCAGGTTTTGTGTGATCCTAGAGCTAGGCCATAAGGGTGCCCAGGCCTCTTTTTTATCCTCTTACTGGATACCAACACCGGTCTGATAAAGTAGAGAAAACTAGAGGCCAGACCAGCCAGTCGTGAACAAGACCTGGCTGTTGCCATCACTGATGCACTAACTCTGCACCCCTGGGAGGTTCTCCATATGTTTGCTGCTTTCTCAGTGGCTGACAGGTTGTGCAGAACAGAGATGCTCCTCTATCCTTAGAAAGAGACTATTTCCCTTTCCTATGTTAATTCACTAATGCTATAGTAAGCCAGGCCTAACCATCCTGGCTGTTGCAACCTCATCCAGAGAAAAGTTTACAACATAAGGTTTTGAAAATGCATTTTAAACATTAAGTATTTTCCCATATTCCTTAGCAAGTTATTGCAATGTTTTAATTATATTGTTATTAACAAATTGCTACTGCAACTCTTATGTGAATTTCTTAACTTCTGTTTTCAGCCTTTCAAATTCTTTTCATCTTTTGTTTCTGTTGAATTTATCAAACATTATTACCAAAGGTAACTTCATCAATCTCTAAACCTGTTTCTGAATAAGCTGAATATTTTCTTATATTTCTCACTCTAATAAATCTTTTAGAAGACTAAAAATCCTTTTGTACTTTTCTAGGCACCATCTAGGAAAACTGGGCTGAAGCAGAACAGATGTCTTCATTAATGTCAAAGTTTCACTCTGATTAGTTTGATGAAATGAGAAAAATTTCTGAAGTGCATGAAGAAATTTAATGAAGTGGAAACCACACAGAGGTAGTTACAAGGTAACACACAAATACATCTTTCAATTTTTTTTTTTACACAATTTATTGAATAGAAAATCTGAAGTAGGATTATGAACTATTTAACAGTTAGATACCTGTAAGGTCCAGGGACCAGGGTTGTTCCATTTGCTTTAGTCACTGAGGCATAACAATTAGTGAAAGATCTGGCTTAGGTTTTTAACAAACTTAGACGTCAAAACACTGTTAAATCCAGGTGTATTTACAGTGCTCTCAGGAGAAAAAAAAAATGTTTCTTACGTCTGCATAAAGAAATAGGGTAAATGCATTCTTCACTTTATTCTAAATATTAATAAAATACATGTGTATGTAAGTGTTCTAGTAGACTTGCCAAATCTGTCAGGATCCAAACTTACATAGGTCCTGACCTATCATATTCAGCCTTATAGATAGATGTCACTGTGGGTAATAATCTACTCCAATACTGTGAGCCAAGCAATCTGTGCCTCTGGGACACTCCTGTAAGAGCTAATCTAACAGGATGTGTCAAGGGCCTGATCACTGGCATGCAGTCACCTATACTGCAAAATTGCCAGCAGAGTCCCTAAGGTCAGCGACTTTCTCCCAGTCAAAACTGAACCAAGGATTGTTCCCCAAAACAGTTTGAACATAGCTGGTCTATTCAGGAAGGAAAAAGAGTTTCATTGCAAAGAACACTACTCTGCTGTGTCAATTAGCCTGAGGTCTAAAGAGTCCCTGGACTGTTTTATTTATTAACATAGCCAGGGTCTTAGTGATGAAACTTGCAATTGTATTTTTCTACAGATTGTTTTTAGTAACAGATCTTTCTCCCTTTTTCACATCTGGAATAACAATAAATATTTACATATTTTAAAAAATCTATCATGAGAAAAATATTATACTTCTCAATGGACCTTACCTGCTATGTGGTTACAGCATTATAAATGGTTATGGACGTCTTCTTAGAATTATGTCCTTATTAAGAAATTGAAAACCCAACTTTCATGTCATTGTCCTTTACAAGTAGAACAGATTTCTTATTGAATAAAAATTATGCTAAAGCCCATGATCAGATAGCAAAAAACTTGAACAAACCAGAATAAACCACTCCTCAAAACTTCCTTGAATTGCTTTAATCAAAATGTCATTGTCCTGCATACAGTACATGTCACACAATCATTAAAATATTTTAAAATTCAGCCTAGAATATGTGTTCACTTAACTGACAAAGTTCCGTTGCTATGGACTTCACTAATAGAAATAAATTATCAAAGACACAAAAATCTGAAAAACATAATCAAATAGTACGATATGGATGTTACTCTTCCATGATTATCAGAAAAAAAAGAAAAAAAATATTCAATCTCTAAACAAGCTCTACAAGGCATTGTATAATCTGCTTTGTCTTATTTCCTTCCTCTTCTTTTTCTTATTCATCTTCCTCAACCTTCATCTTAAAAGTTTACTCTTTTTCTTTTCTTTTTCTTTTTCTTTTTCTTTTTCTTTTTCTTTTTCTTTTTCTTTTTCTTTTTCTTTTTCTTTTTCTTTTTCTTTTTTTTTTCTTTTTCTTTTTCTTTTTCTTTTTCTTTTTCTTTTTCTTTTTCTTTTTCTTTTTCTTTTTCTTTTTCTTTTTCTTTTTCTTTCTTTTTCTTTTTTTCTTTTTCTTTTTTTTTTCTTTTTCTTTTTCTTTTTCTTTTTCTTTTTCTTTTTCTTTTTCTTTTTCTTTTTCTTTTTCTTTTTCTTTTTCTTTTTCTTTTTCTTTTTCTTTTTCTTTTTCTTTTTCTTTTTCTTTTTCTTCTTTTTCTTTTTCTTTTTCTTTTTCTTTTTCTTTTTCTTTTTCTTTTTCTTTTTCTTTTTCTTTTTCTTTTTCTTTTTCTTTTTCTTTTTCTTTTTCTTTTTCTTTTTCTTTTTCTTTTTCTTTTTCTTTTTCTTTTTCTTTTTCTTTTTCTTTTTCTTTTTCTTTTTTTCCTTCCTTCCTTCTTTCCTTCCTTCCTTCCTTCTCTCCCTCCCCTCCCTCCCCTCTCTCCTCTCCCTCCTCTCCCTCCCTTCCTTCCTCCCTGCCTTCCTGTCTTTCTTTTTCTCTCCTTCTTTCTTTTTTTCATTTCTTATTTCTCTCCCTATCTACCATTTCTCTCCTCCATTTTCTCTTTTTATTTCAGTCACTATTTTTACTTTTTTGCCCTACTTCCCTGAATCTCCACTCTACTGCAACTTAGTCGTTCTTTGCATTAGTTTGAAGAAAATGCAGTATTTTTCTCAGGAGTTCCTCCAATAATCATTTTGATTTTCTGCCTCTATAAAAGACAGATCTGTGTTCTCTGACCAGATGGAAATAGGCTTGGGAACTAACCTCGTGTATGCAAATAGAGAAGGTGAATGTTTTTACAAGGATGCATACATTTTCACTTAAAATGATCTTTAGAAGAGGATGTTTTTCCACAGTGGCTGTCTCCTGACCCACAGATACTGAGGTATGTTGTTGGTGAGCTATACACTAATGAAGTTCAAGGTGCCAATTACCAACTTGTTAATTTCTCCTTTATTGGTGAGAAAATGTGTCTATATGAGGAGCTTCCAGGTTAGCACATGATACACTTAATAATGTATTTTTTTACTGAACATTTCTTCCAGCAAAGTATTTGCACTCAGTATACGTTAATAAATTTTAAATTACCTTTAAAAGAGAGTTGCTTATTTTAAAATTGCAGGATGGGTTTGTATAAACAATGTCAAAATATGTCTCTAGAGAAATGTATATCATTTTTCTAAAGGAACTTTAATCAATTTTCTTAGATTTCATATCCACTCTTTTTACTCTGGGAACACTTGCCATAAGTTAAAATGCAAATATTATAAATTCTCTTTATTTTGGTGGAGTTACAGATTTGTCAAAGTGTCTGCATTTCTAGAACCCCAAAAGACAATCTATACAAATCAGAATGGAAACAGTTTTAATTTTCAGTAAGATTACAATCATATTCTTTCTTCAAACACTACAGAGGTACACTGTTTGAAAATCTCACCCTAAAGACAATTAAAATAAAATATTTCTTAGGAAGAGGGAAAAGTCAAATAATATATGGAGAAGGAACACCTGAGTTTCCTATGGTAATATTACTTGCAGAGAAGGGATGCTGTGTTTGTGTCTATGAATATAGTGCTGATGGAAATTTAGCCCAGTCTGTCATTTAGACTGACCTTACATATGTGTAGAGGTGTCACAAGAATATAAGAGAAGAATTTGCTTTTGCCACATGAGGATAAGTTGGTTAGTTTTTTTGGAATAAAAGATCTTGAATTTCTTTCCTTTGGATAGAATAGTTTGAACTGACTTGTATCTGACAATCAAAAACCTAAGTTTGAGGCAATCACTTCCCTTTGTAATCAATAATGAGAAGTTCACACATCTGGAGAATGATTTATCTACCTTATCTAAATCAATCTTTAAGTCGGAAGCATCAACCCTGGTGGAGATATTTGTTTGCTTGAAGGGGAAAAAAAGGGTAAGTTTATTTGAACCTAGTTGTTTAAATTACAGTTAAAGGCATCTGTGGTGCACACTATGCCCAAATTTCCATCATTACAATTTCATGATTTCCAATTAAGAGGTACAAATGCTTTCTATCTTCACCCATCAGTTCAATATCAGTTTCCCTAAATTATCAAATGAATTCACTGGGTTTAAAAATAAATTATGCCTGATAATCTCAGCTTTTCAGATTAAAACTTTTGGTTCTCTAGTTCAAAAACATTAGCTTTCTGGTGAAAATAAATTGCTTCCTTTGATATACCTAAATTATTTCTACATAAAAATGGGTATATTCCTGTAAAAGCAAGCTCTACCTACATATCTTTTTAAATCTTGCATGTTTTTTGCCAGTTTCAGTTGATTGACGAGTCTTCAAAAATGACTGGCAGAAGTAGCACCAGTGAGCATATCATCAAGCTTAAGTTTAACAGGGGTTGGAATAGACTGTGAGTCTGTGTTTGCTAGAGCTTTATTTAAAGATTCACAGAAATCTGGCACATCTGCAAGAAGAATATTCAGCTGTTTCAAAAAATTCTATAATGGAAAGATATATGTATGGCAATACTTGCATTCATAACTTAGCATAATTACAGACACTTTGTCATGGTTTGACACTGGCACAATGCCAGTGCCCCCATGAAAATGTGATCTCTCCCTTAAATGCTGTGAAGTGGAATTGAGAACAGAGCAAAGCAGGCCCAAGCTTAATAACAGGAAAAAGAACTTTATTAAGCTACTACTACTACTACAAAAAAAAAAATAAAATAAAAAAAAAAAAAGGAAAAAGGAAAAAAAAAGCACACAAAGATCAAAATTAAAACCTTGCAAAACCTTCTTCCTCCCACCACCCAACTCCAACAAACCACAGCGAGACACAATCTGGGCCCCAATCAGGTTTCCACCCTCCAGACAATCAATACTCAGTCCATCGAGGGAACAGAGTCTCTCCTGTGCCACAGACCCCCCAAGAAACACAGCTCCACATCCTGTGTTTCCATATCACACATGGCACCGCCCAGAGAAAAGTTTGCCGTGGTGACCCTTCTCCTTTCCATGCACAGTGCTCTCACCACCAATGCATGGATGGACAGACTGCTTTTAGGATTTTTCCTTTCAAGGATGCCCTGCCAAGAGGGGAGAAAACAACAGTTCAGTTTTTCATTGTTTGGGACCACAGTCCCCCCCATTTTCCCATTTTCCCCTGGGGCCGAGGGTCTAAGAACAGAGATCTTCTTCTCTTCTCCTTCTTTTGAGGACAGGGGGCACCACCACAAACCCCCTAACTTTTTCTCTGTTCACTCCACTTCTGTCTCTTCCCAGCTGAAGCAGGTCTCTTGACTCACTGGCATCCTCCCAAAATACAGTCCCTCTTGGAGGAGAAGATTGGTTCAGTCTGTGGCCAATATGGAAAAAGTCCAGCCAAAAGCCACTCCTTGTCCCCCTCCCATCTAGAATTCCTCCTTCTAACATCCCAGGGTCCAAGGTGTCCCTCTTCCTCTCTTTCAAACCAAGGAGGGGAAAAAGAAATTCACAAAGCTTTCATTTCTCAGGAAGGGTTAAAAGTCCTGACTCCCTGGCTGGGTCTCTGCCTGGATCCTCCAGCTCCCACAGCAGCTGGGAACCTTGCGGCCCTCCTGCTCCTCCTTCCCCACAGTGGAATTGCTGACAGAACTGCTGCTGTCTCTTTCTCTCTCCCTCTCGGGAGAGAAACTATGGGGGGGGAACGGAGACATCCCAGATTTCTCCTCCCTTCCATCTGCACGGGCCAGCCTGGTTCCAGTCCCTCCACCCTTGGGTCAGTCAGGCCATGGGGCTTCCCCTCCCCACCCAGCCATGGCTGGGCAGGGGAGAGGCTGCACTGCAGCTGACCGGAACCAAAGAGAGCGAGTTCTCCTGGGAATTCTGCTTTTAACCCCTCTGTGTTCTCAGAGGCGTGTCCACATACAATTGGTCAATATCCAAATTGACCTCTTCCTTCTGGAAAAATTATTTTTCCATGTCAAACCATGACACACTTCTAGGAAGGTTTGAAGAGTCAGAGAATGATTTTTTACTTACACTTTGTGTAGTTTTATACTTTGCATGATTTAACACTTTCCAGTCATAGTAAAGAAGGACTTATAATAGAGTCTGTTATTGTACTATTCATGGTGTTACCTGATAAAGGCTAAATTTAAATGTAGAGAATCAGCCAAATGTCTAATAACCCATACAGTGTACCTCCAAAATTAGGGGAAATGCCTCATCTGTAACTCATTAATATTAATTTCTTGAAGTGATACAGATATCTGGAAATAAGATTTTTTTAGAAGACACGGGTTCAGTTCATGATTAGAGCAGCAGTTGAAGTTCACATTTTCTGAAGTTTATTAGAGTCAGCCTGTGAAAAGCTTTTAACAAATAACTCTCTTGGTTGATTCAATATTTTTCCTTTTTGTGAATTATATGCTATGATCTCAATTGCCTTTATTTACCAATAAAAATGCAAGCCTGTATATCTGCTATTTTGTTGCAATTAAGTAACAATTAAAACAAACCTTTTTTTTTTTCTTTCTTTTTTTTTTTTAACAATTAAAATAAACACTAATAGAAAAGAAACCATAGTTCCATATGGACATTTTAGGTTCTGGCTCTTGTGTGATTATGTGTATTGTGTGTTGTGGCAGTTACTCTTGCAGACTTCTTGTACCATCTAAAGCTGTCTGAACATCATTAGCAGTCTAGGTGTGGCTCAGAGCAACAACGAGACTGTTGCATATGATTTTGTCCCACAGAAGCCATTTTCCAACTGGAATACCAGAGATGTAAATACAGAAAGTTTCTACATGATGTTCATCTGTACAATGGAAAGATTTCCTAAGGCTGGGAAGTATTCATTAATACATTATCTTTTCCGATTCTTTTTGTATAGAAGACTGTAAATTGCTCAAAAAATCCCATAAACTATAATGTTTTGGGAGTAGTCTGTGTAGTTTTCAGATGTGTAGTCAAAAGCCTAAAACAAATTTTTTGGATAGATGCATTTCCAATAGATATCTGCTCTATATCTTACAGGTTTTCTTTTTGGAATGTCTTTTTTTTTTTTTTTTTTTTTTCAGGATGGAGAGTAATATTCTCATATTTTTTAGAAAACATATAAAATCTGTTCTTACAGTTGCACTGTAATTCATCAATGTACTCAAGTACTAGAAAAGTTTCCTGTTCTGAGGAACATATAGATGAATACAAAAAAAATTAACTAGAAAAGGTTGCACCAATAGCACAAGAATTCTCTACCATATCTGGAAAATGGATTGCAGAAGGAAAGAACTATAGAGGAATCCTTAATCTTGTTCTTTGTTTAAGCTAATATGAACTTCATTTTACCTGAAATGGCAAATGTAATGTAAATAAAGAAAAATGCAATGTCAATGTCATAAGAAGTTAATGTTCTTAAAAAAAAAGAACAGCCAGTTTTTATATTGTTCAAGCTCATGAAATCAAATCATCACTGGACAAGTTCATAAACTATAAAATATTGAATACAATATGTATTTCTTTATCAGGAGAACTCTTTTTGACAACCAGTCACTTTTCAGGGAGCTGATAACTTTGAATCATTTAGAAACCTCATCCTTCCCTATAAAAATATGATTCTGAGCACTGAACTGTGAAAGCTCTGTGTCTTATGGCTTGGCACCCATGGAGCCTAATGTGGTTCAAGAACAACAGCAATATTTTCGCAGTGTTATTCATACAGGATGTCTCATGATACTTTAAAATAAAGTAATAAAAACAAGAGTCTAAACACAGTCTGGCAAAAGCCCATCCAAAAGTACTGGATTTCAATCTATCTGTATCATAGAGCAGAGGCTCAATTTTTTTTGTTAATGAAAGGCTTTGATTCTGGAAGTGTGGCAGTAAATTATGGGGAAGAAATTTTTTTCCTCTCAATTTATTTTAAAAATAAGAAATTGGACATTGCACACACTTTGTACTCTGTGGCATCTGAGAAAAATAATGGAGAATTATGAATTCATAGATACGGGAACAGTACGAGGCCCTTAGACAATGCAGGGGAAAAGGTATATAAACTGGAAATGCTTCAGGCAACTGTGGAGGAAACTCCAGTCCTGAAGAAATATGCTGAACATTTTCAGTCTTAGAAAAAAACTTCCTAATAGCAGTTTGTATTCAGTGAGAATAATACATTGATCTTCTTATAAGTCTAGAAAAAGAGAGAGAAAAAACCAGCTCAATAACACCGAGCCTGGTGTTTTAAACCTGCAAATGTAAAAGAAAGAATAGGAGTGGGCAGCAGTGAAGAGGGAAGCCTATTTTTTGAAGGTACTTAAAGGCAGAATATTGTGCCTTTATCCTTTAAAAATGATAGACAAGATTTCTGCTAGAATCAACTAAATTGTAAGTTTAAAAAGAATTATACATTTACTGTGGCTTCAGATTTGTGCTATACTAAAAGAAGAAAAAATATGATCCCATAAATTCACCACAAAATGGATTGCTGAATCTGTATAGGTTAGACACAAATGATGTATTTATTGTATAAGTGACTGCATGCTTCAGTCAAATTGGAACTTTTCACTGATGCTGAATTTGCAGAACCAGATTTTCTGCTCTTTTCAGTGATTGCAATTTTACTGAAAACAAGATTGTTTTGCACAACAGATTAACTCAGAAGGCATTCCTAGTAGCATTTGCTTTTCTTTAGCATAGCATACACATATTTTCGTCTTGTGCAATGTGATCAGGTTGTTTGCAAGCTGGAGATGGAATGAGATTTGTTTGGGTAATTCCCAGCTAAAGTGTGATTCCCTGGGGAATCACAGCCTAGAGTCATAATTTAGAGCAATACCTAAATTGTGCAAATTCATTCAAGTGCAAGAACACTTAGAGTTTTAAATAGCAAAAACTGTAATCAGCCTCTTGGTATATATGTTTCCAACACACCACACACATACAGAACCATGAAGAACATTCTGCTGATTGCTTTAGCTATGTAAAACACAGTCATCAATACCTTGTTTTTCTTCATAGAAAATAAAGACTAGACCCCATTAGTTTGAAAGAGAATTTGTTTCACACACTGTGATGTAGATAACCTTCATTGACCTTGGATCTGTTAAATGCATTCCTAATAATTAAACATGTAATTGATTAATTAGATGAAATTTAGCAAGTAAAAACTAAATTACTTTTTGAAAGATAGCAAAAATAGTGTAATAGTATAAAACAAGGTTATCTTATTCTTCTTAATTGTTCATCGTGTTAAGTGAATACATCTGTTAGAGGGACAGATGTAATTCCTAGTGTGACCAACTCCCAGTGACCTATTCTTACTCTACAATCCTTGTTCCTCATTGCATTCTGCTGGAATTCTCTCATGCATCATTGTCCCAATAAAATCCACAAAAGCTAGGTCAGGAACAGTTTTAAATTATTTTATATTCTAATGAAGAAGAGAATAAACAACACTCTGGGGACTGAGAAACACTGTAACAAAAAATTGAGGTCAATGAGTTCCTGAATTTCTATGGACCTAGACAACAAGACTAAGTGACAAAGTACTTGCATTATACAGACTTTGTAAAGTCAGAATTCCTTTCTCTATTTTTTCATAACACATTTCATAGGGCATTCGTAGCTTTTGTGGTCAGCAAATAAGATTAGGGGAAGGAATTGGTGTCCATGAAACAATTTCTAGAGATCAAGGATTTTTATGGGTGAAGATACCGCATAAATGAAGCATGAAACTGAAAATGCAAATTTATATATAGATTTGTATATTTGGGCTGTTGTACAGAAAGGACAAAATAGTTCAACCTATTTTAAAACTTGAGCAACCAAATAGAGGTTAGGCTTTTTTGTCACTACCTCTTCAGTGACAATTTTACTTCTAAATAGGCTACACAGATTCTGGTGAGTTGTTAACAAGCAAATGAATTTAGTGGTTGTGGTTTAAAATTGACAGAGAAATACAGTGAGATTATTGGCTCACATGATATCTGTTGAATATCACTTTAGAAAACAGCAGTATCTACTTCCTGAACATGATGGTTCTGCTAGTTGGCATACATATGAAATCATAGAACCATCAAGGTTGGAGGAGGCTTTTAAGATTGTCAAGTTTAGCCATTAATGAGCCTTTGCTCTTCACATAGGGAGCTATCAGACATTGCTCTTCTAGCAGACACTCTCCTACAGCCCAAGTAGAAGACCACTGTGAAGCAACTGGTCTCCTGCAGCCTGTGGAGGCCCACAGTGAAGCAGAGATCCTCATTCAGCCCATAAGATCCCCATTCAGCCCATAAGAAACCCTAGGCAAGAGCAGCTGCTAAAAGAAGCTGCAACCTATGGAAGCACACACTAGGGCAGGACGCTTCAGGCATTAGGACATCTTTTCGTCCATTGTGTTTCAACTGCCTAGTCAAGGAGCCCAGCTTTGGTATTTTTCATATTTTAAATATCAATATTTAAAATATTTATGTATTAAATTAATCAGTCATTCACTATTATCTGCTATTTCTCTGTATAAAAAAGTAGATAATTAACCACTAGTACTATCATACTGTATGTGGGATGAAACAATACATCAGACCACATTTTACTCAGTGACTGATGTTTCTGAAGGCATACCATTTTTAAGGCAGTTACTCCTGAATTTCTTCACACTGACATTGTAACCTTTATGAGTGGCTCTTTCTGTTAATGATATAGGAAATTAGCAGATACAGTACAGTGGTGATGAGGGGTGCTTCTTTGGATGGCTGCTCTTTTTACGGTTTGATCCAAAATCCATTCGTATCAGTGGAACTTCTTTCATGCTCAAAGGTCATCGTGCTCCAAAAGGTTTGCAAGAGTAGACTGAATTTCTAGGGCAGATATAGTTTCAGGATATTATGCAGAATTTTAAGAATTCCTAGTAAAAAGATCTAAAAAAAATTATCAAAAGCCTTAGACGACATTGATAACTATTACCTACAAAAACACACCTAAAGTTTCTGAATTTCTGCTTCAAAATAATATCAGAGATTTTTTTCTTTCTCTTAAAACAATACAGCAATATGTTAAAAGTTATTAAAATTGCAGTAAAAAAGCATGAACTTTTACAATAAAGGTGTCAACAAACTGAAATAAAGTATCTCATTATATTTAATTTTCTAAATCTTAATTTATGAATTTCACTTAAATTTGTGCCATAGATTTGTTCCTATGAAAAATAAAATCAAGGCTGGATAAATTAAGGCAAGTATAACTGCCATTTATTGTAAACCATATTTGTGCAAGATTTCTGCCCCTCCTTCCATGTAGTTAGTTGCTTTGTTTAGTTATTTATGTATACATTTATTTATATATTTATTTGAAATTGTAATTTCTGACATCCAAATATGCAAACCAATCTATACAATTTGCATTGGAATGGCAAGGAGCATGTGTAGAATGAGTGTTTGTATATGACCACAGAGGAATACACAAAAGTGTCTAGCTAAATTGCTAATTGTAGAAGCCTAAACTGACGTTTTTAAATCTCTTTGGTTAGGTTTGATTGGACACACAAATCTCATGTCATGTGATTTGATCTTCACTGGCTGACTGCAGTTTTTTTAAATTAAGTTTTCAGTGTACATGAGTTTTAAAATTAGCTTGTCATGACTATGCTTGATATTAATTTAAAAATAGGTGTTTCTGGGAAATTTCCACTAATAAATTTCATTGTTAGAGTAAGCATCAAAGGAAATTATGATAGCGGGGGAGGGAAAATTAATAAAGAGAATAAAGTTCTGGATTATGGTTTTTCCCTTGGATCTTCATAGTCCATGTTTTTGAGGTATTTATCACTGCCTCAAATCCTTATTTGTTTGAGCTTGTTAAGCAAGAGAATAGAACACGATACTGGGCATCTATGAAAGCACAGGAAATATACACAATTCTTCAGAGTCTGTTTAGGACTAAAAAGGTTTTCAGACTGTATTATAACAGCAAAACTCGCCAGAAGAGTACAGAAATTGATCTGAAGTCCTTTTGGCTTTAACAGACTAAATATGCTCATTGAAGTTATTTCAGTGTTCAAAAGGATCACAGTTTAAGGAAAATTGTATTATTTTGTAAAGATGCTTTAAGATAATTTCTTTACATTTTGTGACTTAGTAAAAATGTCTGGATACTAAATGTGTTAATGATCTTTCTTAAGTTGATAAAAATACATAAATCAAAGTATAACTATATTTCTTGCTTTACCATGAGGTTTTTTTTTTAGCTAAAGCCAATTATATTTGTGGTGGCTTATCACAGCAATTATATGAAGCAGCAGGACAGTCAGTAATGACTTTTTTGTTAGGGGAATGCTAAGAACACTTCCAGCAGAGCTCCATTACCTGGATTACAATCACAGTTTTAAATTAGGTACCAATGCAAGTAATTTAGTTTTGTTTTTGTACTTAATTGGTCATTAACTTGTTCATGCCAATACTTCTGTTTCTATGTCACTCAGTCATTAAATACTCCCTGCATCTATCCAGAAGCATTCCCTCCTGCAGAAGAAACGAGTTTGCTATAAAACATGTCTGCATGCCACCTTTATCTCTTCATGAACAAATTTGAATGATAAAAACCTTTCTTTTTCCACCATAGTACCCATGAGGTCATGAGGTCAATAATATAAGTCAACAGGAGTCTGGTAATTGCTATTTTGGATCAAGCAGTCATTCTGTGTATTCCAGTATCTTGTTGCTGCCAGGGACTAGAGCCACATGCTCATAAAGAAGCTGAAATGAGAAATTCTGCAATAATTTTACTGAGATGAGAGCTTTCTTCATATTCTTGATGACTATGTTTTGGTTTATGTCCTGAAATAAGATAGTTTGTAACTTTTTGTTTTAAAGAAATAATTCTAATTCCATGCAAATGTAAATGCTCTCATTATCCATATAAATGCTTAATCCTTTTTAAAATTCTGCTAATCTTTTAGGCCTCAGTGATATTTTTGTGGCAATGAGCTCTATAGGTTAATTATGCATGTGCAACAAAGTATATCCTTTTATCAATTTTAAATTTAAATCATGCCTATTTACTGCTACACATAGGAGCTTTATAAATCTATATTGTGCAATTTTCTGCTCCAGGCACTCAAGTGAGTGTATGCATGATTATAATGCCTGGAGGATGCCTTAATAGACTCTTCTCATCTCTTAACTCTTCTCATCAGTGTGTTTCTCCATGAAACTAACTTTTGGATCAGTGGATTTGGTTTAAAGCTGTGTCCAAGGTAGAAAGTTAAGTGCAAACTCCTCCAAACATCTTAGGAAGTAAGTTAAAATGAGTAAAATCTCTAGTAAAAATGAAACAAGTTTTAAAAGCCATACTCAGACTAGGCAATAACCAGTGATAAATAATGAAGAAAAAACATTATGTGAATATGCACATAACCCACAAATTAGTGTGGTTTTCTTGCCCTCCACTGTGACTAGTTTACAAATAATTTTTTAATCTAATCTATCTTTTGAGTTAGGAAAGCTAGGTCAATTAGTTCAGGCAGTAATTTCTAACAACAGTTTCATCCAGAGGTCCAGCTGCTCCTCCCCAAGAGACATCACATTTGTTAAATTTTAAATGTTGTATTTCAGTTATATTCAGATATATGTGGTGTCCAAAGACCAGTGGGATTTGTGCAAACAGGTTTTATATAAGGGACACTGTTTTGAAGGATTATTAAACAACTGATTATAATTAATATTATGAGCTATTCCTGCTGACTTTTTAACATCAGCCAAATAATATGTGAATGATTAAGTATTTCTTTATTTCTGTAGAATTCTCATTGATTTAAGAGTTTCTTACATAGTGACTTTGCAAGGTTATTTTCATTCACCCTAGGTCAAAGGAAAAAATGAGGAAGAAGAAAAAAGTGAAGGGAGATTATTAATGAGATTAGAGCAGCTAACTCTTGAGATAGCAGAAAGATGGAAGCATGATATTTAGGTACTGGAGCCTGAGAAGTAAGAACAACAATAACATAACAGTTAACAGGCTCATTCCTTTAATGGGCCATGCAAAAGCCCTTGACCCAGTGTATTGAAAAACAGAACCAGAAGTACAAGCCTGGAATCAATCAAATGTCTTACTTGGGATCAAGTCCTGAGAAGATCTTGAAGATCTTTTCCAACACAAATTATTCTATCATTCATAGATATGAATATGATATATTCAAAGATTTTATTAAATGGTTAGTGGAAAGAAAGACAATACCACCATTGCTAAGATCCTCAGGTGTGATAATAAGACATAGAAGGTGGTCAGCAAGAAAGCTTCAGTTTTTGTTAAAGTAAGAAGTTCAGAAAAGTGAAAGGAAGAACTTGTAATTCTAATATATACTCTGTAAAGGGATAGTGGAATGACAACAGAAGCCTCGAACAACAGTAAGGACTGCATGTATGAAATGCATTATCTCATCAGACAGACAGAAATAAAAGAAAAATAATGAGAAGTATCACCCTATAAGTGAAATCACCAAATAATTATACAAAGAAAGGAAAAGTTCACTAAAACTTAAGGTGTCAAAGACAATGTTGGAGAAATACCATAAAAACTGTTTTTCTAGAGGGAGAAAAGTTGTCTGTAAATGTTTCCTAAGATACCCTTGCCAATATATTAAATAAAAAAAAAAATCCATTAAAAATTAGTGATAAGACCCAGACCACAAAACTGTGCATGTTCCA
Source organism: Lonchura striata (assembly GCF_050655825.1). Lineage (NCBI taxonomy): Eukaryota > Metazoa > Chordata > Aves > Passeriformes > Estrildidae > Lonchura > Lonchura striata. The sequence goes on along the minus strand of NC_140703.1, from coordinate 59,624,728 downwards.
GAAAAATATAATTCAAAACGTATATATATATTATCTATAAAGTAAACCTATTAAAGTATTGAAGGAATTAATAGTGCATCATATGTTGAAAAGGTAGAAAACTGGAGTTTTAGTTCACCAATATTTCATGGAGAAATAGGGCAGTTGTCAATAAGTATATGGAGATAAAATGGGGGAAATACCAATTAGTCTACAAGACAATTCTAGAATAAGAATTAAATGGGATAGAATGTTAATTGATATAGTTAATATAAAAATAATATTATGTCATAAAGACATCACACCAGTGACATCCCAGAGTAAGTAATGATTGTTATTGTTATAATGCAAAATAAACCATTTAACTTGGCTTAAATATTTGTGAGTTTGATTATGTTAGGTGATTTCTCCTTAAGAATGTGGAGACTTAATGAGGTGGGAGGTGCAAGAAATATTGTTTGTTCAGAGTCCAAGCTGGTGAGAAAAGAAAAGCACAAAAACAGGCAAGCTGACAACAAACAAAATCAGTAGCTTAAAAACATGTTGTCAGTCATCAGAAATTGTATTCAAAGTAATAGAAAAAAGGTCAAGAATAGAGAAATAAATGCAGTTTTAAGCAGGAAACATGTGAAATAGTTTTAGTAAGAAATTTACATGATAATTGTGTGCAGGCAATTGATTCCAGTTAATGACTCCAATCCAATTCACCAACTGCACTTGGCTTTACTTTAATGCCTAGAGGTACTTCAGAGAAGATTCAATCACAACCAAGGGAGGGAATTGCCTGAGTAAGGGGAAAAAACAGAAAAATTTTTAAAATCATTAATCCAAATACTGCAAGACTATTCAAAATGTATGGGTTGGACATGCAATTTTGTCTGAAAAACTCCAAGTATCTGAAAAAAAAGGCATCCAAGGCTTATTTGTATGGATTTTAGTTCTTCTTACATGAACTAACATTTTGCTGTTTTTAACTCATGGTGCACAGCATAACTTGAAAAATGATGAGTTTAAGGACACGTTTCAGTTAGAGATAAAAAAGGCAAGGGAAAAAAAAACAAACATTGTCCTTGCCCTTGAGGTTATCTGGAAAAGGACTTTGTATGTGGTGAGCCATACATATTGATGTTGTTGAATGGATGTTGCTTGGTATTCCAAAATAATGGTGGTGCCTTTATTCTATGAAAAGATGAAAGTACAAGGAAAGAGGGAGCATATTTCTAACAAGAAGTTAGAAAAAGTTGCCTCAGAGCCACAACTCTGGGTTCCAGGGGCACACTAACAATTCCAGGAAAGGGATCATTGTGCAATAGCTACCTTCCCTTATCCAGATGCATACAGTATGTGAGGCTACATGGGCAGCGAAAGGAGTGTCCACCTTTGAAGTGGGGAGATGACAGACAGTGGGCACGCTGCAGAATATCTAGGAAAGAGAAGACAGGTAGATAAATATCTTATTTTCCAGTTTTTGTTGAGGAAAGAGAAGGAAAGGACATGGAGCAAGAGGGGCCTAAGGAGCTAAACATCAGTATGATGAACTGCCACTATCTTTCCACCACTATCAAGAGCTGGCTCCACCTCCTTAGGTTATCATTCTTTTTTACGTATTGGGTTTATTTGAGCATGCAATACCCAAATTTTTACCTATCTTCAAATATTGAGTTAACATTTCTCAGATTTAACAAGATCATCAAAAGTGACCCAGACATAGCATAATCTGTCAAATACTTTCAAATCAAAAACAATTAATTGCAGCAACCACTGCTCTTAAATTTACTGTATTTTCAACTTTACCAAGAAAGGGCTGAAGAGTCAGTCAGTCAAATAGTCAAATAACTGATGTCAATTATTTGAGTCAATCAAATAACTGATATCCATTATTTCTTTTCCTTTTTTTTTTTAATTTTTTTTTTTTTACTTGAAAAACTGGATAATAGATGCTGTTCTAGGGACCATTTTTCATAACTAGCAGCTTACAAGAAGAAGCAGCTTTTCAAGCAAACCACAAAGGAAAATTGAATTCTGTGGACAGACTTGCATATTTTGTGAAAGTTACAGTCCATCCATTGGTTTTAGAAACTTCCTTAATATTTTTGAACTCCTGTAACTATTAAATAGCAGTAGTGCCAAATAATCAAAGAATAGTGTTTAACTCTATCAGAGCAACATGTGAAAAGAGTAAATTTTAAGTAAAAGGCTCAAGACAGAAGATTGTGAAAGATTCTTTTCAAGATTTTGCTGTTCTTTCAAAGATATGTGATTCCTATTCTAGGGTTTGATACTGCTTTTTGGAATTCCTCTTCTGACACAATCAGAGATGTCTCCAGCAGTGTGACAGGACTTAGACATTAAATGTCCAAAGATGTTTGTACAACCGTGAATTGGCTGAAAGGAGGACAAAATATTTCACCTCAATCCCCTAAACACATTGAACATATTTGCACATGTATAAACTGAGGAAACTGGTCATGTCCTTTGAATGTACTCTTTTTTTTCTTATCTCTTAGTATGTTTTCCCTAAAAAATTTATTATAAACTTGAAATGTCAGTAGCTATTATTATGTTAATTCTCTGGGAACACAGCATCATAGTTTCAGCTGATGTGAATCTGCTGAAGGCAGTAGAGCTTTTATTATTGTTTATCATTGCCAGTACAGAACAGATGAAGCTATGTAAGAGGTGGACTAATTGCCACTTAGGGGTCTGTCAGGAGAGAACTGGGACCACACAGACAATCCATCTGTCACAGAGCACTTAAGTAAAGGTTAAACTCCTGGTTCAACAACCTCTAGTTTTTACTAACAGAAATCTGTATGGCATAGATGTTGAATTATATTTTTAAGTGTGTGTAAGCTAATAATACAAAATCAAAGTACACCTCAGATTGGTTGCATTTATTTAGGGTCTCCTGAAAGAAGCACATATCTTCATATGAACAATGAAATTATTTAAATCAGTGGACAAAATCAAAGACTGAGCTCTTGAAAATTAGCTATATACCTAATAGCATTGTGGGGTGATTTGCCACATCATAGTTCAAAGGTGCATGTTGTAACATCTAGATTAAAAAATGTGCATGTTGTAACATCTAGATTATTAATGAAAACAGTGACTGATTATCTTGATGCCATTGATTTTCCTTTTTATTCATTTTCCATCATTATATGTTATTCTTACTTTCTCACAATTTTGAACCCAACTGGATTAAGTTTTTAGATAAAATTTGCTATTTGTTACAGAAAATAAAAATACTTGAGGATATTTATCTTTGTGTTTATTGTATCTTCCATATCGTCTGTATGTATGATTAGAGTTTTGAAAAGCTAACCTTTTTAATAATAAATACAGTATGTCAAGGAAATGACATATGATTCAGCTTAAAGATAATGAATAATTATGAATGATACTAATGATCCCTTAATGTTAATGTCATTCCGCTAATTTAATATGGCAATTAATTTTGCACATGAAACACATGCAGATGCTTTGAATAATTTTTTAAAAATATTAATTTCCTAATTCTCTGGATAGTTTTGCAAATTTAGAATTAATATTGAGTAACCTTCATAGTAATTTTATTTTAATATATTAACAACCACTTAACAATTGGAGAATAACTTCACATTAATACTATTTATGGCTAGATACTTTAGTTATATTTAGGATGATTTCTGTGGGTAAACTTACTGCACTGATGGTCTAATAAAATCATAATGCAGCTCATTTCCTATATAAATTATGTGGCATGATTGGCTATGTTTGTGAGAATATTGGCTTTGAGGACTTAGCAAACATCTTGAGGACCCATAATCAGTGTTGCTCTCAAATTGAATGGGTACTGATAGATGAACTGCTTTATAAGGCAACGTATCTCATGCTGCAATTTCATGGACAGTATTATGCTCTTGCTCAAAGCAAGGTCAAATAGACTATTGTCTGTAGCTGAGATTCACAACAGGTGTTTACAATAGTAACATTCTTTAGGCCACCTAAAGAAAAAGAAGTATACAACTCCAACTTTAATTGAACTTAGAAAAAATAATTGTTTTATAACCTAGTCAGATAGCACCTACCACTGTTTTATTCAAAAGGATAGACTAAGTTCTCTGTGCATTTACTGTCATGTGTCCAGCAGCAGTTACTGAGTGTGTAATGTTTGGTCAAATAAAGTGTACCTATTGTTACACTACATAGTGGAAGGTAGATATGCCCCACCTGTACATACCCATAGTCTTTTGGGGTAATACTGCTGCACAGATATTAACAAGGAACAATATTGATTTCAGAGATGAAATTCCTTTTCCAATTGACCTGGCAAATCACTCTTTATACACTCCATCTTACCTATCCACTACACCCATACCAGCATTAGAGAGTTTAGACTAGATAGTTATCTATATTAAGATAGATAAAAAAAACTTTATGCATTCATGATGAATTAAGAGTTTCTTTGTCTTTCATTGTATGTACTTTGTTGTTCAGTAGTCATCAGTTTGCTCACCTGTCTTTGTGGATATACTTTGTCCAAAACCTTCTGTGACATTTCATTTGTGGCAATCTTCTAAATCCTTTCTACATCACCGCAACAAAACCTTTTAATATAGTTGAACTGAGACTAATAAGATTTGTAAAGTGTGATACTAAGGCTTTAAAAACAGGAATGGATTTCTCTTCATTATAAAATATCTCTTCCTCTTACCCTCTGCATTATATCTCATCTTGGCCTTCTTTTTAAAGAAGAAAGAAAAGCTAGGTTTATTTTTCTTGTTTCCCTAGAAATTGTCCCTCACCCTACACAGGTGTCTATAACATATTATATTAATTTTTCTCCCAAGTGCATATCCTTTATTTTAACTGACTGTAGGGGATGTACATGATTTACCAACACTGTTTTTGATATCTAAAGTTATCTAGGAAAATTTCAGTCATGTTATTGATCTTGCCACTATGATGCATCTATCTGAGAATTCATAAGATACTGTCCATGAATATATTTATTGATTTTAATATATTAATGCTATTTATTATAACATTTATTAAATGTCATGACATTGATTTCAACTTTGTACTGTAAAGGATCAGGCTATGTTTTAGAATATTTAATGGATAAATTGATCCTAAAAAGAGCAATGATCTTAGTCATCCTTGTGCCTTGGATATCTTTAAAAAGAGATTCCTTAACTGACAGAAAGAAGCAGAAGAATTATGTTTTACCTTATTTATGTTCAACAGCTTGATTATAGGCTTAAAATCAAAGGGAGACTTGAATATGATTTTCATATTTATGTTTGTGCTTGACTTTGAATTTTGTTATAGAAGTCACTGGAAAGAAGCAATAGGGAATATCAGAAGGAAAAGCTAAAATCACTCTCCTGACTCTAAAATATTCAAAAACCTTAAGGCTGTAACCTTTTCTTCTTTTCTTAATTTGACAGAACAATTATGCAATGCTGTTGTAACATAGGCTGTATCAAAAATGTATTCAAAATTAAGTATCTGAATACTGACTCCAAGTGTTAAAAACAGCTTAAAATCTCAGATTTTGGACCATGCAAGGTAATTTTTTTCCTTTTAAATTGTAAAATTCCTTCATTTTTGGCCCTGAATTTTCATGGTGATGTTTTCATTTCACATAGATACAAAAAATATCATATATAAGAAGGCATGAAATAATTTCCCATAGCACAGAGATAGACTTTCATTTTATTAACTGAACTTCAGGTAAATGGCTTATGAAAAAAAATTTCAGCAAGGCTGACACAGTTTTGTCTTCAAGCCCAATTATTGGGCTATTATATATGAAGAGCAACATTATTATGAGTTGCAGATCATGCGCTCATATCATATCATATGTCTGAGACATCATCTTCATTGCATGTGGTACTTCCCTTTTGCATTTTATCTATAAAAGGAGAATCAAAATGCAAGAAAGGATAGGAAGCACACATCTCCAGACTTAGGGCAGTAGTCTTCGTCATGTCATACACAAGCAATCAAGCACTCAGTGCATTGAACAGAAAGTTGGTGGAAGACCTTACTTCCGATCAAATTTTGATTTAAGTAAAGGTTTATTATTTCTTCATGAAAATGAGAAAATAAAAGGTAAATCAAGCCGTCTAAATATTGCAAAAATATCATCTTAATCATTTAGTCTCATGTTTGACAGGAACATATGTGTTTAGATAGCAAAGATCTGTGATAAACTTAGAGGGACCCTACTGAATCTGCTTGAGATTCCTGCCTTCCCAGGTGAAAGATTAAAATACAGCAGTAAACCACTCCTGGGTGAATCCCTGAAGTACAGATGGAGACAACAGGTCTGGTGATCCTCTAGCATGGACTGAGTTCTGCAGTGCCTGCATTGTATATTTTTGCTTCTGCACAAGTGCTTGGTATCTAATGGTTGTCAAGGTAACAAAGATAAATTTACTCCTTGCATTTAATTTGTGGTTTTGTGGTTGTTTCTGTATTTTGCCTGACACTGGGAAGAGTCTCAAACGCCTTTTCCTGCTATGAGGTAGAGTATCCCCCCAGAAGACATATCCATGAATGAGGAATCCTTAGAATGACATTTTTTGATTAGCTGTTAATAAAGACAGTTTACACCAGAGATGCATGTCTTTAGGTCAGTTTCATTCCAATTAACTTAGACATCTGAAACTAAGTCTGTATCATAGCTAATGAAACTCCCTTCATATTAATGGAAAAAAACTTTTAGGAGTTTGTGATAATGCATTTATGGAGAGACATTTGAGTCATCTTTAGCTAGTGCCTGTATTGATACTTTAACCAAGAGTGAGCATAAACCAGATAATTATCCTTTGGTTCTTTACAGGTATTGAGGTAAAATAACCTATATTACGTGTTTAGCCATCTGAACAAGTGTCCTTGTTTTTCTTACTGTTTATCTTGGTATCAATAAGTACTTAATTAGTTTTGATGATGTGTAACGGATTCAGAGAAATCTATTCAGAGGAAAAGAGCAATTCAGAACAAAACCCTGCCTCCTTGCATGTGGTTTAGAACTCTCTTTTTGAAAAAAAAGTGATTAGGGGTCTTCTGCAGATGGTATTTATCTGTCATTTTGACATATCTTGAGGAAAAAACATGATCTTGGACATTTATGTAAGACACAAACCTGACATTTTTTAGTTTAGTAGTTTTTTTCTGCTTGTCTACAGGTTCTAGGTGAATAGATTGTAAGCTGTTATGGAAAGGGTCTGTAAGCCTTGAGTATGGTTGAGATACACAGGTTTAGGTACTTCCAGAGAACAAATGAATTACTCTCATTTTGGGCCCTGTACCACACTTCCAAGGCTATTATATGAAGAACCATTGTTCTCCCTAGTAGCTTAAGCTTTCCTTTTCTGAGAAACCCATAAATTTTAAGGTTTTAGCACATTTTAGTACAGAAATACATTTAGCAGATAATTATATACTATTTGGCAAGAATTTCCACTCTGAAGCTGCACTATTAGGACAACATACTTGCATTTGGTTTAATCACATCACTGCTACTACAAAAGGTCAGAATGGAGCAAAACATCTCTTCTATTGCTCCACATTCCTGACACATTTGACCATTAAAAAGCCAGCATGCAGGAGAATGCTGTTTTTTTGTGTTATGGAACAGACCTGTTAAATTACAGAGATTACAGCTAGTGAAAATATAATGTTTTCTCCGGAACATGGATTTCTACTCTTTAATTTGATAAAGAAAGTAATGAAAGAGTTAAGGGTCTTAATTAGGGGATTTTTTGTTGTTGTGTTTTTCTGTGATACAGCAACCTCTATTTTCTAGAATTTTGCTGTTTGGATTGTATTTTCAAAGCTCATTAAAAATATAACCCCCAATTTTGATAGTTTGGTCATATTCAATATATTTAATACATATAGCCATCAATAGTTAGTTGTGAAAAGCACGATAAAATGAGAAAGTACTATGAAATTATAAAAGGCAATGAAAGCTAGAAGAGCTTTTTAAAGTTCCAGAGAATAGTATATCCAACATTTTAGTACTAATTACATTTTTCTGGCTTCACATTTTAGATCTTAACAGTATGTATCTGTATAGACAGTAGTTCTGCAGTGTTTGTGACATGTTACAACCTTGTATGACATCTATTTTTTTCCCAGCATCTATCTGAGAATAACTTAATGAAAAGCTTACAGATGACACAGCCCCAGACATTTTATCAAATTATGTTCAGAACCAGGTCAAGATGTCCTGGAATACAAAGCCCATCACATATCTAAGGTAATATATGTATATACATATATCCAACTGTTATCCAGCACGTGGGATGATTTTCATAAACCTGAAGACATCCAAAACTTTTACGTGGTGATGGCTGATTGAACATGGCGTAAGTAATTTACAGCCTCTGGAACCATAAATGGAGGCAATTCAAGGGAACCTGCAGCATTGGAAATCTGTTTTTACATCTCACTGTCCACCCTTGTGCCTTCTCCAGTACTCTGACTTGGATCTTCACTTATTTTTGATGCATATTACTTCATTGAAGCATCATTATTTCAGATGAGAAAATTACTATATTTGAGGAAACTTTCATCTCAGAGGAAGGAAATAATTAACAAGCACATTCTGGAACTGTAATACAAGGCAGAATCTAGCACTGTTGGAGCGTAAAGACTGCCTTACAAAAAGAGATTTCAACTTCAGATGTCTGTTTACATTAGGAGAGGGTTTGAGATCTTTTGGAAACCCCAGTAACTTTAGATAATGTGGCTAAGGATGTATTGTTTCAGCTTCTCAGAAATTTAAAATTTTCTCTTTGATTTTATATGTACTTGGAATATGGAGAATGTCTATGCCTGGTTTTATTGCATATTGTCTCTGGAGTTATTGGCTTCATTGTATAATTTTAACTTTATTTTCTGGTAAGTCTAAAAACATCAGAAAAGACATTTGATTATTTCTTTACATAAAGCTGTGTTCACTATCAGAGTAGCTAGAATTTACAGACAAATATGAAGTACAATTTTTCAATAAAGAATTTTTATTGTCTTTTCCTTTGCCAAATGGTTGTAGCTGAACAAAATGCATGTAGTATATGAAATACACTCCTCAGTGATATTAGACTTCAAACTATCTCGTGATTTGGAGAACAAATCCCAGCACACAACTGCTTCATTGAAAGAAAATCAGATCTTTCTTTAGCAATCATATATTGAAAATATGCACTTTGCACCTTATCAAATCAATAATTCTGGGGCTTATAGTGAAGATGAAAAGGAAGGAATTTAAACATAGTTAAAGAGTGAATGTAAAGCACATAGCTTGCCTTGCATAAATATTATGGGAAAGAATACTGTTCTCTCTAATAATAGCACATCTTAAAAAATGGCTTCCAAAATTATCTACATCTTTCTAACTGACCATTTCCTTCAAGCAGATTCACTTTAAGTAGTTTTATTTGGTTAGATTTGTTACAGAGTTTTTTACATTTTCTTAAATGTAGTCTTTAGTTCAAAATAGCAAGATCCTTTTGTACATTACTGAGAGAGATGTGCCACTAACCTGGCACTCTGATGTGTAAATGAGACTCAGTGAATGGCAGTAAAGTTTGTGTGATATCTGTAGGATCTGTAGGGCAGAAGACAGCTACATAAGGTTATTTGGAAGGGAAATATTATTAAAATGTAGGCATAAACTGAGGTAGCTTTGTCACTACTTATGCCTCTGATAAATATGATAATAAATAATAAATAACTCACAATTAAACAAAGCTACATTAAGTCATGCAGCTGCAACATCTCCCATCAGTGTTCTACACTTCATGCATGTCTCAAAAAACACATGAAGCTGGTCTTAATGACTCCTTAAGCTCATGGCCACTCTTCTTCACTAGAGAAGCTGGAATATTCTTGGATAATCTGGTGCACAAATTCTGCCTGTCATCTGTAAAGCTGCGGACTCCCTCAACAAGTTACTTACAAGGGCTTAGACTTTTTAATACCCCAAGGCAGGTGCATAGGAGGATTGTGACAACATTCTCAGGAGTTTAAACAACAAACTTTTACTGGCAAACTTTAGAAAATAATGATACTTGGCAAATCTTAAAGCAACATTCTGTTGAAATAAAGCATTTCACTAGGCACTGACTTAGCAAACTCTAACCCACCCAACTTTAAGTTACCCAGATTTTGAGTGGTAGAAATTAGGAGAAGAAAGAATGAGAGAGAGAGAGAGAGGGAGGGAGAGAAAAGAGAGAAGGGGCAGAGAAAGATTCATAATCACTGCTTGAATTCCAGCACTATCTTAGCTACTATAAAATAAAAACTATGTGCTGTGCCTATGTATGCCTTTGTGCAAGTGCTTTTGTCTGTTTTTGTCTCCTGGGGCCCTCCCGGTGGACCTTATGGTGTGTTGATAGCCATTCTGGGCTGGACTAGAAGGTCCAAGAGCAGGCTGTGGAGCAGTGCACCATGCCACTCTTTGCAGGGCTTGTCCTGGCCCACCCCTCCACACACACATACTTCAGTTGTTAAGACAGTAATAATTTTTTCCATCTCTCATACCAACTTTTATAACATCTCTGTACATGTTCCTTTATTGTGTTTTTCATGGTAACGTTAGAAATGCATTCTCCTTTTTCTTCTCTATATTATATCTTTTGTATCTCAATCTACAGCTAATGTGAAATTGTGCTGTGTGAAAACTATCTCCTTTAGCTACCACTGTAGACTTTAAACCCTTTGACTTTTTGAAATTAGTAGATTTATGCCCAACATTCATTATATGTCTAATGATTTATCAATATGATGTTATAAGCTTCAGAATAGAACATTACAGAATCTTTTACTGTCTGAGTCAGAGTATTCTTCTGCAAAAAAATAAAGGATGGTCAGTTGTCTCTGTAGTCTTCATCTTATATCAGAGCACTAGGGGTCTCTTCATATGTGGTACCACTTTGATTCTTCACATCTGTAGACCAGCTCCCCACCATATCCCCTTTTTTTTTTATTAGGGATTAACAGAAACTTCTGAGACAGTCATACCAGTACCACTCAATGTGAAATCACACTCCTCTCCCATTTCCCTCTGCTTGTCAGTGTCATATCATCAGGCTAAGATCTATGGGTTGGCTAGTTCTTAATCCCTTTAACATGCCACACAGGGATAAGATCATAGTGATCATATTTGCTTGTCAATGAGGAATATTCCTTTCAGAATCCAAAATGAATGACATTTTGCATATCGCATCTGAAATACTTTGAAGAAAGAAAAAAACCACAGTTACCAATATTCAGTTGCATAAATTATACAGCTTTAATTCTTTATTAGTTAAATATAAGCCAGGGCTGATATTTTATTGGCTGACACAAGTTATCCTGTTTTTTTAAAGTGCTAATCCAGCATTAGCTTTCTTCTCATTCTGTGGTTTCCCCAGTGCTGTAACACTAACTAAAAACCAGTGTTAGTAATTCAGTGTGCTATTCAGACACCATTTTCAGAATCCTTTCAAGTAGGTTGTAAAAACTGCTGGTTTTGGAGATACTGTTAGAGCTTTTCTTGATTTACTGAATATCTTGACATCAAAAGCTTCTTTATCAATGACAAATAAAACAAAATTTATTTAAAAAATTACATTTTTTAGATATAAAATGAGCATCAGAAATCATAGCAAAAATAGTGAAGTTCATAAAATGTATAATTTTCTACTCTTTCTAGATATTTCAAAACTGAGCTTTTATTCTCCTGCTCTTATTTTAACTCAATTCTTGATTTCATATTGCTATAAACCCACTTCATATCTACTATAATAATATAAAAGTTCAGGTGTGACAGTTTTTATGCTAAGATAAAGCAAATTAATTAAAAGAAATATATGAGGCAAGGTTTTTAAACTCATCTTGACATATTTAGATACTGAAAAAAATTGTATCTCCAAAATACTGAATTTCTAAACAAACTCCAAGAACTTGATGAAGTTATACAAATCTTAGTACTATGTTGAGTATATTTTCAATAAATTCCAAACATATAAAGGTTCTTTTTGTGTCTAAAAGCAGAATTTGAGCAAACTAGTATGTAAATAAAAATATTTCATGCTATTCCTTAAGACTATGTTCAGTTCTAGAACCTTTAATAAGAATAGATTTGCACAATATACCCTTCAAGAAGACTTCTTGTTTTGGGATGTTCTTTCTTCTTTTAAAAGTATTATAATTGGTCATCTTAGGAAAATCACAGGTTTATTGTAATAGGACAACCCTTCCTTATTTTGCTGTTAATTTCTTGTTAGGAATTAATATCCTTATTTTCCAAATGAGAGTGATGATCTACAGTCTGATGTCCTACACATCTTAAGGGACTTGGCAAATTTTTCACATTCAAGAAGTGATTGAAGAAGCCATAAGCTATGTCACCTACTTCACATTAGGTAAAGATCAATGATGCTGTATAATGCCAGCCAAGTGTTTTCACTGAGTGACAGGTGACAACAGCAGAATGGCAAAAAAATATCTTGGCAAACACACAGTAATGAAATACATGGCAAAACTCTAAATTGCTACCTTTGTAGGCAATGTGATTAGTTAGATATGTATTGTAAATATTTTGTGAAAATGAAAATTAAAAGATTAAACTGTGGCTCACTTGAAATTTCTGAGTAATAAGAAATTAAACTGATTATGAATAAATATCCTGGCCCTATTCAGCATATAATATGTTGCACAATGTGAAATATTTTGGTCCAACATGTGATTTCATGTATAACACTTATTCTCTTTTCTACGTAAACCCTCTGCCATAATGAAGCAGAAAACATTGTTTATCAAGTGTTATTACAATTTATTTTTCAAATAAATAAATAGGAAAAAAAAGGACAGGGGTAGGGAGAAAGAAGAAATTTAAAAGAAAAATATTATTTCCCCTTTCCAAACATAATGTAGCATGCCTGGTAGCAAAGCTAAGGGTTAAAGGTGTAGCAAGTGGGATTTGATATAAAATATAAGATGGCAGCTAATACAGTGCAAATATCATTGACAGTATTAAGATATCCTAGTATTTCACAAAATAGAACCTAGTACTAAAAGGAAATCTTAAAGTTAATTAAGACAGGGAAAGGTAGCCATCTATTCTATTTTAACACATAATTTCATGGGCAGCTTCCAAATTATAATTCAGTGGGTAAATCTAGTTTCACTGAAAATTCTATGCTGAATTTGACTACTTCCTTCACCTTAAAAAAGAGGGAAATTCACACTTTTACTCTTTAGGCAAGTGCTTAAAATATTTGGTTCCTAGGAAATAGGAAACAGACTCAGTTGTGTTATCCAGTCTGGTTCAGAAAATGGATTAGATTTGATGCTATCCATGTCTTAATTGAAGATATCTAATTTTTTTTTCCTAAAAAATAGGGACAAGAAAGCAGGGATACCTTCAACTAGATTAGGTTCCTCAGGGTCCCCCCACCCAAACCGGTCTTGAACATTTCCAGGGATGGGGCATCCACAGCTTCTCTGGACAGTCTGTTGCACTAGAGGATGAAATTGAGGAAACACTATTTTGTTGCCTACAATGCCTAAAAATGATTTTGCGGACAAGATATGGTTGCCTGAAGACAGTATTCCATCACTTGATATGCTAAGGAAGACATGGGAATACACTGGATGTGATATCAGGACTTTTAGCTAACATGCCCTTCTGGAGGTGTTCAAGAGGCATGTGGCTGGGTGATATGGAATGGTGGTGTAGGTGTTACAGTGGATCACTGGACTGGATTATCTTGAAGGTCTCTTCCAGCCTTGATGATTCTATGATTCTATGGTTCCATGATTCTGAGATCTTCCCACTTGAATAGTGATCCAAGAAAAGGGATAAAAAATAATGAGTGCAGTATGACAACTTTAACAGCATCATTATTAGTATTAAACTTTTTCTGTATAAATATCGTCTTTCTGTAATAATTTTGATTAAAAGTAATTCTTGATCAAGACAAGTCCACATGGAATGGGCCTGACAAGCTTTAGTCCTGAGCCCTTGCAAGCTCAATAAAGAGATTATGGACTTGTCAAACTGGAAATATGATATTACATGGCTACAGAATTAACTCATTAACCCAGGATTCTACCCATGACCTGTCTCTTTCTCACCCATTGAGCAGACACTGATGTTTGAGCCTAATTCACCAATAGGTGTGGAGTCTCTGATAATGTAAAATAATGAAAAACTGATTATTTATCCTTCCATGAAGGACAAGTAACTGCATTGCAAGTTGAAGAGATTGAAGCAATCAATGTGCTGGTAGTTCTGACTTGCATGTACCAGACACAAAATAAATTACCCATATAAAACCTCTGAATATTGTCAAACAACCCTAGTGCAAACATGTTTCAGGCGCTGACTCAGCACCAGATTTGTCATTGAAAAGTCAGTCTTCCTTGAGAACAGATATCTAAACTAATATTTTATTTCAGTTTCGCAAAATGCTGAAGTGATGGGTTATTTTATCTGCATTTTCAACAGATATGGCTGTTGAATAATTTCAGAAACTTGTTTTCCTTGGTAGTCCCAGCATTCTTTACTGAGGCAGACAAGCACAATCACATTTTCACAACTCTATACGACTGAAGCCACTAGATATATTGCAATGAGACTCCCACCATAAAATACAGGGGAAAATTGCCTTGTGTTCTGTTTTTTGTATCAAGAAATAAGAACACCTATAAACATCTTGAAATAACAAATTAAGAAAAATAGATTGCCTTATAAAATATTCATGCAGTCCTTTCATGGGAAGACAAGTCAGTGATTTATAGAAATTAAAAGGAATTCATATTCCTGAATAATAATAAAAAAAAGACAAACCTAGACATTTACTCTATAAATGCTTCAATGTAAAAAACTGCATCTCTCTCTCTTCAAAAAACTGAGCAATATGGTAATGAATCAATACGGTGGCCAAAAGTAATAGTCCTTTATTCATTATGTCACAGGAAACTCGGAGAACTTAGGCTAAACTTGTGCCTCTGTGTCTTTGTGTCTTTCATGCTGTAAATCCAGTAGCTTATTACACTAATACATGAACCTGAAAAAGAAAAATCTGCTATAATTATAAAGAAGAAAAGGGAAAAGTTTTGAAATTAAATGATGCATAGCTTCAAAACAAAACTTAACTACTCATGTTAAGAATAGCAAAAAAAAAAAAAAAAAAAAAAAAAGCAGTATCTGGTATTGTTTTAAGAATGAAAATTTCCAGTACTTTTATTTATAATGATGATAAAGGAGTCTTTTAACTCTCTTTTGTTACTTTATTCTTGTGTCAATAAGAAGTTGTCTTAGTCTAACAAGACTTTCATTTTTTTTCCAGAATCAGGATTTAATAGTGTCTTCTAGATGCAGAATAGAACTGAGTGTGAAGAAAGGCAACTAATTGTAGACAGAGGGTCCACTATCACACACTCTCCTGAAAATAGCCTGCAAAGTCTTTATATTTTAGTTCTATTTGTTTGAACATTAAAGAAAATATGGTCATGTTAAAATTTTGCTAAGTATCACATCCTGAGTCAGATTAATTACTTCAATTTTGCCAGATTTAGGACAAAGGGAGCAGTTCTTTGGAAGCTCCATGCGAGGATCATCCTGGCTAGATGAATATGTTATTTGTGGCTTCTTGACAAAGCTAAAATATTTTCAAATTATCAAAACCTTTTAGATTTCTTTTTAATTTATTTGCTCCTTTGCATTGACATAGGTGGATGGAGGAGTTACCAGGAAAGCCCAAGAAGCCATTGAATATAATATGGACTGCATTACAGGCATTTCATAAATGAATATTTGAGTCCAGGTTTTTATGTTTCTGTTTGTGCATATCCATTCATTTACTGGTCTTCACAGTTCTAGGAATTTTGTCCAATTTCTTAATAGCATTTTTAATAAGGCTTATTTAATAAAAAAAGTTAATGAATTTCCCAATTTGTGTAATAATAGCTTTAAATATTCTTGTATTAACTGATCAGCCTTCAATGTGCTGACTTTTCCCCTTTACATTATTTTTAAATTATTTGTTAGAATAATTGGACATAGAAAGTCACGGCCATTGCTTAAATATTGAATACCTTTTTTGACTTTAGCAAAGAAAATGTCACAAGGTTAAATTAACTACTCCATCATCCAAAATCACTCAATTTATACTTTTGTTCATTTATTCACATCTTGCATGAGTTACAATTGATACCTCATCCTTTTGATGAAAGACTATTGTTTCTTTACAGTTTCTTTACTGGGCATTTACCTTGATATATAAATTTTCCTCTAACGAAAGGACATAAAATTAAAATCTAAGAGGGAAGCACAAAAAATATCATACTATAGTCTTGTTAACCAAACCATGAGCAAATACCACTAGTTATTGTGATAAAGTGTAACTCTCATTTTATCTAGTGACATGCATTTGGATAAAACAATATGTAGAATCTAAACATGTTTTAAAACCTTTTCTTTTTAATAGACTACTATTTAAGACAGAACATCCTAGTGTTTCTATGGATATCAATTTCTTCCCTGCCTTAGAATTTTGAAATTTTGCAGAAAAGAGCCAAAGGATATCCTTACATAATTCTGTTAATGTCTACAAAACTATATTAGATCAATGACCCATCTGGTGTCCAATGCACAGAAACCATGAGTGGAGAATCCCAGAGAATCCACTACATGAACATAATAAGCATTTTCTTTTTAGCTTATAGTGGTTTATACTTCAGAGATTTCCTGGGTCAGAGCAAGTGTCCTTGGATATACCTTTCAACAGATTTTTCATGTATGAAGTTATTAAAATAAAAACATGTAATAAATAAAAGGTGAAAGAAAATAACACGGTGTATTTTTATGGTAAGAATAGATCTTTTCTTTCAGTATACCTACTTAAAGAGAGATAATTTTTAGTGTTTGGGAGCACCACATAAGAAAAAAAGGTTTAAAAGATAAATTCAAAGGCAATATATATTATTTAATCTGTTTTCAGAAACACAATATAATGGACAAAGTCCAGTCAGGTTTAGAATCCAGCATATTCACAAAGAAATTTAAGATTAAAGAATAATGTTTCAGGGAAGCATATCTGTAAGCAATTATAGGTAATTCAATAAGGCAAAATCAAAGGAGTAGTTTACAGTTCTTCTCCATATATCTCAGAGAAACAGTCCCAAACAAATAACTTCACAAAAACTATGGATTCTATATTCATCTTATGCTTCAGTGTTAGACAAACTGTTGAGATGAAAGGATATTATCTTGTACAATATGTATGATTTACCTATATGCTAAAATTCTGTGGGTTTATTTTTGCTTTTTATTCACTTTTTAAACAATTACTTAAATAGAAATATTTACAATTCAAATTTATCTTTTCATCATTTTTTAACTTTAGGGTGAATTTTATCAACATGCAAATCAATAATTCAGAACTTGCTAGAGAATGAAATATGAATTTGATAAACAAGAAAAAATGAGGTATCTTCAATATGCAGGCAGTTTTTTCTCAGCTTCCAGCTCCCATGAATATCACAATAATTTGAAATAGCATTTTAAAACATTCATTATGTTTGCTACAGTGTTTATAATCTATTTTTTTTCCATGCATCTAAACTTGCTTTTGAGATCTACTTTCTATTTAGGACCATGTGTTCTTATTAACTAAGGCTCTTAAAAATAGAATCAACCAGCTAATTGCCAGATATTTCAAAGTAGAAAGATGATTGCAAAAGCAGACAAGTGTGTCATGAACTTTCCAAAAAGGTCTGCCCACTTAGCCATCAATGGATTGGATGAAAGCTACTCAGAAATCAGCCTGTAGCTGGACTAATCACATCTAGCTCTGACCTCCTAAAGGGAAAATGTCTGTAGTCACTGATGAAACACAAGTGTTTAACATCAGTGGGATGATTTACGGTTTTGAAAAGGTTCAGATTATGAAATGAGTCATTCTAAAATATCTCTCTGCTTTACTCTTCTCTTTACTCTTGACTGTCTACCCATGATGAACAGCTGTTGCCTAAACATCGGAGTCAGGTGACGTGAAATCTGCTGGACTAGCCAAAATGCTCACAGAGGAACAGAAGGAGAGCTTTGAGAGGCAACTTTTTGCAGAGGCTGATGGAAGTCAGGATATATATTAGATCAACTCAAATGACTTTGGACTCCTAAGGTGATACAATATTCACTTTTACAGAGGGATTTAACTCCAGATTTTGGCTGTATATAAAGAATATTATTTAAATTTCCTCAGGTGAATCAGCAAAATTTTTCTTAAATATCTCCATGACTAATCTTTAAAAATTCTTCCTTTTCCAAATATTCTGCTAACTATTTCTGAACACTAAACCATTTCTTTAGGAAAATCTGCATGTTATTTTGCAGGCAAATAGAGACTTTTCTCTCTGAGCCTCAAGAAAAATTCTTACCTGGTCCCAGACTGAGTAACTGAAGTTAGTAGGTCTATAGAATGCTATAGAAAGTCACTGTGTTGTCAGTAGGAGGTGAAAAAAGTTTATTTCAGTGGTGGAAGAGACCTCAATGATTATGATGTCTAGGTTCATTAAAAAGGTCTAGTTGACAGTGTTATTTCTATTGGTTAGTCTGAACCAAACTTCCATATTTGCACAACTTCTTGTCTTTCTCCACAAATGCAATCAAAATTTTGACACATCCATTCCCAGTGATGAATAGTGAATGAGTTCTTGATTTTTTTTTCTGTCTGCAAACTATTTTTCAACAAACCACTGCATTTCAGTGATTAGAAATTTTTAATATTTGCAGTTATTTGAAAAAAAAATGTTTGCACAAATTCATTTATGCTTTATTAACATTTTAAGAAATATTATGCACTGATTATTTTACCATGGAAAGTAAAATATTTAAAAAATGACACAACTGTTTTGTCAAAAGTAAAAAGTAGAACAAAACTACATTCACAATTCCTTTCTCCTGAGCAGTGATTGCACAGAGAAATGTGGAAAAAAAATGCAGGCAGATGGCTTTTTCTTTATTACGTCCATGGAATACATTGTGGTAACAAGAAGTTTTTTGCCATATTAATGTCATGAAAGTGAACAGTAATCCTCAGGACTTTTCCCTGTGATGCTAGCTGAATACATGAGAGGAACAAGTTTGCTCAGGTGAAAAAAGGGTAAAAAATTAAGACTTATCACTGTTTTCTCAATTTTTCACAAGGCTCTTAATGAAGATAAAATGTGTGAAACAGAGACAATGAGCATGTGAAGGAAGAACAATACTTAAAGAAAGAATTACAAAAGATTTTTGAGTCAGATTTCATTTCAATATAAATTTTTTCTCTCTGTAGTCCATCTTTTCATCTGTATCTAAGGTAAGAATAGAATTCAGGGACTCCAAAGGGAAAAAAATGAAAGCAAAATAAAATATTTCTCAAGAGCTGTCTGTAAAATAACTGCTGTAGTCCAAACCTTTTGTTAGTGCTCATGTAACATATTATGCAGCATATACCAAGCATGCACAGTTCTTGAAAAGGTATCATCAGCTTATATATATATATATCCTTTCATGTCCGACATAGATTTTAAGGGAATGCCTATCAGATGGGGTACTTTCCTGGAACCAGTTGCATCCCACAAAATTCTCATTAGATTTTTTTATAAGGTGACACTCCACAGATGTGAAAGATTATGTCTATGAAATTATATCATATAATGTGAAAAGAGAAAGGGCAGGATCACATTTTTATTCAAATAACTACACTGCAGTAGTGAACCAGTGAGCAGTAGTGGGGCATGTACATTAGAAAATATAGTTTCCACCATTGTGAAATGCTAGTTGTATTGAAAAACTAAAAAAGCATAATTCATACAGGGACACATAAAGTATATTTGCCTATTTAGTTAGCACCTGTCAAAAACTAAGTACATAGGCTTAGTGCCCAAATGAGGTCATTATGCATTTTATATTTTCTCTCCAAACAAATCCTTTCTCCCTAGATGGTGATGTATATGTATATCAAAAGGGGTAATTTGACACATTTGGTGTTACAAATCAAGTGTAAAACAGTAGTAAGATTGTACAGTCTAATCTAAATAAAGGTAAAATTATTTCTAATTTTTTTTTATTCTGATCTACTATATGGGATATTTACCTTAATGTAAAGTCTTAATACCATTGATTTTATAACTACTCCTAAATTAGACACAGGCATAATTCCATAATTCCACTGAACCTCTGAGGAAGGCATAATACAGCATTTCCAGGAATCAGACTAAATTTTTGTTAAATGCTTACACTTCTTGCAAAGCATGAAAATTTAGTGGGCACCTTCTGCAACTGATGTCTTCATGGGAAGAGATAAATTTAGCTTTCAGTAAATGAGTTCTTTAAAATAGATAAACTAATATTAATTCTAATGTTATGCACAACAGTGGAATTAAAAACTGAACCCTTGATGTACAAACAGAGCTGTTATTTGTGCCACAGAAGAGCTCATGGCCTGAGAAACATCTATTTTAACAACATTAGGAGTTAAAATGTCTGTAAATTGCAAAGGTCCTGTTCTCAATTTTAGAATTCAGTTTACACAGAAGTATAATTTACTACTCTATTGCTTGTTTCCAGAGACAGAGGACATTAATACAGATTTAATAGGGATTTTGGAATGAGTGAGAATGTTTTTCCCACAGCAATGAAAAGAACTGCCAACATTTGGCTGATGTGAATAGTTTTCTGTTGTTTGGATTTCATTGTACATATTTACAGTGAATAATATATTCGTGCAGCTATAACCATTCCTAAGTGTCATCTTAGTATTTGAAATGGGAGTAAAAATTTAAATAAAATATTTTTTCCTTTGAAATTAGAAGTGCTTTATTTTCTAAAAGTAATGAAATAACTGAATTTTAAAATGTCATGGAAGATGAAAGCTGGTTAAAGGACTCTGGATACAGCCCCTTATTGGAGGAAGTTCTGTTGCTAAGCAACAAAACCCGTAAAGTGTTAGGTTCATAAAGCACTGATTAATTAACATACTTAGTAGATAGTGAACAAAGTCATAAATTGCACTTGAAAGCCTGTATTAAACAACTGGGGGAAACATTTCAGGTAACAGCTTCAACATTTACTTAAAATTGGAGCCTATGATCAGACTTCCATGACTTCCAGTGGGGATCTAAAGCTGGACACTGCTGCAGATTTCAGTCTAAATTTATCTGTGTTGAATATCCAATATGATAAAGGCTTACTATCTTAGTTTGAAAGATAAATCTGGCTGCTGTGAGTTTTGAGAAATTAATTCACAAGGATTGCTTTGCTAAGAACATAATTAAAAAGACACTGCCTGATTTTTGATTATAAGTTAAATAAGAAAACTAAACAAAGGTTGAATTTTTATATATCAGCTTCATATTCTGATGCAGAATAAGCTGAAACTGCTGCAGAATAAGAGAATAATGGCTTATATTGTAATTCAATTGAGTAATTCCAGAAACATTTTAAAAGGTTCAGCTATGTAGGAGGAACTTAAATTGAGGGATCTTGAAACATAAAAGATAGTAAGTTAAATACATTCTGGAAAAATTTGGTTTTACAGTATTAAAAGGCACACAGGATCATGAAAAATTAATCAAGGGAGACTAATTAGAATCCCTGTACAGAACTGTGATTCTGCTAAACATTTACACCACTGAAAGTTCCATAATGTCACAGGAAAGAAAATGGAAACAAAAAGAAAAAAATACTAAAGATAACTGTTAGTAATTGGGACAATTCAAATATCAAAATGCCAGTAGTCCAGAATAACATGAACATGAAAATGACAACAGACTCCTAGAAACCTGAGTTGAGACTGCTTCAGATATCTGTATCTGAAAAAAACCCAACCCAATCCAAAACCAACAAACAAACCAAAATACCCACAAACTCAAGCTCTATGTATGAAAGGTTGTTCTTGCAGCAGGTAGATATGTATGAGGTTTTGGAAATTAGTCAGGCCACAAATACTGGGGGAGGAAAATGTTGACTTCTGCATAGGCTTTTCTTGTAGAAGACAGAAACCTCCACTTTGGATAAGAGATAATCAGGAACTAGTTTTTGTGATTGATCACCAAATATGTACAAAATATCCCTAGATTCTCATTACAAAATCAGTGTAAAAATAAAATGTGATCAACTCCACTAGTAGGCTACATAGTCTGCACCGTGCAAGTTTAGAGAACATTGGCAGTTCAAAACCTCTTGGGGAATTTCAGAAATGAAGCCAAACACCTGTTGAGCAAAGTAGTTTGAGTTTTGACATTTTGAGGTAAAGAATTAGACTCTGGATGGTATTAGACAGTTATCCTCTGCTCTGAGGTCAAAGAAGGAGACATAAAATATGCTAAATTTTCAGAGAGATAAATAATAATAATAACAATAAGTATACCTTATATATGACAAGATATATCTTCACAACCTCCATTACATCTTACCTTCAATTTCAGCAGACATTAACGTCAAAAATTTTTGTTTACGTTGTTTTCATCAAAACAAGGAAGAATTAAAGTGAGCTTATGAGGGCATATTATCTATGAACAAAGTATTTATTATTTTTATTAATTTATGTTGCACTGTAATTGTGTGCTAAACCTCATAGATTAATTAACTGATTTTTCCATCTGTATTTTTAAACTTTAGTGGAGACTGCCTCAACAAAATTATCTTAAGAGAGCAAACCAGGAACTCTGCAAACACTTGCAGTTGTATTTTTCCCACTGTATAGAAATATCCTGAATAACATGTATTGGCTTAAAAATGAACTGCAGCAGCAGCTGAATTGGCTGTTTCTACCTTGCTAGAATTCTGTTTATTTTGTGCTTGAGGGACTTGGGAACCAAAGGGTGGTGGGGGCAAATGGGGGTGGGGGGAATGGCTGTGTGTGGAAGGCAAATGTGAGATAAGCAAAGCTTGTGCTCCCTTTCACTGGAATCTGTGCCTAGTTGCTTCACCCTTTTGAAATAAGCTCACACTGCTCAGTTCTACAAGCCTTATGCCTGCTGAGAAGCACTTAATACTGAGAAGAGGCTCCTGGGTATCAATGAAACTACTCAGATGAGCTGCACTACTCAAGCTGAGTAAGGGCTGCAGAATCAAACCCACAAGAACAAGCCCTGAAAGATGTACTGTTAAAGCAATTAGAGCTGTAAGCAGGATAGCTCCCCTTCCGGGATTTTAGTGTGAAAATGAAGGTCTAATAACATTTGTTTTCATCATGTTGACTTGCTGAGCCATTCACAAGGAAAGAAGTGATAAAAAAACCAAACCAAACCAAACCAAACCAAAACAAAACAAAAAAACCAAAAAAGGAAGGCTAATAATAATGCTAGGAGAATACAATGGCATAGACTATCCTAAAGCTTCTGGGAGGGAGGATACTGTTGACTAAATCAAGCAGTATGCTCTCATTACAGAGCTAATAAATTGTACAGATTTGTGACTATCATTTGGGAGATGAAAAATAAACTGCAGGTGGGATGACACTTCCTTTCTGGAATATATCTCCTTACTGGTTCAATTTCTTTTATTAAGATATCTGATATTGAAAAGTGTGCATTAATAAACATGAAAATTAAATATTTATTAAATAATTGCCTATTCTTTTTTTTTTTTTTTAACAATGCTGCTCTCACTCTTTAGTAGTAACTTTAGTTTACTGTATTGTGTTACATGCTTATTAATATTCCATAAAGTTGAAAAGTTAAAAAAACCCCAGAAGGTCCATAGGGATTGGCACCTTGAAAGCCACTAACTCAGACAATGAATGTTTACAAGATATTGTAAACATTAAAAACATTTAAAACATTAAACATTGATTTTAAACATTGACATTAATTTTTATATCTACACATGTATATGTCTATAAACACTATATATACATGCATATATACGTATATAATATGTATATATATATATTTGCAGAAGTACCTGCAGAGATTGATCCTTATCTTATTAAGCTGTGAAGGTGACAGAAAGGTCCTGCTTCAAGGTGTGGTATCAGAAGACTTCAAGTTATAATTCTGCTGTAGAAACAACAGAAATAGACAGCAATATCATTTCATGGCAGCAAGGTCCAACAAAGCTAATAAGAATGATTTTAGATCATATATTACCAATACATCAGCACATGCTTTCTGATTAAATATGTGAAAATCTATACCTCTGCAGCTCTTTTTTTTTTTTTTTTAATTTTTTTTTTTTTACTTTTGGAAATGTAACCTCTTTCAATAAATCAATGAGTGTTTGGTGGAGATTTTGTTATGCGAACCAAGTAGAATCTTAAAAAGGGAGAACAATATGTTAAAAGAAATTTGTTCTGAAAAAGGAATGCTTTGATACTGGAGACAAGCAGCACAGCAGGAGCTTAAACAAACGAAAACAACCTTGGTGTGTGCTATTCTTCTCTGGTGACAGCTTTGTGGAGGGCATCTAGCTGTTAGAGAGCAATTTAAGAGAAGGATCTGGCAGCATGTAACATCATCGTATCACAACAAAGAAAGAAAATGAGATCTTGCTCTTTTTTTTCCCCCATGAAATTCATACTGATAGTCTCTGTTTTCCATGCTGAATTCATTTATTTGGTGCATGTGTGCAGTGGTGTAGGGGGATACTTTTGCAGTAGCATGCATTAAATTTACACTCAAGAGAAGCTCCTGCCCTTCTGGAATTGTTCGTATTGGCTTGTTTATTCCGGAGTCACTCAACAAAAATTTGTGGTTGGAAAGAATGAAAAGGAGAGATACATTTCCCAGTGATGGAAAGTAGCTTCAGAGGCAGAGACACAATGTTCCTTCTTTTTACCCTGAAGCAAGAAACAGTGGTTGACTCAGGGGAAATGGTGAAAACATGGCATACTTCTTACCTGGAACACTAATAACATTCTCCCATTTTGCATCACTCATTTGCTTGATGGCAGTTGTTTCTCCTCATGTGTTGCCAATCCTCCCTCTGTGCAGGGGGGCACAGTGTAATTCCCTGAAAGAAGCAGTTTATGAAATAGTAAGGATGATTTCTTCTCACCTTACAGTTTTTTATGGTGCCTTTCCAAGGTCTTTGCCATCAGGGACCTCTAGCATAATGCAAAGAAGAAATGACTTTCTCCTCTCTTTCTGGCCCAAATAATGTTACAAGTATGCTGCTCTGCTGCCTGAATTTTCATTTTCTTTCTTTTATTTGTTGATATCCTTCCTGGCTTGTTAGCAGCCAGTGTCACACTGCCCAAAGAATTTCTAGTCCTGCTCAAATACATTTTTCCTTTAATAAAAGGCATCTCTGTCCCACTTCTATGTTACAGTTCGAAAAAGAAGTTTCATTTGTAAAAATCTATATACTACTTCTGTAAAAACAAACAAACAAAAAAAAGGCTTTTAATGTTTTTTGCAAGAATCCAAGACATACAAACAAACCTCTTTAGTAATGCTGATGCTATCAGTCCGAATGATGCTGTTACAAATTTGGGATAATACTTGAGTTTATTGTAGGTATTGATTATATTATTCAGTCTTATAATTTCTTTTCATGTTCACTTTTATCAAAAGTTTTATGCATTGCAGTTTTTCACTTTATTTTTTTTTAACCCACAGAAAACAATCACAAATAATAGAAGAAAAACAATTTTTAGCTCCAAAATTAATGGGAGACATTAAAACTTTGCTTCATTTCTATGTGGCTGGCATAAGATTTTTACAGATATCTCTAATTTAAAGGAGGGATTTAAAAAGGAAGCAGGAGAATTTTAAAAGGAAGCAAACACCAAACACATGCAACATAAAATAGTTTTCTAAGACAAATACAGTTAACTTTTTTGAAGGAAGGAGGGAAGGAGGGAAGGAAGGAAGGAAGGAAGGAAGGAAGGAAGGAAGGAAGGAAGGAAGGAAGGAAGGAAGGAAGGAAGGAAGGAAGAAAAAAGAAAGAAAAGAAAGAAAGAAAGAAAGAAAGAAAGAAAGAAAGAAAGAAAGAAAGAAAGAAAGAATAAAAAGAAAAAGAAAAAAGACCTGTTATGTTTGTTTTTTTTCCTCAAAGACAGACAGAAGGAGGGTAGGAGAAGGGTTAGGGTCCTACTGCAAATTGGGAAGTGACTGTAAATGTCATGAAGCACTCTGCATCTTAAGTATTGTCACATTCCCTGGCCTCTAGAAATTTTACTTTAGAGCTTTCAATGAAATTGCTTCTGATCTGCTGAAAACACTTCCTTCCCTTTACAACAGAATGCCCTGGAACAAGACATATCATTTTGGTTGCATCATGATTTTTCTAAAATCTCTGTATGACTAATAGGACCAGAAATTAAAATGAACTAACTGCTTTTCATTGATATTTTTTATATTCATACAGCACATATTACCAAACTTTTTTCCATTATTATTTATATTGTCTTACATAAGTCCTAAAACTGAGCATTAGAACTGAGGAACATTTAAATATATTTAGGTGTTTAGATCAAGAGCCCACAATCATAAGGTTTACATTTAGATGCATTATGTAGTATACATAATGCATCTAAAAATAATAATTAAAAAATATGTTAGAAATATTTAAAATTAAGCACGATTATTAGATTTTTGTGAGCTTAGAGATTAGATTTTTCTTTTTCATCCTCAGCTTATTTTTTACCTCTCTACATACAAAATTAATTGTGATAAATACAAAAGTTATGATTTCATTGCTCTGCAAACTGGCTGTCAATGTTCTTCTGAAATCTTAGCAAGGAAGAGAAAGAATTAGACACAAAAAAAAACATGTCCACCTTATTCCTCTAAAAATTAGTCAGATCTAATTTTTTTATTCATTGCAACTGGAACAAGATAAAGATGCCTATGGGAAACTATTTGACTGTTAGGAGGAACAAAAAAAGCTAATTTAAAGATTCCTACCTGTTTCTGTTGTTGTATTTTACATTCTAAATGGATTGAAAAAACACACCAAGTGAGAAACATAAAACCTCACATATGTGACAGTTTATGACTTTCAAAAACAATGATTGCATAACTTTAAATATCTGAATTTTTTTACATATTAATTAATGTTATTGGATTGAAGAGTATCAGAAGTATTTTAGATCATATTTCTTTATTTTCAAGAAATATTTTAAAATAAGTTAAATATTCAGAAATAAAACTAAAGGGGTGTATTGCAAAATGTCACTAGATAGTGAATAACATGATGCCCTCATTCTTCTGTGGAATAGAGTGTAGCTCTTAAAAATCTTTTATATATTTGTCCCTGTCCTGATGCTATTTTTGATACTCAGGGAAAGGTTTCTAGCACATATCATCTTCCATTTAGAAGCTTTTCTGTTGTGGGCTATAGTCAATGATTTAGCTAGTTTGTTGCAAAGCTTGGCAGAGCATCCTCAGACTTATTTTCACAGCTAAGCAAGATTTTGTTAGATGGCCTCTGAATTCACAGTCGTTTTCAGACAACTCAAGAGGGAAAATTGCTGATTATTTGGAAAATGCTGTGTTGCATTTATTGAGTTT
Organism: Lonchura striata; assembly: GCF_050655825.1. Lineage (NCBI taxonomy): Eukaryota > Metazoa > Chordata > Aves > Passeriformes > Estrildidae > Lonchura > Lonchura striata. Next base: position 59,597,254 of record NC_140703.1, on the reverse strand, counting down.
AAAAAGCAATCTTTTCTTAGGATGATGTGGATAATTTATGTAACTCAACATAGCTAAAAAGTTTAAGAAAATGGTGGGGTTTTTTTAACCCTTACAATATGACTGCAAGATGATAGAAATAAGTTCCTACCTGCTTGGACTTGACCTTAGCAATTTAAACTAATGTTACTATTTAAGCATTAATGACTTCTGATGCAGATTTCAAAGTAAATTTAAAAAGGATCTGACTCCGAATAGATTTGCAAAACAGACACTCTCCAAGTAAATATATTTGATTCCAAGTCACATTTCTTGTAAGTTCTGTTCCTGAAATACATTCCTTCTTTTGATAAAGACAATCTTATTTTTGTTTTAATTCATGACACGGGAACTGGTTTTAAGCTAAATAAATCTTCTCTGGCAAGCATCATTCAAATAAATTGTCATGTAGCACAGCCACATAATACATTTTGTTCTTTACCTGTTCTCCCACATCCTGAGTGCTCTAACCATTTTGCTATAGCACCAAAGAAAGGTATCATCCTGTGAAAAAAAGAAAAATGAGATACATAAAAGAAAAATAGAGAGAAGCAAGTAGAGTGAAAGGACTCTTATGGAGCAACAAGGAAGCTATAGCAAAGAACTTTTGTGCATTAATTCAGCCTCACTCCTTCCTAGGAGTTATATTAATACTTTCTATGTAAAGAATCATTCATGAGGGAAAGATATTCACACACCTTCAGAACTAAGTTTTGAAGTTTTGGAGAAATTAAGAAGAAAGTCTGATTAATTTTGGCTTGCCTTTTTTATTTATTAATTTTTTTAATCCTCCTCTTGGAATATTTCTGCAAACACTGATGACCTTGACCAATATTTATTCTGGACAGCAGTAAAGAAAAGAATGGTTTTTTTAAGACCTAGAAAATCAAAATCTACTTAACTTCAAGGCCTTTTTATGAAAGTTTATCTTTATTGTTATACCATCTTGTTCATTCTGCTTAATAATGCATTTCCCTCAGTTAATATTGGTGGACAAAAATTCTGAAATTATTCCCTTGTACAGGAACCTGTATCAAGACAGCTTCCAACACCTTAATTCATTGTATGTTCATGAGGCAGTAAACATGTCTTCATGGTTGTTTGTCAGTGTTGCAGATGCATCAGGGCTTGTGTATTTTGTCCATGAGACAGTCTCATTTCAAGTTTTCAGTGTCTGTAGATTTGTTTCCAGTGAAATCCAAGGCCCTTTCAGGCTAACTATTGCAGTATTTAATGGAAGGTATTAAACTTCTGAAAAGGAAGTTGAAAACAAATAACCACAAACAAATAAACAACAAAAATATTTGCATGATTAACTGTAGAAAACAGAAAACTTGGAAGCCATACTTTGCTACTGTTTATACCTCCACCCCAGGACTATTTAAAACCTTCTACTTCTAGAAAAAAATTGCAGTGACAAGTCTGTCTAAAATTCTTTTTTTGAATATTTGTATAGTCATTGAACACAAACTGACACTGTCAAAGAATAAAATATTTCCTTCAGCACAATTGTATTTTTAGTCCTCAAAAAAATTCCAAGCACTGTATAGTCCATAATACCTATTTAGACCAGTCAGAATTTCTGAATAGGCTACAAAGGCTTGTGGTTTTTGTTTCTCTAATAAACTCAAATTCAACTGATTACATATTTTTTAAGAGCTTCAATAGTTTATGAATTCACTTACAGTGATTAATATTAAGATAATAGTTGTGAATTTACCCTTTATCAACAGTGAGCTTTCATTTAAGACAGGCTTTTATTAATCTGATTTCCTTAGACATTTTTCCTGTTTAACTACAATGATCTAAATTCCTCTTCAAGCCTTCAAAGTCAATTATGTCTTGTCAGGTCTAATCTTTGACCAGGTCCTCAGCTATCTAAGGTATGTGTTTTATTCACAGTCAATGTGTCTAGAGAATGTGACAAAGTCTTTTCAATTCCACTGATGCTGGCAGAACATTGCGATCACACTGTAGGTCATCACTTAATAGTAATTTTAGTCACATTCCTATTGCTTCCTCTTTTATTGTTTTGCTTTTGAGTTGCAGAGAGACAATGCCTTCAAAGGAATTTAGATGTTTGCTTCATTTAATATTAATCTATCCTGATTAGCATTACAAACTAGGGGTTAAGCAGCATTGTTGCAAGACTGTTACCAAATCTCCTTCCTGTACCAGAAATAATTCAAAATATCATTATCAATGTCAAGGTGAATGTAACATTTGTCAGGTTTTGTTTATATGCATATATATGGTTATTTTTAATAGGTCAGAAATATAAACCAACTTTGAGATAGAATGAATCTTGTTCCATTTTCATTCTTTTTAGAATCTAACTTCCTAAGACCTCAGAAGCTATCCCAAAATTCTAAATTTAGGAAATTTCTTATTTTCTTATTCTTAATTCAGGAAATTTCTTATTTTCTTTACTAAGAAATCATGGTAAACATTTTTTTTGTTTGTTTACTTGTTTTTTTTTTTAATTTAGGTCAGGGTTTTTTTTTTTAAATAGTATTATATTCATTTAATTGCAAAAGGTATATTTTTTCAAACACTCCCAGCCCCTTTTAATCAAATCTATTTTTTTTTCAGAGAAAAATTAAATCTTCAGTTAAAATTCCATGAGGAGTAGAAAATGAAAAACATATTGATCTTGCATATTAATATTGTACAGTGGTTGACATAAATGGCAAATATTACTATACTGTATCTTACTGAATGATAGACAAAAACTATTTTAAGGATCTGCTTCAAATTGATTTAGATCAAAAAAATTTCTAAATGTATTTGTGGGTTTAGACCACAAATTTTAAATGAGAATAAATTTTGTTGTTATTATATTAGGCAAAGCTGAAAATATTACTGAGTAGATTGTACAGTCCATACAGGCTGCCTTACTTCTGTGATGCAGAAAGTTGCATATCACTGGAAATATTTTAAAATAAATATTTATTGTTATATTATTTTTAATGAGTTGCAATATTATTGTTTTATTCCTAAACTATAAGAACATGGTGAGATATTTGCTACAATTGAATAAATATTTCATTTTTAGCACGTGCCTCTTAACTGCAGACTTAAGTATGATGGGAATTCACTACCAGGCAGAAAAAGAAAATTGTCACAGATAGTTCATGGAGATACAGAAGAGGTCTAATGTTATAGGTTTATGATTAGGTGATGAAGAAGATTATAATGGTGTGGAGCTAAGAGGGGGAAGTCCCCAGACCAGAGAAGCGTCTATATACGTTTAACCTGTCAGCACTGTGGTTATTTGAAATTACTGTCAGAGTTCTTGTCAGCTTCAGGAAAAATGGAAGCCCATTTTTTTATTCTGTGGATGGAACTGGAGTTTAGGGTTCATTGCAATGTTACTCTGTTTGTCTCCATTAACTTGCTTTCTACAGTTCATTTAAAAATGACATAAATTTTGCCTATTATGTGATAGAGTTCCTACCTAAAGCTTAAAATTATTGAAGTTTCTTCATGTGTTATTCAAATTTAATTTTAATTAAATATATTAATGACACCATTTTTCAACAAAGTTCTGAAGCTTTCTATGTGTGAATTGCTTGTGCGCCCCAGTGCAGATGGCTGCAACTGATAGCAGCATGATGAGAGGTACAGATTTAAGAGATTTGGACTGTTCTTTACACATGGATAACTGTACTTGCATGAGTAAGGTTAAGGCTGAGTAATATCATAAAGCCAGTCTTCATGATCATGGATTTATGAGCAATAAAGACTATATTGAAACTATTAAAAAATGTCAAAGTGAAATACCTCAAACAGCAATTTTCAACAAAATTTATCACATGTGACGTATAAGTCATGAATGTGCTTTTGGGTCTACATTGTCTTATAACAGTACTGAAGCAACCCAAATTCCTTGACGTTCAGAAGAAAATAATTTGGATTTAAAATTCATTTTTTGAATTATTTATAGCCCTGAAAATATGATAACTGAATAATAGACGTTATTAATATCTAAGTCAAACAAATACATCATTGTGGTGCAGGAAACATTTAAGATTTTGTACATCAAGGTGCCAGAAATATATATCTCTATCTCATGCTTATCATTCCTGTTAATAACAAAACCAGGATTAGGTCCTAAAACATAATTAGCACTCCTGTGGAAAGTTATGTCCATAGTTATAATGAAGATAAGGCTAGATGGAGATCAGTAGATGACTTTAGACCAAACAGCTATTTTTTAGACAATTTGAGGATTAAGTCTACATGTCAAGGAACAAAGATAAAATAAGTACAGACAAAAAAGTCACTTCAAAATAACAGCATATCACTTCAAGACTACCAGATCCAAGCAGGGCTGCAGGGTGAGCAGTGTGGCCTTGCTGGTACTCAGAGGATCTGCAGTGTGTGCTTGCCTGTGAACCCGGGGAGCTGGGCTGTGTGCTGCACTTGTGACCTTCTGCCTCTGCAGCCCAAGAGGAGGAGGAGATGTCCCTGTGTGCCTGTGCCTGGTGTGAGTCCTGAGTGGGGGCTGCTGGGGCAGCACCTTCTCTGTGATTGTGTCTGTGCCCTCTGTGTGTCTGTTTCTGTGTCTCTGAGATGTGTGCTCAGCTCTGCTGCTGGTTGATGCTGCAAACAGCAAAGTGGCAGCTGCTTGTCACTGCCTGAGCAGAGACCGCAGGGCACTGGGCAGGAGTCCTGCTGGAGGAGGAGGCTGTTCTTAAAATCCTTAACATCCTTACCCAGTTCTCACCATCTGTGTGGTAGATTGACCTTGGCTGGCTGCCCAGCACACAGAACTGTTCTCTTGTTGCCCCTCCCACACTGGTCAGGGGCAGAAAATAAGATGAATAATATGGTGAATGTAAAGACACATAAAGAATGAGAAATCATTCACCAGTTATCATTGCAGGCAAAACAGACTGGACTGAAAAAGCTTTGTATCACCAGCAATGTGTGCTCACAGCCCAGAAAGCCAACCACCAAAAAGCTGCATCAAAAGCAGTGTGGCCAGCACATGGAGGGAGGTGATTTTGCCCTCTACTCTGCCTTTGTGTGACCCCCACCTGGAATGCTGCATCCATCCCTGGGGCTCCTGACATAAGAAGGGTGTGGATCTGCTGGAGCACATCCAGAGGAGAATTACAAAGATGATCAGAAGGTTGGAGCACCTCTGTAAAGAGAGCTGGAGTTCAGCCTGGGGAAGAGAAGACTCCAAACAGACTTTGAGCAGCTTTCCAGTGCCCAAAAGATGCCTACAAGGCAGTGAAGAGGGACTTTTTATAAGGGCATGTAGTGGTAGGACTAGGGAAATGACATAAAATGAAAGAGAGTAGGTTTAGATGAGATATTAGGAAGAAATTCATTACTGTGTGGTGAGGCAGTGGAACAGGTTGCCAAAAGTTGTTCCCTGGAAGTGTTCAATGCCAGGTTGGATGGGCCTCTGAGCAGCTTTAGGGGGAGGTGTCCTGCCCACAGCATGGGCTTTGGAACCAGATGGTTTTAGGGTACCCTCCAACCAAAACTATTCTATGATCCTATCATCCTATGACTTAAGAAAAAAAAATAATTATTTGCCAACAAACAGAGTATTATGGTGAGAAACAAAGATCAAATTAAAAGAAAAGCATTTTGCACTTTTACTGAAGCTCAGCTTTACCCCTTTACCCGCACAGAGAACAGTGCAGGCAGATAGGGAATGGGGTTTGTGATTATTCCATTACAGCTCCTCTCTGCAGCTCCCTCTTCCTCAGACTTTCTCCCTAGTCTGTGGGGTCTCCATGAGCTTTGGCTTCCTCCAGGACCTATCCACCAGCTCTGGCATGGGGGCCTCCACAAGCTGCAGTCTGCTCCATCACAGTTCACATACTGCAAGAGCATCAACCTGATTCAACATGGTCTTGTCAAAAGACTGCAAAGAGACCTTCTGCTTGATACCTGGAGTACCTCCTCACCTCTTTCTTCTTCTTTTAAAAATTATTACTATTTTTCTAGATTAACATATACAATATACTAATACTGTGATTTCTTTCTTTCATCTTCTAGATGGGGAAAAAGCTTGCTGCTTATAGGCTATAAAGACTATGTTACACTTGAAAAACAACATTGCAAAATTAATCTCTTTCTTATTGAATTTGTGTGTTGTGGTAGAGATTAAGGATGCATTATTTTATTACTTTTCTACCAATAGCCCACAGTGAAAACTAAATCATTACCACATGTGTCTATAAATTAAGTAGATTTCTGAGTGCTTCTTTCCACCAGCATGCTTTAAATCTGAAGAAAAAGGCTTATTTATGCCTTTTCAGTTAAAGAATTTGAGTAAAAACCTGGACAATACAGACTTCAAATTGTAACAAGAATAGCCTTGTATTTTTTTTCTGTTATCCACTCAATTTTATTAGATTATCTGAGGTTTGCTCTTGTACAGAGAAAATGAGAAGTTTCACATAAAAGAGTATGAAATTTCAAGCAACAGAGAAAGGAATCCTGGGCCCTAAACAAATTTTGCCTAGCACCAAATACTTACCTGACCTAGGCCTTTCAGGGAAGAGAAGTCAGAATCTGCTGTGAGACTATTACAGCCTTCAGATGAATTTGAGTCTGTTTTTTTTTTTTATAATTTTCTTTATATTTGAAGGAAAATATTGCATTAAAATAGAACATTAGGTAACAAAAGGGTGCTCAGAAAGCACAGAAAGATAGGTGAAATATACTGGGGAAATTTCACCCCATGCTGGAACATGTGACAGCTAATGCTGCCTGGAAGAGCAAATAATGCTCCAGAATTCTGCTATTTTTGATTCTGGAAAATGAGATTAGCAAAATAAATTAAAAAACAAGCAAACAAACAAAAACCCATCAAACAAACAAACCAAAATCAAACTAAGAAGATAAACTTCCCCTGAAAATGTGAGGTAATTCAGTCTTCCTGTGTCTTTGATACTCAGCACCTCTTCTCTGCCATCTACCCAGTACAGAAATTGATAGTGACCAAAAAAACTCATCCTTCTCCGCTAACCCATGAGTAACCAACACAAGTTGCATTGCTGATGAAAGAAAACTGTGGAAGACATTAAAGGGGGATGCACTTCTCCTAATGCAGGCATCTAGTACTCTATGAGATGCCCTAGGGTATCAAAAGAATTCACATAGAGCTGCTAGGTGTGACGTGAGACAGTGGTACTGCTGTGTCCTTCTCAAGTCACAGAGGAAACCACAAGGGGTACTCTAGGGCATACTGGATAGTACTACACACTGATGTTCAGGAAAATTAGTGGTTCTTTGAGTTGAATAAAGGTTCAACAGCTCAGAAGTTGAGGGAAAAAACATCAAATAAGAATTTCGCAATACTTGAGAAAAGTTTATTTTAAAAAAGTCATCCCCAAGGTCTATTTTAGGAGTTCATCATAGCCTACATGTTCAAGAGCAGAAATTAATATCAAACTTGATTTCTGTGCCTTTGCACACTGTATGCAGGAGAATTTTTTTTAATCTAATTAGGCATATAGCAGTGCAAATTTTTGTTTGATCATTTGTTTTCTGCTGCATTTTAATGCCTTTTTTTTCTCCTTCTATGTTCCTATTTTTGGGAACAGTTCACATTATTGTCTTCCAGAACAAGTGTAGCCCTACTCATTGACTTCTAGCAGAAAAGTTTTAGAATATCAGACTTTCTTTATGAACTAGCATCTTAAAATCAGCAAGGAATCTTGAATTGTTGCAGTATGTTTGAAGAATTAAAAGTCACCATTAGAACAGTCTAGCCTATGAAAACTATGAAACTAAACAGAAAATAAAATTAATGCCATTTTACTCTAACACCACTTTCTCCTGCTAATCTCTTTTATTCTGAAACCAGAATTATTCAACATTTGCTCTCGTGACTTTACTGGTATTTATACTCTGCTTTTAAAATTATCTCTTCACAAAACATTTTGGATTAGCAATGAATTATATAGACACCACATGTGAAATGCTGATTTTATTGGACAGTCAGCAACATCCTGTGCTTATGAATTTTTGCTTTTGTGGTTGGTCTCTATTAATAGTTGGTTGCTGATGATAACAGAAAGGCCCTTTCCCAAAAAATCTTCACATATCAGGTTCTGTAAGAAATTAGCATGCACAAACTCAATGCTGTGCCTTTTGAAATTATTCCTTTTGCCTTCACATACAAAGCATTTGTAAGGATCCTTTATTACTGTTTTGTAAAAGTCATGCTACTACAAATTGTGCATCACATATAATTTGTTCTTGTAAATAAATTAATAGGATCATAGAATTATAGAATCATAGAATGACTTAAGTTGGAAACAGTCTTAAAGATTATCTGGTTCTTACCTTCCTGACATGTTCAGGGACACCTTTCACTAGACCATCCAACCTGACCTCTAATACTTCCAGGGATGAGCAACTTTTTCCAGTGCCTCACCAACTTCACAGTAAAGAATTTCTTTCTAACACCTAATCTAAAACTACTCATTTTCAGTTTAATTTAATAATAATTTGTCTTAAAATCAATTATGAAATATATTATATTTACACATCTTCCAAAATCTGATTTTTTTTTCACAATCTGCCAGCACTAAGAGAACAAGAGATCTAGCAGATCATATGGGGTGTCTAGACACCTTAAATATGGTTGGTATGTACTACTTTTAAAAAAAACAGTCAAAATCTCATTGCCTTATTTCCCATTTGCAGACTGAAGAAGAACATGTTGGTTTTGTTTGTTTACAGAACATCTGCTTAGTATGCCAAATACAGGATGTTTTTAAGTCAAAGAAACTATGAGCTTGAAAATATTTTCTGCATTATTTAAAGGACAGCTTTGGGATGAGGGTAGCTCATAATTTTCACAGGTAAGACCCATGAATCAAAGATGCCAAAATCACAGGGGTCACTGGTAGTTATAGATGATGCCTCATGTGACTAGATATCCATTTTACTTCTCACTTTAGTTTAATATCTTTGGTAATTCAGTTATAAATAAATAAAAAGGCAAAATGGAACTACAATAGTAAGATGCTGTTTAGGGAAAAATCAGCAAATCATCGCTAGCTCACTGCTTCATGCTTCTTTAATGTTTCACTCTAGTATTTAGATGATCCATTTACAATAAGAGTATCTTTACAATTTTGACATATCACAGAGAAAATAACAAGTTTTGGTAAGAATAAGAAGTTTTTTGTCAGTAGTACAGATTTGCATGTAAAAATACCAGAATAAATAGAGTTATAGAAAGTAATAAAAACTATAGTTGTGAAATGGTTTGGGCTATTTGCCAAGTACCCACTAAAGCTACTCCCCTCCACAACCTGACAGGGGAGGAAAAAAACCCAAAAGTCTCATGGGAAAAGGACCAGGAGAGATCACTCAACAATTACCATCACAGGCAAAAGAGAATTGACTTGGGAAAATTAGTTTAATTTATTGCCAATCAAAACAGAGTAGGATAGTGAAAAATAGAAACAAAACCTACAACACCTTCTACCCAGCTCTTCCTTATTCCCAGGCTCAACACCACCCAAGATTTTCTGTACCTCTTTCTGGCATAGTAGTACAGGGGGATGGGTAATAGGGGCTCTGGTCACTTCATCACACTTTTCTCTGCTGCTCCTTCCTCCTCAGGGGGAGGATATCTCACACCCTTCACCTGCTCCAGTGTGGCATTTCTCCCACAAGAAGGAATGCCCTATGAACTTCTCCAGTGTGAGTCCTTCCCATGGTTGCAGTTCTTTGTGAACTGCTGCAGTGTGGGTCCCTTCAAAAGGCCACAGTCCTTCAGGAACCAACTCTTCCAGCATGGGTGTCCCTCTGGCCTTTGGGCTTTGGGTTACCTAAAAAAACCCCAAAGCCAAAACAAAAAACATAAGGATCTTTAACCTGCAAATTAATTTACTGTCTGACCCCTACACTCATCTTCAGCATGTTTAATTGCAAATTATTTGCAGCTGCTCCTGGTTTATAAACTGCACATAAGGAACTTTATAATCTAGAAGTTTTATGAGTGAAGATTTAAACTTAAATGGTATAGAGTGAAAAAATAAATGTAGATGATGGGTGTAGTGAGTCCCATACTGGTGTTTTAACTCTGTAACTCTTGTATTTTGACCAAAACTCCCTATGACACAAGTATTTGAGAAAAAAAATGAAGAGTTCTGTGAGACCACATTTTCCTGAAATTTGCTCTTGGATTACAGCTTTCTGCAAATGTCTTCTCACTTAAATTTTTGACAGTAAAAGAAGACTTGGTGATTTTATGGTTTTCAAACTTGATATAAAGTGCATGTTTGTTATGCAAAGCTTATTTTTCTTCCTGTTTCAGCTCATAGCTTTCATTCAAATAAGAGAACAAAGCCATAAAAAATTCTAATATTTATTTTGTTTTCTTGTTTATTAAAATAAAAGTTGCTTTCAAAGCTAGACTCTATGACTCTCAGCAGCCAGTTGAGAGAAAAAAGACAAAAAAAATTCAAAAGATAAATAAACCAGACAAAATAAATGCAATTTTATTTCCACTCCATATCGAAATTAGGCCTATAGAGAAAATATATGTCTTAGTAATTACCAAAGAGCCCTAGAATCAAAGATGGCTAATTTTGATATGTACTGTTTTTAAAAAACATCATAAAAGTGAAAATTTTGTCAGGTGTTTTCTAACTGCATCTAGTTAGCAAATGCAAAAGATCCAAAACCGTGTACATGAGACAAATTCACATGATGACATCACCACTTAAATATTGTTTTCCTTGTACAGGGTGGGAGGAGATAAAAACCAAAACAAAAACAAATGCCCATTTTCTGCTCTTGAAAGGAATGGGCCATATTGTTATTATATTTGCTTTCACCTTCAGGAGCAGAGAAGACACAAATGGGTGGACAGGTCACTAGGCAGGAAGTAGAATAGATTAAGTCACCCAAACACCTGGAATAAACAATCAGTTTTCCTTATAGGCATACTGACCTTTGAATTTTATGTCTTTCTTGTCTTTTATAAAAAGACTGCTACACCTTGTTTGATATCCATAAATTACAGTAGATATTCCATCATATCCTTCAATGACAGCATTTAGGTATCTCAATGTAAGTTAACGTTGTTGTGTGATCAACTTAGAGGACACTATTTATGGAACCTCTAATACCATTTCCTGCAACACATGATATATATTTGGAGCTCTACTACCTCAGTGTTGACCAGACCCAAATTTGCTTTCCTAATGAAATTTGACAAGGACACGGATATAAGTGCATCTGCACTTGAGTAGGTTTTTGCTCAGTAAAAATTAAATGCACTGAAAACCCATGCAAGACTTTCAAGTAAAGTATGTAAGTTTTGTATGTTGTTGTTCTTTCCTATTAAATTTATACTATTGTCTGTCTATATCCTTGCAAGAAAAAAGTAAAAAGGGGTAGATAATGAGACAGTAAAAAAAGATACAATGTTCTTTTGACTTGTTTCAAAGGCAAAGTTTTTACATAGCTAACTTTGATTATATGATTGCAATTTAATTATATTATAATTATGGATATAATTGCTGTTTTGTATGTTTCATTAAAGCTGCATACATTAATTGCACCTAACTTCTGTTGATGAGCTTAACTAATAAAAAGCAGATGTTTACAACAGAGGAGCCTGCTTAGCCTTCTATTGCAAGGTGACTATCTTCAGGAAGCAGGCAGGAACTGAATATAATATTGGAAATTTTCAGTTTCTCATTTATTCAGTTTGTAATTTTATACTACATACACACATATATACATATATATTCAAGAACACATTTATGTGCAAACATATAAAGATATTTTAAACTTAACTCTCAGTCTGTGGTATTACAATAATAATAAAATTATGCCAACAGTTTGCATCTATATTTTAAGGGGACAATGATTGCAATATTTGTTTGAATAAGAAAAGTTAAAAAACCACTTTTTTTTCCCAAGTAGTGCAATAGGGAAAATTTCAAGGAGGTCTAATTTTGCCTGAGTGCTTATATTTCAAGTGAATTATATTATTAGAAACTGTATTTCCTAGCCCACAGCTATAATTCAGGACAAATTATTGCTAATCAGTTATGTATTACTTACATTAAACTGTGAAAAAAAAATGGTATGCTCTTTTCATAAGACTAAAGTATTCTAAGTCAATCTAGGGAACAGGTACATTTTAACTGATGGGCACTATGAGCAGTAAAAGCATTATTGTTGAGTATTGTCAGGGCCAAACTGGAATTCATGAAGCAGTTATGTCCTAAAAAATTGATTTAGTGTATTTTTTTAATGAATGTTAAAAATATGTAAATAATTCTGTTAACCTTTATATTCTTGGTTTCTGTCCCTGTTCGTGCTTCAGTTTGGTGATACACCATGTTTTATTAAATGTATTTTCTCAGTACTTCAAAAATTGTCGATGTTCTTATCTGATCACAATTCTGAATGTGCAACCCTTACTCATCATGGAATACATTTGCTTATCATATTGACTTTCACTAAGGCAATTTAAATAAGCAAAGATGAACATACTGTCTTTTTTTTTTTTTCTAATTATAAAACTGTAGAGTGACTGTCATGATTTTTCCTGTGTGTTGATATAAATACCAATGGAAGATGTCTCACAGGACTTGCTCTGTTTGCTCATGAGTTGTCATTCAGGATGATCAGCTGCTCCCAGTATCTGCTCCTTTGAGAATTTCATGTCTGAATTGAAACATTCTGTTTTAAAGAGAATTTGGAAATGTTCATTTAATATGACATCTAGAGACTTCTTGCAATGTTCATGAGGGAAACAATGCCTTGATGCTGGTCCTTATTTGGAACTAATGGCTGTGAGGGAAACTCAGTCAATATCCAAAACCACTTTTCTGGCTCTTCCAAGCTGTGCACCAGAGATTCCCCTCCATTTCTTCTCCTTCCTCTCAGAGCTTTCCCTGGATACCCACTTAATGTCTAGGCACCTCAGTTGTTGACCATTTCTTTAGATGAAAAGTAGGTTAAGCTGGTACTAAATTAACCCACAAAACTTGGGGTGAATGAAGGAGCATTTCTGCAGCAACAGAGCTTTGAAAAATCTCAGACAACTGAAAAATCTGTTAGATCAGTGAGTGTTGCTCTGTGTTTTGGGCAAGAGGGAGAGAAAGCATGGGAGAGAAGCTGAGACACTTTTTCTCTGCACCTGAAAGAGAAAATGGAAGAGGAACTTTAAATTTCGGTAATGCAACATGATGTTGCTACAATCTACTGTAAAGATTTCAGGCCCCTATATAGAACAGCCTGAATGTAGGAGGAGAAAAGAGCTGCCAAATACATTAGCAGGAATTCATCGTGCTGAAATCCCCCATATGTTTGTTTAAATGTGTTTGTATATACACTGTATATTTAAACATATTAAACAAGCAACATTAAATCAACACTAGGGATTTTGGAGTTAGCAAAACTCATAGAAAACACCCCAATCCTGTAAATTTTAGACACTGTAATAGCAAGGTGTGGACTATATGACCTAAAAAGTTATTTTCCGTTCTTCATTCCCCTGTGATAAACTTATGGCACATACAAACATATATTAGATCATCCGGGAGATTTTATCTTAAATCTTTTTATTGTCCACACATTTCTAGGCAGCTTCCACTCCAGTTGAGCTTTGGCCACACAACTCTCCAAATCTCCCTACAGCAGCAGGCAGCATCTCTGTATTCTTCCCATGACACTTGACCCTGCCTCCATTGGCCATATACCTTCTATTTTTTGGCCTTAGTTTTAAAAGATCCCTCTTCAGCCAAGCTGCCCTTCTGCCTAGTCTACTTTTGACATTTTGGAATGGGCTCCTTCTTTGCCAACACAGTAGCCTATGTTGAAAATCTGAAAGATGACCCATTATGTTGAGGTCTACCACCCACCCTTTAGTGAATCCCTGGACTGTGGAAAAGATGGGGGAGTTGTATTTTGAGAAGGTGATTAGTTTAGGAAAAATGGAGAATCAAATTTCCATAGAATGATGAAGCTTTTAAAGAGCATGATTGTGTAAGGATAGGAATTAAAAGGTTTGAAAAAAAATTGCTCCAGTTCCCATTACACTTCAGTTGTGTGCTGGGATTTATCCTCATTTGTCCTTAGTTCACCTAAAGCAGTAAAGAAAGAATGGGACATCTAAGCTTATTCAATTGGCAAGCAAAACTAAAAGCTACATCCATTCCAGTACTTCTGTTTTGAACATAGATGTGAAGACAGATACAATAAATTGCTTTCTACTGTTTTCTGGAGGTACTCATGTGTCTTTGTTAAATAGTTTTGTCAACTGGCAAGATGAGAATCTTAAATTGCGTGTTTAGCTTTTAAGTGACATGAAATGACTGCATAATGTTTAGGAATCAATAACATAAAATTCATTTTCTGTGTCATATAATTTTGTGGCTTGGTTTCTTTCCAGGCCCATACTCCCATTCCATGCTGCAGATGAAGTGCCTATTTTTTAGGGAGCCACAAAAACTTCTCTGAGATGAAAATAAGGTCCAGCTGCAGAGATTCTAGGAGGTGTTTCTCATGTTCCTTAAACCCTTTCCACCCTTGTGCAGACCTTTCAATCTCAAATACCTCACTGCTGAGCAGCTTGTCAGGACAACTCTCCCTGTTTGGTTTCAACAATGATATATACTAAAATAATAATTTTAGGCTGTTTCATCAAATATGATAACAATTACCATATATTATGGTTATATGGCAGCACAGGGAATATAGAGGAGATTTAGGCTCATTGTTTAGTTTCATTTAGTTCATAGACAATTTAATTAGGTACATAATAAAGCTGTGAAGAACACTGGAGTTACCATAGAGTTATGTGAATGAAGCTCAGTACTGAGCATACCTTGCTGAAAATACTGGTGTAAAAATGGTCATAATATTTTACCTTCCCCAGGAGAAGACAGAATTAGGAATTAAGCATCTCAAAATACGGTCTCCAAATGAAACAAAATACTAGAAACTTCATAATCCAGTTACATCCCAAACCCCAAGAGGCTTGCAGGTGTTTCATGAATGGCCAGAAGAAATTTTTGTGTACAACTTGGCTGCTAAAATACTTGAACTGCTAACATGTTATAAAAAATGGCTCCACCATTCCACAAGCTAGTTCCAGTATAAAACTTATAGATTGTTCTCTTGGTATCTTTGTAGGCTACAGTTTTATCTTCATGGGCTGAGTGTGTGGTCCTAGCAAGGGCCTCGGAACTTAAATCTTACTTTGGTCACATATTTTAATTTTTAATTTATTCTCACTCTTTGCAACACATACACAGCAGTTTTCTTTTGTTTACATAGATGGTTAACTGATATTAACTCCGAGTAATTCATTTGTACTCTAAACTAAATTTATTTAATCTAGATTAGGGCAACATCAATATTTAATCCTTAACTGCTTTTATAGTCAAGGGAAATACTCACAGCAAGTGAATTATGCTTTCCAAATGTAGACACATATAATAAGTCAGATAAACCTAGCTGAAAGTGTTTCCACAGACTGGTAGTACTTATGGGTCTTTTAGGTATGACAATTTCTAAGAAGCCTAGTTTTCATTAGACATTTTCTTGCATCAAGGCAACAACGATTTGGATAACGTGATGAAAATTTTGTCTCCTTTCTGAAAGAAACTGCAATCCTTTTTGAAGATAAAGAAGTGCATTTTCACTAAAGAAATGAATTATTATCACATAGTTTACATAAAACTTAAATATAAATGACAAAAATGTTCCTTTCCTCTTTTTTCCATACTTACATATTGCATGCTACCTATACACATCTGTCTGATCTGAGAGAGGGAGGACACCTTAGAAATCAAACCAGTGTTGGACATGGGTGAAATATTTTCACAGCTGGATCTAAAAATTGAGCTGTGCATCTTAGATAGGTTTATTTTCCTGAGTCAAAGTATGTCATATGTATAGTCATAATTTTCTGTTATTTATTCTCCTGTTCTATATATCTGTTGCTGTGAAGAACTTACATATTTAAATATTTTACTTGAAGTCTGCTTTGAGTATTTTCAGAGGCTAAGTGAAAATGTGGATAAATAGTTTTTTGATATCCTTTTAAAATCTTGCACAATTTGGTGAGATGACAATGAGGCATATCTTAATAATATCTCCATAATATGTACTGCAGTCATTGAGTGAGTGTCAGAAATGCTTATCTTTTATTTTATTCTTCAAGGCAAAAACTTTCATGAAACTGACATTTTAATAAGAACTCACTTTTGTTAAAGAAACTTTCTTTTTTTATCATGACTAATTATTTGTTCAAAGAAATCATACTTAAAAGGTTTCACTTAAATAATGCTTTGCGTATAAGAAATTTGTTCCTATTTTGTACCATAAAGTTCTGCGAAAGTTCACCAAAAGTAGATATAGGGCCACAATACAATGGAACAAATCAGATCACAGTGGTGTTGATTGCAGACTGATGACTCCCTAATGTCCTCTGTAAGAATGAATAATATTAAGAAAATAAATTTGCTTGCCTTTATTTTCTAGCATGACTAATATGAATCAGTTTACTGTGCAAGACTTTTAATCAAGCTACTTGTATAAAATATCTGTGAAGACAGAATCATGATTGCAACATACAGAGTGTTCCTCTAGTTACTAATCCATGTTCAAAATCAGATTATCCTTCACAAATATGTTCCCTTGGTTCCTTTTCTCACTCACCTAAAGATGTCTCTGTGGATGTATCCTTGTGCTGCAACATAAAATTTATTTGCTTGGGTGGAGAACCAGTTGAAACATAAGACAACCATTTAAATGGAAAGCATGAATTTGAGTGCCCCCAGGTACCCCCAAGTGCTCCCAAGGTTGTATGCTTGTACATATTGTGTTGGCAGCCATAAGAAAGCCATTCCATGTCTACCCTACCTTCCCTGATAAAAAGATTCACTCTTAAAAAAATATATTTTTCAAGTGGGGGTGATGGATTCTCACTATCTTGTCTGTATTTCTTTCTGACAGACTACCCCTTGCATCCAGTAACAGTTAAA
Source organism: Lonchura striata (assembly GCF_050655825.1). NCBI lineage: Eukaryota > Metazoa > Chordata > Aves > Passeriformes > Estrildidae > Lonchura > Lonchura striata. Next base: position 59,580,233 of record NC_140703.1, on the reverse strand, counting down.
TATTTTGACCACTTCCAAAATGTGAACATATTTCACAGTTGGAAGAGATGATGAAAAGGTTTACTGACAATATGCACAGAATAGAGACAGAGGTGTGTCTGCATTGAAGCAAGGTTTACAATTTGAGTTGAACCACGTTATAAGATGCCTAAGAATCCTACAGAGAAGAGACATAGGAAATTAATAGGAATTTTCCTATGCAACAAAGCTATGAATTTGTTTTTCCCACTCGTATGGCAAATAGTTGCAATTGGCTTTAGGGAGACACCTTATATTCACGTTTAATAGTCCTTTAATAGATACTGTATTTGATGCTCTTCCTCCACCATAAAGATCCTATCCTACCAAGCTAACTGATATGCACTCATTGCACTGTTTATTTCAAGTTCCATTTCACTGCTCTTATCATAATGGCTATTTAGGATTGTTACTGTGATTCATATTACATTTTGAGCATCATATGCAATTAACTCTCAGTGGCAGTATCCCTATTTGAAATAAGCCATATGCCTATCTGATAATGAGTACAATTTCTCCATCAACTGTATGTTGTATTTTGGGTTGGATATTTCTGAATTGCATAAGAAGACCTTCAACTGTAATTTTATTTTATTGAAGCTATATTTCACATATTTTGGTTTTTCCTCTTCTCTGTCTCAGTCCTGATCAAGAAGGACACAGTGTGAATCCGAATGCAGCAAAAGTACAGGTAGCAGCTACTCCTGATATCGACTATACATAATTTACATTTCTCACATTTCATCATAAAGTTTTGTTTTCCTGATCTTCTTTTTATTTTCTAGTTATTTTCTGGGAGTATAAAGGAAACTCATAAAAGGAACAAATTATGGTTCTCTGGTTTAGCACAAAAAATTGGTTAACAAATGCTGAAGAACTCATTTGATAGTAGACCACTTTGTACAAGTATTTGATACTAAGGTAAAAATTTGAATGGTAACTTTAATGAAAGATACAAAGAAAATTAGCAACTGCACACATTTATTTAATGTTGAAGATACAGCAACTAATGAAGATTTATTGGCTCTAATGTCAATATCCCTGGAGAAGTATTATGACTAAGTACATAATAGGCAAGTTTCTCTAAGCATTTCCTTCACATATTTCTTCATAGCTCCAACCCCCAAGATTATTTTTGGTCCCTTAGGAAAAAAACATAAGACCAGTAACAATGGTAATAACAAATTACAATGTGTCACAGCAAGAGAGCAGGAGAGATCCAGGGTATGTCGTTCAATAGCAGGGGATTTGTTATATGAAAATGCCTGGGTAGTTGTGGGAAATAGGTCAAAACCCACAGAATAGGGAAAGCTAAAATTCTTTCATCTGCTTTTATAGATTTCCCTTGGGGAAAACTCCTGACTCTCAGGCGTTAGATTAAATAAACCTTGAACATTCAAATTCATTAGAGCAATAATTAAGAGTTTTGGGAACTTACATTCTGTGAGAAACAAGTCTAAAGAATAAGAAATTTGGCAGCTAAATGAGGAAACTATATTAAAAGCATAATCACAGACTACAAATACTGAAAGGATAGAAAGTTTAGAAAACAACCACAGCTTGGGAAAACTATTGACTCTTCAAGGATTTAATTGCATGAAGGGAGTACATGGAACACAGAAACAGAGGTCAAATTGTTAAGGACAAATTGTGTGGAAAAAAATTTGTAAAATTTCAAGATGTAAAAGACATAACTGGCAAGAGTTATAAAGAACAACAGGAAGACATTCAGTAAGCAGGTTAGTATCAAGATGAAGATAAAGGGAAATGCTGAACAGGAGAAGGAAGAACTGATTATGATACCAAGAATGCTGAAGTGTTTAATGTTCTTTTCAGCTTCAGATATTGCTAAAAAGATTGTCTGAGATCAGGCAGCTGACACATAATCAACAAGAAAGGGGTAAAGATTCAGTCTGGAGAAAGGAAAAGTACATTAAAGAGCTCTAATGTAAGTTAGAAGTTTTATGTTGGATAGTCCAATTGAATTTTACTCAGAAAACTTTAAAGACTTACTGAAACCATATAGACTTCATGAAAGGTTATGAAGTTTTGGAGAGCTGGGAAAAAAGGAAAATCGTGGCTCACATCTTCAAAAAGGTGAAAAACTAGGAATTGAAAATTATGTGTGAGTTAGCTTTAGTTCCTTTTGTAAAAAGCTGGAACAAATATTCAAACAATTTATAAGCACCTAGAGATAATGTAAGAGTAACTGCAAGCACAGTTTTCTTGGGAACAAAGCTTGTCAGAATAATCTAATTTCTTTTTTGTGATAGGAAAACAGTCTTAGAGATAAAGGAGAAGAAATATATATGTTAGATATTTTGATTTTACAAAATCTTTTGAAGCTGCTTTATGTGACACTTATGAGCAAAGGATAAGATTAAGATGATTAGTATTAAAGATGTGCAAAATTATCAGATGTGCCCAAAAAGTCTTTAACAGTGATTTGCTATCAAATCAGAAGGTAGCATTTAGGCAGGTTCTGCAGAAGTTTTCTCATGTCTTGTATATTTATGGCTTTTCATGAAAGATTTAAATGCTGAAATACAGACTGGGGAAGTGATCAGAAAACAGACAAACAGATAAACTGATAATCTTTAACAAAGAAAATTTAGACATTTAGGACAAGGTACAATGGGTACAAACAGAAACACTTGAAATTCCATTTGAATATGAGGGAAAATTTGTTTACTGCAAAGGTGACAGAGCACTGAACCTAGCTGCCCATAAAGGTTGTGGATTCTCCTTCCCCAAGACACTGAAAACTCACCTGGATTCAATCTTGTGCAATGTTCTGCAGGTTGCATACTGAGTATGTCATAATGTTCTACTGTCTTGAGTTGTAGAAACAGAAGCTCTGTGCATAAGGTATGTAAGTTAATTTTTCTGCACTCCTTGGCTCTAATAAGACTGCAACTAGAGTTCTGGTCCAGTTCTGCACCCTGACAGAAGGTGAAGGTAAATCAGATGAACAGAGAGCCTCAAGTCCAGCACAGTGTAATGAGAATGGGCTTTAAAAGTATAAGCAGCTGCTGTGTATTGTTTTGTTCAGTCAGACAGAGAGCAACAAACAGAAAAACACAAACGACATATTTATTTGCTTTTATTGAAGAATGACATTCCCACTGTCTGCAAAATCAAAGTATATCAGTAGATAATTAGAATACCTTTCCTACACACAAGACTTAATTTGAAATTAAATGGGGCAAAATATTATTTCTTAATTCTCGTAAACATTGTGTTCAGTAAATGCTATTCAGTAAGTTTTATGCTCATATATGATTTTTTTCTACATGGGGATTTTGTTTAGAAGTCCGACAAGTCTTGGCAAGTGGCAGTTTCCTTTCACAAAGACTTCCTATTAAAAAACAATGAATGAAGCAGGATATTGTTTGGAAAAATGAACAGAACTCATCTAAAGTTTCTAGATAAATATCTATTGGTGCTATAGACAATGCACCTTCAGATCTAATCTTGACAATACAGCAGAAGCAGAAAACTGTTGGAAATTTTATAGGAGTGTCTTTATTAAGAGCTTGTTCTATTTGTGCAACTCTTTATTTTCTTGCTGCCTGCCCCCATTGTCATGTAGGCAGGATGTCTACCACATCATCTAAGATGACACATAGTCCGTGCTTCTGCCATGTAAAGTGTGATTCTCTCAACTCACACTCATGTTGGTGGAGCCAAGGAGTGACACAACTCTCATCCACATTCAAAATTAATTTGTATGATTGACTTGACATTGATTTCTTGATAGTCTGCCAGAGCCATGGCCTCATTTCTGACCCCGTGCTCACTCTCAGGGATCAGGTGGATCACCATTTGGCTGCATTGCTGAGTATCTTTCCTAGTGCCTCAATAAAATTTTGTTTATAACCTGTTGTCAGACTCCATTACAGTTCAGACCACAGAAACACAGTTGTTCTCTGAATAAGCTGGTGGTTTGTTTCATGTTGATTAGCAAGAGTGCTGTTGAAAAGAGATTAGGGAGCCCCATCATTAGAAAAAAAGATACTGATTATTAGCATTGAATAAGAATACTTATTTAAAAAATGTAAGATTATGTTTATGCATTAATATTCATAACTGGCATTACAATTACTTCTATTTGCCCTGTATATCATCTGTCTGTACATGTAAAAAGAACTCAAGTTCAGAGTCACCTATCCTTCATCAAAAAGCATAAATAACACTCACTAAAACCTCTGTGTTTTCAACAGAAAAATAGGGCAAATAAAGTTTTTTTGAAAAAAATACACAATCATGACATTCAGTATCAAAACTGATGCTGATAGGTTTAATCTCAGTGGCAGCAGCATTTTAATGAACAAATTATGGTCGTTTCTTATTCCACATAAATTTTTGAGAATTTTGTCATACATCTTGTGATCACTCAATGTGCCCTGGGATTAGTTTATAATACCAGAAAATAACTGCATATGTATTTTGAAAAATTACATGTATGGAAATATCAGTGATATAGTATGCAAGAAAGTATGCATACACATACTCCAAAACAAGATCAGAATTTTCTGTTGGCTGTCATGTAATGCAAATAAGTGGAAGTTTTGATGGAACTTTCTTCTGTTTCCTAACATAAAACAGGTGAAACCAGTCAGCAAAAATTTGTTTCAAGTAAGAGGAATTTTAATCACTATGGCGATTTTACAGAATAGATGTATCCAGAAAAAAAATAAAAGAACAAATTTAAACAAAGAACAAACAAAAACCCCAAACAAACCCAAACCAAACCAAAAGGAAAGGGGAGATTGCTTTTTAAAAAATCAAGTTAAGTGATTACACTAAACAGAAAACTAAAATTTACAATGTAAAGGAATAAAACCAAAAGTTTATGCAGGCAAGTTAGGCTGCAGATATATTTCTATGGCCAAAATTCCTTGTGGAATAACTGAAACATATACTGCACCATTGTACACAAAGTACTAGAGGAGATATTGTACTTCTACATGCTTTTCTTCTATGATGCTCTTCTTCAGCAATCATCTAGAAGAGCTTTAGCACATGTTAACAGTGAAGTTCACATGCTTAAGCATAAAATTAAAATTACAAGCATGAGGATGATATATAACCAAAGAAATGTATTTAGATACTTGTGAGAAAAAATGCACAGGAAGACTATTAACCTGGAATGTGTGCAGAATGGGTCAAATGGACATTCATCACCTCCCTACTAGATCCCATCTGAAGACACTCAGATACACCTCAGTAATTTCTTTTGAATTAAAATCTCTCTTCAGCAAGGCAAGATGACATTAGCTTGAAAACTGTCTTTTAGTGGTGAAAACTCTTGGAAAGATACATACTAGTCCCTCACTTCTCCAGGGCAGCTCCTTGATCAGCCTTTAAGCCATACTAGCTCTGGTTGTAGAAATTAATTTCAATGTGTCCCCCTTTAGGCTCAGCTGACAAACGTAAATGTGGTGGCAGATAAAATGCATGCGAAAACCCCTTCAAAATCCTCTTTCTGAGCTCCTTTTGGTTTCAAGGATTGTAAGTTAATGACATGGAATGCAGTTCAGATCTGTTTTTAAGCAGGTTATATTCCAGTTGAATTTCCTTGAGACACAAATTGTGATTTTTCAATGGGTAAATAAGAGGCTATGGGTAAGTACTGCCACATAGCTTACCAAGTCTTGTTTCATTTGTAAAGATTTATTTGCAATACATGCTTTCTAGATATTTCCTTTTAAAAAACAGCAGTTAGGTGGTCATATAAAAAACTGGTGCTTGTCATGTCTTCTTTAGGGGGTTTGGGATACTTATGTGAAGAAAGACTATGAAAGCATCTGAATTGGCATGAGAAAGCATCAGAAACTGTGTTACATTTTTAAGGAAAAGGCCAATCATTTTCTCATTTTTGTTCATGTAGAAAAATAATTGTCACTTTTACCCTCTGAACTCATTTTTTGCTTGTAGCTCATAACCTTCTCCTGTGGACCTGTCAGAAATATATTTCATCTAGGAATACAATCAAGGGGGAGCAAGATCCTTTAGTCTACGCTTCATCTCGCTGAGTCAGGTGTGAAGTGGAGTCAGAAGCTTTTGCATTGAAGATGATTCTCTTGGGACAGTCTGAGAAAAAATCTCAAACTACCAAGACCAGAGTAAGAAAATTGTGTTAAAACAGAAGTAATAGCTTATCTGACATTGCTTGTTTGAAACCAGATGATAGTCTGCGAGTGAGGCAAGTTGAGCTTTAAGTGCAGACAGCTTTGGAGAGCATTTCTACTCTCTGTATCCCAAGCTATTTTTCTCCAAATCATGCTCAGATATACTTTGTGGTTTATTTAATCAAAAAGTGTTACAATTTACTGTCATGTAGAAAGATTTTATGATAGCATCTCACCATATGTATGAAAAGGCGCATCATTCAAGGGCAATGAATCAATGATTAATATACTTCTGCATATTTTCTAATGCGTTTTATTAATTACTGTTATTTCTAGACATTTTCCCTATTGTAAAAAGTCCAAGACATTCTTCATTTTCCATTTCTATTGGGTTTTTTTGTTTTTTTTTCCCCTCCTATCACAATCATTTTGTACATGAGATGTTAGATAGAAATTAGCTCTATATCTCTCAACTCTGTATATGTGTATGGCTATGCATGTCTGAGTGTTTGTGCATGTTTGTGCATGTCTGTATTTGTGCTCCAGCTTCTCAAAGATGCAAAAATGATCATTCCTCTTCTTATTTAAAACAAAACATGATTTATTGAGAGAGACCAAGGAATCTGTCATATTGATATCACACAGCAGGTAGACAATAGTTCTGGTTTATATGACACCAGTGTGATTGTACCTGCAAGAATAAGTTCTATTCTGGGAACCACAATATCACACATATATTAACAGATCACAGGGAGTTCAGAAAAGTGCAACAGAAAATGATTATATGTTCAAAAGGAATGAAATGTAAAGAAATAATCACAACATGGCCAAGTAGTGGCTAATATGAAAATGAGTACAACATGTACAGGAAAGTAGTGCCAACAGGAGCTTGTAAAAATGGTGTGAGCTAAAGAGAAGCTTGAGGAAATAGCAGGTACCTGGAAGAAGAAGCTACGGTTAAATCAACAAATATGATATTACAGATGAATTTCCTATAATTTTGAAAAAAATGCAAGAAAGATACAATAAAAATTGTTAGGGTGGAAGAGACACAGTAGGCCATTACCCAACCTGCTCATTAAATCAGGGATAGCTTTGAATTTAGACTCTTCCACTAGATGTGTTAGATTTGGGAATTTCTAGCAGGGATTGATATTTCACATATTCCATGATTCCAGTGTTTGATCACCATCACCATGAAGAATCTTTTTTATTATATATTTAATCCGAATTTTATTTGCCATGGCTTTTTTCTGTCTGTTGCATCTGTCACTGAACATATCTAGGAGAATCTGGATGTCTTCTCTCCAGTCAGCACAGGTACTCTGTTGTTTTAATCTTTAATCTTCTGCTCATTGTGACTCCTTTTCACATCACATTCCTAGCCTGTTCTGGTCACATGGGTTGACTCCATTCCAGGTGGAAAATTTTACATTTGTTTTCACTGAGTTTCACTGGGTTACTCAGGCTTTGCAAAAGTCAGTCCTACCCTTCAGTACATCCTCCTCTTTTCTCCTGTTCATATTGTTAAACACATTTTCATCCTGTGTGGTCTGGTCCCATAGACTTGTTTATGTAAAACTTGCTTTAGCAATCACTAAGACATGGATCATCTCATTGTCTTCTGGTACCTTCTGAAGCACTTATTTACTCTGTACTCTGGTACTAGGGACAGGGACTTGGATAGCTTGAGCTAGAGAAAGTCCTGAGTAGATAAGGTGCTGAGTATTTCAAGTTTTCTAATATCCTGTATATCTAGATATCTTTCACATTCAGCAGCAGCTGCATATTTTGCTTTATGGCACTTCTAGTTCTCTAATTACCTATAGAATTGTTTCTTCCCTTTCACACCTCCTGCCATTTTCAGTATCAGCAGAACTTTGGTTTTGTTAATGATTGCTCTGGACACCAAGGCACTGTTTCTATATTGCTCCTTAGTGGAGTGTTCCCAGCTCCACCCTGTACTTTCTTTTTGGGTTTAAGCTTATTCTGGATTTCTGTATTGAGTTACCTGGCCCTCTGCTAAACATTCTTCATACTGGAATTGACCTCCTTGTGTTTTAAGTAGTTTTTCTGAGAAGAAAACCCAATCTCACCAATCCCTTTACTGTTCAGATAAGTTTCCCATGGGATCCTGCCTATCAGTCTCCTGAAAAAAAGCTGAATTACATTCTTATCTTCATTACTGAAACTCAAGCTTGCTATTCTGCCACAGTAAATGGATTAATAGAATTCATGTCATTGAGATTAAAGAGACCTGAGCACATGTATCCTTGGAACTATTCCACTGATTCTTTTTTTCATAAAAACTTTGTATCAATCCAAATGGGCCTATCAGGAAATAAAATTTATAGCTGTGAAATAATAATAAAAAGTAGTGACCTTGATTTTTTTAAAATATTGATTCACAAATTAAATCTTAGGTAATGGATGACACTTCTACTCAGTAATATTAATTCAAATACCAATAATAATTTAACATATAAGCAAATAATATTATTGCCATTATCAACATTTTTTGGATAGTATTAACTATTTTAGTATTATTGTAAAATATTAACTGAAGTATTGTAATATTTTTAATAATGTATTCAAATTTAGACATCTACATAATAAATCTCAAAAAACCAGTAGGGAGTAAGAAGGTATTGAGAGGTCATCTGGTCCTTTTCCCTGCCCTAAGGCAGAATCAGTTCTCTCTATGATTCTTCATAGACATTTTCCCACTTCATTTCAAGACTTCTATGACAGAGATTCCCACAGCAACCTGCGACTGTAATTCACTACCTTACCTTTTCATGTTTCCCCAATGTCTATACTGAATTTTCTGTGTTGATTTTGAAGATCATTAATTATTGTTTGATACATCAAGATGACAGAGGACAATTTCACATCCTTCTCTGTGGCTATGGGTATCCAATCTGACTTAACTCCCCCCAATGTCATTTAACTGCATTTTCTTTCTTTTCTTAAGACAATGTCATGTGCAAAGAGCAATAAATATGTTAGAAAAAATGAAACTATATGAAACATAATTCCTTTTCTATTTGTCTTTGTGTAGAAAGATTAGGTGGTTTAGGCTGACTTTTTCCTGCCTATTCTTAGAGCTGCATTTTGCTTGCTCTGTATTCCATTCTTGTCTCCTATGTACTTGCAAATAGGTTGTTTTATAAATTGCTGCTGAAATTTTCAGAAAATAGAAGTTAGGGTAACTTAACTATACTTAAACTTCTTTGCTTTAGTTGCCTGACTTCCCTCCTTGCTTTTCTTTTTTAAAGTAGATGTTAAATTTTCTATTATCTATAACTAATTAGAAAGGTAATGCCAAGAGTTTGCTTATACTGAGTCAACAGAAATCATCCAGTTAATTTGTGATTAATTGTATATATATCACTAATTAAATATTACCCATGCATATCAAACTAATCATATAATGATAAAATTTTTGGTCACATTACTAAATCATGTATCTAAACTGAGAGAATCTTTCTGGTGGTCATTATAGTTACAAATGAAGAATGACAAAGTGGTACTCTGTCAATAAGTTATCATTACCAAAAATTTCTGACTGGGCTTCTATGAGTTATATAGAAAATTAGATGTAGTAGACAACACCCTCAGCTGTATTAAACAAAATCAAAACAAGCAAAAAATACAAGTAGGCATAACATTATAGGAAATAAGCTAGACAATAAAAAAACACTCTGGAACACTTTAATTTTGCACAGCACTATTCAAATTATACACTGACTCAGACCTGGTGCTCAACATGTGCTGCATTAAATCTGAAAAATTGTACTCATACGAAAATTATTACTGTGCCATACCTGTGCTTGGGGGGAGTGTTCCTTTCAATTCCAAGGGAAAAGTTTTTGATGGCTCAAGAACCACCATCAGTCACAACTGTTGAATTCATTCTGCATAATATAAATAGTACAGACAACATATGATGAAACTAGTTTGGCTGTAACTACAGGTAATGCAACTGGGTTTGGCTCTGGGCATTAAGCATTACAAAACTGAAAGGAAGGGGAAATCTGGGTTAAAAAATTCCATCAAAAGAATAGTAAACAATTAAAGGAAGAAATAACTTCATTACCTGGTAATAATAAAACAATTTTTCACTGTTTAATGTGTGATGAATCAGTGTGTTACAAATTCCTCCACTTCAGTTTCTGAGAAATCTGCTGGTTTCAGCTGGGGTAATGTTCTTCTCAGTGGCTGGTATGGGGCTGTGTTTGGATTTGGACTGAACAGAGTGTTGATTATACAGAGATGTTTTTGTTATTATTGAGCAGCGCTTACACAGACCTAAGGCTTTTTCTGCTTTTTGGAATGCCAGACTGCCAAAAAGTTCAGGGTGTGTTGGAGGCTGGGAGGAGACACAGCCAGGACAGTTGACCCCAGCTGACCAAAGGGATATTTCCAACTGTCATGCTCAGTGTATAAAGTGGGGGAAGAATGATGGAGGGGAGGATATTTGGTGTGATGGTGTTTGTCTTCCCAAGTAATCATTACACATTATGGGGCCCAGCTCTCCCAGAAATGGCTGAACACATTCCTGCCCATGGGAAGCAGTGAATTAATTCCTTCGTTTGCTCTGCTTGTGCATGCAACTTTTGCTTTCCCCATTAAAATATCTCAATCTACAGTTTTTCTAGCTTTTGCTCTTTCAGTTTTCTCCCTGATCCCACTGGTGGGGGGAGTGAGTGAGTGGCTGTGTCCCAATTGGTTGCTGGATGGAGTTAAACCATAAGATATGTTACTCAGTTCTTTTCTTGTAATGATTTTTTGGCAAACCACAGTTTTCAAAGCCGTTGTTAATGGAATTTTAAGACATGATCATCATCTCTAAAACGATAATTTTTTCTTATACTAAAAGATTAATTTTAGTTCTCCAATTAGGATCTGTCATCTGAGTAGAAATTGTTAGCATATAAAAACTCCAATAAAATTATTCATGGCAAAGGGGTTTGGTTTAGTTCTCATATTTGCTAGATGTGCATAGTTAAAAATAACATTCATATATAGAGATCAACATTTTATCATATTCATCATAAGCATGTTTCTATGCATAAAAACAATCCTGTGCCCAAATCTTTTCAGATTTTTAAAATAATTTTGAATTATGCACAAGAAATAAGTAAACTAATTAGTGGAATGAATGCTGTCTAGAATGGACCTATAAGTCAATCATCCAATCATCCAAAGGTCAGAAGATAATACCCCACTAGCAAAGTGGATAATACCCCAATAGTGTCTTTCCTTCTTTTTTATTTTTCCTCCCCTATATTTAAGATTCTGCAACTTTCCTGAATGTCAGTTTGGAAACTTTCAGATGTTCTAAATTCATTTAAACTCTGACAATCAGTGAAGAAATTAAATAACACTGAACAATAGCAGCACTCTGATGTTTACAAATACATTTACAGGAGGTCGTTCCTCCTGTGAACCCATTGTACATGCCAATTTGTTGTAATCTTCATTATAATGAAAAAGCATGGGTAACAATGAATTGCAAACCTTATTTAGAAAACTCATAACTTAACAACATCAAAAGACAACTGGGGTCATCTCAAAAGCAGATTTCCTAGTTTCCAAAGAGTTTTTTGCTGCTTTCATTAAATGGACTTTAAAAGGTTTTTAATTGCATTCCTTATTTTGGCTAACAACATGATTTTGATAATATTATGTTTGCAGCTATTAAGCTCCAAAGAGCATTATTTAGGCCCAGGAAAAACTGCCTACCAGTGCTGTTGAGGTCTAGACTAAGTGATCTTTCCAAAACTGTGGAACAGACTTTTGTTGAATACTGGATTGCTAAAATTTGCTCACTTCTGTTTATATTTAGCTTGTTTCCTCCATGATATTAAGTGAGTATGAGTATTATCTCCTCTGAATTTGCAGAGCATATGTTACAGAAGAGGCACAATATGGAGAAAAAATGCCCAAGTCAGGTGGAACATGCCAGTTGGTGTGATCACAATTTGGGCTTATTAGGCACACATTTCTGCCAGTAATTAATAGTGTATATATTGTTCTAAACTAGGAAAAGTTAATTTCCTGTTCTGAGTAATGAAATCAAATATTACCTGAATATACTGGAAGCAGTTGATGCCATAGTACCCAATGTATGCATGCAAACTTTCAGAGATTGCTCCTATTTTAGAAATAGGCTTAAGTTTCTGGAATACAAACAGGGAATATATGGAATACAAACATGGGAAATTTATCTCTAGAGAGACAATGTTTTTCTATATTTTATGCTTCTATGTTCTTTTCCTGTGTTAATGAAAATACGGTAAATATCTTCCATGGGTCAATGGTGCTGCTAATTCATTTGGAAGTTCTCAGAAGAGTGTTTTAAGTTGATATAATGAAAGAGAGGAGGAAGTTCTGTTTTCTATATAAGTGTATGAAAAGATAATAATAGCTCTACTCTCTACTCAGTTTTTATCTGGCTTTATTATGCAGAGTCTTGATAATTCATGTTGTCATAAACATAATATATAAAGCAAAGGTCAAGCCAAAGTTCACGGTATTATCATATTGAAAACGGATTTGGTTGATACAGAAAACTTTTTCCAATGTTTTTCTACAAGGAGATGCCATGATAAGATTGTCCGAATCTTTTGATGTGGTTGCCTCTGAGTATTCGTGTGTGGTTGTACAAGAGGAATAAAGGGCTTAAACATGGAATCTTCATTTGATTAGAATGCAAACGGTAGAGGGTGTAATTCAGGGAAACTAAAGAAAATGAAAAATTGCCTTAAAATATGGTTAAAAAAATGGTTTTGGGTTTTGCATTCTGGGGTTTTTTTAACTGTTGTGTCGTTGTCTACTACTTGAGAAAAACTTTTAAGAATGTAATAGATGCTTACTATTAAATCTGTCAGTGTATTTTTGAAAGCATAAGAATTTAAATAAAACTTATATCTTGTCTTCAAGATTCAAAAAAGAGTTTATATTTTTAAAAGGAAGGCCTAAGAAACTTTTTAAATCACTGTCAAATAATACATAAATATTGATAAATTACTACTGATTTAGAAATTTTGCTTTAATAGTCAATAGATGAATGTTTGTCAAAGAGTTGGGTTTTGACCCATTGCTGTCGTTGACCTAATTCACTGAGGGAAATTATGAAGACTCAGCCCTTACTGGCACATAGGCAAGAAATCTATTCCTTTTCCTAAAGATTGAATTAGTTTCTTGATTCTTTCTTGAGAAAACTGTATAAGTAATTGGCATTTAAACATATTTTGCCCTAAATTTCTCTGTTTATTCTCCTTTCTCTGAGAAGTTGACTCAAAGTTGACACAATAAATCGTTGAACTTATAATAGGAAATAATTTTCTGGATTAAATACTTTTAAGATTAGCTTATGATAAATCATCTTATTAGGTACTTTGAAGTGATGAATCTATAGCAAAACTTGCACAAGATATGAAAATTGTCGTCTAACACATTCTAGAAATTGCCATCTGGTGCCATTTTAAAACTGAACCTGTATCTGAGTTCTTCATCATATGTAGTCTGGAGTGACATAGAGAAGTCAGTCATCATCCAGTTTTCTATCTCTGTTTTTCCATTATTTAAGGTATGCTTTATCCATAGGAGAGCCTGTCTCTATATGAATAGCAGTTATTTCCTCCCACTGAAATGAGAAAAAAACAGAACCAGAACCCTTTGTGACCAGTTCTTTTCTGAGGAAACAAAACTAAAAAGTTATAAATATCGATATAATAATATTTTTTTTTGTTGTTTTAGTTCATAGAATAGTGTTTTGGCCCTGGCTGAAAATGAGTTAATTTTCCTCACAGCTGTCCTTATAGGTCTGTGCTCTACATTGGTAGCTGTAAAGGTGTTGATAACGCTCTAGTGCTGATCAGGGCTGGCATAGCATCATAGCATTGCCCCCCAACATTCTGCCCTCACCAGTAGGCTGGGGTGGTCAAAATCTTGGGAGGGGACATAGCCAGGATAGCTGAGCCAAACTGACCAGAGATATTCCATATGATGCCTACTCTTCAACACAAACTAAAAGAAATGAGGAGTTGTGGCATTTGCAATTATGGTGTTTTGCTTAAAGAGCAACCAATACAAACACTGAAACCCTGCCTCCTGAGATGGACCTTACCTGGTTTTGTTTTACTTTGCTTCCTCATGCTTCCTTGGTTTTTGCTTTTATTTTGATCCATGGGGGTTTTTCTATCTAATTTTCTTTTTCCTCCCACCCCTGCCCTGCTTAAGAGGGGAGTGATAGAGAGGCTCTGGGTATCTGGTATCCAAGCAAGGCTAACCAACCACAAAAAAAAGGCTTTTAGAGAAAAAATACACAGTGGCTAAACAAAAGCAAAAATCCATCAAACCCTGCAGAGCTGTTTTGACAGCTGAGGCTTGAGAAAGTGTAAAACATAAACTGCTACACTTCCCTTTTCATTTTCATGCCAGAGCAATTTGCATTGAATTATGTTTTAAATATTCCACACAAGTCAGAAAAAAGTATTGATCATCTTTAACTGATTACATGACCATAAAGTCATCAACAAATATCAGTGTCTAATTCTGAAGTACATGCATATGTCTAAGATAATGGATTATAGCACAGCAGCAACGATAAATAAGATTTTTTAATGTGTTTAGATGTTACAAAGCAATTTCTTCCTATCTCATTTTTGTGCAAATTTAAAAGTTTAGACATCATTTATAAAATTTTGTTCTTATCTAGGGAACTTAAAGGTTTCATCAAGATTTAAATGATTTTTCCTGCACCTTTGAATGTGGATATCCTATAAATTTCATATGGCTCTGGTCCTGGAACTCTAAAGTAGCCTAATTCTGCTCAATTATTCTCCCTCTCAGTGAACACAGAAACATTGTGATTTTTAACAATACTGAAAAAAAAAAAAAGGCAACAAAACAACAGAACACAAACTTCTCCATCTAAATAACATTTTCCCAAATTCAAGTATGAATTTTCTTACCTACAGTTTGCCCTAAAAATCAAATAGTCACTAATCAAATTTGAAGCCATCTATAGTGACTCTTTTACTTCTGCTGCTTACTGTGGTTGGAGAGAAATGTTAAAGAACTGTCATTACAGGAAAAGAAAGTTCTGTATTTATTAACATTTTATGCTGAAAATTGCAATGCTAATGTTCAGTCTAGCACATTTCCCACAAAATTTCAGTGACTCAGAACTCCTATTTTTACTCCTGTAAAGGTTATGGCAAATTTATAAAAAGGTCCTTTTGAGCATCCTGACAAGTAGAATTGAGACTAGTAGAAAATAAAGTAGAAAATCCACTATCTTTACCAAGGGCCTCCTTAGGAATACATCATAAAAAATAATTTGGTCTGACTGACTTAGCAGGGAATTCGCACCAAATCTCCATGCTTGACAACATCAACTATAGTCCCTTTGGACTCAGGTTCATTCTTCTGGAAGAATATAGTATGTTGCATAGGCCAATCACACAGCCACTGCTTCTTGTCCATGTCCATGATGATCTGCCTGACAGTGGGTGACATATTGTGCATCCATGGGGACAGAAGAACTCTCACACAGGAGTTGCTGATAACCTTTCATAGCAGTGTCTCTATAAAAAAACAAAACAAAACAAAACAAAAAAATATAATGGGATTATATTGATCAGGCTAATGACAGAGCTGATGAGTTGCAGCCTCCTTTCAGAGGTCATTCGGGGGGTAGTGTACTGCTTAGCTAAAATTATTCAACAATCTAGAATTAGTAAGAGCCTTTTCTCTTTTTCATTCTTTTTTCCTTTGCTTCCTTTTTTCCTTTCATTATAGCATATGCACAAACCTGTGTGATGGAGCTGATGACTGATAATTATGACGACAGTAACAATAATAGTTGCTTGATTTTTTTTTTTCTTATGCTGCTATTCACTAGTCCTATGTCCTGAAGGTATAGAGTATGCACTAAGAGTTCATTAGGAATTTCTGAAATGAAATTCCTTTTTTTCATCTGAAAATAGCTTTAATTTTCATTTCTGATTCCAACTCCATCCTGTAGAGAACTTGAAATAAAAAATCCAATTTCATGTCTGGACTTATTTTAAAACAATTTGAGAAACAAGGGAAAACTCTTCTCTGTGTTGTACATCCCTGTATTAATCTGCGTCATTGACAATGAATCAAAAGCATTCAACAAGGGAGTAATTATATTCTGCATATTATGGCAGGCTCTACATATGGTTTTCATAATGGGACAATATAATATGAAACAATTGCCCAGAAAATAAACAAAAAATTACACATTAAATATTGCTTTAATCACTGACACACTGTAAGGCACAGCACTGAGCATTATGAATCTCAGAATCTCAGGGTTAAGATCAGAGATCTAGCTCTTGTCTCTCATAAACACTGTTTATGAACTCAGGAACATGTGGTATTGATGTTTAAAACATGCATCATATTCCTCAATCAACCACAACTGGTTGATTGGTCCTTGGTCTCTAGATTCTCTATTTGCACACAAAACATTTATTTTCCATTTTGATGTTTAGTCATAGACAATAAAGGACAGAAAATAAAAGAGTACTGTGGATCTATTGAGTAATCACATATCAGAAAATAATTTCATTTAAAATATAATATATTGAGTTGACTTTGAAATGAAGAACAGCAAAGAAGAGATAGGGTCATTCTCTTTTCACACAAAAAGGGAAATGAACTTCAGGTCATTCCTACTTTATGGCCACTAGCTGTTATCCTGGAGGTGTCGTGCTTGAGAGATTTTATCAACAATACTTTGTGACTATTACTGGGCAATCCAGAGAGCCACTTTGCCATTGGTCTCAGAGGAATTCTTCCACATGTCATCCCAGCCGGAGGTTAAATAGCTATAAGAGAAGTTATGGAGGAAAGCTAATTAGAAAAGGGAAAGGATGATGGAATTGAGTATAAAAATATTAATTAAAAAAATCATTCTTTTCAAAATTGTAGTGGTATATGTCCTTGTGTGTATTTCTACCTCCTTTCCTCTGATGTCCTATGATATTCTCACATTTTGAGTTACATTGCACATTCAGTCAGACAGCAAGCTTGGAGGAATACTATGTCTTAAATTAAAAAAAAAAAATAAATTCTATAGCATAACTTTTTTCGTGAAAGTCATTCCTATAAGTTAAAAAAAGGAGACTTATAGTATATACAACGTATTAAGGATGCCCAGGTGTCATAAAAAATAAGATTCAAAATATATGTGACTAGAATCTGACCTGTTTAGATACAGTAGATAGAGTATTATATGAAAGTCTGTGTCTTCATGGAAAGTCTTTCACATATCTTCTTTCCCTGAAAACTAGATTGTTGGAAAAACCCTACATTGGGTTGATTTTTAGTTTTATCAGGAGGATTTTTGGGGTTTCTAATTTGTTGGTTTGGGAATTTTTTTTATTTGTGGGGTGAGGATTTTTTTGGGTTTTTTGTTTTCCTATTGGTTTTGTCTTTGTTGTTTAGGGGTTTTTGTTGTTGTTGTTTCTTTGTTTTATTTTTTTTTTATTTTGAAGAGTGTATGTCACTATAGATTTCAACAGTTTTCCAATATCTTCTGGTAGACTCCTTTTTCACAGAGGACTAGAATGTTTGCACAACCATTTCAACATAACTCACGTTTTCTGATAAGACTACATAGTTTAATTATCTTAAACATATGCACTCCAGGAAACCACAGAAAACTAATCATCTAAGTCTGTATTTATATTTAAAAAAAAATATTTCACTTTTAGGACACAATTCATTTTATTTGTTCTACAAGTTTATGTTTAGATTAGGTTATTTTTTTCCTTGAGAATGAGTGTCTACTGCCATTCATTAGTTAATACGGGTCAAAGAGTTTTGAGGTACTTTGAGGAAATGAATTGATGATTTCAGTGCTGTAGATATCTATATTTGATCATGTGTGCCCAGTCCTTGAAGACATATTATTTTCTCACAGGGAAAAGCAATGAATAGAAAACTGCATGAACTTTCCTGTGATTTTTGGGTAGGTAGACCTTCAAAACACGTATCCTGTACCCTTATTCATGCTTTTAAAAGTTTTTTCTTTTTTTTATCTATAAGCTGCTCAAATTGGAAGTAATTTCCAAAATTCTGTACAGTGAAGAACCTGTCACTTATGAAAAGGGCTTAGTACAGCTGTTAAGACACTGCTGTGATGTACTGAACCTTATATTGGTGGGCTGAACAAAATGGTGAATCCCTATTGCCTTCAGAACTTTTTGATAGCTGCTGGAGAAAGCTACATATCTTGAGAGCGAGAAAATTATTTATTTTTTTATTAATAGTGTTTCTTGGTTAACTAGACTGTGTTCAAATAGCTGTTACTGAGTTTTCTAATGATGTGTCTAAAAGACATTTCTAGTAGGAGCACTTGTCCTATTTGCTATTGTTAGTGAGAGTGGCATATGGGGTTTATACATTTTAATTTTTTTTTTTAAAAGAAAACTGTTAACTGAAAATCTGCATTATAAAAGTGAATAAAGTAATGTGTTTTCAATTTTCCTAAAATTCTCTTACTCATTTTCTGCCTGCTGTGATAAAACTCAAGGTAGTTGATGCTTAATAAAATGACTGGCAGGCAATATAATGCAAGTTGCTAGTAGCCATGCTAGTTCTGTAGCACTCACTGCAGTTCAGACTAAACCCTGTATCTGTGGAGAATGATAATTAAAGAAAAATAAATATGAGATATTTAAAAGGCCAGTTCACTGTCATTGAACAGACATACTCCTGTACATTTTTTATTTTTAATGCTTTCATTTTCCCAAGAGTTCTTATTTACTTTGTAATAGGCATTCTGTTAACTTTGAATACCCAGTGCTGTGATTAATTTCCTAAAGTTTAAATTGTGAGATTTGCCTGCTTTTCTCAGCTATCTGTAGGGTTGCATTGAAATTAGTTATTTGTAATTTTTACCTTTTACTTCATAAATAAGTCTTTCTGCCACTGTAACTGCATATGTATGGGATATTTTTAAAAGACAGAAAAGCCATTAAAAAAAAAATGAAAACATGAAAACACCTCTTGTTTACTGATTTTTTTTCCTAATTGAAGATAGAATTATAAGCTTTACAGCATTATACTTTCCTTTAAAACTTAATTAAAAGTCAAAAATTTGGTAAGAGTTATAATGGTGGCCAGGGAAGTAGCATGTTTCTAATATAAAACAAGATTCTATGTAAATGTTTCCATGTGTATAGACACAGGTGTCTTTGTGTGTATAGTTAACAGGTGAAAATGTCTTTCCCTGTGGACTGGTAGGCCACTTGGATATAGAACATCAGGCTCTTAAAATATATAGGAAAGAAATTTTCTTTTTCTTGTTTTACCAATTTTGCTATTAAAAAAAGTAAATAATTATCTAATAAAGATTGTTCTTCCACAAAAACACTTTGTGAAAACCCTGTATTGAGATTTAGACATTATTTCTCAACCGCTTTACTCTGGTAGAAGATCACACCAAAACTAAAGGAACTAGTCTCATACAAATACCAGATGACTGTTTATCTTAGCTAAAACCAGAGGTGAACAAGGGATCTTTTGTATTTACAAAGTACTGACATCTCAGTGCTGAGAAGAGAATAGGCCTAACAGTTTCTTATTTCTGTGTCCTGTTGACCTTCCTATGAACTTATCAGAAGAAGTAAGTGGAAGAGAAAAAATAGTAGCTGCTTCTGTATACCTTTGGATGATTTCCTTCAAACAGTCCACATTTCTATTTCCCATTCAAGGAAAAAAAAATAAAAGGGGGAAGCAGGGTAGTAATTTTTTGCTATGTAATCTCATAAAAAGTATACTGAGATCACACTGGATAGGAGAATTACAAAACTGTACAGTACCATTTTGTTGATGGATCTGTATGCAATTTTCAGAATCAGACAATTTAGTATCACATCTGTAATCTATATGTGTGTATTTAGAGAGAGAAAACTGAGCCTTATTTTTTCTCTTAAGAAAAGAATATTTCTAGGCCTGACTTTTCTATTGGTATGAAATTTTGAAATCTATTAAAAAAGCCACTTTATGAAATAAGTAATTTTATTTAGTGTCCATAACCTTTTTTCAGGCTGCTGTGATAAATTTCTCAGTGTGGTAAACACTCACATGCATTTATGATGCTCAAAGTGATACCATCATGTAGCTCATACCAATCAAATATTATTTAAGGTATAATAAATCAGAACAAAATTACCTGTCTGGTATTCAAAGGTTATGAGCAATAGAATTGTCATTAGTACAAAGTCATTGACAAAAGGAAAAAATCAGTACTGCAGTCATGCTGCAATTATCCAGTTCTAGGCTTCTTATATACAAAAAATGGGTTGTAGCTGTTTAATGAAACAGTGATGATAATTGTAAGCTCATATATTTGTCTTCAGATTTGACTTTTCTAGGAGGGAAAAGGAACAAAAATTAGTAAACGAGAAGAAGCCAGTTTATATTACTCTATCAGAAAAGATCCATCACAATGTCCAAATCCATATGATTTAATCAGAATAAAAACATCATTGTGCAAAATATGGTAAAAATTACTCAATTTTTTTCTTTCTTCATGACATCTTGAGAGTTATTAGTAGCATTTAAACATAGACAACTGACATGGGAATTTCTGATCACAATCAGTTAACTTCTGTAAGGTTTCTGATCTGGATCACCTGTCAGAAGAGTTTCTCCCTTCTTCCAACATTCTGTTTCTCCTCTCTTTTTCTTAATCCTTTCTTATTTTTCTCTTTTTCCTCCTCTACCCCTCTCCCACTTCCTCCCTAGGTAATATAAAGCACCAAGAGGACTTCTAAATTACTCTAACAGTAGCATATTTTCACTATCCCCATTTTCATGCAAAATTAGAAAGTGTATGTTTAGATTAATAGCATTAATTAGAGTAAAATATTTCACAAGCCACAAATGCATTCTTCATGCAAATAAAAGAGGTAAGTACCTCTGATTACCATGACATAATCAGAGAAAATTTAGCTCTATCTCCAGCACAAACAATTTTTTGGTGAATCATGAGTCTGCTTGGTTATGTGGAGAGTTGGACCAAAACCAAACAAAATGCTGATGGTTCATTTTTTCCTATCTCCCTGAAGTTTAAGGCAGGGCAAAATTCATTACTCTAAGATATTCTAATGTTTACCTTTATCTGAAATGTGTAAACTAATATCCATGAAGAAGTATCTGCAAATTAGTTCATCAGAAGTGTAGAGACCTATTATGTGGGAACTCCCAAAACAATTTTTTGAAGTCATAAAAGCCATTCAATTTAATGTAAATTTATTGTAAATACTTTCTGGTTGATCTTGCTGTCTTTTGGCAGGCAAAATTCTCCTTGATGCCAGTGGGATTTTTGCCATTATCAGAATTTCAAAGATGAAATCTTCTACAAATAACCTAGTAGTCTAAAACATTAACTTTTATTATCTCCATGAGAACTATAATCCTTATAAACTTAGTAATAATGAATAAATTTGTTATTGACTTGTGGCTCTGAGAAAAGTAATGCAAGTATAAAAATATATCTAAATCTTACTTATTTTTATAAGCAAGGAACTAAGTGCAATTTTTGTGCCTTGCTGATTTGCTGTCAGGCACATGCCTGCCCAACTGTCTGCCATATATGTGGGTGCATTTGATTCTATGAGAACATTGGCTCTGTACATATCTGTTTCAGAATGTGGAATATCATGGAGGTAACTTAGATAATTTAACTTGTTCATAAAATGATCAATTTTATTTGTACGAGGATAATAAAACTTCTATGAAGTCTCTAGTCAGCCCTGTGTGATGCACAAGAGACTGATTTTTCTCTCCTATGATGACAGGCTGAAAGAGTTCAAAAAAAGGTTTTGGGGACATTTTTTAACAGTATTTAAAAGAGATGATAAGAAGGTTGGAGAGGGACTTTTGACAAAAGCATGTAGTGATATGACAAGAGGAATGGTCTTAAGTTAAATAGGGTAGGTTTAGATTAGGTATTACAAAGAAATGCTTAACTATAACAGTGGTGAGATACTGCAACTTTGGCCAGAAAGCTTGTCACTTCTCCATTCCTGGAGATGTTCAAGACTAGTCTAGGTGGGGCTTTGAGTAATCTGGTCTAGCAGAAGGCGTCCATGCAGGAGACACAGGCTTTAGAATTACATAAACCTTAAGGTCTCTTCTAACCTAAACCATTCTACAACTTTTGTTTCATATAAAAATTTGCCAAAAATCTTGTCCTAAGCAGTATCTTCAAACCAACGAGGCACAGGAAAACAAATATTGTTCTATTATTGCCTATTCAGCTTAGATGTAATATTTTTTTTTTTTTTTATTCAGTGTTAAAAGAGCTATGCTTGTTAAACAACAAAACATCAAACTGGGTAAAAAAGCATGTAGTGCATAATGATAAACGTTTGAAGTACTCACAGTAAATATCCTATTGCACAGCAATCTCCCTGTGCCTTATTTCCTAGTCACTTCAAATACTCTCATGCAGGATACTTCACAAAACCTCATTTCCCAGTGCTGTGTAGCTGCTGTGAAATGAGCCACTTCCCCTCAAAAATGAGTGGAAAGTTGCAAGGAGGCAGTTAGATACCTACCAGTGCTGTGCATACCATAATAAAAAAAAGCAGTGCTGTTATTGCAACCCAGCCTTTACAGACAGAAAACTTGTAGCTTTCTAAGCTGTGTTCTGGTCACTCCTATATCTCACTGGTCACTCCTATCACTCACTGGACCAGATCAGATCTTGCAAAGTAAATTCAAAGAGAAAACCAAGTGCATTAGAAAGTATTCTTGTTTCTCAAAAGATGTTTATTCTTAGACTAGCTCAAAATAAAAATTTGGTTTTGGTTCTGAAACAGCAAGTTTTTTATCCATGTAATATGCAGGAGGAAAAAAAAAAATCCAAACACTAAAAGCTATAGTTACTCCAAGTGGAATACTAAGGATGTCTATGATAACATATGTCTGAATGTCTCAGCACTCTGGCCAAATGCCAGATTATTATATATTATCAATAGTATTACAATTATATTATATTAAACTAATTTTTACTTGTATTAACAAATGAAAAAATTATGCTTGTTTTTGCCCATTCCATCATTGTAATATGCTAATTTAGTATAATTTGAATTTGATACATTTTATGCTGCCTGTGTTGCAGATGAAAATGTATGCATTACACATACATATTAAATTACATTACTTCCACATTAGTAAGGTATTTTGACACTCTCTGTGGAAAACCTACATTGATTTTGTCTGTGATTTCAAATGTATTCTAAAAGTCAATGAGCAGTGAAAGGATAACACAAGTTATTTGAATCTCCAGAGTCCCTTTAATTGGTTGCTTCTTCCGGCTGACATCCTTGGTTGTTCAACACACAGGATGCTGATACTAAAACATTGACCAAAACCTTTTCACATGAACTTCATAGTGGAACTGAATATGAGGTTGTCAGTTTCTTGAAATAAGTCACTTCTCAAAGGCAGCTGTTCGCTGTAGAGGAGACAGAAGGCAATCTGACATCAGGGGTTCTGTAGTCCAGCAAAGTGGATTTGTGCATTTTTTGGCATTCTGAGTGAAGTGTTCTTCAGAACTACTAAAGGTCTGTTCTGATGCCTGCATTATTTGGAATTTTACATTAAGATTTAATACTTGTAGCTTATGGTAGCATCATCAAAACGAGGTATCAAGTATATTTTAGAAATTATAGTTTGAGTACAGAGTTCAGGAAAAAGATGTTTGCTCAGCTGTCTAGAAAAACACTGCAATACTTCCCACTGCTCTGTTAGTGTTTCATATCTACTGTTCCTTCCCATCACCCTACCTAAAAACCTCCCCCATGTGAATATTAAGCTGTGAAATCTTTAGATTCTCTGATTTATGGTAATGTTTTTGGAGCTGTTTACTATACAGTCCTAAGCTCTGATCCCAAAACTCTACAATGAATTCCATTATTTCTAAGATGTATTTATCAGCTTTTGCAAATATTTCTCAAGATCTAGAAGAAATATCTCTATTGATTTTACTTTATTTTAATGAGTATTCACAAGAAACACAAGGAGCTTAAAGTAGCCTACTTCAGCAAAAATTTCAATTCCCAGCTGTAGAAAATATGTTTTATTCATAAACCCCACAAAGGTAAGATAGAAATAAAAACTGTTTTATTTTTTAATTTGTATTTAAATCGTATTTGTTTAAATTAAGTCATTGTAGTGCCTAATCTTTTAACTTTCAGTAAGCTTCTGAATATGCAAATGTACATATAAACATGTTCCTTAAAAAAAAAAATCTGTCTCTGAATGTATGTATGTATGTACTGAGGTCTGTGTGCACCTGTATATGGTTATACATATTGGTAAATTCATTTGTGTTTCTGTGTTTATACACCCATATGCATACAAATCTTTTTACAGCTTGTTGAAAGCTGGTAATATGTCTTTGGTAAAGGAGTGTTAAAGACATTGATTTTCCACGTATCTAATTTCTTGAAATCTACATTCAAAATTAGAAAGCCTACAAAGTCACCTTGAAAATATCTGCATTTCAGCTAAAGAAATTTTCTGTCACTTAAGACAGGACTTACTGTTTCTGTTCTTGTGCTCTGTAAGGTTTCTTTCAGCTCATTTATCCAGCCTTTGAGGTTCCTCTGGATGGCAGCACAGTCTTCTAGCATATCAACCACTCCTCTGGGCACTGTTTGCACAGGAAACCTGTTAAGATGTGTTCTGCCCCATCATTCAGATAACTTTTGAAGATGTTAAGCAGCTTCAAACCCACTACTGATCCTGGGTTACACCATTAGTGACTGGTCTCTTTGTACCACTCACTGCCCATTGTCCACTAGACTGGGTCATTCAGACTGCTTTCAACCTACTCTGCTGTCTTCTTCTCCAGCCTGTACATCAATAGTCTCTATTAAGAACTTAGGTGACACAGTGTCCAAAGTTTTCCTGACATCAAGGTAGACAATATCCACGTCTTTCCCTTCCTTTACCAAGTCTGAATCAACGTGACTCAATCAACAGAATTGTTCAGCACCCACAATCCCCATACTTCACAATTTTTACTTATTTTTCAAAATAAAAATTGAAAGTTTTAATTCATAAATAGTTATTTCAAAATCCAGAATTTGGGTATTTTTATCTCAAATTCTTTCCTGATCCACATCCCATGTGTATAAAGAGGAAAATGTGAAGAATAATCTCTCTTTCCTCTACTTCTTTATCTAGCCTATAGGTTGCTTGTATTGATGTACTGGATTTAGTTGTTCCGTTCATTTTTTGTTTTATTTTCTTTTCTTGGGTTGGGGAAGGAGGCTGGAGGCTACTTGCCTTTTTGTGTCAATATGAAAGTTAAATGCATATATACGAAGCTTAAAGGAAACCTACAGAGAAGCAATTACTCCTACATTACTTATACAAATACTTGCATGCATGACAGTAACTCTTTTTCACAGTTAGATGTCCAGATGCTGTCAGATATTTCACATGATCTTTATTCCATTGGTCAAGAGTTTCAGAGCCTCACTTGAATGTTATGCCTTGGAAGGTCAGGATCATGCAGGGAAAGACAATTTTTCTGCCAGTTAGTGCCAATCCTGTAGAGAGTCTTAATACTAGAGGAGAATCCTTGATTTGGCCTCTGAATTTCATGAGGAGATAATGGACCACGGGGGTGATGTGCTCATCATGACCTCTGCTGCTAAGCAGATGAGCTAACACGGCCTATAATACCTGGAGGCTTTTTTAGGTTGCTCTGTGCATTATTCAGGGTAGCAGCTTGAATCACAAGCTGATTCCACATCTCAGTGTAAACATCCTACTACATTATCCCTTTTTAAACTTTTTTTAAGGAATATTTTAAGTCTGATAACTAAGTATTCAAAAGTTTTAAAAATACGAAGCAGAAGGCCTATAATAAATAATTTTGTTTAGATTAGCCAGAAAATCAAAATGAAAATATTTCAGTAAATTCTAAATGTGTATCCCAATCCCCAAGTTAAAAAGGCAGTCACAAACTGGACCTAACAAGGGTATAAGGATTCCATCGTCTGCCTTTTTTTTATCCATACAATAGATCACAATAAAACACATTTCTAATGCAGTGAATGAAATGTCAGGTTGTTGGAGGATGGCAATGCAAGTAAACTATTCAACAAAATCAGCAAAATAAGCATTAAACAGAAAAGTGTTCTAAGTATTTCCCCATGTTTAGCTCTCAAATACATGTTTTTCCTAGCAGACATTTTCTTCTATTCATGGTACGAATGGTAGAAAAAAATTGTTAGCAGTAGAAACAGTATTCACCTGTCCAGATATAATTTAATCCTTTAGAATCCCTTATAAACTCAGGAAAAACATATTTTAAGAAGCCTTTAATTTCATCCCTAAATATATTTATAAAATATGGCAAATTAATTGCATCCCATTACTTTGTGTTGACTGTAGAGATAACCAGGAAAAAATGCTTATATTGAAAACATCTAAACACAGTTTATATGTACTTCTTGGGGAACAGGATATATGGGAAATAATATCAAACAGAAATTTATGCCTTGGACCTCAATACCTCTTTAAATTTGTCTGCTATTTCAGAAATGCATGCAAACTTGGTCTGTTTTTCTCTTTCTCAGAAAGCAAAGGAGATAAACCAGAATTGAATAGGTCATTTTGGGATGTAAACTTTTTCTTCCTGACTGCCTCAAGAAAACAACTGCTCAGTTTAAAAAGTCTAAATAAAATAAGGAGAAAAATAGATTATAATTTTATTAATGTCACAGAATTAATTAGCAACCAGTGAGCTACATATTTAGGATCAGTATCAGTAATGCAACTGAGAAATCACAGCTCTAGAATCTTTCAAAATGTTGATAAACAGAGATATATTTCCAGATACCCTTATTTAACCAAAATCCTCTAAAATTTCATCTTCCCCCAGCAATTCCTGGTCTGGAGGTCACTAGTACCCCTCTCCAGCAGCACAGATTGACTGCTTGCTCCCCTCCAGCTCTGTGAGGAAACCCCCCACAAGGTCCCTGCATCCAGCAGTGGCAGGGTCTGGGTGCTGATCTCATGCTAACACCAAAACCCAGGTGCAAGCTGATCCTGGTGCCCTTTGGTGTGTGGCTTGGGAAGAAGATGGGGTGCTGCAGGGCCACCACAAGTCCAGTGCAGTTGCTGGGGTTTCTTCTCATCTGCAATGAATTTTCACGGTGGCTTTTGTTGTGATTGCTATTTGTTATTATTTTTTTTAATTTAAAATTTTAACACTTTTTCTTTCTTTACATTTTCTTTGCTTCAGAGGTGTCTTAAAATTCATGGGTAGTGTTTAACCTAGCTGATCATTGTCTTCCCTCCTAAATATGACAGTTGGAATTGAGGAGTCTTCTTCCTCTTTAACACTATTTTTTTTTTTTTTGGACAATTCAGTTAATTCAGTTTTCCCTATTCAATACGCACAAACACTTGTGCGCACAATATTCTTGTCTTAACAGGTGGTGTTATCCAGGCTATTGGCCAAGAGTATATGCGCAGCCCCACACTGATTTCATGCACTAATCATTGCAGCAGTAGTTTTTACAAGAAAGCCAGCATCTGCTGTATATTTGAAGCTGAATAGATTTTGCAGAAAACTCAGTCCATGGAACTAGAATGTCTGTAAGATGCTTTTTGGACCAGTCCCAGTAAGAATGAACACTTAAGTATCATTACTTTCTGTATTTTAGAAAGCTGGGTAGGTATGTTCTCTTGCTTTCTGGTCATATGGAGGTCTCTAAGAAGACTATTTTCTTTATGAATTTTGGATACCTCCAAGGTTGGTGACATTTGGGGCAGAATTTAACTTTTAATGACAACTTTGTGATTAGTAAGTTAGGCCTTGACTGAGACATTCATTTAGAACACTAATTCTCAATGAAATCTTCCCTACATGCTTTATTTGGGTTTAAAATTAGCTGATATTGATTTATAGTGGTGAAATCTAACTCTTTCTCTAAAGGACAACTGCAATAGGCAGGGCAGGACACCCTGGAGAGAAAGTCATTTGGGATGGATTCCTCTACCAATTTGACAAAGACTGCTTCACCCACATAACAATATCTGTCCTAGTCAACAGGGAGGCATAGCTCTGATAAATCAGCTCTCCTCAGCTGCAAATTGAACCTGAACCAACCTTGCTACTTGCTGTTTTGGTAAGCATTTTCAATGTGAAAATAATAATATAGGAAATAGTATTAATAAGCCAAAACTAAACCTTACTGTATCTGTTGCACAAATATTCTACTTCAAGTGTCTCCCTGATTCTTTTTTGAAAAGATTATCTCTTGTCTTCTAAGATACTGCCAGTAGTCAGAATGACTGCAACCACCACATGAGGGAAAAGTCATTTATCGTCCTCTTGTATAGAATCCATATGCTTTTTCATGAGGCTACCATGAAGAATTTCTTCAGTCTTTTCTTCAGATTCCATTTCTGAAACTTATAAAAGTTTTTAGTTATATTATTATAATTATATTTTAGAAAAAAACATATTCTTTAAAGATTTAAAGATTGGCAAGCAATAACATATTTACATTATGTTTGAACTTTCACTTAGGAATTAATGCTTAGCCAATCTGTTATTACCATTTAGTGTACTCAAATTTTATATATTGTTATTAGATTCCATCAGAAAAATTCATATAGATCTCTTTTCTATTTGAAAACATTTCAAACAAAAATCAAACTGCTTTCCAAAATCATGTCAAGCAAGCCAACATTTTATTTTGGCACAAAACATATATGCATAAAAATAGGATGTTCAATGCTATTGACATGTTCCAATCTCCTACTTTAAAAGGATTGTCTTCTCAAAAGCAAATAAAATATTCAGCTACAACAGGGAAGGGAAGGGAAGGGAAGGGAAGGGAAGGGAAGGGAAGGGAAGGGAAGGGAAGGGAAGGGAAGGGAAGGGAAGGGAAGGGAAGGGAAGGGAAGGGAAGGGAAGGGAAGGGAAGGGAAGGGAAGGGAAGGGAAGGGAAGGGAAGGGAAGGGAAGGGAAGGGAAGGGAAGGGAAGGGAAGGGAAGGGAAGGGAAGGGAAGGGAAGGAGTGCAGTGCACAGTGCAGGAGGTTGGCTTGTGCTTCTCTAGGGGATTCTGGATCAACTCTGGCTTTCATTTCAGAAGGTCATTTATGCAGCCCATCTTGTACCTACACATATCTAAGTCTTTTGTTTTAGATGTTCGTGTTTCTGAAACAAATCTTATATGTCTGAATCAACAACTCAAGTAATAGAAATCTGTTCATTTGAACAGGAACCTAAACACGAAGCTTAGATGTAAACCAATATGACTGACATATAGAGAAGGCAAGACAAATTTATGCTGAAATTAGGTGAGGTAAATTGCATGCCAATTTCAACATATGTTGAAATCTAACAGTTTTTGTGTCTGTCATGCATGTACTGTTTGCATCACATAGTGTTGTGATGCCTACAACCACTGTCAATGGCTTCTATTGCTCTAGAAAAACAAACATTAAGAAAAATGTTTCCTAATATCCAATCTGTTATGGATTGTTTCTTAATATCCAGTCTATCATGGAATATTTCCTAATATCCAGTCTTCCCTGGCACATCTCAAGGCCATTTCCTCTTGTACTATTCTGCAGGAGAAAAGATTGATCCCACAGAAATTTTTCCTTAATTAAAAAAACACTGTAACCTTTGAAAGACATTTCAAATTCAAATTCAGTTTTAATAATCAACTCAGCTGGAATCTCTATATTTCACATTTAAATCTGCAAAGGGCTTCCTGTATGATATGTCTCTGTTGCTGTGGTACTGGGTGAAAAATCTTCCTTTTCCTAAAACACAGCTAGTTGTTTCTAATAATTATTTCATAAGTGCATGCTCTGGTGGAGTCCTCTTATTTTTTGCTGTAACTGAAAAAAAATTACTGTTAGATTTTATTTTTTTCCCTAAGATATTGTGAAATTAGAGAATTTTCAAAATGTATGAGTTTGAGTTCCTCATTCCTTTGTGCCATTATAATTATAATAGTTTTCTTATTTCTTTCTATCTTTCTGTTGAAGGGCAAATACACTTCAAAAGAAAGAACCAAAACTCAGGAGAAACTGAGTATAGTAAAAAACAGTAAGTCTAGGAAATATCTATACTCAGAACATAGGCTAAAGGTCAAAAAATCAGAAACTACATTGGAATAAAAAATACGTGGGTTAAATGCAGGATGGCAGTCAAGTAGACAGATGTGAGAAACTTAAAAAGAAGTAAAACTAAAGCAAAGGAAATGAGAGAGTGATCAGAGTTAAGGCAACAAGAAGTTTGGGCAGAACTTCAATTAAGTGGCATATTGAACAGCAACATCTGCTGAAGGGGATGGTGCATTTGAAAATACTGTGATTAATCACTGGTTTAGAGGTGAAGAAATGAGGGCTTCCTTGTAAATTTGACCTCATGAAAAAAAAAAGAGGAAGAATGCAGGAATTTGAAACAACCAGAAGAGAAACAATGGGAAAGAAGAGATTTATAAAATACTTGTACAGTTTTGGTGATCATTGTAGTCAGGCTTCCTCTTGGTACTTAAATACCTAGACTTTCAGGTAACTAGCTCTGACAGCTAATATATATTATTCATTTTAAAAAGTAATATTTTTCCAATTACAAGAAGCAAAATAACCACTCATTCCCAAAAGAGTGTTCAAGTACACAAAGGTATACCTTTTAAATCTCAGTTTTGTGGTTTACTTCATATTAAAACTCAAAAATACATTAAAAACTAGTATTTTTCAATTTAGTAATAAGTATTTAATTTCAAAATAAGATATTTACACAGTTCACATTTTCTTGGAAAAACAATAGCTTATCATCTACACAGAACTCTGCAGAATATGTATTACAGTTTCTTAATTATTTTGACAGTGGCAGCTGATAACCTAGTGACCAGAGCCATTGTAAAGCTATTGTAAATAACTATTACACTATAACTTTATTTTTTTCTTTTCTTTTATACAGCATTTAGAAAAATAAATGGATATTGAACTCAGAGCAGATTTACTGTCACAAAGAACATCCACCAATTGTTCTTCCCTGTCCTTAGTAAAATGTATGCTGATCATTTCCTTTTGTAGTAATAATAAACACAAGTAATATGAAAAGAGAACTTTGTCATTGTTGCATTCATTTTATTATTGATATGGTTATTACCTACTTAGTAATTCACTAATGAATCTTGAAGAAGATGAAATACCATAAAACAGAAAATTTGTTTCATTCAATCTGTACTAGTGCTTTTCTAGTCCTTTAAAGATGATATGAAGAAGACTTACAGGATCTATAACAATGCAAATAGCTACACAATAGTTACAATCTGCCCCTGAAGGCAAGGGTAGGTCAAATTCTTGTTAATAGATCCCTTAGAGTGGATTATAGTGAAATGACATTAGATAATAGGTGTATAAAAATATATAAAATGTAGGGTTTATTTTAGAACAATTTCATTGCAATGGAAAGGAGGTATGTAGCCACTTTGGTAATAATTATCTATACAAATAGAAAAACGTAAAATTAAAACCATAAAAATATAACAAAAGTAAATATATAAAGAAAAGAAAGAAAGAGAAATTACAAGAGTAGAAAGATCCACCTGTGGGTGAAATGCTAAGATTTGATTGTTTCAATTTCAGTGTCCATTGGTCGAAATGATGGTCACAGTCTCAGTCCATTGTGGATGGGGGAAGCCTGTGAAACAAAAAGTTCAGTGGGCTAATATACTCTTAGGTTTACATGGGAATGCCCAGCGTAACTTCCCTGGGAGCAGAGTTTTACACTGTCCAAAGTAACACTGTGGATCTGTTGAAACACAGGAGTATGTGCATTCCTCTGGTGGAAGGCCTCACAATGAGTCTGGGAGCATTTCAGGGATCATTGATGGTTTATAACACCTTCTGTGACATGGTCACCTCATTTTTTTACCTTTAACCAGAGATTAATCACCGTATTTTTATATGCACCATCCCCTTCAGCTGATGTTGCTGTTCAATATGCCACTTAATTGAAGTTCTTCCCAAACTTCTTGTTGCCTTAAATCTGATCACTCTCTCATTTCTTTTGCATTAGCTTTGCTTCTTTTTCAGTTTCTCACATCTGTCTACTTGACTGCCATCCTGCATTTAACCCACGTATTTTTTATACTGCCTGATATGAACTTGTCTATACTCGTGTAAATACCATTAAAAAAGTATATGTTCCAGAATCTCCAGAAGAATGAGTTTTTGTTATCCCAGAAGTAGATTTAATTTTCTATTAAAACCTATATTTAATTAATAAATTGTGATAAGAAATTTGCCTTACATTTTAGAAATTAGCTGAGCATCAGCAGGGATGAAAACCCTCTGGCCTATGTGTAAATGTCCCAGTACTTCTGGAGAGGGGAATTTTCACACCTGAGCCAGTTGTGATAAAAAACATTATCCCCCCTCACAAGACCTGCTTCTTATCAATGTCTGCCCTCATCTGGTACAAACCCCAGCTTGTTGCTAAACAAAGTTTGGTTTGTCATGACCATTTTCTGGTGCTCACAACCTCTGCTCCTGGGCTATTACTTCACACATTGTCAGCAAATGGCCAATTTTTTGAGTCATTAGTCATTAACATTTCAGTCTCTCGCAACAACCGATCAAGTTAGTAATGATCTAAATAGCCAGATAGATGCCACATAGGTATGCTTAGGAGGAAGATGGAATCTGGTAGCTTCACAGATTGTCACTCAACTTCATACTTTTGAATCAGGCCAGAATGATTTTGTTCCTTACCATACATTTTCCTTCCGTACAATCTCTCTGTGAAGCCCAAGAGATAAAAACTCATCTTCTCTTGCTAAGTAATCAGATTCTATCAATGCAATTTTCTCCCCACAAATATTATCTTAAAAATAATTCTTCCACTATGTAATGCTATTCTGTAATTTACTGTGTGCAATCCCCATGTTCTACTGGTCTTGAGAGTCCTGAGATCAAATTGATTTACATATTTGGTTAATTTCTAAAGTGTAAGGCCAATCTCTTATCAAAATTTATCAATCAAATATAGGTTTGAATAGAAAATTAAATGTACTTCTGGAATGAAAAAATCTCATTCATCCAGGCCTTCTGGAACATATACTTTTTAAATGGTATTTACATTATTATAGACAAGTTCATATCAGGCAGTATATAATTCCAAAATTTTTTTTTTTCTTCTGAAATACAATTAATACATCTGAAAAATACACAAGAGTCTGTAAGCCTGAATGGGGGTGACACTTGACAAGAAAACAACTTAATTACATATCAAAACTAATTAATATACACCTTTCAAGATTTTTGTGATTTTTTTTAATAAGAAATTTGATGCTATGGGCTTATTCTACTGTGGCATCTATCTGTAATGCTACTGTGTTTCCCAAGTGAAATGCAGGGAACAAGTAGCTCAGGGAGTGATAAAATCATCCCAGACACAAGAGATTACTTTCAGATGATTACCCTGCAGACTCATTTGCTTATACTCTGAAATTATCTGTTCTGAAGAGGTTTTTTGGTTGGTTGGGTTTTATGGTTTTTGTTTTGTTTTGTTTTGTTTTAATTTACTGGCACAAATAAGACTTACATTATGATTTAGATTTCGGGAAAGTTTTGCTTGATTCATTTTTTTGCTTTGTTCAAGACCATGAATTGAAATTGTTCTTCATAGCTGCTTCCTTCAAAGCATTTCTCTGTCAACTCAAAGGATTCTGTACTCTGGTGATGCACAGGTGAATCTGAATGAATGTCCTTTTCAAACAGCAATTAAGTATTCTCCATTTTTTTGTAGAATCATAGATTCATTTAGGTAGGAAAAGACCATTAAGATAATTGAGTCCAGCTATTAACCTATCACTGACAAATCCACCACTAAACCATGTCTCTAAGCACCATATCCTCACATATTTTAAATATCCCAGGGATGGTGACTCAAGCACTTCCTGTTCCAGTACTTCATAACCCTTACGTGTAAGAAATGTTTCCTAATATCCAATCTATTATGGAATGTTTCCTTATATCCAGTCTTCTCTGGCACATCTCGAGGCCATTTCCTCTTGTACTATTCTGTGGGAGAAGAGATTGATCGTAACCTCACCACAGACTCCTTTCAGTTAAGTATGGAGAGCCCCAAAGTCTCCCTAAACCTCCTTTTCTCCAGGCTAAGCAATCCCAACTCACTCAGTAGCTTCTCATGAGTTTGGAACATCAGACCTCTCACCAGTTCCATTGCCCTTCTCTGGGTGTACTCCAGCACCTCAGTGCCTTTACTGTTATGAGGGGCCCCAGAAATGGGTTCAGGATTTGAACTGGGGCCTCACCAGTGCTGAGAGCAGAGGGCAAATCTCTTCCTTAGTCCTGTTGGCCTCACTGCATCTTATATAACTCAACTTCTGAAATTACTCACAAGTAGTATAGGCTTGGGTGCCAAGAATAAAACATAGTCTACATATAATAAGTTACTAGTTCTTAGCAATTGTTTTTATTTATTCATTAATACAGTGTTTTGGTTTTCCTCCGTGTCCCAGTAAAATTGTATCATCTTTTCACTCAGTAGCTGCCTTAAGCATTGTATCAAGGCAATACTGTTGCCATGACATAACAAACATTCAAACTGTGCAAGGCAATGGGAAAAGTCACAAACACTTTTGAAGGATAGGACTTTCAAACTCTGTTGTTTGCTTCATTCAGAGAAGAGTCAGAACATGCTGCTGGCTGGTAGAGATATGTGTGATGAATTCCCTCATCTCTGCTTCAGCTTCTTGAAACATGCAGCTCCTGCTAATAGAGGCCCTTGAAAGAAGATCCCTTAAAATGTACTCAAGTATTTCCACTAAATAAAACAACCAATTGGGTGTACTCTTATATTGTCAAATATATCAAGCCTGCAGAAAGATTGATTCCTGGAATGTGATAACGAGTGGAATACCTAGAGCACAATTCTGTTGCATACAGGAAAAGGAGGATCTATATTCTAGGAAAACTTCCCAGTCTGCTGCTCCAGAATAGGCTTCCACAGATCCTGCTGTCATATCTACCAGCCCATGCACATTATTTTAATTTTACAAGGTATGGTAGTAGTTGTCTAGTCAAGCAATTCAGTTCATCCTCTAGTAAAAGTAATGAATGGAGTTTAGAGAGCTAAATACAGGCATTCAGTTTATTGGTTTGGGGAGATGTTTCATGTTATGCAACATTAAAAACTCAGTTCAGAGCAATAACTGAAGGAAAGTTTACAAATTGTTGAAGTAAGCTAAAAGGCAAGAAGGCAGGAAACTTATTCTCTTATTTTTCAGTGTGATATAAATCCTCACAGCAAGGGAAAATGATGAAGAATATATAAACTTGATGATGAATATATAACATTCCATGTAGAATGAAAAACTCCTTTGTTCTTGTATTTCCTTCATACATATATTCATCCTAAAGTCATCTCTGATGCCACTATGCACAATGTCCTTGTGCATTATAATGCATGGGCTGAAATCTATGGTTCTTAATTGAGTGGAACTACCACTGAAAACAACAGGATTTCATTTCATTAAGGACTGCAAAATATGTCCCCCTGTGTGCACTTCTTTGTTCATGGCTAGTCACACAGTAAGTCATGTAAAAGCTCTTTTTAATTACATTTTCAGATGGTGACATAATTAGTTGGAACAATCAATATCTGGCTTCATTCCTGAAGGTGAGACTTCCCAAATGAGATCACTGTCATGCTTATTTGGAAATATAAAACCTTTAGAATACTTTTCAATAGATAATTAATATTTATTATTACTTAAATTAAAATAAATAGAAAATAAGATACAATTTTGATACTTTTTTGAGCCTGTCAGTATCCTCAAAATATTGGAAATACATAACTCATGCCTTACTTTTAGTATAATTCAACCAAACAATTTAAACTCTTTAAATAAACTAGATACTGACACCACAAAAAAGTTGTACCTAGAACCTTGCAAAGTATGGATATGTGTTCAAAAAGTAGGCAGCAAAATTTAATTAAGGGAATTTTTTTTTTTTGGTGGTCAATTCAGCAGGGAAAGAGAGTGGGACAATCTGAGGATCAGAAATCCACACAATGCGTGGCAACCCCAATGTGAAAAGATATTTGAGAAAAATATTTTTAATTAATATTTTTAACTATGGCCAAAAAAAAACCCCTTTTACTTCATTATTTATTTATTTTTCTAACAGAAACAACCTCAACATCCTGAATTTAATGAAGCATTTGGATCAAAAGAGCCAATAACATACAAAACTTAAGTAGGCTTGAAAGGAGGCAGTAAATTGAGAAAAAGGAGTGATGACATCAATGTTATTCCTCCATCCTTCTATTCGCAATCTATTTGCTATGCCATCTGAAAGACTACTAATTTAATCCACCTCATGATGGGGTATAACAGCTTTTATTTCAACCTATTTTCTATTCTCAGACTGAAGTCTAGTTTCACATAAATTGACTGATCTAGACCACTATGGCTTTAAGGAAGCAGAAGGTGGGGGGAGAGATTTGTGCTCATTTTAACCCACATTCCTCTCACATTTCTTACTAACAAAATTCCTACTGAGATTAAACTGAAAGCAGTTGTCTGAAGAGCCCGTGTCTCTGCCATCACCCACGATACTGTATTGGGTAAATTCAGCGCACAGAGGAGGGTACTAACACTTTTATGTATACCAAGCTTCCTTTCTAGATGCCTACAAGGCTTTTCAAACTGAGCATGTTTGACTATTGAAATTGGAAAATGTTTGAAAATCTAATAAAGAGGAGTTGAAATCATTTATGAGTAGCAATCAATTTTCTGATGTGTAAATTATTTACTGTACTTAATGACTTGTGGATTGTGTTAAACAATAACCATATGCTTCAGCAGAATGTCTTTTTTGTCTTTCGTAATGCATGTTTGTAGACATAGGGTAATAAAATATGCTTCCAAAAATATATTTTATTTTTCACCCATGCAGCTACTTAAGAAAAGCCTTATAAGTGTAGGAAAATATGGAAAATTGTAAAATTGACTTTGAAAACCATGTATCCATTACTGATGACACTTATTTTTCAGCACACAGCAGGATTTATGAAGCATTGTGGTTTGAAATAAAAAATATAATGAATAAATAATAAAATATTTCCTAACTCTCATGCTTCATTATCCTTAATGATAGTTGATAAAGTCCAGGCAAAGCATATGCAGGTTGAAATACTTGGTGAAGTATATTTAGCATTTGTATACTTGGTGAAGTAACATTCTCTGACTTCAGCAGATACATTTTTTCCCTTTAAAAACTTGTTTTTCTAGTATATTTAGAAGTGATTGCTGCTGCTGCAGGGTGTTTCTCCAAGGCTTTTCCTCAAGATTATGTCACTGGTTTTGATGTTAATATCCAGGGCAGTGAAGAGTGCCATTGAACTTTATATGATACTAAAGATAGTTAAGAGAGTCAGGATCAGAACTATAATATGTAGGGTAATTTTTGTTAGTTGCTGACCTCCCTTCTCATACTGGCACGTAAAACTGCATGCTTCAGTTTAATTAATTTTTAAGAGGAGAAGGTCTAAAATCGCTGTCTGAGAGCTATAAGTTATTTGATTTCATAGCCAAAAATTTGGATTTGCATGGGAAAATGAAATGCACAGACATAAATTAAACTAAGTCCTATCCAGAAAGTAATTGGAATCCTCTTCAAATATACTAAGTAGTAAGCTTAAAAAAGAAATACAGATCTATTGCATAACTCTGCAGTTCACCCACCATCACCTTCACAGGGAATGTGTATTAAAACGGTACTAAGAAAATGTTCAAACTGCACTGTTTTACAGTAATTGAACAGGTAATTTGTAGGAAATATGCAGCCAAGATATAAATGTGCCCCTACACAGATGAATGCCATTCTTTGAAGAGAAAGTTTCTGTTTAAAAAGGAAAACAAAACAAAACAAAACAGAAATTAATAATGAATAGTATATGGAACAGAGATGTCTTTCCAGTAAATTGAATTTGCTTTGCCAGAGCACAGAAAAGAGGAGGACTGAAAATCTACCAGGCAAGCAACTCTCAATGCCATTGGGCTAAATTAGAGTATATTATCTTGGACTGAACACAGGAGTGACTGAAATTTCAACAAGAGGTCCCCTGGGATTTTGATACAATGAACTCTTTTCTGCTCTTAGCACACCAGGCAGTACTACCCCATGATAATCACTCACAGGAAGAGTGGGTCTTCAGGATTCAGTAGAGTGCCTTAAAGCAGTGTTAAATATAATTTATACCACATCCTCCTTTTTCTACAGATGTAGAAGGTACTCTCTATGGTCAGGGTGAGGAGAACTCTTCTTGGCTGAGGGAGGGAAGTTCTGTATTAACATCTTATTCTGACATTAAGGAACATTAAACAACCATTAAAGGCCAGTTTTGTCTCACCTAATTTTTATGTCCAAAACATAAGGCCTAGACTAAAGTCATCTCCTGTTAAGAAAAGCAACCCACAGAGTGCAACTCACTCCAGGTACCTTGATATATCTAATAGGGTGGGATGAATAACTAGAATTATATCTCTAAATCCATTGCTTATGTGTAATTAATGCCATCCCGTGGATCCATTTAGTGCAGGTCTGAGACACAAGCTCTAGACAGTCTGAGGAACTAGTCCAACCTTCAGCTTGCTCAAGAACAGGGGAAAAATAAAAGCATCATACTTGTCATTTTTCTGTAGAGATACACATCTGTGCATCTGGATATTATGCCCTGGGTGTTTAAATTTGGTATACTGTCTTTTACACACACTGTGAAACCTCTCTAAATGTAATGTTAGGGCTTGTTAGGAAAACCTCTGAGCCAGGTTCTTTGCTTTGTAATTTTTATTAACTTCAGAATCTTGAAAGATATAAAGCTGTTGGTTTCACCTTTCTATGAAAAAATACCTGTTCTCTGGATTTACTTTAGATTAATTTGCTGGAAAAAAATTAGCTGGCAGTTGACTTCCATATTGAATGAGACAGATGATAGACTCTCTAGCAAGCAGGAAGAAAAAAATCTGAAATATATACCTATGTAACTTAACTGGATTTGTTATCATCATTCTCAAAATTTAGGGCTCTAATTGGACTCTAATTGGATTTATTCTTATATATAAGAGATTAAATGCCAATGAGTTCTGCTAAGTTGTCCTGATATAATACCGATAACTATAAATGACAACAAAATCAGTCTCCAAGTACATCAGTTGCAAATTACGTGGCAATAGGTAAGCAGACCTGTATATACCTGTCAGACAAGCTTTAAATCTCTTTCACGACCTTCCTGTCTTGTCCTGTTTCCCACTAACCAATACCCTGTAAAATTTTTAGAAATGTAGAAATGGCATGAAGCAGCTGCTACAAAACAGCTATTTCATGGCTGCTCTAAAAGGTGGTTATTTTTATTTTAATTTAAGACTTGTCCACAAGACAAGTATTGATAAGCAAATATGTGACTCTTGAAATATTAAAATCAACAGTAGTTGCTACAATTCCACTATAGATTCCAACTGTGAAGTAGTGTTTCTACATCCTTACATCTTTGCATTCTGAGGAATCATAGAATAGTTCCACTACTGATAAAGTAGAATTTCCCTAAATTGCCTCCACAGTAGTTTTACTTCGCTAACTGCCAAACATTTGAGTCATCCAGTACATTTGATATGTACTGGACTGGATGAATGTCTGGCAAGAAGTTATACATTATTTATCATAAATAATTAATTTTTATTTTAAAATCTGTTGAACATTGCTTAGTGGTAAGGACAATTCTTTTTTTTTTTCTTCTAAAAAGGGTTGGGAAGTGTAAGGCAGCCACTGACTGAACTAATGTTGATCTCGCTCTTGACCAATACTCACACAGCAGAGTGCATGAGTAAGGCAGCTGCTTTGCAATGAGATTGATACACCTCTGATTTTAGTAGAATCTAAGGACACAAAAGTGACAGACCCAGGTGAACCTTTATGAAGAACTGGGGCCCAAGTTTCCCTTTAGTAAAGTTCTTATTATCAGTGTTATCATGAATGCTCTCCTTTTTTTAAAGGCCTTTGCAGAAATGAAGGTGCTGCTGATGCTTAAAAATTTTATCTTGTTCCAGGGCTATATTTCTGCGGACCAAGAAAGAAATAAGCACAGGCACACCAGTAGAGAATTTGATGTTTCTCTTTTATCTGTTTTCCCACTTATCTTTCTGTAATAGTTCTTTCAGTATAATGCTGCTACAAAATATTTTTCCATTAATTTTTGCCTGGGAGGGGTACAAGAGGTATTTTATTTTTTGTTTGTTTGGTTAGTTGGGTGTTTTTTTTGCCATGCTTAAGAAATCATAAATAATTTTAATTAAATTCATAGAAAAGCATTACCCCTGTACAGCAGGTGTTCTTTCTTGAACACAATATAATAAGCAAAAAAATAAATTAAGAAAATAAAGTCATAAATACTTTTCTAGATATAGTTTTCAGTATAAGTTGCATGCTCAGTTGTCATATTTGCTTAAGTCTGATGTTAATTATGTATGGCACAGTATTCTTGCATTCAACATTCCAGTACCTCTGGAGCTCAGGCCTTATAAAATTCAAAAAACATGAAAAAAATTGTACCGAGTTTTCAGCTATTTCTTTAACAGTATATGACAAGCATCTGGGTGCTTTATGACAGGTCACATTGAGAAAAAAATGCAAACAGAGATGTCATACTCACAAAATACACCTGGAGAGCACAACTGCAGAGGAATGTTAGAACATTCACTCCAGTTGCCTAGCAGGTGACTTCTTAATATTAGTATCAATAGTCACATTAATGTTTGCTAGGATAACTCCTTCTCACTCCCCCTGCCTTTTTCAATTGTATGAACATTTTATTTCAGACCGAGTTTATTCAGATCCATTTTATACACATTTGTTTCTTTTTGCACTAGTGCTTTATTTATCTTCCTCATGTGGCTTTATGATACTTTACTTCATTTCCATTTCTGTAAGGAATTATATCAGTCTTCAAAGTTCTTGACAACATTTCTCGGTTATGATTAAATATCTGTTTCTCTATCACTTTAATGCTTATCTTCCACACCTGTTTAGGTTGGTCATCTTGCATATGGATGAACAGCACAGTGTCCAGAATTTCAAATAAGGCTATATCAGTGCTCTGAACATCACTACCCAAATTTCTTATTCTTTGCTAAAACCACCTCTTCTGATTTTAATTTCTTTTTCATAGTGACATTATATTAGAGAAATATCATAATCTTGCAGCCAATTACCACATATCATCTTTCTTCTTCATTATTCTTAATAACAGAGAATGTTTAAACTTTTGCAGAAATGCTTATTAATTGTCACTATCCATTATTAAACTTCATCTTCTTTTGTCCTCACATGTACTACTTATGTAATTTTAAGGTCAAGCCAAGAATACGTTTAATCTAAAGAAAAAATGCTTACAGTTTCATTGATGCATTTCTTTGTACTTTTCCACTTCTTATTTCATTGATAGAGAACCTTTAACACTTTTTCTTTGCAAAATCTCATATTGTAAGCTAACTATAAGGGGAATGTTTATTTGCAGTCTAAAATATAGTGAAAAGTCTCTATAATGTGCAAGAAATTCTGATAGCAAAAGAAACCATATCTGAGAAACCATGTTTATAAGGGCCTGGAAAAAAAATCTTTGTTTAGGTGCATGTTAAAAAATAGTCCTTTAACAGAAGTCAAAATACCAGAATGACTGAGAAGTAAACACCAATAAAATTAATGCATATAATTTAGTCACAGAGATGTTGAAAATTTGGATGTGGAGGCATTAGGAGTCCATATCTGGATCTTACACTATTAAAAAACCCCCAAAACAGTACCAAAATAAGTATATTTGTCCTTCTAAGCCCTCTGTGCAAATTCAGTTTTGACAAAGTGACAGAGCTATGAAAGGTGTAAAATTTTTATAATAGCTCAGTATAATATAGTATACAGGCTACAGAAGGATTCGTAAATAGTTTGCACTAACAACAATGAGGAGAAGCTTGTTTGGTTAGCATTACAGGAAGCAGAAATCACAGGTTTATACACACTGTTTATTCATAACTGCAATTTATTTCAAGTTACAGAATCTGGTGGTTAAAAGAAAAAAGAGAAAAAAGGAAAAAGAAAGGAAAGGAAGAGATGAGAGTGCACATTTTGGTGTGCCACAAAGAGAAACAGAGCCATAGGAAATTAAGGTTCCTTAGCTCTGCTTTTCATGTAACCTCATTTTTTTCAAAACTATTTTTAATTCTTGACATGACTTATTTGTCTTGTTTTTAGAAGGGTGTGTGTACCTCATCCTACTCAGGTTGAAACATATTTGGGTTGAAACAGAAGGGAACAGACAGATACCTACAGCTAGCATGATATAACATCCTTCTATTATCTTATGCATGCACATAATTTTATTACAGAACCAATAATAAGGGAGACAGCCTCTTGGCCGCACAATGCAGCTGGAAGATTGTGTTAAAGTGATTGGATTTTCAGGTGTAGGCTGTCTTTTCTTCTACCAAAGTGAATAGGATCCAATAGTTTTGAACCATTGATAGCTGTTATGACTACATTTGAATTTCTCTACTTCTGGAACAAGAAAATAAAACATATATAAAATATAAGTCTGCATGACATACTCATTACAAACATGTTCAGAAACATGTAAGGATATCAAGCAGATACATACTAAATATGTGCTTTAAATATGTAAATTAACTGATGCATTTAGAAAGATGATGAAGTGTTCAGAGGAAAATCAACCATAAAAGAAGACAATTATGACAATAAAACCATTCAATTATCCAACGGGAGTTCAAATTTCCCAGCTAATGTACATGAGTGCATACCAATATATGTCTGTATGTTCACATATATCTCTATATAATTTATTTAACATTAGCACTTATTTGTATAGTACCAAACTGTAGTTG
Organism: Lonchura striata; assembly: GCF_050655825.1. Lineage (NCBI taxonomy): Eukaryota > Metazoa > Chordata > Aves > Passeriformes > Estrildidae > Lonchura > Lonchura striata. Next base: position 59,537,040 of record NC_140703.1, on the reverse strand, counting down.
TGTGCTCTCCCTTCTTTCTTTTCTGCTTGAGCAATGGCTACCAGTGGTGGTTGTGATGGCTACATCTGGCTTAAATTATACTCTGGGGAGACACATAACAACACAATAGGTAAAATAAAGTAAATCTCTTTCAACAGCTGAGGGCGTGTTGAGCAGATGCCAACCCAAAATATGACTGGTTTGCAAATATAAGTCAATCATCTTATTCCATAGATAGTGGACAGTCCAGGGCCCATTGTGCAACCCTGCATGGCAGTGGGCTGCACACCAGGCGCTCCCCTCATGTAAGGATATGTCTCAAGGTTACTCCTCAAGGCTGAGAGAGTCCTTATTACATCTAAGGCTCAGTAAGTAAATTGGAATAAACACACTAAAGCTTTGAAATCTCAGCTAAGTGGTATAAAGGATTGATTGTGCATATATAGTCTTTTAGGTATAAACTATTGACCAAATATGTACAGATCCAGCTGCACATAAGCTCCCCTAAGAAAGGAATTTAGAACAGAAGGTGGTCCTTTCTGAGTCTCATGTCTTAATAGGAATGTCTGCCTGACAGTTTTTTCTGGCCCTGTCCTCTATGCAACAAGCAATGAAGACCAACCTCACAGCTGAATCTGATTAAATCATCATCACATTTACTTACAAACTTAGTCAAATCATAGTTCTGTATTAATAAACTACTACTTCCCTCTTAAAAGGGAAGTGGATCCCTCCATCTGTGACAACTTTTGACTTTGTTCATGGAAGTGGTGAGTTGTTCCAGTGTTATATCTCACAGCTTCCTGAGTTTTGAAGCCAATAGGAGCTGTGATGTAAGGTCTTCTGACAGTGGGTATTCAAAACCAGCTACTGCACCTCATTACTCTGATTTTCAACTCAGCAAGGACAATATTAATAAGTCCACTGAAATGAGTGAGGACGTACCCTTCACACACACACACACACAGTGTGTCCAGACAAAGTCACTTACTCAGCTCTGCAGCTCCTGTGCTGTCTCTCTTCAATGATGACTGTCAACTATTTTCACAGCCATTTGTGATTACACATCAACATGATGCATTCAGGACCAGGCAGCAAGGATATGCATGAAATTAAAGCAACTAGTGCTGCTGACACTGCCTCCTCTTCTTCCTCCTCACAGCTGCTCTTTGTACCCACAGCACCTTTATGCTGCTCCATTAAGAGAGTAAGGGAAACAAACGACTGTAACAGGTGTATAAATATGAAAAGTAGCAGAACAAAGAGCTCTTTAGCAACTTGTTTATGCAACTTGTGCAATTAATAGATCTAATAAACAGGAGGAATATTCATATAAATTGGTCTTATTGTCTACTGCCCAAATATCTGTACAAGAGTCAGTGACAAAAAACAGCAGATAAGAGACTTAAACTGCAAATAAATGTGGTACAGCAAAAAGGGCAGAGTGAAACTCATTCCCAAATAGAGGATACCATTAGAAGAACTTACTTCTCCATAGGGTACTCTGTAATCTGTTTAGTAGCATCTAGGAAAAAAAAAGTTTCAATAAGGAAATGATGAATTGAACAGCTTGTGTGGAGGAAGGATGAAGCTTTGAAGGTTTCACTGTCTTAGTACTTACTTTTTCAAGCTTGAGCACTGAACAGATTGGAAAATCCTACACTGCACTTTGGACGTGTTCATTGATTCTGTTAAGGAGTAAAAATAACTTGGATGACGATTCTGGATAGGTCCTTTTATTGAGGTGAACAGAGACCTTCACTAAGAGAAGCCAACACATAGGAAGAGACTCACCTTGGCTTTCTGACATTCAGGTGGTAGGGTTTTTTTCTTAAATAAGCCTTGAAATTTTCCTCTGTAAGGAGATATGCAGACAACCTCTGAAGAACAATTCCTGTATCCTAAGATAGGTGTTTATGACACATGAGATATTATAGCTCTCTGTCAGTGTTTAGCTCTCTTCAGCAAATATAAAAAGTGTTACACAATTGGTTTAGATTGCATACCTGATTTTAAGACAGATAAATCAATCTTTTAGCTTTTTTTGTTAGAATGTTTGTTAGAATGAAGAGTAGCTTGTACATATTTTCTGTACATAAACTCTAGCACCACATTAACTAACTAACCTAAACATTGAAAAATATATGATTCATGTCAGGACACAAATTTTCAAATACTTTAGCATGACAGAAGTCCCATTTTGTACCTGAAGCCACTTGGCAGTGTAAGTAAAAACATATATGTTTTTGTCCTGGTTTCAGCCAAGGACAGGGTTAATTTTTTTCAGTAGGTATGAGGGGGTGGGGTTTGTATCTGTGTGGGCATGGTCAAAACCCAAATTTTATTCAATACCATCTCATGTCATTGTCAGGGGTGGGGTAAAGGGGTTTGGTTTTCAAGAAGTTCCTTCTGGGGCAAAAAAGCATGGCAGAAGAAACAGCTGGTATTGTAGTGGACTTTCTGTATAAATCTTTTCTTTATCTGACACTTTTTGTTTTTAATATTTTTGCTGTTACTGTTCATTTTCTTATCTCATTGCCATTTCCATTAAATTGTTCTTATCTCAACCCATGATCTTTACCTTTTGTGCTTTCATTTGGAGAAGGAGAAGAAGCAAGTGGCATTGTGATTTTCATGGGAGCACTTAACCACAACATTTGTCTATTTTCTATCTGCCAGGTGCTTCTAGCCCCTGTCAGACACCTAAGAAAACATAAGGTTTAAACTAAGGATGGTACTTGAATTAAAAGTTTTAGGTGTACTGTTTTTATATCTTTACAATTTTAACTGTTTCCACAATTTTGGGAGCCTGGAGACAGAAAGTGAGCAGTCATGAACACAGACAAATGAACCTGCAGGAAAATAAGGCAACAGTCCAGAAGCTTTGTTCATCATCTGCTCGTTCAATCATGTTAGTGGCCCATGACATGACACTTAACACTGCTTGATTTGAAAGAGGATTTCAAGGCCATTAACCAAAATTGTGATATCCAGACATTGCCTATAGGTCAGGTGTTCTTACCTGATTACCAGATCAATTGTCATGTTGAAGATTTTCCTGTCATTTTCCTAAAAGTCAGCAAAGTGGCTACTCTCAGGTGCTATTTAACAAAATATGCATCTATGTAGCAAGTCTGATAACTACAATCTTGAATTTACTCACTGAAAGTGTGACATAGGAACATGCTGAATGTGCTCAGTTTGTCTGCACAGGTTTAGACAGTTCTGACTGACAGATCCTGCAAGTTTCTTCATACATACATATAGGGCATACAGCTACTGTTTCAATGCACATATGAATTTAGGAAGGACAGGTGAACTGCCCTACTCGCCTAGTATTACTTGGTTGTACCCCATACCAATGTCAGAGTGGACAAGGGGAAATGCTATGGAATCCAGCCTCTCCTTCTGCCTCGAAGGAATCTAGCTCTTGAAAAGTAGCTCTGGACATTTAAGTCTGCTACCCGCTTTTAATTTAGGTGTGTGTGTAGGGTTTGTGGGTTTTTTCCTTCTCTCCTTTTCCCCTTTCTCTGTCAACAAAATCTGTTTTCTGCTGTGTTTTCTGAACCCTAATGTTAATGTAGAATGCTGGAATCAGGCTTTCACCTTGTTTAGTTTTTGAGAGAATTATTTCCTCTTGCATTTGCTATGAATGTTAACCCCATTTCTCTTTACAACCCTTCTGGGGCACATATCAGTTCTGTTTTGCTCTCTTTGCCAGCAGATGTTTTATACTTTCTTTTGCCTTTCAGTAATGTCACCATCACCATCAACTTCTAAATGTATAAGTCCACTAGGGACACAGTTCAGACTGACAGCACTACATATTAGTCCTAGACACAATCCTGCTGCTTTTTTTCAGCTAAATCCTTGTTTCACCAGCACTACTGCCTGGATTTTCTGAGGCTTTCAGTGAACGAAGGAATCTGCTTATCTAGGTGAATTTGATGCTTCCCCACACAAGGGAGGGAAACAAGAGACTACATTTTAAAAACACAGCAATTACACATTATTTGGGTATGTGGATTTGTTTGGTTGATTTTTTTCTGCAAAAAAATCTTTTTGCCCTTGTGTGCAGACTGCCAGAATACATAATTTATTAAAGATTGATCTAGACAAGATAAAGATCTTTTGTGATTAAAATGATGTGGCTTCTTGAGCCCCTTTTTATGTTTAAAATGTGAAGTGGAGATAAAGATTTGTGATCAAATTTAAAGTGTTCCTAATAGGGATTAAATTTAGATTCCATTAAGCAATTTTTGTAGACATCCTAAGCAGCAAATATTTGTTGCAAATATATTAATTGAGTTTTAATTATAAGATAGATGTTTGCATGATATGACTGCTAAGCTTTCTTGACAGTGTTTCTAGTAATGAACTAACATTGCAAGACATATTTATGAATGTTTTAACACAGTAACTCAGTTATAAGATGAAGCAAGTTATAATAATAAAAACAACCTAAACCTCACATTAGGTACAAATTAAGCAGCCAGCCATTTCCTGCAACCTTTATGGTTATAATTAATTTTTCACTTGAGTCCATCCTCTTGTATGTAATCAAATCAATGTATATTAACTACAGGAGCTCTAGTGCATACATCATCCAGAGCCGAGTAATTATTAGCACTGGACAGTTAACAAATACTTACTCATAAAAAGAGTTTTAGATTCACCAGCTATGGGATAAAACATGGATAGTCATTCAGTAAAACACTGCATAGTCATTAGCCCTCTTTAGGCAGCTGCTTAAACATATCTTTAGATACTTTTTAGGTTAAATCTTCTTGTCCCAGTCTTTTTTTCTTTCCTGGTCAAACTGGTTTACAGGCATAACTAGTCTTGTTTCTGTCTCTCCAAGTGGATCCAGTTCCTAACGGGAAATTGAGAGAAACATTTTCAAAAACTTGGTTGAATGCAAAGGTACTACTCTCTGTTTTTCAAATGGGGGCAGCAGGATAAAATTCTAGGATCTAGGGTCATAGATGCCTTATAAGTATCACAAGAAAATATTAGATTACATCCCAGGAAAGTGTACAATGTGTAAGGGCTGGTAATGGTTCTGGGCACAGTGCTGACCCAATCCCTTATTCGCCACTGCTAAAACTACACCAAGGGAGACTGTCTAATTGGATTGCAGTCAAATACACTGAAACACTAGCTTGCTTTTATTTTTAAAGGATTTTGTTGGTTTTGAATAATAATAGATTACTATCTCACAGCACTGTTATGACATTTGATTAATGTTTGTGAAGTGTTTTGAGACCCTTATTGGAAAGGCACTAAAAACTACAGAGTATTGTTATTATCCTTTCTCTGAATTCCCCCAAGTTCCAGGTGGCTCATAACATTTTAGGGAAAGGCTGTCAGAGTAACTCTGTAGACTCCATTAAAGCAATGTATTTCATCTGTTTACTGATAATTTCTACTTTATGCTTTTCGATTTTCCTAGTTTCTTTCAACAGAGTAACATATAAGACAGGATGATATGTCTGATATGATGAAAATGGGCTATTCCCAAGGCTGGGACTTTTAATCTTGACAACCTGTTGGTACACTGCTTTTACAGTAATGTCTCTCAAATGAAGAAAAATAAGCAACAAAAATAAATAGCAAGTAAAATATATAGACCATAGACCATGTCAGGTATCTCTGAGAGATTTATTATGTGCTAAAGTATTTTACTTAGAAATTCCCAGTCTTACAAGCAGATCTTAATTTTTCCCATTTGTTTGCTTCTGGAAAAGCGCACACACACACACACACACACACACAAAAAAAAAAAAAAAACACAAAAAAAAAAAAAAAAAAAAAAAAAAAAAACAAAAAAAAAACCTATTTCTGGAAAAAAAAAAGAAAGGCAGAGGAGTTAGTTTTTCATTTCTGATGTTGAACTCAGATCAGATATTTTGTAGTCAGCCCAAGGCCTTACAAAGCATAGAGAGTAGTAGTACAAAATGATTGTGCTATATATGCTTGTATATCCAGATACACCATAGTCTGATATGCAATATTTAATGGAATTTGAACATTACCTTTCTCTGCATATATTGGTAACTAAATGGCTGCTGGCAATTATTCTTCAAATACTGCAGAATCTTTGCTTTGGAAAAAGGTTTCTTATATAATCCAGTTGTTCTACTAGCTTCTCAATGCTTCAGGATGAAAATAGAGCAGCACTCTGGCAGATATTACAGAACAGAAATACAAGCCAAATTTTTTTGATGTTCCTGTCACAGGGCTGGATAGGGTACAACAGTAGGAGAGAAACACTCACAAGCAGTCCTGCCTCTGTCTACTGACCTGAATACAAACAAATCAGGAACCATGCCAGTATTCCTATTTCTGCACCCTTTCCATCCTCCCTCAGCCCTCAGGAAAACAAAATATATATAACAAAAAAAAGCAAAATCCAGAAAGTTTTACAATTATAACGTGTTTTCTCCTCCTGTGGTATGTTTCTTTGAGCTTTAGACTAGCAGACAGCAGTGCAGCAGCAGAGTTTTGGCACACAAAGTGTCTCTATTAGTTAAAGCAAACCATACGATACGAGCAACACAGTGTGCCAGAAATCCTTACAGTCAAACAGTGAAAAAATATCCAGAGAGAAAACTACACAAACATAAAGTAGTAGGAGCATCACTATCTCAGTTACTTTATCAAAGATGGAGGGAGGTAAAAGAAATATGGAAGAAAAATATGTTTAACAATCCTTTGTTAGATTATTCTGAAAGAGAGGCAAGTTTCAATTTAATTTTTCTTTTTTCTTTCCTCCATGTTTTTTTGCATCAATTCTATTCCTTTCTATTTAGATAATGGAAATATTAGGCTTTAACTAAAAAACAATATTTATAACAGATATAACAGGACAATGATGTCTTTCATATATTGCTGACAGCTTGAAACAGTAACTCCAAAAAAAGCCCTGGTCCAGTAGATGATCTGGCCCATTTGTCTAAATGCCTGGTTAGCTCCTGCTATATCTGGGCTGAATAACCGAAGGGCACCTCCAAACAAACAGGTCTGGATGGACATGCCAGATGTGTTTTCAACCCATTGCAAGGTGTGCCCAAGTCCCTTCCCTCCTACCTTCTGCATACTCTGCTCTCTACAGACCGGGACCCAGGTGTACAAGTCAGATGAGATCAGTGGTGTGCTCCAAGAAGGACTGTGATTTCAATGATTCCATGACAAGGCTTCAGAGAATGCACCTGTAGGACTTCTCAAGGACAGACTCTTAACCTCATCTGATGTCCTTTGTTCCCATGAGCAATGAAGTTTAAATTTTAATAAAACAGCTTTTCTCTCTTAGTAATTCTCTCTTATTTTTCTCTTTGCACAATACAGGATAATATCTTTAGTATAATTTAGATTGTGGTTTTAAGCAGATGCAAATTTGCACAGACAAAGGAGTTTAATATATATTATACAGTAAGAGAAACCGTTACAGGCATAATTATGCTGATAAACATTAATAAATAGTTGTTTTTGTAAGAAAAAAAATTCTTTTGTGCTGTGTACATTATTTCACTAACTAAGGAAGCTTCAGGAGCAACTTGGACCTCTGGGGCAATCCCTCCTCCCCAGTACTTTAGCTCTCCTTAAGCCCTGAAATGCTCAAGAAAAGAATTACAGGGATAAGCCAAGCAAAAACTTAAACCAGGACAGCTGTTGCAGAAAGATTTGAAGGGGCAAAGAACAGAGTTCATCTCTCAACCGATTTTTTTTTTTTTTTTTGTGGGGATTGATCTCACTTTTATTTTACTTCTTGCAGATTATATAGAGAATATCCTGTCCCTGAAGTAACTGTCTGTGTGGTTCATTCCCTGCAGCCCAGAGTGTTCGGACGTGACCCCAAATCTCAGACTTCTCTGTCTTTATTTTTTTTCATCCCACTATCTTTCTGCTAATATGATCCCCACTAAGAAATGGAAAGTGACAAACCAGGAAAGAAAAACACCAGACAGAGAACAAAACAAGGCAAAACAAAAAAGCTCCAAACTCACACAAGAAAACACAGTAGAGCTGATCTTGCTGGTTCTGTGCTTTTCTTTTTTCCTGTTTTTTTTTTAGCTGCCTTGTCTGGATTATAAATGCACCAGAACTTTTCTTCTCCTTGCATGGAGAAGAGAACAATAGGTTTTGTTTGATTCCTAAGAAATTCGATAGTTAGGGTGGTAAATTACGAACATATAAAACTCCTTTGCTAATAATCCTCTGTTAAAGAATATTACTCCGATTTGATAATCCAAACAATTTAGCCTTCTATGCATTTATTTTTATGCGTAACCCCCCCTCAAAAAAAATTATTATAGTTCCAGCTTCACGTTTGCCAATATAGCAACTGAATATTGTAATAAGTAACCAAATTTTCCCTTTAAAACCTGCCTGTAACCCAGAAGCTGAAAGTTCTGGCTTCTCCCTAACAGCTTCACAATAAAATGATGTGCTGTCAGTACAAATATCTAACTTCAGACAATCTGGGAATGGCATAAACTAGGCTTAACTTGGCAGAAAGATGACAGTATGTAGAAAACTGTGTTGATTTTGGTGTTTATGTATGAGCTATCGCATATATGTTAACACATACAAAAGCATATATTTCTGTATATATAAACAGACCAAAAAAAAATATATGTAGGAGAAAGCGCTAAAGTTCAGCTACATAGACATATATATATATATATATATATATATATATATATAAACATATGTGTATATATGCTTAATGCAGTTATACATACGTATAAATACTCTGCACTGTTTTATATTTGACTTTATAAACTTGCTGCTTAAACTTGTCATAAAATTGGACTTTATTTTGCAAGTGCTCTCATACTCCTGTAAGATTCTGAGTTCAAATTGCAATACCTGAGCTCAGAAAAATAACAAAAGAAACATAACACCTTGTAATAAAATACTATTTTGACCACCAGCTATGTATTGTGAACATGACCTCATCTGTTCAATTTTAAAACAAATTTTAAAAAATAAACATAAGTATGATAGTGGGACATAAAGCAAATTAAATGTTAAATTTGATTGGTGTACACTGTTTTTTAATGGTTACTTGATTCCCTCAAGTAGCACTGACCTCCTTGTTTAGCTATTTGGTGTAACTGCACAAAAAGAATGTTTATCCTTAAGAAAGATAACAAAGCTGTTTCATCCAATAGCAACTTATCTTTATATAGCTTACATTATAAACCAAATCTAATCTGACAGTGTCCCTGTAAACCTTCTCTGAAGTACTGAAATAGAGATTATAGTTAGAATCTGGGGGGGTTGAGGGATATGAAGAAAGTATTAGGATTTTCACTTTTCATCTTTGTTTCAGAATCACTCTTTTGACAAAGTATCTGTGAACTCTCTTCAGATGCTCCAACATATTTGCCAGACCACTGCACAGCAATGCAGAGCATATTAATTCTTGGCACAAGTGTTTTTTCTCCAAGGAACATCAGGGCACCTTCTGTCCTGTAATTAAACTGAACCTGCTCTTGGATCTGTTTATCCAAGCTTGTGCCATCTTCTGACTGACAATCCCGTGGTGATGCACTGCTGCAATGCATCACCTAAGTAGATGCTGTGATGAGGTGAGACCCGAGCAGGGCTGCAGGTTCAGTTCAATCCGGACACCAAAGACAGAGCAGAGGGCAGCTCTCATCCCACCAGCATTTTAGTGCTGCTGTCACCAGGGCACAGAGCAGAGATGAGAAGGAGTGTGATGTAGCCATTCACAGTATAAAGATATGCACCTTTTTGCATGTGAAACTGTTTTTAAGGGCCACACAAGCAGGCTGGGCAGTTTAAATTTCTCCAGAAGGCCTGTATTGGTATAAGGTTGGGAATAAGTGTTAATGCAGTTAAGAAGAGAGGAACTATACACCTTTGTTAGACATTAATCTCTTTTGGGAAAGGACATTGTCGATCCCCCTCAAGAGAAAGATTTTTTTCCCATATTTTGGAAAAAAAAGCAAACAAGCAAGCTATGAATTATCCTTTGTTTGGACATTGTGCCTCATAGCATCCCTTCTCTCTATTTGAATCCACCACTGGATCCCCAGGATCCAGGGATCTCTTTCTAGTTCAAGAATATAGTATCTTGAACTTCTTTCTGACACAGAGTGTGATTGCATTAATAGCTAATGATCCAATCAACACAATATATCTTAGAATTTACTTCAGCATTCAGGAAATCAGATCTATTTGAGGAGCAGAATTTAAACACATGATTGGCTTCAGGCCTATGCTTAAGTCAATAAACTTTAATGAGACAAAGTTTAATGGCTTTTTTCAAGCAGGGCAGAGGTAGTCTGTGTTGAGGGCTTGTAGCTTTAAGCCTAGACACTAACATTATTTTAAGATTTAAATGACCATTTCAAATACAGAAGTATTTAAACAGGCTTTCAGAACCAATGCATCCTGTAATATATGAATATTAATATTATGAATTATGCAACCAAAAAAAAAAATCAAACATTTAAAAGGGCTTTAGTAACACTCATATTAATATATTGTGTCCAGTCTTGAGTAAAAGGAAAAATCCAAACCTGCTGAACTGAAATTTATGACAATAGATTTTAACACTATTCCTTTACATATATATTACCTTTTTGCTCTTTATGCATTAACTACACTTTTTTCCGAGTAACTTTAGTTGCTTGAGACCAAGATAACTTGTATTTATGCAGAATAAGAAAATGAAGCTTAACCTCTCAGAATATATTCAAATCAGAAAGTCACTAGTTTTCAATTTTTTATTTTTCTTTAAAAACTGATTATTAAAACCTATCTGATTATTAAGACCCATTAAGGAAGACAAATAAACTTTCTGATACTGACTGGTTTTAAGGCATGTTTTATTAAAAAAAAAAAATCTAATTTTCTCTGCACATTATCATTGACCAGTAAAAATGGCATACACAAATAAGAAGTGCTCTTAATTTGTTTACCTCTGTAAATTATGAAAAGATAGAAAGTATTTTTAAATGCAAAACTTAACCTTCTCTATAGCTTTGTGAATAGCATATTGATAGCAAAATCCTTTTTAAAATGTCTTATTTAATTAATAACTATAATTTCTTTTTTTTTAAATTCAAGCTCTTTCACAGATATTCACACTACTTAAACACCCCTTTCCCTAATGTACCTCCTCAAACAGATCCAATGTAGCAGCACTTGAATCCTGTGCCCCTCTCCACAAATTTTTCACTGATATTGCAGAGAAGCTTGGGACCCACAGAAAGGGAAGCCCTGTCCATCCTATTCAAAGACACAAGAACCACAGTATCTCCTCTTTCTGCTTCTTCTCTTTAACATTTGGTGCAGTGTTTTGGGGCCATACCAAAAACACAGCCCTGATGAAACAGCACAGCACCTTTACCTAGCACTTCGTGTTGTTAAATGAAAGGGGGCATGACGTCTGGGGTGGTGGAAAGCTTTGCTGACTATTTCATCTTTAAAGCACCAAAGGCTTTTTAAAAAAGTGCCTTGCTTTGATTAAACTTGAAAGATGGACATTATTTTTTCTGAATTGTACTCAAATAAAATCTCCAGCTGAGCTGCAATTTTAGTAAGCTATCTGGCCTACTCCATTATACCCCTTATGCAACTAAGCTTAAGCATCTTAATGAAATTTAATGTTAACCTAAATGCTTGAAGAAAACAATGCATATGAAAAAGCCAGAACCAGAATAAAATCCTCCCATACTAAGTACATTTTTTCACTTTTTCCCTACAAACACTCTATACAGTTTACAGGCAAATTACAGGTATATATAGGCTACAAGCAAATAGGGCCTTTCAACATAGTACATGTCTGCAAAAACAATCACTTACCTAGGCAAAAACTCATTACTGGTAAGCAATCCCATTTTAAGATCTCTAAGGAGGTAAACTGTCTAAAAACAATATCTTGGTAATAGCTAGCTATTTTGCTATATTGTAAACATGCTTGCTTTTTTTTTTTTTTTTTTGGTTCCCAGTTCACTTTCTATCCGAGCTTCAAAGGTTAATTAGGAGTTAAAAACATTGGAAATTAAAATCTGAAGATGTTTTGAACTTTCAGATTCCCATGGTCCAGGAAAGTATGTCTATATATGCTCTGTTTCCATCCCTCAAATGTCCTTTAGAGAAGGCTAAGATTTTCCAGTTAACCATAGAGCATGTGATTAGACAGCTTCACTGTTCAGTGTTCTGAGATATAATATTTTGCATTTGAACATTTTGGAAATCTCTTATATTTTAATTCTGATGGCTTCTGATTTTAGTTTTTTAGTTTGAAGGAATTTTTTTTTCTGATCTGTTGCCTTTAATATATTTCCTGATTTTACAGTTTAAGCAAATGCAAATGAGGAAAAATATTTTTATTGTTGTTTTTTTTAAGAATTTCTGGAAATAAATAAGACCAGTGTATAATACCCACGGCAAATTATTTGTGTTTTAATGCTCCATTGTTTTAATAATTTAATCAGTAATAATGGTGTATACCTAATTGTTATGTTACAAAGAAAAAAAGGTAAAAAAAAAAGAGGGTCAAATTTAAAATTTAATTAAAAACACAAGAGATAAAAAAGCTTTCTTTGCAGGAAAAGGAATCTACAAACAGAAGAAAAATGACAAGCTGTGGGTAGAGATTCCTCAATTAATTTGATATCTGTTTAAGATATGTTAATTTGTAAGCATACAATTTAAGGTTATTTATTGCCATCATATCCAGTGCTATGTGTATATCTATGTAGGATAAATGTAAAATTTTTATCCCTGCAGATAATACCCATAATTAACTACCTAAGAACCAAGTAGAAGCAAGAAAAATGAGTATGAGTATGAGTACCATTTCTCATTTCTCTAATATTTTGTGTTTCATAGTTTAACTCAGACTTCATTCCTGAGTTAAAGGCGCTTTAGAAGTGGCTAACAATCATCAGTATTTTTATTTAAACCCACCCTGTAGCTGTAATAGTAAAGGAAGTGTTTTTCTTTAAATGTATACATGAAAAAAAAGAGTTGATCCACATGCTGCAGGCAAGCTTGACATAACTATAAATTGTAGCATAGCTGAAATCTAGCTCTGGCAAAGTATATTCATTCAGTTCTGTCTAAGTATTACACCCAATTCAAGGCTTCTCAAAATTACAAATTTACTTTTTCCTTCAGCATTCTTTCTCTTTTTCAGGCTAAATCTAATCCCCTTCCATCTTTAAATGTCTGGGGGAAAAAGATAAATATGGATTTATCATGTTTATGAAAGTCTTCAAAGTAAACTACAAATAATTAATCAGACACAAATATTGGCACATACACATGAATACCACAAAGTAAAAAAGTATATAGGAATTAAAATAAATATTTATTTAATGGATTGAAAAAAGGACTTTGCAGTCCTTGCTTTAGGAAATATACTTAGTTCAATATGTCAGTCATTAGAAAATTCATCAAATTTTGCTGTTTGAAATAGGCTAAGTAGTTAAGAATAATAAAACCCTGTTTGATTTCTAAAGTGTATTTTCCAGATAGCTGAGGGATCAGAATGGAGAAACCTTCCCTCAGAATTGCAGAGACAAGAGGAAAGCTTATCACCCTGTCTCCTTCTACATGGGGTGCCTCTTTCAAGTAAGATAAAGCTAATCAAAGTCTCAAGAATTTGTGGCAGGAGACAGTGAATTAAACATACAAAAACCACTAGGTGGTCTTGTCTTGTAAGCAGAAGTGATTTGATGTGTGCCTTTATATTTTAATTGAAAGAAAATTCAGAGATACTGCATGCAGCAAAGAGAAAGATCACTGTAATATATGAATCAAATTGTGTGTGGTCTTAGACACGTGTCTAAAATTGATAAATATTAGAGGATTTTTCACCTTTGCTTCTCTCTGTCCTTGCTGTTTAAAAAGAAGCTATTTCAGTATGGATAAATAAATATATTCCCCAAGGCATAAGCAATTCTCATTCACCTCCACTACAGTGTCCGCTATCACAATGGACTGGCTGACCGCGCAATTCTGATTTTGAAATCTGAGTTTCAAGAAGTAATATTAAGCTGCTTTGAGTTGTCATAAAAATTACATTTCTAAAAGAGATAAGTAGGTTTCAGATTCCTAAATAGCGCTGCAACAGGAATACTTTAGAAACTGTAATGGAGCTATAGGACTCAGTATTCACAATTGTTGATTTGGAATGATCACATCATTTATGAAAACACATACCTAGATGTCCTTGACCATATATGACAGCAGTAATGAGAGCAAACACAGCCAACCTCAATTTAAACAGGAATAAATATGAACCTTTCTGACATCAACTGTCCTTCCTTTGACAGTTTCACTATATTCTAACTAAAAAAAAACCACACCACTATTCCAGAACAGATTTCATCTAAAAAAAAAAAAAAAAAATAGAGTTCTTTATTGTCAGCACAGAAGAGCTAAAGATGCTATAAAATAATAAAACACTTTTATTTCTTCCTGCATTTCAGCAATTGGAAGTAGTATTGAATCTGGCTGGTGTGACAGGTCTTGCAACCACACTGTTGATAAATATTGCCAAAGTGGCAATTGTGTTACATACTTACCTACAGCAATCGTATATTTAATATAGACTAAGATTTGTGCTAGCATGTGCATAATCAGTCAAATTTGTATTGCATATATAACCATCACAGAGGAAGAAGAGACACCAGAGTTCAGTTCAGCACACCTGAAGTCTGGACTTTCATCTGTGAGGATCTGCCTTTCTCCATTCTCTAAACAGGTAATTTAGGAGACTAACCTCTTTGAACAGGCATCTATAAGTAAGTGGTTTCCATTGTGTTTTCTTTTACTACAAACTGGATAAAAAGAGTCGGGTTCACATACCTCTTTGTTTCCTGGGTCATTCTGAGAGCTTGTCCAATTTCACTTGGCATATTGCATCGATCTGTGTTAATTAGAGGTAAGCCCCCAGGTCTTATTTGAATATTCACCAGCAAGAAATTTTAGTTAGAAATATGCCATTTCAGGTAACTATATCATACTTCCTCCATTGAAGTAATGGCTTTAGCATTACCTTAACATTGTGTTATCTGTGACAGCATCAAACCTTAAAGCTGCTGATGAGGAAATGTGTAACTCAAATCAAACTCCCCCTCTTTGTCATTACACCCTGAACTTAAAGCCTATGCACTCAGGTCCCTAAGCCCTTTGCAGCCTCCCAGAGTCAGGCTGTTCTTTGGAAGCACAGCTCCTGGGAAAATAACCCCATATTTTCACTTGTTTTCCTCTTTCCTTTTCTCCGACCTGTGTTTGGTGTCCCATTGGCAGAGTGAATCTGCTCCTCCACATGATTCTAATTTGAGGGAGGAAGAGTTGTAGCCCCAAATCTGTCTTTCTTCTTCCAGCTCATATTTAAGTTCTTCTGAAGCAGTAGTCTGCTGTCCTCCCCTGTGGCCATGACAGGGAGTCTCTAAATCTTCAGTTTCTTCTAAACATCATGTTCCAGTGGAAGTTGCACTGGATGAAACTTTGGATATCAATAACAGCTATTAACTTTCCATCACAGCACTATGCTCACTTCCACCTTCCACAGGTTCAATCAGCTTCCACTTCCTCCCAATTATGCCATGAGTTCAAATAATTCTAAATTGTAGTTCAAACAGTGGAAACACAAACAGGACTGTGATACACTATAGTTCTGCTGTATGGTTTGCACTGTTAGGTGATTGTGTGCTACACAGACACAGTTCTCTTGATTACTAATCCATTTTTGCCATCAATATTAGAGTTTGGATTTCTGGATTATGGAGTTCTTTTCTATCTTCTTCCTAAAATGAAACTGAACTAATTCACATATTTTTGAATGGATGTTTCCCCTTGTATGCTCTTTATAGTTTCTTACAGACTTGACAAACTTTAAAGTGGAGGGGTTTTTTTTCCCTGTGTTTTGGGGTCTTTTTTTTGGTCTTCTTTTTTCTTTTCTTCTGGCAAGGCAAGCAATACTTTGCAATCAGCTTAGCATATAATACATTTGGTTCTGAAATAATTGATGTATATCAACTTTATACATAAAACATGACAAAAGCCCATCAGCTATACTTTGCAGTCAGGAGATTAAAAATAAAAAATATTGTTAAAAAGTTGATTGGCAAAAATGTCCTAGTTATTCAACTAGTTTGCATCAGTGTCTTTTCAATGACAACTAAGCTCTTTAAAAATTCTCATTCTGTTTGATAAAAAGTCTTTTTAGAGAGGAGCTTGAATTTACACTTCCAGATTTTGTTTTTGAAGACTTTTAAAATGTTTGCTCATTTGAAACATTGCATCTAATCTAGTAAGACACATAAACTAAGCAAACAACTTCTAAAATAATATTATGTACATCAGCAAATCAAAAGACCATCTTAGCATTGACATTAAAAATATTTTTTTACTGAATTCATGAAATAAAGATTGTAGAGTATAGATGACTTATGAATGTGCATGTGTGTGTATATATTTAATCCCACTTTGATTTCCAAATGATGAGCATTACTACACAATTCAGACTATCAGAATTATTGAGCAAAAACGTCGAGGAGCATCCTAATCAGTATGAATAGGCATAGTACAATTAATTTCTTAGTTATAGAATTAGTATCAATATGGCAACATCTATAGAGACTAAAAACACACTGATCTACAGATCTGTGCTTATCTTACACCCAGATGGTAAATTGCATCCTTTTGTTTGTGCTTAAACTAATAGCACAAGAAATAATATAAACATATTGCAAAAACCTATCTTCATTATATATAAGTAATATCTAAAATGTCTTCTTCCCTAAATCTTAAAGAACTCATTATTCTTATGTGCATCTGGAGGTTAAGTAAAAGTGAATATAAAAGTTGAATCTTACAGGAGTTCTTAGAAATGTGCACATATTATTGGAATGATACATTTGAGGTGAGATACCTGAACAAGAACTAGAGCCAGTTGGTATATAGTATAAGTCATTCTTTGCATAAAAACTAAGAGCAGAACTGTCTATGAAACCAAAGTGACAATTTGCCAGTTTCTGAAAATAATAGAATAATGATAAACAAACAAATTTATCAAATATAAATTTTAATTAAAGTTCCTGAATGTTCAAAATATGTTCAGACAATTAAAAATAATCACAAAAACATAGAACTAAACCATATGTCTATGGGTACTAATCAGATGCTCCTTGAACTTTAGCAGTCTTGGTGCCATATCCATACTCCCAGGGACACTTTTTCAGTGATCACCCATCCTCTAAGTGAAAAACCTTTTGTTAATGACCAGTCTGAACTTCCCTTGGCACAGCTTCATTCCATCTCCTTAGGTCCTACTACTGGTCACCAGAGGGAGGAAACCAGCCCCTCTGCCTCCTCTGTTCTTCTTGAAGAAGCTGTTGACTTTGATGTGGGCACCTTGTAGCCTTCTTTTCTCCAAGCTGACAAACTGAGCAATCTCAGCTGCTCCTCTTGTCTTCAAGACCTTTCACCCTCCTCTGGACACACTCTAATAGTCTGATGTCTTTATCCTTTGTGTGTCCAAAACTCCACACAATACTCGAGGTGAGGCTGCAGCAGTGCAGTGTAGAGTAGAACAATCACTACCCTCAACCAGTTGCCATTCCGTGCCTCATACATCATGGGGCATTGTTTGTTGGCTCTTTTGGCTGCCAGGGAACACTGTTGACGCATGTTAAACCTGCTATCAACCCAAATCCCCCAGATCTCTTTCCATGGTGCTGCACTCCAACTTCTCATCCCCCAGTTTGCTTGTATATCCCAGGTGCATAACCTGGCCCTTGATCTTATAAAAACAAAATATTTTTTGAATGATCATTTCCAAGTAACATGATCAGCTCAGAGTAGATGATGGATTTATCTTGGCTAAGCTTTGAGTCAAGAAATTTCAAGAAAATAATCCCAGAAGAGACCTTCCCTCTGTACTGAGCTCTGTTCTGAGTAATATAGCAACCTTATATACTCAACAGTTTGATGAACTATTCAAATAGACCAGCAAAAGGACTAGTTTATTGGTTTATGATGGACAGTAAGATTTGATTAGAGTTGTGACTTGAACCGTGATTTCTTTGTCCACTTTTTTGCTGCAGTATACTTGAATCATTTAGCTATAATAAATACTGTAAAAGTCCAATTCAGGAGACTCATTTTAAGCAACCACTGTAGCATGAATTAAACAGTACCTTCAGAGTTTCTTAATAAGGATTCTAAAAAAAAGCCTAAACAGCTAGTTTAGCTATTTGCATTACAGAAGTTTCTAGAATAGTTTTGATGAGACCCTGTTTTTTGGCTTCTGTTCAGATACTCAGGGAATACCAGAAATTAATTTAAGTTTGTATCAAATGTACAGCCAATTTGGGATGGCAGCAGAAAAGGAAATACCAGAAATAAAAGGAATATTTTACAATATTTAAATTATATTTTTACCTTACTAGTACTTTACTTTGTTTTGATTTTTTTTGAGATTGACCAGAAAATAGGGGGAAATATTATTATAAGATCTGTGATCCTGTAGATTCTCATAGATACTAATCATCAAAATTCATTGAAGACACTGAATCCCCTTATTAGGTAAAGGTACAATTCAAGTATATTCCCATTTCTCTTAATTGGTACTTTCAATTAGGATAATAATAATAATAGTAATAATAGTAATAATAGTAGCATTATTATTATTATTATTATTATTATTATTATTATTATTGCTGTTGCAACCACTAGGTCATACATTTGTATACAATTTCTGCAGTAAAATACAATACAAAGGGAAGAAGGGAGGAAAGAATAACCAAGTAAAAATTTTTTCCTTCTCCAATGTCTTCTTCACATTAATTGGGGGGTGTTTAGATCTGTCACTTCACCATGCTGCTACGTAACTAATTAAAACTAATGGTGGAGCTGTGAACTCATCAGTCTAAGCTATTAAAATTAAAACATCATGAGCTATCACACC
The DNA here is from genome assembly GCF_050655825.1 of Lonchura striata. NCBI lineage: Eukaryota > Metazoa > Chordata > Aves > Passeriformes > Estrildidae > Lonchura > Lonchura striata. The sequence goes on along the minus strand of NC_140703.1, from coordinate 59,518,097 downwards.
CTGAAAAGGGAATAAAGCTGTGTTTCATAAATGTGTTTCATTTATTATCAATGAGAATGCCAGAGCTGATCCTCCCTTTCTGATTCCTAAGGAAGAGGGCAGTGTTGGATTTAATTTACCAAAAGAAATAGGACTTCATATCTGTACTCTAATCTATGACTGGATCTCCTCTTTCAGCAGCCTGAAGTCCAAAGGAAATGGTAGAATAGATTTTATTAAAATACAGTTATTATTGCAGTTCTAATAATTCTGAGATCTCAAAAAAGCAGAAGAAAATTTGTGATCTGTAGAGTGACACTGACACAGGAGCAGCTGAAGCACAGTGAGAACAGCCTAAGGGAGGACCATTTTTGGTGCTGTCTTTAAAGAAAGCATCTGGGTTTTGTAATGTAGCCAAAAAAAGCAATGAATTAGGGAGAAATATTGCTAAAAGTAATCACTTGACCTCTGCTTTTGAGATGAAGAAATTAAACTAGCTGTTTGGATTTCTGATTTAATCAAATGTAGAGAGTCAGACAAATGTAGCATGAGTGAAATGTCTCCTATCCAGCACTTGTCCCTTTGTCCAGTTTACAAGTGGAGTCAAAATTTAAATCCCAGTGATGTCAGAAACAGTCTTCTTTACTTTAGCCTTTGTATATACTGAGTTATGACTACATTCAAAAGTAGGGCAAGCACGGAATGTACATGTTTTGACAACCCTGAAACTTTCACAGTGGCAAATAAATAGCTAGGGATCTGAGTGGGAGCACTGGGGAACCAGGACATGCTTATGACAGGATATTTCTACCCTATGACAAATTTCAGGCAATTAATTCAGATCATGGAACACAGTACCACCTGAAAGCTGGGTATATTCACACTGCTGTACTCTGAGAATTGTTATTTGATAAATGTCCACAAGGCCCACAGAAATCAAACGACATTCATAAATCTAAACAGGAGGTAAAAACAAAAAGCACAGCTTTTAATAAGCAGAGACTTCCATCTGATAGTTCTTCTGGTGACATTACAGATGTATGTAGCAGAAGTGTTTATGGAAGTATAATTTTACTGTCCTGAGGATTTCTTCCCAGCGGATAGATCTATTGATTCAAAACAGACAAAACCGGCAGAAATTTGCACCAAATAATTGACCAAAAGGGAAACACTCTGACAGAACTGAAAATGTAGTAGAAAAATGAGTGGGAAAAAAATGCACAAGTAGATCTGGACATTATACTCTGTAAGAACTGTGGCTTTGTTCAATCTGCTGCAAATATGCTCCTGTATGGTCCTGTTTCATTGAACTGTAAGCTACATGTTCAAGTTGTGTGGCCAGAAGATCTAGACAGGGCTCAGGCACTGATTTATAGAAGTCTCAGTTGCAAAAGTCTCAGTTGCAACTCAAAACAGTCACATTCTGATGTAGCATCAAGCATGTCAAAAACTGACGACAGGAAAGAACTTGCAAGAAAAGGATACTTGGGGGTAAGGTGTTTCTTTCATTTTGTCTTCACAAAACCTCAAACAGGCATGGATCAGGAGATCAGAATATCTAAAGGGAATATCTATGGGAAAAAATAATATAAATTTTAAAAGACAACTGAAAAATAATATGTTTCACACAGCATTAATTTGTGGTACAAAATTTTACTGATTGTGGCTTATTTTAGATACATTTATTTTATCAAAATAAGGATAAGTCCTAACACCACTTTTCAAACCAAATCTGATGACTATCACAATAGAAATAAAAAACTTTTTCAAATCAATCTTTTTGAGTCTTTTTATTAAAAGTGACTGTTCTGAATAATAAAAACATACTTTGTGTGATATTGAAGCTATTCAAAGAAATGAAAATGAAAAGGAGAAACCTGAATATTGATATATTCTACATTTTTTCACAGTCTTTCAAACAAAAAGTGGTAAATTAGATTACTTTTACTTATAAACATCAAAGAACACAGTGTCTCAGAAAATCTCTGAAAAAGGACATTACAAGCACTAGCTATCCTGCACAGTTCCAGCTGAAAAGCAAGATACAAAATGATGTCACTGCATTGTGAAAGATCTAAGCAACCATAAAACAGGTTCAGAACATACTTGCCAAAGTTCTCCATCACAAGTATTTAATTAATTGTCTCCATGAATCCCTGATAAGAGACCTTTCCCATTAGCACAGACTAACCCTGTCTTTGAGAAGAGAGACAGATTCATTTTTGATTTTCACCAGAGTATCTCAAAGCTCTGACCAGAACTAAACTTAGTAGACACAAACATTTCAGTGTTTAAATTAGACTGACAATCCCCTCAGATTAGTTAGCAAGTAACTGTGCTCCCTAGTGTTGGCCAAAAATAGGAGACAACCTGGTTCTGAAAAGGGGTTTAGTTATAAAAAATATTTTTATTTTATTTAGATGTTCTGAAAGCATTGTTCAGTAATTATTACACTTGAAAATACTATTACTATGATGAAATATTATAGTATCAGTCCATTATCCTAAATTATATATCTTCCAAGACAACTTTGTGAACATACAGTGATAAGTCCAAAGTCTACATTTACATATACTGCCACGTATATTTCAATAACACTTCAAATGATCAAGTAAAATATCTATGGCATCATTACACTGCAATTCTTTCCTAAATTATTTACATTTATAACATAAGTAAAGAAAAAAACCCCAAACAATCTGGTGTAATTATCAATTTAACAAAGTCTATATTTGGCATTCTTGAATGAAATACATAGTTTACGTATAGCAGTGAATTTTGTCCAGAAGACATGGGAGCTTTCCATCCTATTGTTTGATCAGTCCTACTCTTTGGCCTTAATTCATCAAATATTGGAGCAATTTGCACTTTTTCTCTGTCAGGTCCTATTCAGAGTTGTTTGAAGTAGAGGGAATGAAGTCAACTGAGTTTAGACCAGTCCCTAAATATAATGCCCTTTCTTACAGCACACAGAGGAAGGATACAAGAAAACTACATGGTGAAATTACAAACATTACAATTAGTACAAATCCTGTACACATTGCTAACTTTAAGCCCCTAAATTGTTTATAGAATGAACAAAATTGAATGAATCAGGGAGATATATCTAAACTTCAATCCCATTCTGGAGTTCAGGGATGGCTAACAGGCAGCCTGGTGTCATATTCCACAGCCAGAATATGAGCCCTTTTGTTTGAGGTTGTGTTTTCCTCACATGCCAAATAGGCAAGAAGTTACCTGCTGAACTTCCTATAAGCTAAATCAAAAACTGTCGTGAGTCCTGGGAAGGCAATTCAGAATATCTCTCTACATAAAGGAAATAATCTCTCTGAAGATTCCTAAAAGCGCTTCAGTTCGTTTAATCTTGTCAGCCTCTTTAGTCACTGAGGAGATAAATCCCAATCACAATGTGGAAGATGGCAATTAAGAGTTCCTCTCTACTTGGAGGAGAAAAACTTCAATCCAAAGCCAAAGAAGAGGTTTGAAATAATTGAGGTGTCTCTTGAGGTTCTGATCATTTTCTTTTGACTCCAGAGAAATTTCAAAGTACTGAGGTAGAAAACAAAAATCTTTGTTAACTTGGAGGAAAAGCATATAGTTCTGATACAAAATATGCCCAGTAGCAAAATCTCCACATCCTAGATTGAAGCTTTTGATTTCTTAAAATATTTTTTCTGCACTTGTTTATTCATCAACCATACTCTGACTTTGCTATCTCCATTACAAAACAAGGACCAAAACACTATTTCACTGAGGTTAATGTACCTGGGTACTTAGGTCAAAATCCATGGAATTAAGTCCATGGGCTCTTGGTGAGAAATGAAATATGGCTGCAGACCTCATGGCTTAATTCAAATATGGGACAATAAATGCTGCTGATAAGCAAAGATCTCATGATCAAATTTTCTCCCTTACACTCCTTCTTTCAACCATGTTTCCTCACTGTATGCTATTCCTTGGCACCCTAAATAGTGACATAGAACCCTCAAAAAATTAGGACAAAAATGAAATAAAAAAATTAGATTCAGTATATAAGAAAATATTCAATGTATGGGTGTTTTTATATGGATTTCTTTTGGGTTTTTTTCTGAATTTTGTGGTATTAGCATGCAAAACATTATATTGTCACAAAAGGATCTGGGAGTGCTGGATGACAGCCATCTGAACATGAGTCAGCATGTGCCCAGCTAAGCAGCTTTTAGAACCACGGGAAAATGACCTCCTTTCTGTGTGATTTACTCTTAGCTTTCACTTTTCTCTCCATTACTCTGGGAAACCAAATTTTGCTAGCAGCTTGGTCAGGTCACTAAAATGCTAAGATAAACTTTGCAAGTTCTACATTCTTTACTTCTATGACTACCATGCACAAAAACTTCAACTTGTAATGACAACGGTAATGTATCTCATTCACCTAGCCAGGTTAGATATGTGAGAAGAACATCAATTACTCTTCATCAGGTAAGTTCTGAGCAGGCTTTCCAGTAACCCTTTTCTTGCAATTTGTTTTAAGGTACTGTGTATATGTATGTGTACTGTGTACTGTGTGTATATGCATATGTGAGTAGCAGTTGAATATTTAAATGAATAATAATATTGTATACAAATGAATGATAATTTTGTCTAGGTTTTATTTTTTAATTAAATTATATTAAAATATCTCAATCTCTGAGTAAGCTCCAATGGATCTGTCATGGTCCATTATGCTCCAAAGTAGCCATTAGGGCCTATTATGTCAGTTATCATACACATCCATGACAGATTGGAGGGTTTTTGGTTTCTTTTTTTTTTTTTAATATTAACATTAAAATGAAGCCAAGAAAGGTCTGACTCACTGTCTTGGTTAGACAAGACAGGAGTCTGTGAAAGAGGGCAAAGCCTCCTGTGCAATGGAGAACGGCAAACCCCCCTCCCTCTGAATTACGAGGATCTTTAAATTAAAAGGCTCTCAGGCAAAGATATGGGAGTGGGAGTAACAATTCTTTACTAGGAGAAAACTAGACAACAATTTAAAAAGGAAAATGCAATCGGTACAAACAAAACTAGTGAAAGAAAAAGTCTAGAACCTGAGGAATGCCAGTATCAGGTTTTGCTGGGACAATTGCTTTCCCTTGCAATAGTTGATGAGTTGCAGCTGAAGTGGTGATCTTTAGAAGGGTATAATTTTCCTCTGAAGATCTGGTGGCAGCGGGGGCCGGTCTTCCTCTGCGCCGGGGTTGCCTCTGAGCTCCGCTGCCGTCGCCTCTGCGCGCGCCGGCTGCTTCGCTGCGGGTGCCGCCGAAGAGAGAGCGAGAGAGAGAGCTGCTTTCCCCGGGAATCCCGCGAAGAGAGAGAGAGAGCTGCTTCTCTCGGAGTCCCGCAAAGAAGAGGGAGAGCTGCTTCTCTCGGAATCCCGCGAAGAGAGAGCGAGAGAGCTGCTTCTCTCGGAGTCCCGCGAAGAGAGAGAGAGAGCGCTTCCCCCCCTCTGGGTGGGACCCCTCACGGCGTTACATTTTTTCAGCCTTTCATTGAATCAGTCAAAGGTGTATACACAAACCATTGTCTCTGAGAGAGATAACAAAAAACCTGTCCAACCGGTTCGCCTTCGACAGATGGCAAATGGAATACAAGCTTATCTTACAACCCAGGACATTACCCACCCCTTATTCTATTTCCATCTGCACACCATGAAATCTTACACCCAGTTCTCTCTTAAGACTAAGTTTCCCTGTGGTACACAGCGGGTCTCCCCATCTTCCTGCATTACCCACCAAGTGTAACCAGGTCCTTGAGCAAAGACAATCCCACGAATGGGTTGGTCTTTGCCTGAGGTGGGATTAATCCAAACAGTTTTCCCTAAAATACCTTTCATATGTACTACAGGGACCTTATCTCCATCTACTGCGTGTAAGGGTTCTGACTGAGCAGGGCCAGCTCGATTGACAGACCCCCGGGTGTTGACCATCCAGGTTGCTTTTGCCAGGTTAATTTCCCAGTTTCTAAATGTTCCCCCACCGAGTGCCTTCAGGGTAGTCTTAAGGAGTCCGTTGCACCGTTCAACTTTGCCGGCAGCTGGAGCATGATAGGGAATATGATATATCCATTCGATACCATGTTCTCTGGCCCAGGTGTTGATAAGGCTGTTCTTGAAATGGGTGCCGTTGTCAGACTCAATTCTCTCAGGGGTGCCGTGTCTCCACAGGACTTGTTTTTCCAAGCCTAAGATGGTGTTCCGGGCAGTGGCATGAGGTACAGGGAAAGTCTCCAGCCATCCAGTGGTGGCTTCTACCATGGTCAGCACGTAGCGCTTGCCTTGGCGTGTCTGGGGCAGTGTGATGTAGTCAATCTGCCAGGCCTCCCCATACTTGTACTTGGACCACCGCCCACCATACCATAGGGGCTTCACCCTCTTGGCCTGTTTGATGGCAGCACACGTCTCACAGTCATGGATAACCTGGGAAACACTGTCCATGGTTAGATCCACCCCTCGGTCTCGTGCCCACTTGTAGGTGGCATCTCTGCCCTGATGACCTGAGGCATCATGAGCCCATCGAGCCAGGAACAACTCCCCCTTATGGTGCCAATCTAAGTCTATCTTTGACACCTCTATTTTTGCTGCCTGATCTACCTGCTCGTTGTTCCGGTGCTCCTCATTAGCCCGACTTTTGGGGACATGGGCATCTACATGACGGACTTTCACCGTCAGCTTTTCCACCCGAGAGGCAATGTCTTTCCATATATCAGCAGCCCAGATTGGCTTTCCTCTACGTTGCCAGTTGGCCTTTCTCCACCTTCCCAGCCAGCCCCACAGAGCATTGGCTACCATCCATGAATCAGTATAAAGGTAGAGCTTTGGCCACTTTTCCCTTTCAGCAATGTCCAGAGCCAGCTGAACGGCCTTGAGTTCAGCGAGTTGGCTCGATCCACCTTCTCCTTCGGTAGCTTGTGCAACTTGGCGTGTGGGGCTCCATACGGCTGCTTTCCACTTCCGGTTCATCCCTACGATGCGACAGGAACCGTCAGTGAAAAGAGCGTAGCAGGTCTCCTCTGCTGGTAGTTGGTTGTATGGTGGAGCTTCTTCAGCCCTTGCCACTTGTACCTGCTCCTCATCATCAGTGAGACCAAAGTTTTCACCTTCTGGCCAGTTCGTAATTATCTCCAAAATCCCAGGGCGATTCAGGTTTCCAATACGGGCGCGTTGAGTGATGAGAGCAATCCATTTGCTCCATGTGGCGTCAGTGGCATGGTGGGTAGTAGGAACCTTTCCTTTAAACATCCACCCCAGCACCGGTAGTCGGGGTGCCAGGAGGAGTTGTGTTTCTGTGCCAATTACTTCCGAGGCTGCTTGAACTCCTTCAAAGGCAGCCAAGATTTCCTTCTCTGTGGGAGTGTAGTTGGCTTCAGACCCTCTGTAACTTCGGCTCCAGAATCCCAGTGGTCGGCCTCGAGTCTCCCCAGGCACTTTCTGCCAAAGGCTCCAAGACAACCCATGGTTCCCGGCTGCAGAGTAGAGCACATTCTTGACCTCTGGTCCCGTTCTGACTGGGCCAAGGGCTACAGCATGAGCGATCTCCTGCTTGATCTGGGTGAAGGCTTGTTGCTGCTCAGGGCCCCAGTGGAAATCATTCTTCTTTCGGGTAACCAGATAAAGAGGGCTCACAATCTGGCTATACTCAGGAATGTGCATTCTCCAGAAACCTATGGCACCCAGGAAAGCTTGTGTTTCCTTTTTGCTGGTTGGTGGGGACATAGCTGTGATCTTGTTGATGACCTCAGTGGGAATCTGGCGCCGTCCATCTTGCCATTTCACTCCCAGGAACTGGATCTCTCGGGCAGGTCCCTTGACTTTGCTCTTCTTGACGGCAAAGCCAGCTTCTAGTAGTATCTGGATGATCCTCTCACCTTTCTCAAACACTTCTGCCGCTGTGCTCCCCCACACAATGATGTCATCAATGTATTGCAGGTGTTCTGGAGCCTCACCCTTTTCTAGTGCAGCCTGGATCAGTCCATGGCAGATGGTGGGGCTGTGTTTCCACCCCTGGGGCAGTCGGTTCCAGGTGTACTGCACGCCCCTCCAGGTGAAAGCAAACTGAGGCCTGCATTCTGCTGCCAGAGGAATGGAGAAAAACGCATTAGCAATATCAATGGTGGCATACCACTTTGCTGCCTTGGACTCCAGCTCGTACTGGAGTTCCAGCATGTCCGGCACAGCAGCGCTCAGCGGTGGAGTCACTTCATTTAAGCCACGATAGTCCACAGTCAATCTCCATTCTTTGTCAGATTTGCGCACAGGCCAGATGGGGCTGTTGAAGGGTGAGTGGGTTTTGCTGACCACCCCTTGGCTCTCCAGCTCCCGAATCATTTTGTGGATGGGGATCACGGATCACGGCATCTCGATCCGTCCGATACTGCCGGCGGTGCACTGTCGAGGTCGCAATTGGCACGCGTTGTTCTTCCACCCTTAGGAGTCCTACTGCAGAGGGGTTTTCTGACAGTCCAGGCAAGGTGTTCAATTGCTTAATGTCTTCTGCCTCTACAGCGGCTATTCCAAAAGCCCACCTGAGTCCCTTTGGGTCTTTGTAATATCCGTTCCGGAGGAAGTCTATACCTAGGATACACGGAGCATCTGGGCCAGTCACTATAGGGTGTTTCTTCCACTCCTTCCCAGTCAGGCTCACCTCAGCTTCCACCAGAGTCAATTGTTGTGATCCCCCTGTCACACCAGCAATGGAAACAGGCTCTGCCCCCACATGTCCCGATGGTATCAGAGTACACTGTGCACCAGTATCAACTAAAGCATCATATTTTTGTGGCTCTGATGTGCCAGGCCATCGGATCCACACTGTCCAGAAGATCCGGTTTTCCCGTGCCTCTCCCTGGCTAGAGACAGGGCCCCTCTAACACTGGTTATCATTCCTTCCCTGGGCATACATACTAGAGGTCCCTTCAAGGGGGTCTGACAGATCGTACCCACAAGCTTGGTCACGGGAGGTTGAGGCTACCTTCACTTTGGTGGAACTCCCCCGGTTAGGGTTTCCCTCCTTGAGTTGACGGACCCGTGCTGCCAGGACAGAGGTGGGTTCCCCATCCCACCTCCCCATGTCTTCCCCATGGTCACGCAGGAAGAACCACAGATTAGCCCTTGGGGTGTACCCTCTCTCTCTAGCTGGGGATTGTTGGGTGCTGATTCTGGGGCCTGTGACTCTCACGGGTGCTGTATTAACCTTCTTTATCTCCTCCCTCATCTCCTCTTTAAACTCCTTAATCACAGCTGAGATATGAGCCTGCATTGGGCCATTAATCATACTCTCATAATTCCTAAGTTTGTTGGCAACAGAACCTATTGTCTCCCGGTGGGTGTCAGCATTGATCGTTGCAATGAAGGTGGCGTATTGAGATGGCCCAAGATTTGCCAGACTCCACAGCATTTGTCCCGTACACCTGACCTTGTCAGGGTCATTATTGTGTCGTCCATCCCTCCCAAAGAGTACCTCCAATACTGCCACTTCTCTCAGCTGTTGGATCCCTTCCTCGAGGGTCTTCCAGCGCATTCTATGATGGTGCTCTTGCATTCTCTCTCTGTGGATAAACCTCTCCCTGACACTCATTAAGAGCCGCTCCCAGAGAGAAAGGGACCCTGGTTCCCTTACAAAAACCTGATTTATACCCGAGTCCTGGGTCAAGGGTCCCAAGTTCCTTGCCTCACCACCGTCCAGCTGCACGCCTGTACCCATAAGATCCCAAACCCGGAGTAGCCAGGTAGCATAAGCCTCACGCCCTCGTCGCACAATGTCTTTATGCAGATTGCGAAGACTTTCGTACGTCAGGGACTCGGTGATGATAGCAATCTCTGGCTCCCCTGTGGGTTGTGAGGTTCCTCCATTCCTGTCCCTATCTGCAGGGTGCTCTGCTTTCACCTTAGACTTCCTTGTTTCTACCGGGGCCACTGCTGCTGACCGTGACTGCCCTTGTGGTTCAGCTGGAACCTGGACAGTTGTAACATTAGTGGGTTCCACAGCTGTACTATTAGACTGTCCCTCCTCAAGGCAAAGGGCCGGTTTCTCACCAGCTGGGGAAATGCACTCCTTCAGCATCTCTCGTATCTCCTTAACCAGAACCCTCACCCAATCTGGGCGGTTCATTTCTGAGGTGGGCTGTGGGGCAGGGTCAGGCTCTGGAGCAGCAGCATCTCGAGTCTGTGGTGTAGGTGTGAGGGTAGTTATCCAGGTTAATCTTCCCTTATCTCTGAATGCTAAATATAACAGGACTATCAGCAACACCACCCATTGTATGGTATCATTAGCACTTATAAAGGATCTTAACCCTTTGAGAACTGGTGGAACAGACCCAAAAAGATGGTTAAAAGGTTGAGAGAAAGTTTGCCCAGGTGCTATTTCCTCGCAGTAGGTACCGTTATTAAAGTAACCCCAAAAACATACAGTTAACGTGTGATAGCTATGAATCCATGTACCTGCCTTCCAGAGGAAATTAAAGATCCATGAATTCCTCACCCAATTAACCCAGAAGCCAAACTTGATAACAGACACCGTAGCCTTAGTCATAGGACCCATTTTTAGATAAGGGTCTGCAAATGGGAAAAGTATAGCTACGATCACATGCCACCCAAACCAAGGTAAACTAGACCACATGGTGATGCTGAAGATGTTTTTACACACAACAAAACCAAATTACTTAAGAACTGTTAATCCTTTTCCCTCTCAATGCCCTCGGGCCTCACGTTGATGCGCCAAATTCTGTCTTGGTTAGACAAGACAGGAGTCTGTGAAAGAGGGCAAAGCCTCCTGTGCAATGGAGAACGGCAAACCCCCCTCCCTCTGAATTACGAGGATCTTTAAATTAAAAGGCTCTCAGGCAAAGATATGGGAGTGGGAGTAACAATTCTTTACTAGGAGAAAACTAGACAACAATTTAAAAAGGAAAATGCAATCGGTACAAACAAAACTAGTGAAAGAAAAAGTCTAGAACCTGAGGAATGCCAGTATCAGGTTTTGCTGGGACAATTGCTTTCCCTTGCAATAGTTGATGAGTTGCAGCTGAAGTGGTGATCTTTAGAAGGGTATAATTTTCCTCTGAAGATCTGGTGGCAGCGGGGGCCGGTCTTCCTCTGCGCCGGGGTTGCCTCTGAGCTCCGCTGCCGTCGCCTCTGCGCGCGCCGGCTGCTTCGCTGCGGGTGCCGCCGAAGAGAGAGCGAGAGAGAGAGCTGCTTTCCCCGGGAATCCCGCGAAGAGAGAGAGAGAGCTGCTTCTCTCGGAGTCCCGCAAAGAAGAGGGAGAGCTGCTTCTCTCGGAATCCCGCGAAGAGAGAGCGAGAGAGCTGCTTCTCTCGGAGTCCCGCGAAGAGAGAGAGAGAGCGCTTCCCCCCCTCTGGGTGGGACCCCTCACGGCGTTACATTTTTTCAGCCTTTCATTGAATCAGTCAAAGGTGTATACACAGACCATTGTCTCTGAGAGAGATAACAAAAAACCTGTCCAACCGGTTCGCCTTCGACAGATGGCAAATGGAATACAAGCTTATCTTACAACCCAGGACACTCACTCATGATATTTAAATGCAGCAGAGAGCTGTTCACTTGGAGGCTACCCACTGAAATCTAACTTGGGTCAGAGGTAGCTGAAAAATTCTATTCAGTGATGCACATAAAAAAGGGTTAATGTGTCAAAAAATCACACCTGATGCATGGAAGTTCATGGAAATTCTGAAAATTCCTTCAGTAATTGCAGAATTAAGTCCTTATTTCGAGTGTCAATATTTCATATTTCAGCTGGACAATAGAGAAGGTAGAAACTGATCTGCTGTCTTCACCATATGAGTGCAAACATAGTCACAGGTCCAGTGAACTTCTCAAGCATTCTGGTGAAATTTCACAGCCTTCACCATGTTTCTTTTAGCTGCTGCTCTACTTTGTATCATGGTTTTCTTATGTTTAAAGAAAAAATCAGAATGAGAAAAAATATAGAAAGGTGAAAATGATGATAAGTGTGGGACTTTTTTTGTATGAGAATGGTTTAAAAAAATTAGTTTTCACTATTAGAATGTACAACGAAAATGGGTTTGAAAGAGCTCTATAAATCATATTGCAAATTATTGTTCTTTTTCCAGTGAATTGTTGTTTACTCTGTGGAACTTGAATGTAAAGCAGGTTTAAAACACAAAGATTCACATGGAAATATGCAAAGTCAAATTCACTAATCTAGTAATTAGCAATCTGAGCACAAGGACAGTTTCTGGATATCCAAAACTGCTTAATGCCAAAAGTTGGAGAAGTATTCTTCAGATCTCTACTACGAGTCTTTTGAAATATGGGGTCATTGATTAGAATAAATTTCAGGTTTGTGATTCATAAGTTCTTGTAACTATGGTGGCACAAGTGAGGACATATTCTTACCTCTAATCTTCCTTTCATGCCAGTGGTTAGCCTGGCTCCTGCATCACTATGGAATTACTGAATTACTGAACTCTTAGTTATATGAAAAAACTAAGGCAACAAAATGTGAGGAAAAGAAATGGAAGACAAGGATACAGGTCAGTTGTCATAGGTGAGAAACTATACCTTATAAAACTGTCTCTCCAAAAAGAAAAAGGAAAAAAGAAAAATCCAAACAATCAATCAAACAAATGAAATAATAAGCCAAAAAATGTTTACAGGGCATTGTTCATCTCATCCAAAAGTAAACATGTAAAACTGATGAGAGGAATCATAACATGAAAGGAAATACTTTTCTCAGTGATTATAATATTAGCTTGATTTTACTAGCAAAGCCAAAAATGGTTCAGCTGGTACCTTTGAGATTTTCATTAACATGAAAATTTTCATTTATACCTTAATTTTCATTAAGGTAAAGACATATGATACAATACATGCAGAATATTCATAACCTTTGGCATGAGTGATGTAGACACAAGAAACAAATACACAAATGTATGAAAAACTGAATTGACCTAAGAACATCCACATAGACAGGTTAGAAGTAATATTCAGACACCTAAGTGTAGGCATATACTGTCATTTATTGGTATTGTACTACACCAGACATGATGCTCAGCTTTGGTAGTGGAGTGCATGTGTCTCTGTTACTTCTGTGGCCTACCTGGGTGGCCTGTGTATGCCTTCAGTAACCTAAAAGACCTCCAGTGGCACTTAATTTCTGTGCTTCGGCAACTGAATCTTGCCAAGAATGTCAACATTCATATTGGATATGTCTAAAGTTAGATTAAGTGAATCCAAGCACTAATGATTAAGTACAGATGAAATAACCCCACATTTTGAGTCACTGATTATGCACCTCTTACGTCAGTCTCTAAGGTTTACAAAGATAATGCATGTAGCACTCCTGTCTAGTAGGACAAAATATTTTCAATGAAATCCTATTCCATTAATATCAACAGCAAACCTCCTTTAGCTTTTAACAAGTTGTGCTTTCTTTAGTTGTCAGACCAGGCATAAGACTCAAATATGGCTTTTCCTCTCCACACACCTTGTTTCGGGAATAAAAACCAAACCCAAAACTAATATTGTCAGATGAGCATGTCACTCATGTTCACTTTTTACTTGTACAGCTCTAAATTAGCAATAGAAACACTATTAATATTTTGTGAGAATTTAATGGAAATTATGCTTCTAAATAGTTAGATAATAGGGACATGGAAATTCAAACACTCTACAAAAGGATATATTCATCCCATTAATTGTTTTAGTAAAATCCTCTTTTTTGACAACCACTCTTGCAGAAATAGTGTGGTTAATGTTGAAATTGTTGTTAAGTCTTTTATGCAGGTGAACACAAAGATTGCAGCTATACTTGCCTCTTGGCTTAAGAGAAAAGGATTCTTGTCTTTCCTCCACACATCTGTGAGAGTAAAGCATAGTATTGCCCCTTGTGTTTCATTTAATGCTGAAAATTTCCTTTCTTTTGCTTGCACATAGTATAATGTGACAATTATGTGACACATTAAAAAAAAATTATGACAATACTCTCACTGTATCCAAATGTGAAGAGATCTGCAGTCATTTCAAATGGGAAACCTGCTATTAGCTCACACAATGGATTCCCCAGCTGAAAAGAAGACATAAATTGGAGTGAATCAAGCATTCACCGCCAGCGGATCTGTTGCTTGTGTTCACTGATGAGATGTAAATGTGCTTAGCAAGAGTACAGCATCAGAAGAGGACCATGAAATTATAATATAGTGACTGTAATGAGAATGGGTTAATTTGTAGCATTTCTTATTCTAATTATGGTATTTGACACGTGGGAACAAAACCATTTTCAGCCATTTTCTTTTCTTGTTACTATCCCTTATTACAAGAATGAGAAACAAGAGCAATCTGCATGTTCTTCTACTCTGTGAAATACCGTAGCATGCTGCAATATTTTGACCCTTTCAATATTCTGCATACGCAATTTGAGAGAAGACAGTCCAGTTATGATCTCAGCAAAGAGCATTTAATCAATCTAGGAAAAGTACATTTGTATGGAAATAGCCTGATTTTTTTTTAAGTGCACAAGAATGTAAGGGAGAAAAATAATAACAAGCCAGCAACAAAACCCAAAACCAAGAAAACAGAAACAGCATAGCATTTCTCTATCTCTAGCACAATGATTTAATGAGAATTAAAATGTGTATGAATTTATCCTATTCTCAGAGTGATGGGATGCTTGTTTCATCTTGCAATGTGTAAATTAGCTATGCAGACATATTCTCTTTGTAAGAGAGATGTCCAGCTGGTGAAAAATATCCTGTTCCACACAATTCAGATATTAATACATTATTTTGACAGGAAATAAGTATATAGAGGTTATGATACTTGCCACTAAAACTAAATGGATGCATTTTCAGGACTATTTTGTAACAATGGATACAAAATTATATCCACAAAGAACGCAGAGACATGGAATTCGTATTTCAGTGAACAAATGCAAATTTTGATAACACAGAGATGGATTAAATATCTTTTTAGGACAAAAGAGTCTGACAGAAGGTTATTGGAGAATAGGTAATTTTGATTTTAAAAAGCAACTTTTATTTTACCTTCCTGCTTGGTAGTTGAGGGTTATTGTATTTATGTGCAGATGCGTATGTTTGGGACAAGTGCAAATTAGCTCCGCTGTTGTGAGTTGCTTCTGGTACTGAGTATCCTGACTTCCTTTAAAATATAAGTATAGAAAGTATTCTTGTCCTTAAAACTCGCAACTCTGAAAATGTGATATGGGTGAGGATAAGTAAAGAGAACAGGAAAAAGGAAAAAAAAAAGTAAACAAAGTCCAAAGGTTTTCCTACTGAAATGTATTTAACAGGAATGAGGAGGACACTTGCACTTTGAAGGCACTTTCAAATATGAGAGGAAGAAGTGAGATCAGATTTGTATAGGAGATTTGTAGGATTTATTAAAACTTCATTTGAACATTCAAATCATTCAGGCTATTTTTAGGTTCAGACTTGGCACATTGAAACAGCTAAAATGCAGGAATATATTCACAAAGGTGATTCAAAAGTTGCCAATAGCAGATTCCCACCAGGGAATTACATACAATTTGTGTGCTTCTTCAGTCTGTGTTTGAATCACGATGGAGCTTAGATAAAGCATCATGCATCTAACTGCTTAGCTAAAGATTGATCTAAAGACATCTGAGTGCTTCTGTTTAGGATAGAACGAACTCTGTGATCTAGAATGGCAGTATAAATCAATTTTAGGCTTCTACAGCAATAATCCAGAGCCCAGGGACCAGACAAGTTAATCTTTGTTTGAAAGGAAGGTCCCAAATTGCCACAAGTCTGAGCTCAGAATTTAGAGATCCTGAATCTCATTTACAAACGTTCATGTCCTATTAATTTTTCCCAAGTAATTACAGAACCTCAAGTTTCTTGGATCAAAATGCTAATACATTTTGCAATTGAAATAAATTTAATTTACCTAGTAGAAAATTCATAAACCTAGTAAAATTCATAAACCTAGTAGAAAGAGAGAGGAAAAATGTTATTAAACCTGGCTTGTAGACCTACCAGGAAAAGGACACATAAATACCCTGACTTCAGGGTACAGTTAAGTGCACACTAAGTGCACTAGATTGACAGAACACCCACATTGATATACCCCTATAATGATTATACCCACACTGTTAATAGATTAATCTCTCTATGAGTGCTCAGTAAAGAGCAAAATCATTATATAACTTAATGCATGCACAATAGGCACACCCATATACTCTCTCACCTGTACAAGTACACCATTATTTGAATATCCTTACAGACATTTCAGTTACTCTTCACTGGGTATTTCTTACAAAAGACAAAAAAAAAAAAAAAAAAAAAAAAAAAAAAAGGCCTTAGTAAGCATTCCTAAATATATTTAGCTATTTGAGATGTTTTCCTGGCCTCTATCAGTCACTTGCCAAGGGAATAGGTCTCCTGTAGATCCTATGACTTGGATGCTAAACCAGATGTTTTTAATTCACTAAAATACCTGAAATCACAATAGACTCCTGGTTCTTGGCAAGCAACATGCCAGTTTCTGGGATCAGAATTTGCTGCATATCTCTGCAGCTGTAACTACAGCAGTCATTTTGGCAGGCTTCAGGTACCAAAATGTAAGACACACAAGGCATCATGCCCAAACTCTAGCAGCTGATCTCCAAAAGGCTGCATATCTTCCATAAGTTCTGCCTCGAACCTGCCAACTCCATTTAGGTGTATTGGCATGTGAGGTGGCAGAATATACCCATGTTTATGTAGCTGAATCCTGCCCTAAGTCTCTATTAATTATAATAGGAGTGCAGACATCTAGTTCACATGAATATAATGAGGGAAAAACTTCACTCATTGGCTCTTCTACTTCTTATTAATAGTAATAGTTTGAATACAGCAAGATGATGATGCCAAGATTTTTTTTTTTTGTATTTCCTTTTTTTGTCTTTCTTTTAACCCACTTTTATTTAGTTGTATTTAAATGAATGTTGAAGTGAACTTAATACTATTTCTGGTGGCAGTAGGTCAAATCAGGATCTATTTATGTTTATTCTTATTTTTCTCTCACTTCAACATTTCTGCTTTAAACTCCTTTATTCACAAGTTTTAATAAATAGATGAAGACTAGAAAGAAATGGAGCATTATTTTCCATTTGCAGGAGTTTGTACAAATAAAATTTAATGTCTTTATTATTAAGTAGATATGTCATATTAAATGAAAAATAGCCTATCATTCATCTTTGTGAATTCTTTTGAATTCAGAAGGGAATATCACTTTTATAGAGTATATATAAACTAAAGTAAAATATAAAGCTATTAATATACACTTTTTAAATAATAAGAGTTTCTAATAATTTTAGAAACTCCAAAAATATTATTCCAATAAAATAGAGTTTAGATTTTGAGAATTTTGTTTTATCATCTTCAGCATTAAAAAACAGGTTTTAGTGAAAGTTTCTACTGTTAGTGATTTCTTCAAAGTGCACTCAGGATATATCTCCTTTTCTCTGCTTCCATTAATATTACAGCTGAAAACAAAACTCTAAAAGCATATTTGATCTTCAGATAATCTGGTCAGTTCAGCTTCCCATTGTGTCCTCTTTATCTCTGATGATTTTATAGTAGCTTAATGTTTCATTTTTGTTCCTTTCTTTTGCAGCTTTGCTCTGTTCTCTCTTTAACAGTCACATAGACACCCATGTTGGTGCTTTTTGCACATCCTCACTTTGGACCTTGGCAAGGAATTCAGTCTTGTATTCTGTGTTTGAAACCAAGTAGGGAACTGCTCATGCAGCTCCTTTTTCCTGATAGAACATTTCCTTAAAGAGGAGAAAAAAAAAAAGACTAAAAGGACTTTCACAATAGAAAGCAAATTTTTTATTAGAATATGAATAATAACAGCTACCTTTCAAATACAGAATGGCAGTAGAGAAACAATAGATGTTTATAACACTTCCTCTCTATTCACATGCATTCTTGGGAGGTGGTTTTTACCCTTGGTTTTAGTTGGTCTGACAAACACAGGAGCTGCAGCGAGCTCAGTATGGGCCATCCAATCTTAGGAAGACTTCATGTTACAGCAGACACTTCTCTGTCAGCTTCCAGCCCTTTTCAGTGTTGTCTGAGTCCCATTGCTGTGCTCTAGAGTTGCTTCTCATTTTTCCTTCACAAAACCCTCCTACTGTCATTTAAGATATTCCCTTCCAAGTATTCTCGGTAGTCCTAAAGGGAAGGAGCAGTTTCGTTGCCAGAAATTTTCACATGGCCTAGTAATACATTTTCTTAAACCACCACAACTTATATATTAGGAACAAACAGATACTACCCATCATGACATAGTCATATCTCTTGCTCATTATTTGTAAACTAGGCTGAAAAATAAAAGAAACCCAAGCACAAAGCCCTCATAGTAAGACCAGTGGCAACATCTCTTTGGGGTTACATTCTTCTAAAGCATTATTGTCCTGAACTGGCCTAAAGAGAAGGGACAAGAAAGAAGCTCTGAGCTGAGTAGCAATGAAGTGAAACAGAGGTGTGGGGCTGTCTTGTTTTTCACACTTGAAACAGACTCTATGTCATTGATACAGGACACACAACTAATTAGGCAGAAGGCAATAAGAAAATATAGTGGATATTGTGGAGACAGTAAAGACCAGGGAAATAGCTAATCTTAGACTTGAAGACTAATATTCAGAGAATAATTCCAAGTAGGGGATCTCAGTTATGTCATCCTCACCCTTTGGGGGAATCTATAACACTCCACTTAACACACAGAAAAGTGAGGAAGCTTAAGAAGAGTGAAAAAGCTCCATAAAAATATGTGGATTCCCTCTACAGGGGTCTTGTGAATTCAAAGAACTAAAACCTCTTACTTTAAACCAGATTCTATCCTTGTTTTCAATCCCTTTAAATAAAATAAGAATATTAATATCTCCACATTTTCAGTTACTTGGTTAAAGGATCATAATGGTAAACATATTGGAACACAGAGAAGCAATATCTGTCAGCAGAACCCCAATAAGATCAGAGAAAGAAGCTCTGGCCCTACTCCTCACTGAGCTGCTATGGGAGATCAGCAGGCCCAAGGGCACCAGGTGAGACACGTCAAGATCAGTCAGTGGGAAATGCTGTTTGCCTTAGCTCACAGCAGGGTGTCACTGCCTAGGAATATGGAATGTATTAGGTATGGGATGCTGAGGAAGATTACTTTAGGATTATATAATTACAGGATGTTTAGAAGAGTTACCAAAGGTGCAATAAGAGACAGACTGTCATGTTGTGTGGCCATGCTCTGGGAGTGATTAGTGCAGTCTGTCCTATCTTCTTACCAAATTGCAGTCTATTATTTTCCTGGGTGATGACCCCCTTATTTTGTGTGCATGTGTGCATATCCAAATGCCAGAAGCTCACAGATTATAAGGGAAAACATGTCTGTCAGCACCTGCATATTGTGTGACTACATGTGTCCATGTAATTGCTTGCAAATATCATGGCAGAGTAGCCCATGAGTAGGACTTGCCAAGAGGCTTGGCAACCAGGTATTAAAGCAGACAGAAGCACGAGCCAGATCTGGAGACATCAGAATGTCTGAAAATTGACAACTGGAGAGACCAGAGGTGTCCAAATCCTCTACTACAGTGACCAAGAGGTCTAAGGGTTGGCTTACTGACATATTTACATCTATATGTCTATACTGGAATCAAGAAAATCCCAAGGATCTACAACGCAGTTTGAGAATTCAAGGTCATTTACTGGGGCACTGGATCAACAGTGTGTGGGCTCATCAATTGTGCTACCAGAATCAGCAAAACTTTAACAGTATTATCATGGAATCATTTAGGCTGGAGAAGACCATTATGGTCATTGAGACCAATCATATTCACTAACTCTTTCACCCTTTAAAAGTTTGACTTTTTAAACTCATTGTCATTAAAATTATTTTTATTTTTATGCATTTTTGAATGGATATTTTATATTAATAGGCCATATCTGGCTTTTATATTGCTATAGCTCTTGGTTCTTACATGTCAGCAGTAAAAGCTACTCATCATTTCAACTAAAGGACAGAAAATCATACAACAGAAACCAATGTGTGAAAATTATAAAAGCTTTAGTAGTTGTCTCAGTGTCATTCACAGTTCTGTAGAGAGATTGCTATAGCTCAATTAAAATTTATATGTATATTTATGTATATTTATCTATATGTGTGTATGTTGGGACAGTGATCCCTGAAGTAAAGCAAATTTATTTATCATCCAGTGGAAGAATTGCATATCTGTGTGTAAAAAGGACCATTTCAGATGATGGTAACAAAAATGTACTCCTGGAGGATTATTCATCAAGAAGTTATTTTTTATATACTCAGTACATAAAATCTGCAAGCCTTAGATAAAATTGTCAGAATAATTAGGTTCTTTTCACCTCATCAGCAAATGAAATGTAGTGATTCCAAAGTAATATTTCTGGAGAAGGCACCAAAGGGGCTGAGGCTGATTCACAGTAGCTAATAAGATAGCACACACCCCACACAAGCAAGCAAAAGCTAGTCATAAAAATAGCTTTAATGGGTAATTTCTGTGCTTCAGAATATAGATGAATACTAGAAGGAGAGTGAAGGCATGCTCCTTAACTTCAGACAGAATTAAAGTCCTGCTCTTGGTCAGTTTGGGCAGTAGGGCCTCTGATTAGTAGCTAAAAATAAGGATTTAGATGTGATAGACACAATTTTTTGGCATCCATCTTGACTTCTGATGCTACCTTGGTAAATCTCCTTGTTTACAAACTGCTTCAGTTGTAAGAGTTTTTAGGTATCAGTTATTCAGGGAATTATTGTAAAAAGACCCATGGGACCTAACAGCAATATTTTTTTATGCCTAACTATCAAGAAGGGAAAAGAGAGAGGCTCATCAAACTGACAAATATGCATCCACTCTGAATCAAATGTTGGAAAAAAAGATTTGGCATGAATGTTTTGTAGTCTTCTTGCAAGAGAAGCAGACAATTCAATAGAGCAAAATTAATCCGTTTATGTATATGGGCAATCTCACAGGTAGAAATGTTTCTTTATGTAAAATATTCTCTATACATAAATATTACTTCTATGCTGTAATTATAATAAGAGGTAGCAATAGTGTAGTAATCCCTCTCTTAACAGAAGCAGCTTAGTCAGGCTAAATCCAGATCTACTGCCATAATAACGTGTGCAAAATATATGTGCTTTCCTATAATTATAGATTCATTTAGGTTGGAAAAGCTCTTTAAGATCATCATGTCCAATCACTGAACGCTGCAAGTTCACCACTAAACCATATTACTCAGATCCATATCTACACAACTTTTAAATAATTCCATAGATGGAATTATTAAAGTGGACTCAACCACTTCCCTGGGCACATTGTTCCAGTTCTTTAGAGTCTTTTGTTGAAGAAATTTCTCTCAATATCCAGTCTAAACCATCCCTCACCAAACCTGACACCACTTCATGTTGCTTTCTATTTGGGAGAAGAGGCAAATCCCTACCTCACTTTCACTCACACTTTCACTCCTTTCATGCAGTTGTAAGGTCCACCTTGAAACTTCTTTCTTCAGAGTAAACATTTCCAGCTCCCTCAGCTGCACCTCATAAAACTTGTGCTCCAGACACTCCAGATCAGTTTTTTTGCCCATCTCTGTACATGATCACCCTGATGTCTTTCTTTAGTGAGAGGGCCGAAATATTGCATACCAGGTCAGCGAAGAAGATGTAGAAACTGGGATGCCCTGGCAGGACACTCTCATTGAGATAGGGCAACACAGTTGACACTTTCCCACAGTTCTCTGCTCCTTTATGTTAATGTCCCCAGTTACATCACCCCTCTTCTCCCTGGTTCTAGAATGTTCCTACTACTGCTTTCCCTATTGGTTCCCACTTCCTACAACTCCTCCCTTGTATCCCTGTAGGTTGCTTCCCTCTGACCCCACCTTTGCATTACCCTTGGTCCCCATAGCCATTAGCCCTCAGACTTGATGGTCCACCTCCCTCATCCTATATAAAACCCTGGTCCCTCCTTTGTTCTTGGTTCTACTGTCCTTGTACCCCTATGGTGTGCTAGTGAATAAACTGCCACTGGAATTCCAAACGAAGAACGCCTCTTGCTTCTTCATTCTGTCAACCTGTACTCTTCACCTGGTGACGCAAAACTCTGGTGGTCTCCCTGAGCTACCCGCCTTTCCCTAAGGGAGACACTTTCTTGAGAAAGCAGTGGTCTTGGCAGCTTCTGCATTGCCACTGCACCCAAAATTTATAGCCTTAGCTGAGCCTAGGACATGCATTGAACATGATTTCCAACAGCAGTACTCACTACTAACTTCAAATTCAGTTGTGGAACTATAGGGTAGCTAGCTTGAACTTCAGGCTCAAATCAGATGCCAAAAATACCATCAAAAGTTGCATTTGAAAGGTTATCTATATCATCATATGGGGGTGAATGGATACCACTTTAGCAGCTCTTGGATTGAGAAATGGAAGTTTCTTTCACATGACCTCCCCATATTCATAGTTGCAATACAGTTGAAAAATTTTGTTGTGCTGTGTTTTGGCTCTGTGCAACTGTGTGACCTTTTTTTTTTTGGCCAGGCAGTCCTGCTGTTCAGTCAACACATGAAGCCCTTTGTCTGTCCCAGGCTGGCAACATTTAATGGATCATATTAAGCTCTGATTTGTGTCTTAAAGCAATTAGCACAACTTTGGTTGGAAAACCTCCATTTTCATTTCATTAAAGACTCAAGAAGCTGGGTGCTGAAAGGAAATAAAAACATAAAGAGAATTTTGGACTCTGTTGAGTTTGCAGCAAACCTGAAGAAAGCCAAATTTTTCATCCAGCTTAATAATGAGGCTTAGACTGGCTCCAATAGCCGTCTTTGTACCGTCTATTGCAAAAGCTTCATTTATGTTCTATGTAAAAAGTCCAATGAAGCATAGAAAACATGTAATTTGTGTAGAGAATGAGAGTTATGCAATTTTTGCTTGCATAAACAATGCAATAACTGCTCAGAAATAACCTTTTGCATTCATGAATGGGGTCCATTATCTGCTCTCTCTTTTTTGCTCATTTTGAGTTGGGGCATAGTAATAAAAGAAAGGCATCCTCTTTGCCTCAGAGCTCTGGTTTTCAAACAGCAAGTGGATAACAATATATGACAGCTCATTTTTGTCTTCTGATTAAGGAATAGCCATGTTGTACAGATACTTACTGAGCTGTCAGACAATTAAACATTTCAATTCATTTATATGTATTTAATTGGACTACCTTTACAAATAGGGCTTTTCTGGAATTATCAAGCAGCTTAGAAACTGTAGGGTAGTAGATAAGAATTACTGAACTATTATTATTGTTATTATTGTTACTTTCATCACTACTATTAGTGGGGAAAGTAAGATTAAATGCATAGTGGAGTGTTTGCAAGGTACCTTTCTGGCAGTGTGTGTCCTATTTAATCACTTGTCTGTAAATAAAGAGCTATTAATTATGTCCTTAATAATTTTCTTAATGTTTTTTCTGGCTGCTTTTTGGGAAGAAGAATTTACACAAAGGGAGGGCTGCTAAGGGCCCACCAGATGACATAATATATTTTCAGAATCTAGATTTTAAGAAAGCCTTTTGTAACAATGCATGTGACATGCTCCTGCTTAAGCTCTTAGGATGATGCAAGGATTCAGGGTGGGATATGGGGAGAGATACAGAACAGGTTGAAAAATAGCAAAGCAGTGACTATAAACAGTTTCTGTGAAAGAAGCTATGTTAAACCACAGAAAGTGTTTTTTTTTCAGGTCCAGAGGGGCTAGTGCTGCATGTTATGTGCTTTAATTTAGAAAGATAACCTACAAACACAAAGAACAACTGCATGCAGTAACAGTTTTTGAGGACAAAAAAATGAAAGATGATGAATGAAGGCCATATAGACACCTAAACTTAAAAGGGAGTTAGATTTGTTTTGTAAATAGGTTGTCACAGAGGGAATTAAATGTAATATTGACAAATACAAAGTAATAAAACTTAAGTGCTGCAAACCCCACTAAATTCTAATGTAGAACTAATGGGATTAAACTCAAAGGAAATTTGAAAAAGGAAACCAAACCAAATTAACAAGCAAAAAATCTCCCCAACACTTTTCAGGATAAACAAGAATTTTTCATGTTACCTTTCCTAAGAGCATATATTTTGTCTTTTTCTTATATGCAGTTATAACAATACTAATACTTGGCACATCTAAGTGGATTTCCTCAAATAGATTAACCTGCACAGATTGACAGATATTGGTCATTACAGAAATTCAGTCAGCAAGGTATGCAGCAATAGCAGCAGCAACTATGACAAGCTTTGTGGCAAAACACCTGAAGGAGATAAGGAGGAGGTTACTGGAGTCAAGGAACCCCAAAAAAGAGCAGAGAGACCTGGCAGGACCTGGCAGGTCTCATGAGCAACCACAGACAAAGAGGACATGTGGAAGGACACTTTGTGCAGAGTTTGTGTAGAAGAACACAGCCACCCCTCCAGGCAACAGAGGTTTCCACACAGTCAAAAGGCACTACTGGAAGGAGCATTGTGATACAAAATATGGATGGAGTATTCTATAAGCACCTGCCTGATGTTTCACAATTGCTAGCCTTTGTTCTTGTGGAAGGCTTGTCAGATGTCTGTTGGAAATGCAATAGAGCAGAGAAGAAGTGTGAGAGGTTCCTTCAGAGTGTGGAAGACTTACAGCTGGTAAGTGAGCCCTCCAGGGGTAATGCCCTACTAGACCTGTGTTTACATGTAAAGAAGGGCAGCTGGTGGGAGATATGGTGGTCAGAGGTGATTGTGGGCACAGTGATCTTGAGATGATTGGTGAAGTAATGAAATGGGTCAACAAAACCTCTATTTGGACCTCTGGAGGGTGGATTTTGGCCAATTCATTTGGCCAGGACATTGATGCAGAGTCTCCTGGGAAAAAATTCTTTCCTGGGAAAGAATCCTTAATAACGAAGGGGTTGAGGAATGCTAGACATACTTTAAGCAACAAGAGCAGGGCATCTCTGTACGTCAAAACTGGCCGGGAAGAAGACTGGCTTGGCTAAACAGAGAGTTTTTTGCTTGAATTCAGGGAAAAAAGGGGAGTTTACGACCTTTGGAAGAAGAGGCAGGCAACAAGAATGCCATTAAGTCATTGAAAAAAACTAGAAAGGTGAAAGCTCAAATAGAAGTCATCCTGAACACAGCTGTGAAAGATTTAAGAAAGTGTTTTTATAAGTACATTAACAACTAAAGGAGGGCCAAGGAAAATCTCCATCCTTTGTTGGATGTGGGGAAGAAGGGAAAATTGTTGCCAAGAATGAGGAAAAGACTGAGGTACCTAATGCCTTCTTTGCCTCAGTCTTTAACAGAAAGGCCAGATAACTCCAGCACAATCAACCCCACGAGCTGGTAGACAGAGACGGGCAGCAGAATATGCCCCCTGCAACTAAGGAGGAAGTAGTTAGTGACCTGCTCTGTATATACACACACAAGTCTATAGGGCCTGGATGGGATTCACCCAAGAGTACTAAAGGAGATAATAGAAGGGCTTGCCAAGCCACTCCACCATTTATCTTCCATCCTGGTTAACTGGAAAAGTGCCAGATAATGCAGTTTGGCCAGTGTGATACCTATCTATCAGAAGGGTCAGAAGGAAGACGTGGGGAAGTACAGCCTTTCAGCCTGACCTTATTGCTGGGGAAAGTTATGGAACAGTTATCTTGAGTGCATGCAGCACATATAGGAAAATCAGGGGCCAGGGTATCAGGCACAGCCAGCATGGGTTTAGGAAAGGCAAGTCCTACTTGACCAACCCAATCTCTTTTTATGACCAAGTGACTTGCCCTAGCAGATGATGGAAGATGGATTTAGTCTACCTAAATACTTCAATCCTTCAGTGGACTTCAGTAAAGCACTCTATCCCAAAACATTCTCCTGAAGATGCTGGCAACCCAGACTTGCCAGCGCACTCTTCTCTGGGCTAAGAATTGGCTGAATGGCTGTGCCCAGAGAATGGTAGTGAATTGTGCTCTATCCAGTTGGCAGCTGGTCACTAGGGGTGTTCCCCAGGGCTCAGAGCCACGCCCTGTTTAACATTTTTATTATGTTAGGATTTATTATTAGGATGAGGGAATAGATGGAGTCACCATCCCTGGGAGCATTCCAAAACTGACTGGCACTTAGTTCTGTGGCTGACATGATGGTCTTTGGTCAAAGGTTGGACTCATTGATTTTGGAGGTCTTTTCCAACCTTACTGATTCTCTGATTCATACTTGAAAAGGTTACTTATTCCTTAAAAGAAAAAAATAAGGAAATGTTACAGGGCCCAACACTTTCAGTGGTCATTATTTTTGGATTCCATAGATAAATTCATATCACCTTTTAACTGTTTCTCCTTTCTCCTTTTCTATTTGACAAATATATTTTGGGTAAACACCACCTCTTCAATCACTGACAGAATCACTAATAAAGAGTTTCATTGTGTTCTTTCTTTTTCCTCTTCTTATTAAACAATCTATTTTCCATTCATTTAAGGGAGGAAAAAGCTGAGCAAAGTGTGAGAGCAATTTTCTATAGAAAACCTTGGTATTGATAATGCTGTGTGACATTAAATAACTCTTCATGACATCACATGATACTAATTTGCTCCTTTCAAAACAAGAAAACTTTCAGATTTATATTTGAAATAAATTGCATTGAAAGAGGAGACAGGAAGTATTTGCAATGCGTAATATTAAGCTTCTCAATTCAGTTTTTCTTTAGTCAATAGAGAGATGCAGACTCTTTTTATGTCATGTTATAAGCACTGTGAAACAACCTGCATTCTTGATTTAGGGATCTACAATAGAAGTTTCAAGTTTAACACTGTAAATTCACAGTACAGGGCATCTGACAGCAGAAATTCCAGTGTTTTTACGATTTGTCTTTTCTACAGGATTTCTAATGATTGCCAAGCACTGCAGTATTCTTGGGGGTTCGGGAACAAAAATCACAAGCCTATTCTTAATACCATTTGTATAAATTCTGAGTTTTTTTTTGGTGTTTTTTTTTTTTGCTTTGTTTTTTGTTTTTTTTTGTTGGGTTTTTTTTTTTTTTTTTTTTTTTTTTTTTTTTGTTTTTTTTTTCCTGAAGGGAACAGCTTTGCTGTCTTTGGAAGCCTGACAGCAAAATATGTCAGAAACAGGAATATACTGTCCTAACCTGGATTGGAGTCAAATACTTTCAGATTCTGCTAGATGCCTCTGTTAGATGGATATTAAGTTGTAGTAATGAGTTTATGCTGTTTAATTTTTAAAATATGCTGCCTTCTGTCATATTTAAGTTTTAAATAAAGATATTTGTGCTTTGCAATGTCTGGCATCTCCCTGAAACACTGTTGTCTGCAGATCCACAGAGACCAGCCTAAACTCAGGAATGCAAAGGAGAGTAAAATAAACCTAAGAACTATAGGCTTCAAAGGACTACTGACTAAACACTGCTTTTAAACAAAAGTGATGCTATGACCTGGACCCTCCCAAAAGGAAATATAAGGACTTGCATAACTCAAATGTGAGGTGCTGAGGAATTCAAGAAAGTGTTTGCATATTATTAGCTTGTGATAATTGTCATTGATGACTCATTTCAAAGGGAGAGAAGTGGTCCCTAAGCAGAATGATAATGGAAAGCTTGGCCCTAGGCCTTCTAACCTCTGAACTAGCTCTCCCATCTAACATAAACTCAGTCAAAAACATCAACAACATAGGAAATGAAAAACTTGAAGGGTTTTATGAATTAAAATTTATTTTTTTAAAGTGCACATGCACACACACATACACACAGACACTCTTTCAGGAAGATGTAGGGAATAGGAACAGCAGAAACTTCTGAAGTTTGAGCCTTCCTCTTCATAACTTTTGGTATTTTGCTTTTAATTCAAACCAGAGAGGAAGGCACCTAACTGAAAAGGACACAGGGAGAAACAGAGGAAATACAGTCCACATTTCCTTCATCAGCAATCATTTTGACTAGTTGAAGCTTTCTGTGCAGTGGAAGCATACGGTGTCGAGCTATCAGCATCTATATTGTATTAGTTTCAGGAGATTTTCTTCAGAGTGGCTCTAGCTTGTTCCCATGAACTGAAAAGTATGATAGATGGGTGTATCTCCCAGTTTAATTTTATCATTCATGTTCTATAAGATTGCTCATGTATGGGATCCAAGCTTTATTCTGAGCACATCAGTGTTCCACTTCAATTAATTTGTAACTCATATCAAAACGTTGATGGTTATCTATAATTCTTAAAGAATATCCCTCATTACAGCCCTCAGGAGCAGTGAAAAATGATATGTCTCTTCAGGTTCAAAGTTTTCCCATTTCATTTTGACCTTCAAAATTATAATTGTTTTAGTGTTTGTTTTTTTCTTTCTCCTAGGAGTCATAAAAGAGAAAAACCCTTGAAAGCAGAATGTTTCAAGATTCAGACACAAGCTTTTATTTGTACTTTCAGGGTTTTTTCCTTTTTTTTTTCAACTCAGGGCAAATATTATTTCTTGTTTTCACAATCAATTGTTTCTTGTTTCAGTAGCTCTCAGTGTGGAGAGAACTATTTCCTATGCAGCTGTGATTAGGAGTTCACTTGCCATTATATCGTGTCACACTGGTATTACAACACTGTGCTGGCTTTCTTCTCCCTGGGCTAGTATGTGCATACAGAGGAGACAGCAGCCTAGGACTCAGTTGCCTGAACACAGAAGTCTCTTTTAAGTACCGGGTGCCAGCTGCTGCCTCTGAATGATGTGGCCTCTCACATGTAGGAGGTCCCTTATAATTTTCAACCATGTAATGTGTTGAACACCCTACAGCACCTACACTGGCATTAGATCACAAATAATGATGTCCATGTAGGCAGCTGAAAGCTGTCTTAGCACTAAAGAGAAGTGGTGTGTAAATCACAGACTCCTTAAAAAGTACCTACAGATGTTCAACTCCTGCTCAAACATCTTGGCATGGTATTGGCTGACATTTGGACAATATTTCTCTTGAGAAAATTATCTGGTGGGAGTGGTAGGAGTTATGAGAGAATCTAAAAAGATGTTTTTCATGCACTGAATGCTGAGATACACATTATTGTCATTCCTTTATGGAAATTAGCCAGCAAAATTTTGTTGTTATCTTTTATGGAGAACCATTAAAAAAAAAAAAAAGACAGACAAAGGAAAAAAAAAAAGAAAATAAAAAAGGAGGAAGAAGAAAGGGGAAGGGGAAGGGGAAGGGGAAGGGGAAGGGGAAGGGGAAGGGGAAGGGGAAGGGGAAGGGGAAGGGGAAGGGGAAGGGGAAGGGGAAGGGGAAGGGGAAGGGGAAGGGGAAGGGGAAGGGGAAGGGGAAGGGGAAGGGGAAGGGGAAGGGGAAGGAAAGGAAAGGAAAGGAAAGGAAAGGAAAGGAAAGGAAAGGAAAGGAAAGGAAAGGAAAGGAAAGGAAAGGAAAGGAAAGGAAAGGAAAGGAAAGGAAAGGAAAGGAAAGGAAAGGAAAGGAAAGGAAAGGAAAGGAAAGGAAAGGAAAGGAAAGGAAAGGAAGTATACATTTTTGTCTACATAAAAAAGTTGCCTGTAGCTACAGGATAAGTTACAGATTTCTCAACAGACATTAAAGAGACAGAAATTAAATTAGAATTGATTCCTTACATACCACTTTGACATACCTTCAATTTCCAAAAAGTATTAAAGATAGAGACTTGGATTAACACTTGAAATATTCACCAAGTAAGTTTTGTTGTTTTAAACACAGTAATTAAATTAATGTCTGGCTTTTTTTTTTTTTTTTTTCCAGCAAGCTTTTAACTGTTTCATTATTTTCTTCATTGAAAAAAATATTTAAAAACACAAAAAACACAAAATATCAGCACAGCATATATCTACTAAGGTTTTTAACAGACTAACCCACTCAGGAAAATATCTACTCTAATATGGATGATAACACCATTAACAGTTGCCACCATACTGGGATACAGCATATGTTTTATCCTTTTTC
Organism: Lonchura striata; assembly: GCF_050655825.1. Lineage (NCBI taxonomy): Eukaryota > Metazoa > Chordata > Aves > Passeriformes > Estrildidae > Lonchura > Lonchura striata. The sequence continues at coordinate 59,488,118 of NC_140703.1, read as the reverse complement.
CTGACTGTGTGTTGGTGGAGAGGGAGAGGGGGCTCTGCATAGTTGGCGATAGTTGTTTTGGTTTGTGTAGGAAGCCACACAGATCATGATTTATATATGTTATGGGTACAAAAGATACAACCTGGGAGAATTACATTAATTGCCAAATTAATTAAAAAAAAGAGGCAGAAACCATTCCTCCCCCTCACTGAGGAAAAATGGGTAAACAAAAAAATTAGGCAAAACACCTCTCTTTCCCCCTTCACAAGCTTAGCTTCACTCCTGATTCTTTGAATCCCCCTTCCATCTATTCACTCTCCTTGTTACCACACAGGCTATTCTCAGTCCCTTTGGTGAGGTGATGGGCAGTGCAGGATGTTTGAGTCAGGATACAAGATTTTCTATCTGCCATGCTTAGCTCTCATTCCTTTGTCTTCTGCTGCTCCTCCCTTCTTGTTTCCTGTGCATTAATGTGAGTCCTACATGCACTGCAGTCCTTCTGGAGAAGTATCTGCTCTGGTGTGGATTACCCATGGGTCACAGGCTCTTTCTAGGTCTTACCTGTGCCATCACAGAGCATCACTCACTGCTTTGGATTTTTTGTTCCTTTTTTATTCTCATGATTTTGCCCTTTCTTTTTGCCACCAGCTTTACTGACAACTATCAGTGGTGGGTCTGTTGCAGAGCTGGTGGGAACCATCTGAAACTGGCTGAATCTATCACAAGGAAGCTGCTGGCCTTGTTTCATAAAGGCAACTCCTGCAGTGCCCTTCCCACCGCCTAAACCTTGCCATTTATACCAAATATAGTATACTGCTAGCTTACAATGGCTTTTGAGACCAAGCATCCACACCGAAATAGAAAATATTTCAGAAAGCTGTTCGCTCTAAGATCTTAAGTAGTGATGAAACAAGTTAGCAAATTAATATAGAATGAAGGCAGCCTTAAATGGAGGCAAACATCACACAGGACTTATAAAGGTTAATGTTTCCAGGGCCTTTGAAGAACAGCAATGCCTGTTGAATGTGCCATCTGGAGTTCAGCCAATGTCAATGGGTTCATTATAACAGCATGGTAGATCAAAGCACTGAGGGCTTACCTGCTCACACTGAGCAAATCACAAGAACAGGCTGTCATACAAGTACGCTGACACTGGAGGGATGGAAACACTTAACCCTTCTGGTTACTGGGTTATGAACTACTCTTGCAAAATTGCCAAGAAAGAATATTTTGGATCAATTGTTAAGACATAATTTATATTTTCTCCTGAAATCACAGACAGTCTGTCTTGATGCTTCTCTGCAATTAAAAAGATTGCTTGTAGTCTTTAAATGTTTCACTTCTTTGCAAACCAGCCTCAGTCATTCTCAAAGCAGAGGCTTGCTCTTATCAAAGTTAAATAAGAAAAACTTATGAACTTTCAGTGTGTTAGAAACATACAATTTGCTTTCTGATGGATAGAATGCATCTTTCTGTCTTGAAAATTATTTGTAGCATTTTTCCAGGCATGCTGCCAATCTCATATACATCTGTTTCAGTTTTAAAGTATTCTTTAGGATATCTAAAATATTTTTTTTTCCCTCCAAAAAAGGAGTGCAGAAATCCAGGGAAGTTACTTGGTTGGCCTCAGTCTATCAATTCTGTTTTGAAGTTTGACCTATACCATATTTTTCTCTGTAGTTCACAGTTGGGTTTCTCGGGAGTTATGTACACAAAAAGGCTTGAGAACTTGCACTGCTCAGTTTTTAGCTTGTCTTTATATAAAATAATAGTCACTCAAAGAAAACTCTGTTCTGTATTTGAACACAGAATGCTTTGTGAGGATCCTCCCTTTCCCTTAGAACATGGCAGGTACAACTAAGCATGAAAGAGGGCATTGCTTCTTGTTAGAAACAATAAAAAATTTGCCATCCAAGCAAGAAGAGCTCAGGGTTAAACAAGAAATCCTACCAAGGAGAAAAACAACATTTAAGCCTTACCCTTCTCCAAGTTCCCTGGAAAAATATGCACACATTTGAAAAGTGTTGTAGAAGCTGAAACATTTGATTTGGGGCATAGAGAGCCACCTGTATTTATTGACTCAGCTCAAAAAAATTAGCACCCTAATTTCATTCTTGGCTGAATGGTCAAAATTAATCCAGTTGAAATACAGTTGGATTAATTAATCCAACTGGAATACAACTTTTTAGCTCTCAAAGTTTATGGTGTTATTGTCTCAGTTACTTAGGGTGATTACATTTTTAGCTAACAGAGACAATTAATGGTAATAGTCAAAATAACTTAATAGGCACTTTTAGGGTGAAATTAATTTAATCCTAAATTCAGTGTTCCCAGATCACTGTGATTACTCAGGGGTTAAAAATTTGAGCCCAAATGTAATAAAAGGGGTCTTCCAAAATATTTTCAGTTTAGTTTTCTATGTTTAGGTGAGATTAATTGCACCTGATGTTCTTCTGAGCAAATTAGAGGTTAATAGCTATTAACCTAAGCTAAGGTTAATATTAGGCTGCAATGAACATATTCAATCAGAAACAGAAAATTAAATTCTTATAGGATCCTGGGTTGCTTGACTGAATGCAATAAGGAAACATTTTCCTTCTTCCCTTGTGTTTTTTTTTGTATTCCCTTTTCCTGTATCCTAGTCTCTGAAAATCAGATAGTAATACACACCAGATTTGATTTAGTCATTAATATAGTTGTCTCACTGGTCAGTCTTTACCTTTGTCAAAATTGCATAGTTTAAAAAACAGGAAAAAATAAAACCAAAAAACCTCATAAAGACTACATATAGATCACAGTAAAAAAAGAAAAAAAAATGATTTAACCAATAAAAGGTAGTCTAGCCCTTACGTGTTTAAACCCTCCCCCCAAATTATAAACAAACAAAAAAAAACCTCCCTCTAATTACTCTGTGCAGCGTACAGGCACTTCGGAGAGGTGCCCAGATGTTTTTATTTCCCAAAAACAAGATAGCAGAGCTTTCCCATAATGCTTTTCCTGTAAGGCAATCACATCAGGGAACCCCCATGGGAATCCACTTCCCATTAATACCTCTAAGGTGCTTTCCTATCTATGTCATACACTTGGGGTGGACACCCTGCTGCCTTCTTTTGCAGTCTCTGAGGTCTTTCTTTTCCATATCACTCTGCAACCTATATGTGCTTGTTATTCCTCCCTTCACCTTTGTAACTGTTTGTTACTGAAAATAAAAAAAATTATGTATAGAAGAAGGTCAGGAAACATCATGTATATAATTTTGTACTTTGTCTGTTTACAGTAAAGGAAAAAAAAATCACTTGTAACTTAAATGACTGTATGAATGTTGTTCATCAGTTAAAAAGGGGGGAAAAAGTCAATAAAGTCAATATTGTATTAAAAGATCATGGAAAGGAGCTGCAGGACCTGGAAAAAACAATGAGTGTAGAAAAAAATTTGTAATAAATGGTAATTTGGTTTTTCCTTAAAAAAAAAATAAAATAAATCTAAGGCCAGACCAGAATTTTATTCTATTGATTTTAGTTAGCTTCATACAGAAGCATGTAAACCTTAGTAACACTGGATGTCATGTTTTGTTATATGAGAGTTAGACCTAACTCATAAAATAACAATTAGTATTATCTTACATATACAATGGATAACAAATACATTTGACCTTAAAGTTCATATACAGCTAAAAATACAGTTTAATTTTACTGTCATGTTATACTACAGGGTTTTGAATGATTATTTGTTGCAAAGTATCATATAAATATTTAACTAGAAATAACTGTGCAGGTATTTTAGACATTTTTCTGAAACCATGCAATGAAACTGGATTGTCATGACATAGACTATTGCAAAACTATAAAACCAGCAAAGGTACACATTTATTATGTCTTGATGATAACTCATCAATGCTTGTAAGACATCCAGTGAATAATGGAAATATTCACAACTGGCAGTGAAAAATGATGGCAGATTAAAACTGATTATAAGGTAAACATAATATTTAGAAATTTCACTAAAATTATACATTTGAAAATGACATTTTTTGATTGAGTTAGTATGTCTTGTGCCTAATCAAATTTATACTGATTGGAGAAAGGTAACAGAGTCAAAAGGCAAACTATGCCTACTATGAGCAAATATGTATATCTTTATGCTTTATATGTGATCTGTTTATTGTCTTATACAGGATGGGCTGTATTCCAATAAATTTAAGCCATTATTCACTGAATTCAAGCTATGCTACTGGGGGTAATTTTTCTCATATTTTGCAGTTTTATAACTTATTGTGCCTACTAAGTCAATTCTGGCAATATACTGCTAATGAATTACAGTTAGTCAGCTAGCCAATGTTGCTTAAATGAGACTCATCCCATTAATTTCAGGATTATTATAGTGGTTTATGTTGGCCATAGACATCAAGCCTTATATGAGCAATGCCCAAATCACTAGTCTTTTCATGTATTTTCCCTAGGCAGACCTCCTATCATTAAAGGTGCATGGGACCATGATGCTTGTCTATAAATCATAATCCTTTATAGATCTGTTTTTGCTTTCCCTTAAACCTGTTATGCAATACATGAATATATTTAATGATTGATTGCTCAAACAGTAAGAATCTGTCATTAACAGATTTTTAACAAATATAATTATGAAAATTTTCAAGGAATACTATTTAAAAGGAAATTTACATTTACAAGAGCTTGTATAAAAAAAAAGAAGAAAAAAAAAGAAGGAGTGAATTATTTTAGAAATTAAGAAGAAAAAAAAGCCCAATAAACTTGAAAAGAGGGAATGAAGATATGTGAGTGACACGATTCTAAAAAGGGGCTTTGTAATATTATGGAAATAGAGATGCATTCTTTTGGTTTCACGTCCAGATTTTTCTTATTTTCTATACAAATGAAAGTAAGTTTTTAGACTTGGAAACTTGCAATTTCATATATATATATAGATACATATATATATAGAAAGCTTCTTTGCTATGGATTAGAAAAAAATCACAATAAATCAAATTCACAAATGCTTGCTAAGCAAAAACTGGTAGTTTTTCACAGCAAAAAGGGCTGAATTGATTTTGTGGTATCAAAACAAGCTATCTACACTTCCATACCTCAGCAGAGAAATAAACTAACATTACATTTCTACTGCTACAAGCTTGTGGTTTATATTTTTCATGTATGTTCCCTGGCTTAAGTTATAAGAGAGTAGTTGTTGAAGGAGTACTTCTGTGTATAATAAGTGTTCACAGAGGCAGGAATGATAAGTAGCAAATTTGCTTTTCATAAATTTACACGTAGGACTCCTACTTTTACAGATTTTTAAGCTTTATTTAATTTATCAACCAAAATTGACTGTGATGGATGAAGCAACTTTTATAATCCATGTAGCAACATATTTCACTAATATTAGTACTTTTTCTGTGAATCATCTGCACACCAGCAATCTGATCATGAACAACCAAAATCAGCAGGAAATGTGCTGTTGAAATTCTGTGAAAATAAAACAGACCACTGAAGCTGCCTTCTTGTTGCTGAAGATTTTTCTGCCACAACTTCTTTTCTAGTCGCTTCTCTGTAAAGATACATTTATATGACACAGTACAGTGTCATGTAGGAAGAACCATATTGATGCAGAATAACTGATTAACAGTCATATTAGCCTGGAATTGTGCCATATCTCATATCAGTAGCACTTCTGGAACCTCTGCTACACTGCAGAGCATCAGGCAAGATGCAATCTGTGAGCCAGTCCTCTCCACCTACCAAACATTTGCCTAGTGTTCAGAGTCCTATTGAATAGTCATGCTTTGTTTTATTAGTCCCAAAACATATTATCACACTGTTCTGTTAATTCTCAGCAGTCATTGCTGTTGCTCCAACACTATGGCATTAACTACTTATGTGATTTTCATTTGTAGCTTAAATACTTTTTCAGATAATGAGTTGAACTGGTGAACCAGGCCATAAGTACTAATTTATTCCTTAAAACAATTCCTGTAATATGTAGTTTGGAAACTATACTTTTTCTTAGGAAAAATAAAATACGTAAACTGATAACCATAGTTCCTTTCCCAATTTTTTTATTTGCTCAATTTTGTGCACTCAGGAAAATTGTTTTATGTAAACCAGTGTGAAATAAATTTTTAAACTTAGAAGGCTTAGTAGCAGACAAAAATACAATTTTTTTTTTCTTTTTAATACAGGGTCTCAGGAGTAAAGGGCTGGAGCAACATTTTGGGGATCCCAACTGATCTTTCTTCTTTCAGAAGGACGCGGCAGCAGCATTAACTTCTCTGACTGGTTTTATTCTGCCTTCTGAAGACTGTTGCATTTTGGAATAATGAAAATGTCAGCTGTATGTAACTGAACTCCTAAACTGTCCTTGGTTTAGAAACATGTAAATCGTGCTTATATGTCAATATATTCAGATGACAGTAAACTTCCTTTATGCATTCTAGAGACAAGTAGAAACTGCCATTGACTATGTAAGCAGATGTGGAACTTTCATTCTTCTCTAAAGTTTTATCTCAATTGCCTAAAGCTAGTTAGCTTTCCAAAGTTAAGTATGAGGAAAAAACATTTCAATATTTTCCTTTAACATGGAAAGCTAGCAGAAATTTCATACAGTGAAATTTCACTGAAATGAAGTGGCAACTCCTGCACCCCAAAGTTTGGGTATATGCTGGTGGAAAGGAGATGAAACAAAGGGTCTTTTCATTAACACCCAGTGACAGAACCAGTGGCATACATTCTAACACAGAATATTCTTCTTGAACATCAGGAAACATGAGAGCGACTGATCACTGGCACTAATTGCTCAGACAGGCTGTGGAGTTTCCATCTCTACATATATCCAGAAACTCTTTGGATACAGATCCTGTAGGAGCAGAAGGCCAGACCAGATGATCTTGAGAAGTCCCTTTCAACACAAACATTCTGTGGTTCTGTGTATATTAAAATATTAATTAGGTCTTCTAAATTTCTACTAAGCCAGCTATCTAGGCCTGCAGACACCTAAAACTCCTTCCTGTTCACATTTGTACAATGACTTCAGTATCAACAGTCCTACTTAGAGCCTTTACTCTGGCATGATTTCAAATCCAAATTTTCTCTGCATTGGAATGAGCTAGAGCCAATGGAAGTGAGATATTTTATATGTACCATGTAGTTCAGGGGTTATAGAATTATAGAACCATTTAGGTTAGAAAACAGCTTTAAGATCATAAAGAGCAAGTGTTAGCCTGTCACTGCCAGTTCTACCACTGCCAAGTCTAAAAGTAACACACTAAACCATGTGCCTAAGTTTAAATATGTCCAGGGATGGTGACTCAAGCTCTCCCCAGGCAGCCTGTTCCAAGGCTTGGCAACCCTTTTGGTGAAGAAATTTATCCTACCTCTCCACAACTTCCTTTCCGGTAGTTTTAGAGAATGACAATAAAAAACAGGTTTAAACAATGCCAGCTCCCTCAGCTGCTCCTCATAAGACTTGTGCTCTTTGAACTTTCATCATCTTTGTTGCTCAGTGTCCCTGTAATAAGGGCCCCAAAACTGAATACAGCACTAAGGCGTGGCCTCACCAGTGCCGAGTACAGGGGGGTGATCACTGCCCTGCTCCTGCTGGCCACACTATTGCTGATACAGGCCAGGATGCCATTGGCCTTCCTGGCACACACTGGCTCATGTTCAGCTGGGTGTCAACCAGTCCCCCAGATCCTTTTCTCCCAGCCCTCTTTCCAGCAACTCTGCCCCCAGCCCATAACATTACACAGGGTTGGGACCCAGTGCCTGGCCTTGTTGAGCTTTACCCAATTGGCCTCAACCCATTGATCCAGCCTGACCAGATCCCCCTGCATAACCTTCCTGCCCTCCAGCAGATCAACAATCCCGCTCAACTTGGTGTTACCTGCAAACATACATTTGATCCCTTTGTCCAAATAATTGCTAAAGATATCACATAGAACTCATATTAAGCTATTAAACAGAACATGTAACTCAAAGACTGCAAAACTAGTCTCATATCTACTCTTTTTAAATTACGTTTAAACTCTATCTTAAGTCCCCATATTTCCTGAAATTGTACTTGGAAGGACTGTCCACACTTCTATGTTCAAATCCATATCCATGTCCATGTCCATGTATGAAACCCACTGTGAACCTACCATCAGGAAAGCACAACATTCAGTATTTTTGCTGGATTTAGATGCTGATTTTTTTTTTAACAATTAATTTTAGAATTTCAGACTCCATTATAGTTTCATATTTGTTCAAGACTTTTGTGGGTTTGATGTTGAAATCATAAAGCTGCTCCTCACACTCTAAAGATGATATTGATATAATGTGCCCATATCCACCAGTTCATGCATCACCATTCATCAATATAATTCTGAAACAGAAAACCATGTTGTTCATACAATAATTATTTTAATCAAAGCAAAATTGGGACAGGGAGAAAATAGTTTACCAATTCCCCTGCCCCCCCCAAAAGACAACCAAAAAAAAAAAAAACCACCAAACCAAAAACAAAAAAACACCAGTATGCTTTGCTGCTCCCTATGCCTCTTTCACCAGTTTCCTTTCTCTAATATTGCAGCTGATGTCTGTCAAACAAATTAATTGACATGGCAAAATATGTGCAAGAGAAGTCACTCCGTTTCAGATAATAAGCTTAAATACCACACACCTGGCATTTTTTGACCTTTTAGGTATATTCTTTTAGATTCTTTTAGGTTGGATAATTCAGGAACAATCTGTCTTTAATAACAATATTCCCTGTAGTATACTTAAGTAATGTTAAAGGCACAGCACAAACTGACAAAAGCAAGGCAATTTAAAGTTATGATGGATACTGCCTTTCACTTAGCCTATTGTGCACAGTTACAAGTATTGCAGAACAAATCATTCAGTGACCTGAGAGCCTCCCTGTAATGACTAAGTATAATGGAACAAGTCAAGCCTGGAGTATTATCCTTCACACTGATTTTTCCCTTGCTTTTGTCAGTGTCTGTGATAATTTGGCTTTTAGCCTTTTAATTTTCTCCATTTACAAAATGCTCCCCATGGAAGTAGTTGCCTGCTATGGGGATATGCAATATGAGACTTCTTAAAATATGTATTGTTTAATTATATATCAAGTTATCAGTAGAGCAGCAATTATTATTTTAGATTTCAATGACTGTTAAACTCGACACCATTTTCTACTATGACTTTCTCTCCTGAATAACCATATTGGAGAGATATCAGAAGTGAGATTTTCCATATGTTTGAAGTTACCCAGTTAGTAATCCTAGAGTATGACTTGTCATAATCAATAACGCTAACCAGAAAGTAAGTTAATTTTGTGAAATAAATGTCCAGTTACATTGATGAGATTGGCTGTTGACACTGATTGGCAGACAGAAGTGAGTCTTTTTGGCAGAATAGAAATGTAATAGTTATTGAAAAATGTGAGCAATAAAAATATACTGTTCTTCTTTAAAATCTAATAAATACAAAGAAATCTATATCTAAACTTGTTCTATCTTGTTTAGGTACCAAGGGGCTTTGAATGGAAACAAAATAGAAAAAGTGTTTTTCTTCCCTAGAAGAGGAAAGAAAATGGACAAAATAACCCCATGATTTTTTCTCCTCTAATACACACTTTTTCCTCTATCCATCTGCTATGACACCAGTTGCACTTGGTGTCTGTTGTATATGGAGTGTACATGAATATTAAGAAGGAACAGGTAAGAGAATGCATTACATGTTGTCAGTTAGTTATGGTAGGAGACAATCAGTTAACAGATTTGCGGAGACAGGTGGATCTTCTCAGGAGAATCAACGAGTTTAGGAGGAGCTGGGACGACACATGATTGCTGTTAGTCTCAGCAGGAGTGACAGCAGAGGGGGAGGAGGGCTGGCTGTGCATGCAGCAGGTAGAGCTTGGGGCAACATGCCCATTGATTTCCTGTGTAAGACATTGATAGCCAGACTAAGGAAAAAAAAAAGAGAGACCATTGCATAAAGTAGTTTTGTTGTTTAATTACATTTGAATGGCTGTGTATCACAATGAAAATGTAAAATAAAAATAATTAGGGGAAACACTAAGAGTTATTTGCTTGCAGTGATCTAAAAGAAAAGATCCTTTGCCAGACCTCATAATTAACAGACTTTTTTTCTCTGTGAAAGGCCCTTGCACGTTTCCATTCCCTGGCTACATATCCTGAGACCAGACCTACTTACTTTGTATGAGATAATTGAAATTATTTGTTTATTGGGTTCCTTTAAAGCCTGCCCTACCTAATTCTTCTGTGCCTTTTTTTGATCTATGTAAAATAGAAGCGCTTTCATGATGTATGGACACTTGCCTGTAGTCCTTGCTTTGAAAAAAATAGCCCAGAAGTTATCACATCTTCATGATCATTCAGTCCTTCTTCACCCCTTGAAGAGAAAAAAACAGAATAAGAGAACCTGAACACTTACACAGTATTGGTAGGACAATGTAGTTCTTTTTCCTGATCATTGCTTAGCAACTTCAATAAAGTTTGAGAGGTTTTAGCAACCATCTTTCACTGTCAGAAACAGTACAACTCTCCAGAACAAGATTTTAAAATCCAGTTTCTCTCATTTAAATGTTCCTGCCCCAGGGATTGTTGTTCCAGTTGTGATAACTTCTTTAATATGTGGATGGAGTCTTGCAGCTTAATTCCCTGCAATGCAGATACCTATTCAGATTCTGTTACTGGTTGCATTAACTCAGATATACTTCCATCTTTTTTCTAAGGCTCTTAAGTTAGGACAGTCAAAAACTATTGCTAGTGGAGAGGCACAGAAACACTTGAAAATATTTCAACACTTAGGTACCCTGAATTGTGTTGCCAGGAAAAATTGCCCAAATAGCTTAAATGAAATTAAGATCAGAGCAGTTTAGTGATTTATTAATGACATGTAATTATCCAGAAATCAGAGAGCTATACATTCAGGATCAATATCAGTAATACAACAGTTAAGCAATGACGCTAGACACTTACAAAATGCTAATAAGCTCCTACAAGTTTCTAAACACCTTTCAGTAATTAAACCTTCCAAAATTTTTGTGCCCCCCTACAATTCCCTGACACTGCAGCCAGAGGTCAGTGACATCCCTCTCTGGCAGTAGAGTTTTTCCAGTTGCTCACCTCCTGTGGGAGATGTGACCTCTCCAGCTGTGTGACAAAGCCTCCTACAAGGTCCTCTGTTCCTAGAAGTGAGGTGGTGCTGAGCACTGGTCACATGTGTCATCTCACTGTGGATACAGGCCCTTCCCCAGCATCACTTTGTGGTACTGGGCTGCCCTGTCTGGGCTGCAGTTAGATCCTTAATATGACCATTTTGAGTGCAAATACCCTCCAGACCATTTTGGCTACATTCAATCTTCATGTGCACTGAGCTTTTAATTTCTAAGTTATCCTGGCTATCCGCCAAGGGAGTGTGCAGGCACCCTCACAAAACACCTGCTGAAAGTTCCCATCTCTCTCACTATTTAGCATTTGAGAAAGTGAACAGAAACTGGACTTCACCTGTTTTAGGCATCTGTTATTTTTGCTACTGTGAATGTTGACCAATGTGACTAATCATAAACCAGAGCTGTCACTCTCAGTAAGTTCAGCTGGAAAGGTACCTACTTATTTCAGGATCAAAATTGATTCATGAAAAGTAAACTAACATTTTGACTCTAGAAAGTCTGATTTGCACATCTGATGGTACACTGTGGTTCTAACATCATCATTTTATAAGAAAACCAATTTGAAAATGCTTTGCAGTATTTTCTTTGTAGCTGGAGTACTAAGATTTTAATTCTAGCTGTGACCCCAATTCAAAGCTTCTAACTTTTGAATTTATTGCCAAAATCTGCCAAAAATGGAGAGTCTTCTCTGCAGAAAAGCCTACTTGTTGTTGCTTTCATTGTCAAAGCAGTGCAAAGATAGTAAGTATATGAAGTAATGAGCAGCTTTTCTCTCATATCTGTTCATATCAATATTGGCAATATCTTCACAATTTCCAGACCCAAACCTTGGTTTTCAAATCTCCAATTTAGTGGGTGAACATCCAATTCCTATGCAGGACATATCAAAAGATCTTTGAACCTAGTGAGAGTCATTAATAACATTTAGAACAGCCTAAGGCTCTTCTTGGAGTGTCAATATCTGATTTGGCATGTATTCTCAAGAAAAAAAAAGGAAAAAAGACTAATGCCTTAAATTCTTCTCTTAATACATTTCTTAATTGTTATACAGCTAGAAATATGTGGCAATACAATATAATTAAGAAATGAAGGGTAGGAAGACTTTTTTTATATCTTATATTTAGCATAGCAGCATTTTTAACTATAGGATGAACTGAGTTTTAACCTATTCATTTCAGCTAACGACTTCCTTTATTACATAAAAAATAAGAATAATTTTAGGCACAAATGTTAGTGTTTGTTAAGATCAAGACCATATAGACTAGGTCTTTAAATGTATTCTGCTAAACTATTTTCATTATTAGTTCAGTGAAAGATAAAAAAGGGTACTTAATAGTGGTTGTCACTGTCATTGCTAGAAACAATTGCTCTTAAAAATATAAAAATATTAAAAAGCCAGCTGAAAGCATTGTTATGTAAAAAGAATATAATGTGAAGATTAACATCAAGATTGTACAGAACTAATGACACTTTGCCATTAAAATTGTCTGTTTATAATATATCAGAGAGAATATTGGCTTCTTTGGAATTTAGATATCCCTCTCAAACCTCAATAATATTAAATAACTGACTTGCACAATTTTTCTCTTCTCAGTATCAGTTGTTTCAGCACCACTAGTATGTGTCTGTCTATATCCCATTTTTAATAATCTTCCTTTCTCTCACCCAAAACCAGTTTCCCATGCAAATGGATTCCTGTATAAAATTATACCCCTGTACACACAGTGCTACTTCATGTTCTCAAAGACATTTTGTCATTTCTCATATTATCATTAACAGGCAAGTTCAGCCATATGAATATATCCTATCATATCCTTTCTAGTGCCTTAAAGAAAAACAAGCATGTAATGTAATGTAAATATATGTTTTGTCTTCAAAATAGCATAAACTCTGATCCTTATTTCAAAATTAATATTTTAATTAATACAAAATTTTTAAAAGTGAAAAAAAAAGGAGGGATCACAGTCCACAAAAAGAACAGTAGACACTCTCATAATTGCTATACTGACCTGATACTGTTCTCAAAAGAATGTTAAGAATTTCTTCAGTTCAGAAGAAAAAAATTGAGGAAAAACTTAATAAGAGTGTAGTAACCTCTATTAAAACAAACATAAATTTTTATGGATTTTATATATATAGCATTTTTACAATAACTGTTTGAGAAGCTCCTGGTTTTGAACTGGCAAAAAAGACCCTATTGACTAATGTTTTCACAACTAATTAAATGGATTAGGATAAAGCACTGAAGTGACAGAGACATCTTAAAAGGGTAAAGTCTACTAGTTCATTCTCCTCCTGGTACAATATTATTTCAAAGTATGTTATTCACTCTGGTTTTAAATGGCTTAAGCAATAAAAGCTTTATTACACATTTGACACAGTTTTGTAACTGGAAAATCTATCATTTTAGTTTTCAGAAAATTTAACTATATTCTTTTTCTTTTAATACTTCTTACACTACTCTAAAAATGCCCTTTTCTTCTACTCTTTGAAGCAGTAATTTGTATATTGTTATCCTACCCTTAATGAACAACTTGATCTCACTTTTTTTTTCCTGATTCTCCTGGTTATTCTCAATACTTACAGTTCCATGACTGCCAGTCCTCTAACTTTTTATTTCCGGTATCTCTGTTTAACATATAAAAGATATAAATACCAGTGATAGCCTAACTGGTTGTTTTGTTTTGGTTTGGGTTTGATTTTTTTGGTTTGTTGTTTTTTTTTTTTTTTTTTTTTTTTTTTTTTTTTTTTTTGGTTTGAACCATTATACCTGAAAGTCAAAATGTTCTCTAGTGTATACTCATAAGTTCTTCCTAGGGCTTTCTCATTATTTTTCTATTCATGTGGAAAAGAAGAAAGGAGTTGTTGGGCCAACTTTTGGAAAGTGAATAAACCAATAGTGAAATTAATCTGAGTCATTTTATGGTTGTTCGTTAATCACAGATTTGTAGTTACCTACAAAATCTTGTAGGCCTTTGAAAAGTATAAGTGCATATATATGTATGCATAAATATGCGTGTGTGATCACACATATTCATGAGCTCAGTTAGATTAAGAAAGTAGTGGGAAATTGGATGAGCCTACATGCAAAGTCTTATGCCTTTTGGTTACCTAAAAAATCCTACTTTTATTAAGCAACTAAATCTAAATAAAATAAAAGAAAGAATGACAACAAAGAGAAGCCCAAACCCATGAACTGAATTTAGAACAAAGAACAAAATTCATTAGAGGACACACTGAAAAATATTACAGAGATGGAAAGACTTCTTTTTTACTGTCTAGCTCATGAATTCATTTACTCTCCTTAGAGAATAGAACTACAGACCTCTTTTTTTACTTACTCTGTAACATAGACTGTACTGAAGTTTAATTTCCCTTTTAAATAAGGTCTTTTGATTCACATCAATATGTTGATAAAAGTAGAATATGGATATTATATTCTGATTCCTAGTTTACACAGGTACTTAGCCACCAGGTTACCAAACCATTCTCTTTTTCACATATCTAAAATGCTTCTTATAATTTAAGAAGCCCAAATTAAAAGGTATTGGAGGACAGAGTTGCAGAATGATCTACGTTTATTTTTTTAATCTCACCTGAAGGATTTGAATATCTTATTCTTGATCTCTTAGTAATTTTAAATAATTTCAAACTGTCACTTTCTTTGTTTTCTTTTCTTTTTTTTTTTTTCTATCTGAATCGGTGCTAAGAATTATCTAATTTTTGCATCTTAATTGCAAGCAAAGTGGGTTTTTTGTCCAGTAACTTTAGCTGGTTTAGCAGATAAAGCATCAAGGATGGGCAAGCAATCAAGCACAGAAAAGAGAACATCAGGACAGATATTAAGATTTTGTTGTCTTTGAAATTAATAGGACAACTACATCACTAGAGTGGTTGAAAAGAGATGCTATAGAAAGGACCTGGATGTGTTGGTTGACAGTCAGCTGAACATGAGCCCATGTGTGCCCAGGTAGTCAAGAAGGCCAATGGCATCCTGGCCTGTATCAGCAATAGTGTGGCCAACAGGACCAGGGTAGTCATTGTTGCCTTGTACTTGGTTCTGGTGAGGCCACACCTCAAGTTGTGTGCTCAGTTCTTTGGCCCTCACTACAAAAAGGACATTGAGGTTCTGGAGTGAGTCCAGAGAAGGACAACAAAGATTTTTAAGGGAATAAAGAGTAAGCCTTATGAGGAGCAGCTGAAGAACCTGTGGTGGTTAAGCCTGGAGAAAAGGAGACTCAGGAAAGACCTTATCACTCTCTACAACCACTGGAAAGGAGGGTGTAGCCAAGTGTGAGTTGGCCTCGTCTTCCAGGTAAGAAACAGAACAAGCAAACATAGTCTCAAGCTGCACCAGGAGCAGTTCACATTGGATATCAAGAAGAATTTCTTAATGGAAGGTGGGGCTGAGCATTGGAACAGATGTCCCAGGCAGGTAGTAGTCACCATCCTTGGAAGCATTCAAGAAATTACTGGATGTGGCTGTCACAACCCATTCCATAGGAAGTGCGGTGCTCCTTGCAAATATTTGTACACTTGTCAGGCTGAACAGAGGTACCAGTCCCTGTGCCATGTTCCATAAGGGACCTCTTATGGTTTTTATTATAAAATTTTCAATGATGCATCTTCCTAGTGAACCTTCTCACTATTGAACAAGTGAGAGTCTGTGCTTGCTGGGTAAGAGTTATCAAATAGTCTCTAATTTGCATAACTCTTAGCTTTTTTGAGGAATCCCAATGAGCCCCAGATATTTCATATTTCATGTGAAATATGAAAATTTTAATATGAGTAATGAAAAGAATCCAAACTGTCCTTGTAGCATAGTGATATTTCTCTGATCTATGTCTAGCCAGAAGGTCAAGAAATGAATGTGTCTTCCTCTGGAAAATGGTCCTGATATGAAATTCCACGTTACAGACCATCTACACCAAACAATTACCCAGATTGGGCCAATCCAGAGGCAAGAAAGCTCATATTCCCAAATTAGCATGGGTGTTTAAGTCATCTAGAGTAGTCAGCTGGCAAGATTTACGGTGGATGTCAGAACTATGGCAGATACCCAGTAGCCCTTTCTCAAATATGGCTGGTTTATCTCCTAAAAGCACATATGGATAAAGCACATATGGATGCAGAATGTAAGTTTAGAGAAGCACTATCTTGTAACTAAGAAAGTTTCCTCACCTTAAGTATGTACCACTATAATGTCAGAATCATATTTCTGAAAAATTTGTTCAGATGACTTTCCAAATTCCATAGAAAATGCACGGTAGGTGTTCAGATACACTTTCAAGTTACTGTCTCAATGTTTTTAGCTATTAAATAAAAAGTGCTAGGCATACAAAAGTGAGCAAAGGCTGTATATGGAGGATTGCTAAGGTTTTAAAACCAAAAGAACTGTTAAAGTTACTTAATCTTATTTATTTTATATAACACAGACAACAGAAGCACACTTAGCAAATGTGTTGCTAATTTCTTTTTGATTTTGTTTTTTTTTTTTTAAGTAGCTTAATTTTCTAACTAAACTCAATAGTGAAGCCATTATTTTCCTAGGGACATTGCTCTGTTTAGATGTCTCTGAAATGACCTTTATACCTAGTCTAATTTAGCTGACTTCACCTCCAAACCACTGCATCTCATTTTGCCTAATGCCATGAAGTTTCTCAGCTAGACATTTGTAGATTGTGATGAAGTCATGTCCTTGAAGAAATTCAATACACAGAGCTCTTGCAGCTTCTTCGCATGAGCCATTTTCTTCATCCTTCCTCATTCCAGTTATTATTTCAAAAGCTTCTAAAATTGCAACATCTTTCCTAAAGTACAAGCACCAGAACTTGTCATAGTAGTCAAGTAATAGCATCACTAATCTCATCTTGTGGTGCAGAAATAGTATTTTTCTTCTTGCATAGCTGGTGATGAAGCTTAATTTCTTAATCACATCTGGGTAAATGAATTCTGTTGATTATCATCAGAACAGTACTGATGCGAGGTTTCACATGTGGACTTGAAATGTAGATACCTATGAGGATGAAGGAAGGAGGTACAAGGTGAGAGGCAAAACTGGAAACAAGGATTAGAGTGAAAACCACGGGAAGATCATGTTAACTACAGTCAGTGATATCAGGAAAGGCAGGGTTATAGGTGGCAAATGCCACAGAAGTGTAAAGGTTGTATGTCAAAATACCAGCTGTATCCTGTACTACAAATTCTTCTTTAATTCTAATTCTTGAAAGCAGTATAGGAAAAATAAACCTCACTATCCAGTGCACAGGTAAAGGAGGAAGAAGACTTCCATGTTTTTCATAGTCTAGGGAGAGTGTAGCTTGGATAAGCACCGAGTTGTTAGATCAGCTCAAATCACACTAGTGTGATCTGATGTTTATTCCTGCAGAATCTTTCATGCCTTCATCTTAAAAAGTAAAGTGTTAAAATGCACTTCATTCTACCAATAAATATGTCTCACTTTAATGTGTTTACCTGGCTTACCTCTTTATTTCTTAATTGCCACTTTTTCTATTTAGTAATTTTCAGTAATTTTACTCACTCTTCATTTATATTTTATTTTAAACTACCAATATAGACAGTGAATAAACTGGGGCTGAGATATATTCATGAAATCAAAAAAAAATTCATCCATGGTGCCTAATTATTTCTCATTGCAACGTAGTAGTAGACACAATTATATGTACATGAAATATGGATACCTTTCTTTATGAGAATCTTTTTTTCAACCATGAAATCATGTAATGTGAAGTCAAGTACTCTACAGAAGCCTGAATATTTTATTCATCATATTGTCCTTTATCAACCAACCTAGTAACTTCATAAAAAACAGTAAAGATTTTGTATAAGATGGGCTATTTTCCATTAAACTGCATTGGCTTACATTAATTTGAATGTTACTGAACTCTTAGTTATTTACTGATTACATCCATGGAACCTTTTTTATAACTGTCTGCAACTGATATCAACCTAGCTGTCCTTTAATTTCCTCTCCTATAACCTTTTAAAACACCACTACAGCAGTTCATCTGTTTTGAAATCCTCTGTGAGCTTTTCATTGTTACAATTTAAAAATGTCTATTTTAAACACCTCACAGACATTTGTGGATAATTCCTTGGGGGTTCTTAGATTTGAATCTTCTATTTCTGCATTTAAATAAATACTTAACTCCATTAAAATTTTAGTGTCCTTTGCAATATATGTAATTATCAATATCAAACCTGATATTTATTCTTCTGCCTTGTTCCAAGGGGTTTTTGTTTTCATTGTTTTCCTACTGATGCTCAACAGAAACATGCATTAAATAACTCTGCTTTTTTTATATCATGGTACATGATTTTGTTTAATATCCATATCAGTAAATGTCACTGATTGTTGTGGCTCTGGTGTAACATACATCAGGACAGAGGTACACATGTAAATATATATATTTCACTCATACTTATTTTAGTTATCCTTATCAACTGTCTGAATTCCTTAGCTATCACTGTTTGCCTTTTTTTTAAATATACCTTTGTTCTTTCAAAATATGATGCTTAACATTTGCAAAAATCTTTCTTTATAACTCAGATATTTTTAGTAAATGTTTTATAAAGTAAAAATATGTTTGGGACACTCAACAAAACATCTTAAACACGTTTCAATAATACCTATTTATGTGTGGGTGTAGTCAGTGTAACCATGCATATATGACTATAAAAAAAGAAAGAGATTTTATCCCATTTCTCTTCATCCATAACTTCTCTTCCAGTTTTAGATACTAAATTTTAAAAATACACCAGGGTTATACACTACTTCTTAATATGTATTATTTATGTATAGGTATGGGAACTAGATATTCATTTAGCCATGCTTCCTAAAAGTACAAAAATAATAGAAAATATTTATCTGATCCAATAAACTAGAAGAAATACATTATATGGAAATTGTAAAAAGCAAGTGTTTACAGTAGATGAAGCCTATTTATGTAAAGAAAAACATGTACAAATATTGAAGAGGGAGTAATATGCAGCAAAACTGATGAGATTCATTAAGGGCAGGCTATGGTTTTTTTTGAACATTTTTTGATGATTCACTGTAAATTTACCTTTATTAAATATCAGCAGTCTCACTTAATAAGAAAAGAAGTAAGGAACAAATAAGAAAAGAAGAAGGAACAAGTAAAAGAAACTAAATTACATAAGAATATGGGTCCCTGAACTCAATACTACTTGCAGGTGAATTGTCTCAGTCTACCTGAATTGCCTAAATCAAAGGGAAATAGTTTTAGAAATGAAGTGAGAGCTCAGCCTTTGCAGAGGGGATGATAAATCAGACTTGTAAACGTGCAATTTGGCTACTGCCTATGTTAGTCTTTGCTATTTTTTCATACTGAATGTGAGACAGTCTTTCATATGAGTGAGAAGGAAAATGAAAAGGGTGAAAAAATTATCTGTTTTTGCAATGTGTGTACAGTTCCCTGTTCAAAAACTGCATTGATGCATTCACTGAATACATAATTTTCTCTTATACTTTTAACATTACACAAAATTAAGAGTTTACATTAAAAATTCTTACCTAATTTTCCTTTAATTCAGCATTAAGATTCAAATTTTTATTTCTACTATTGCTTTCTACAGTCCCTGTGGTGCTTGCAATTCATCCTATCTCAAAATAGTAAAGCAAAACAACAGAGGGGAAGATTATACAACCTTTTTAAAATATCTCTTTTTAATTTAAAAAGTTAGTCTAGTATATTAGAAACTGTAAATAAATGTGTTTTCACAACCATTCAAGTATCTTAGTGTCGGCAAAATTAAGGCACATTTGTAGCACAAAAATAGCCTTTTACAACACAGTGCATCAGCAACAGTTCAATCCAAATGTTTTAGATAATTAATCTCATTTTCCCTCTGCTTCGTTTTGTGTTGTGTTAGTTTTCTTATTCAGACTTTCAAGTCACAAATCTAATTTAAAGCCTCACAACTGGTCTAATGTGGTAATGTGTTCCAAGTGCGTGCAGTGTCTAGCAGTGAGGGATAGGGACAGAATACTAATTTGCCTCCCAGTGTGCACGGTGCTCAATAAATAAATAATATATTACCTGTGCTCACCATTACTTGACTACAGAAAGTGTCAAAAGCAACAGAAAAGTTGGATGCAAGTTTAAGGCATGTAACAGAAAATGAACTGAAGCAGGGATGGGTAGGGGAGAGAGAAGAAAAGAGGAAAGCAGAGGGAGAGAACAGTCTGCCACAGAACAGCAATTATTCTGTAACATGGTTAACTATAGCTGCAAAGATAATGCATATTAGATACATACTGATTAATGGTTAAATATTAATCATTTATTTGTAAGAATTTTGCCTTCTGTGTGTTCTCTTATTTCTCTATAGAGAAATGTAGAATTCTTTTATATTGTTCTAACTTCTGTTTGTTTAATCATTCCATTTCAGAAATACTAATTTCTTTTTTTTTTTCAACACATTGATTTTTTTTCTTTTGTTTGACTTTGCTTCCTTACTGTGTGTAGAGGTTGCTTTATTTTTGGAGCTTTAGTTTCATATACCTAAAACTAAACTATGCACCAGTTAAATAATGGTAGAGTTACTGAGTGTCACTCTGATCTTCTGTGCCATCATCTGAACTTCTGGAAACTCCACTGTGATCAATGAAGACGCTGGTGCATAAGCTAGCACTTGGGAGACTAAATTCAAGTGCTGATATTATAAAGAATTGTTCAAGGAAGCATGTATGTACAACAGAAGGAGAGACGATGTCCTGGCACGTATGGTAAAATCAAAGTCTAAGAATAAAGTAAAGGATAGAAGGATAATGTGGAAGAAAAAAAAAATGTAATTCCCATGAAACTGGCAATGTCTTGGATTATTAAAATATTATTTTGTATAAAATGTCATTACAATCTTGTTTAAATTTAATACAATTTACCAGACCATAAAGAACTCCTTAGAATAAATGGCTGGTTTCCAGGCACAGCTACTGTGTAGCTGATTACAATACATCCTGACATTTATGACAGTTTTATAATTCTTATATTCTGTACCTAGCTGTGCTCTGAAGTGTCTCTACTTTGCTGAGGGCTTTCTCCTGGGAAATGGCTCTAAAGTTTTGTGGACTGTAAGGACAATAAAATAGGTTGACAGGACAACACTATTACTACAGAATGCAAATCTGTTTCCATTTTGTTAATAAATATTAAAAATGAAGATTCAGTTTATAATGAACACTTGTGTAATTTATCATAATAAAAAATGGCCTCGATTTGAGAAGATATTCTTATATGACTAAACTTACCAATATGAGTAGGGATTTGTCAGATCAATCCCTAGACCCTTCTATTGCAAGAGTAACCCTACTGGTGGTTTTCAAAGACTAAGATGCACAGGAAGACTAAGAAAAATGTCAGCCCTAGATACAAGAAAAAAAGCAGGTAAGAAGTAACAGGGCATGAGAGAAATCTTACTACATAGCCTTTGACCTTTATGTGGGGCAGTACTCAAATCAGCATTTAACAGCATTTTTTTATAAATCTTTCAAATGTTTCATGAAAGATTTATAACAAAAAAAAAATATTGATGCAATTCAAAGAATTATTTTGAGAAAGAGCAAGTTGAAGCATATTTATAACTACTTGGGTAATGCTGGCTTAATGTTTCCAATAAAAACATTGTAAAAGCTTTTAAGTGAAGATGTTATCAAAATTGGCATAATAATAATAAATTTATGTTTTTTATTAAAGACTTCCTATACATGTCATCTGAAATGCTATAACATTTCCACTGAAAATTGTGCACCAACTCTACAAAAATATTTTGCATATTTGTTTGTGTTCGCCTACTTTAACTTAGAGTTGCAAGCAGACAGCTGAAGTTCTGATTAACCATAAAACTTCAATTAGACATACTGTGCATTGAGCAGACAGATAGCAAGAGGGAGACAGACTGAAAGAGATTCAACCAGACTTAAAGATAGTTTAAATTATTCTGATTTCCAGGCAGCATGTTTATGCTTGCCAATATTTATGGTATAGTTCCAAAACTCCATTCATTCCCGATAATACTATAGCCCTTTCAGGTTCCCCCTTTGATGTGAGGAAGGAATGCCGAAACACCAATGAGGAATCTACTCCCTCTTCTGCTCTACTATCAGTGTTTAATGCAGAGGTTTATTACAGAGTTACTCCCGGCACCCCACTGGCCATAAACTGCTGTGCTAATCAAACTGTAGATTGTCCTCAAAAGGGTGTATTTCTAGAGTGCTGCTCCATGTCAGAGTTCTGGCTGTGAGAGATAATGTAATCATCTGTAGTGCTGCTGAAAAACAGGTTTAAATTGTAATCACCTGAGAAACCCTGTATTAAATTACGTCAACCTAGTCCATATACAGATGGAAGAAAGACCTCAGTGGACCTCTGTAGTATTTAAGGAGACACTATTAGTGAGTAATGCAGGAGCTGACAATTGTTCACATTAGTACTGTTCAGACATCATGTTAGATAGAATCTTATTGCAAAAGATCTCATCTTTCAGATAAAAGAGAAAAACAAGGTGCTGAACAAAAGTGGTCATTACAAATAGTGTGGTGTTTCTCATAATGTTCTCTTGGCCAAACCTGAAGTAGGGAATTACATTCTGCTTGCCTTAATTAACCTCAGGTCTGTGAAACATGTTTTTCCTTCTCATCCTAACAGCTCTGTAATGATATTTCCCCCATACTCAACGGTCAAAGACTATTGTCTCAAAGAAAAACAAAACAAAACAAAACAAAAAAAACCCCTACTATATACAATTAGTAAGAACATACAAAATAGGCAATAACTAAAGGTATGTGCTTAATTAAATAGAAAATTTATAAACCACAACAGAAATTTCCATCAAAATTGTTTGATGACTATTCAACAAAGCCCATTATTTGCATGTGCAGTATGAAATAAATATTCTAGAAAACCTAAAAAGAGAGCTGTATAATTTAATATATTTCAGTATAAAGTAATGAAGTAAAGGTAATGGAAAAAATTAGTCATCTTCAGAGAGAAACGCATACTTAAATCTCTATAACATCCTAACATACAAGTAAGATATGAGCATAGAAAAAGACATGTCTGCTTAGAGGCCACAGGGAGTTGGTTTGAAGAATGTGTGATCAACAATTTGGATATTGCTATCCAACTAAAATTCATTCCAAACTGGAAATGTTTGTTTCAAAGTGAACCCTCTGAGCCCTGTAGTGCTAGTTGAAGCTGAAAAAAACCCACCAAAACCCCCTGGAAATGTAGAGTTTCAACTCTTTAGAAAATAAAAAAAATATTTTATATTGCACTGAAATATTTAGCATCAAAAGTATTCTTGATCAGTTTACTGCACATAATATTAAAAGCTTGTAATTTTTTTTCTAATAAAAAAGGAAAGGATGAGATATTACATCAGTGGTTGATCTTGCCACTTGATCATGTCCATTCTTAAAATGTGCACATTTTTTTTTTATTCAATAGCAGTTCTGTTTTTTATCTATTGAGTATTTGTCAATGTATTGACAATTGCAAGCATTAGACACAGAGACAATAAGGAAAACATAATCCTTTATTCAATTTTTTATACCTATGCATAAATTTCATGGACAGTATCCATTTTGTGTATATTAATGCAAATGGAAAAATATTACTGTAGATATAAGCCACTTTCCGTTACTTTAAGGAACTCACACACAGGTTTCTAATTCAATTAACATTACTTGGGTCGGTCAATTAACTTTCTCCTCCTGTCATGAACACTTCAATAATCTTCAACTAAATGAAGGAGTATGGGCCAATTCACCCTTTTGATTCTGAAATTAAAACAACAGGTATGGGCTTTTGTTATGACATTTTTGGCACTACTGCCAGACAGGTTATCCCCTTCAGGAAACCAAGAGGAAAAAAAATTGGACCAAATTAACAGAGGAAAAAAGGGAAATAGAGAAAGCTGTCATTGAAACATAATTGCTGAGGTAGCAATGAAGGACTCAGAGATGAACCTCTGCAAAAGAAAATGCACTGTGCAATTCCAACTCTCAGATGTGCTTAGTGAAGAATTTTCACATGGGCAATCTGTGCTTCTCAGGCTTCTTTTTTTGAACTGCTACCCAAGGTTTCTGTGTTACCAGCTGATAAACTGCTTGTAAAATTTAATAGCTGAAACATACTTTACTCTCTGTCTCCTCTGTGGAATCCCACCACAGTTTGCCTCTTGCAACGAAAAAAACTACAAAGCTTAATGCTTTGTAGGTTTATTAGTAATATATAAGTAAGCAACCTGCTTGTGACAGCTGTACAGATGAAATGTAATCTGGTCTATTGATTGTTTAACTATGCAACCTC
This sequence comes from Lonchura striata, assembly GCF_050655825.1. Taxonomy (NCBI): domain Eukaryota; kingdom Metazoa; phylum Chordata; class Aves; order Passeriformes; family Estrildidae; genus Lonchura; species Lonchura striata. The sequence goes on along the minus strand of NC_140703.1, from coordinate 59,463,597 downwards.
TCTGCTGCCTTAACAATGAATAATCATCACTCCATTAATGAAGAAACTTCTCAGAATTCATCCTAACAGTTTGAGAAGTCTGTAAAGTTCTTTTTTCTTGTCACATGTATTTCTATTTCTTGCTAGTGGCACAGCACTTCTTGAGAAAATAAAAAAGCAAGATGTTCCTCTTATGGAAGACTCTTTCACATATTGAGTATATATGTTATCCTTCCATGGAAAGCCCCTGTGAATGCAAAACTCCAAGGGACTTGATGACAGAAAGAGATTGGTTTGTTTTTTCTTTTTTTTCTTCAGACTTGTGTAAGAAAGTACTATTTTCCTAGGGAGAAGAACAGGCATTTGTATTTAAGATCAAGGGCATTGAATGAATTTGGATTAAATGACTATACCTGTTGAATATTTAAAAAAAAATGTAACAAGAAAAGAACTGAAGTGGACAAATGCATATAATTTGGAGTATTAGTAATGGAGCTGGAATAATTAGTATCTTATCTTGTAATACTAGCTAAAAGGTAGGTTTAATACTCACATAGATTTAATTTCAAATATGTATCTGGGTGCACAAATAACACTCAGGAAGAGATGCAATCACTTCTTAATCCCAGTTCTCTGAAAATTGCAGCTGAAATTATTTTTAAATAAATATCCAATTTTAAGAGCTGTGCTATGGAAAATTGATGTTACCAAAGCCAGACTATCTTTGTTTTCAGAGAACACATAAAAGCCAGCTAGTGGCAGTTTTTGGTCATTAAAAACCCCATGATACTTTTAGAAGAGACAGAGTTTTAATTTACAATACCTAGCCCAAATCCAGCATGGGTAATTATATTCCTTCTATTTAAGAACTCACAGTTGTCCTTTTAATTGAGAACAGTATTGTTGCTGTCGAGGCAGGACGGGAATGAAGAGGCTCTGATTCAGAAGGTTGTTGAGATTAAACTCCCCTTTATTCAAAATACACTGCTCTTTTATACAGAGCTCCACAAGGACCAAATCCACTGGTTCTGAAGTGAAAACAACCCACCACCATTGGTGCAAAGTGCTTGATGCACAGTGATAGAATTTAACTATAAACAATGTGAAAAACAAGAGAGATAAAGAATTATTTACATTGTTTCCCAGCACTTTCCCAGGCTTTTTGCCTGGCTAGAAACTCTCAGTTTCTTTCTTTGACTGAATCTGAGACCCACACAGTATCATTTTCTTCTTCCCCTAAAAATCAAGACAGTGTGTGTTAGCAACCATGACATTCTTATGCATGTAATAGCATTACACTTGCAATCAGTTCATATTTTAAACTCAAATAACCCCATAACCTACGGTTTAGAATGCAAACTTCAGTGCATATATATGAAGATACGTTGTCTTCTCCGTACATTTCCCTGGCTAACAGCTGAGGTAAATATTAAATGGCACCCACAAAACCATATTGAATTTTGTGAGCCACATGATATCAGCAGGAATCTTTACAGTGATTTCTGATGACTGTGGATTAGGCTCTTTTGGAATAGTAAGATAAGACAGGATGATAAGAAATAAATATAGAATTCTTACTTCACTGAAACTAGCAACATTTTTTGAGTTATTCCAATGCAGTCTTATTTTCACCCAAGGAGAGGTTTTCATTTGCTTTGGTTCATTTTAGTAGAGAATGAAAAAAATATGATTTATAAAAAATTATTATTTCTGCCATCAACAAGTACTGTCAAACAAGTTTTGTTTTGGCATTAGCATAGTCTGTGAAATCAAATCAGGTACTATGTAAACATAGGGTTTAAATAATGAAATAATGACTATAATTTAAGCTCTATTTTCTTGACAGTAAAAAAAAAAAAGTATTTTCAGTCTATGTCTCACAGGTATAGCATTTAAACATGGAGGAAAATTAGAGAAAACAGGAAAAATAATTGCAACTCACCTCTACTAGAAAAATATCAAAATTATCAGAAAAAATTGTTCATGGTCTAGAAGATAATAAAAGGACATTTGTTGAACAGACAAGGAAACAGATAATAGCATATTAAAATTTAAAAAAACTCCAAACCCCACCCTTATTAATAATCTCAAATACTAATAGGGAAAAAATAGATTAATGTGTAAAATTCCCCCCAAAGCACTTTATCAGTGGTTGCGTTAGAGGTGTTTAATACAACCAAGAACTTTAACGAGAATCTCATCTGCCTGCAGATCTCTGGAAAGAATGGTAAGAAATGCAGGAGAGACTCAAGTATTTGTTCATACTTGATACTGTATCATAAATCACAACAAAAAGGTGCTGGAAACTATATGGATAAAGGCAATTATAACATTAGAATCTGTTTCCAAATACCTCAGGGGCAGTGAGAACAGATTATGTTGTGCAATTGTTCATTTGTCTACTTGAATGTACAGTGGAACAGGAAACATAGTAAATACATACGTATCTTAGTTTATAAAACAATTAGAAGACATATCTAAATGCTCATTAACACTAGTGTTGTTTAACAATGTAGCACAGAGTTGAAAGCAGAATAGAAAGAGCTGAAGGGGCTTCTTACTAAGCCACACAAAATTCTGTTGGATGAATGCCCTTACAGCCAATATGTTACCCCATTCCTTGATGTGGGGCATGTCAGGGTCATGCCAGAATCAAACATGGGAAGGGAGGTGGACTAGCATATGCAGGGCTTCATCCATTCCTTAGCAGCCAAAGGAATCCCTGCAGGAAGCAGCCAAGGCACCACAGCCTTGTGCAGTTTTGTATTGAGCTTGAGTTTGGTTCAACCCAGTGATTCTGAAGACTTGGGAAGGATGGAATATTGCTTAGTCTTTGCCAGCAGCAGCTGGCATTCTAAAACACAGACAAGAAGTACAAAGGTGTATTTAAAATTCTGTCTTTTTTTGTATCCTTCATTTGTGATATTTTGTATATAATTTACATAATATATATGATAAAAAAAATATTTTGCTGTTAATTCCTTGTCCGTGCACTTGTATTTTTTTTTAAAAAATTACTGAAAAAGTTAGTATTTTATGTAACATCACAGGGTAGTTTACTACTTAGACAAGGTAGTGTTACAAAGCAGTCACATAAAATTTGTTAATTTCATAAAGAACATGAACAAATAGCTAAATATTTTCTCTGAAATACTGAGTATGTTTAAAATGACAATTCTTTTACATTTAAATATTTAATTTCTCCACGTAGTTAGTATGATTTACACTTATTTATGTAGAGATGTGCTTATTGTACTGATTGTATATTTACTGTTTTTATTCTTCTTAGCACCATACTCCAGTACTCCAGTACCTATAAACCTGTGAGAATATGAATTAGGGTGGTGGTTGCTGGCTTCTTTTTTTTTTTTTTTTTTGTGCTCACAGATAATCAAGGCATTATTAACAAAGCTCCACTTGTAGAATTTAAATAGTATCAGAATTTGACTTGCAGATCTAAGGACAAATTTGCAAGGTTGACTGTCAGAATAGGTTTTCAGTTTTTTTAAAAAACTTGTCAACAGTGTACACTTAAGACAGAGTTAATGAGAGACAACACACAGAGAATCCAATTATACATTTTTTACGGATTGCTCATTGGAGTATAAGTATGCTTTAATAGCATACACAAAGTCAAAGAGCTCACATAAGAATAGTCAAGATAATTGAGGACAGATTTATTCAGAGGATGCAGAAATTAAGGCATAGATCCTTATCTTAGAAGCTGCCACATGGGAATTACTTTTAGATTAGCTAGGACACAGTGATTGCAGGCAGGCAAGACAAGTGGGTGACTTCAGAATTTAAGAATGGCACAGAAAACCTGCACATTGATCTATGTGAAAATAAAACTATCTCTTAAAATACATAATGCAGTTAGGATTTTGGATAAAAAGCTGTCAGATCATGTATCCTTTCACATGTACTTTGTATGTTTCCCTACAGCTGTCAAGGCAAAACACTCTTATTTCATTTTTACTACTGGCCATGTACGATTGCAGAGACTCTGGAAACAGAGTATTCCAGAGGTTTCTTCTGGAAACTGATATTTTTAACAGCAAACAAAACTCTCCTTAATATGTTTGAAGGGTACTGTTACTCTCAATCTAATTACTTAATAGTTTAATACTTTTGTGAAGTTTGAGACCCATAACAAAAAGTGTCTAGTTTCCCAATTAGGAAAAATAATGCCAACTTCCCATTCTGTTCTGGAATACTGCAGGTTTCTCAAGCACAAATTTGCTATTTTGCGGTCCTCATGTGACTTTATAAAATATGCATTTTAATCCTTTATTCATCCAGAATACCAGATCTGCCCATATGTAACAGCAGGTTTTCTGAGATTTTTACTAGATTTCTAGAGAAAACTGCAATGTCTCTGCCTCCTAAGCCCTAAACAACTGAGACAGAAATTTGTGTTTGTACTTCTCTTTTCTTTTGGGTATATGGTATGAGTTAGGTGATAGTTCAGATCTTGCCTGGGAGTGTTTGGACTTGGATGTTATAGGTGTTTTAGAAACACAGGATGGGAAAATCTTCCATTTCCTAATCCACAGACACTCAAATTCCAAAATAAAATACAAAGGAAATAAAACCAAACCAAATCATGCAATGAGATAGAGAAGTACAATAAAAGGGTATCAATTAGTTATCTTCGTTAGCAGATTTCTAAATGGAGATCCCACAGATGAAGAAGATCAAAAGCACTTAATGAAATAGTCTTGATCACATTTACATGAAGTTCATCTCTATTGTAGATTGACCCTGGCTGAATCTTTGATGCACATCAAAGCTGCCCTATCATTAACCTCTTCAACTGGATGGTGAACACTAAATATAACAAAAGATTCATGGATAAAGATAAGAGTAGGGAGACATCACCCACCAATGACTATCACAGACAAAATAGACTTGACTCTAAGAAAACTTGACTACTGCAAAAAATCAACCCTATCCTGGCCGGAAGCAGGACATCAACATAGGAATATCTGCTGGGAACCTCTCACAAAAGCGACCCCTGTAGCTCCTCCACTACCAAAACCTTGCCATGAAAACCCAATGCACTCCAAAGTATTCAGAAAGGCAGTGTTTGAAAACTGAACTAAGAAGGAAGGAAGGCTGACATAATGGCATGAGGATGCGACTTTTTAAACGAGAAATGATGATCAAGTGAGGATAAATGGAGCAGGACTTTGAAAGAAACAATAAAAATTTCATGTTTGATGAAAGAAAACCAAGGCAAGGAGCAGTACAGATATGCAAAAACAGGTGACATTGCCAAAATAATATCATTAGGAAGATTAATTCTAGATATATAAAATAGGAATCAATTGCCAAGACAAATGAAAATGTGATATACAAAACTACTTAGGTATCTTGATTGGATGAGGAAGGCAGACATCACTACGGAAAAAGAGAAATGTAACCTGCAAAATCCAGAGAGCAGGTTCTGGATTTCTCTCAGTGAAATCACACTGAGAAGAGGCTCATCCAAGTTGCGGGTTTCAAGGACAGGTTTTGAGATTTTGGGTTTGATTGAAAGACTAGAAGTTTCACAAATTCAGGAAAGGAAGTAGAAGGTAGTTTTTGACAGGAAAATTAAGTGCACTCTTTTAGGTATGAACTGGAATGATAGATATTCACAAAGGGAAGTCAGGCATGCTGACCAATATTTTAGTCTAGAAGAGTAACAAAGAAGAAAATTTGTGAGTCATAAGCACACAAAAGATGATTGCATTTTTGTTGTCATTCAAGCATCACCTCATGTAGTCAGTAAGTCATGAAAGATGTTTGCAATTTTTGTTATTCATATTGGGAAGGAAGCACCAATATAATCTTCAGCATAAGCTAAAACAATAAAAAATATTTAAAAATAATATGTTCATTCAGAAATTTAAATATGCTATGCTATCTCACAGCAAATCTCCCATTTGTAGAAAAAGCCTCATGACACAACTGTATAACCAAAAACTTAGAAAATTGAAGGCCACAAATTAGAAAATCTAAATATTATGATAGCTAAAAATTAATCTGCTATTGAGCTGATTATATCATTAGGCTCTTTCAGACTCTGAAATTTACTGCCTGCATTTTATTTAGTCCAGAGACATCTTAATTCATTTGACTTTCAAAGTCCTCTCCTGAAATTAGATGTTTTTAATAAAGTCTTTAATAAATAAGCACAGAGACAATTCAAACAGGGATTAGTTTTTGATTTCAAAACATGCATTGGGACCCAAGGCTTTCCATCTCCATAGAGAAGGTAGATGTCCTGTGTTCAATTCTCTTTTTTTCTTGAGATGCTCCAAACCTTCCTGTTTTCCAGAAAGTGTAAAATTTCTAGGAGGAACACAAGTGACTGTACTGAGCTTTTCCTATAGAAGCAATTCCTGTTCATGCCTTAGTTCAGTATCCATTGGCTCAAACTGTTGATTTTTTGAGGGCAACACTCATACAGACCCCAGGGTGCTTCACTGTTCCTGTAGAACAGTTTTTTCTACAATTATGTCTTAAGTTTCCAGGTAAGGTTTATGAGCTGAAGATTTCAGAGACAAATTGTGTGGTTACCATAAATTAACTTTACCTTATTCTCCAGGACACATCCATGTAGATAATGAAGCAGTAGACAGGAAATGGTGGTCTCTTTTGGGAGTTTTTTAGTGTTATTTTTACTTTTCTGACTACATGCAAATGTCATGTATTAATTGTTTAATTAATCTTCTGGTGCTTACACAATTAAATTTTGTGTAAGAACCTATGAAGTCTATAGGTTTGCATAGGTAACAAAGATCTACAAGCTTTGCAAAGAATATTGAGTTACTGGTCTGTATAAAAGACATCTTGTAAGATAATTTCTGTGGCTCATAACGACAATACATAGAAACAGACATTCAGCGATTTGTTCTTTTATCTAAATTCAAGGAATGAGCTCCAAATAAATATTTATTTCTTCCATATTTATGGTCCAGTACACAAAATTTCTTCTTTCCAGGCAATTTCTCACCCTGGGCTACTCATCTCACTTCTTTTACACTTATGCATAAAAAAGGAGACAAGTTCTATCTCAGCCTTTTAGAGCTAAGTCTTTTTATCTTTTAAGAAATTCTCAGAACCTTACCAATGAAACCCATTCCATTATTTTAAGTTCTTCTTTCCAGTTCTCCTAAGACTGGAACTAGAATATCTAGATCCATTCACCGCTTAAGCAATGGGCTATTCTCAGGAAGAAGGCTTACATGATGAATACATATAAATCTAAGAAAATAAACTCACTATTTAGGACATTGCTTAATGATAGTCATTAAGTAATGATAATATTATTATCATTAGCAATTATAATAATCAACATAAAGAATTATTGGGTTGGTTTTTTATCTATGTATGTGTTTATTACAGTGATCTTAATGAAAATATACTTTATGTTGTCAATACTAAAATGATAAAAAAGGTACTCGGAGAATTGTTACAAATGCACAATGTGACATGTGAGCTATGACAATTTGCTGAAGTGTCCAAAGATCAAGGAATTTTTGAAATAATAGTACAGATCACACCTGAAAGATGTAATGTGTACTCACTACAAAGTGAGTAATTGAAAACTCACTACAAAGTTTTCAATTACTAGTTTTCCAATTACTGAAAGGTGGAAGCAAAAGACAAAATTAAACACATATTCATTAATTTCAGTATGATATAATTTAGCAACAGCAATGTATAGCAATAGCACCATATCTAAGTGCAGGGGTGAATACACTTTGAGGAATAAGGGAAACTGAGAGAGAGTGTGTAAAATATCAAGGCCAGAAACTAAAGGGATTTTCTGGTTGTTGTACTATTTTCAAAATAAAAGTAATTAAGAATTGCTAGAACTAGGTCTAGAATGAGTGTTGACATTTTTGAAATTTCATGTGGGTCAAAAAGATTGCTCTGTCCTGCAAAAAGTCAAGTGGGGTGATTTGTTTCCTAGGTCCAGACTGTTCACCATATTATAGAATGGACTGAGTTGAAAAGATCTTATAGATCACCCAGTTCCAGTACTTTCCATTAGCCCAGGTTTCTCAGGGTTCCTATCTCATCTAGCCCTGAACACTTCCATGGATGATGCATCCCACAACTTGAGTAGGAAACCTGTTCTAGTGCCTCACCATCTTCATGGTAAAGAATTTCTTCCTTATTTCTAATCTAAATCTACTTTATTTCAGTTTGAAGCCATTGCCCCTTGTCTCATTACTGTGAGCCTTGTAAAAAGTCCTTCTCCAGCTCTCTTGTAGTTCCCTTTAGGTACTGGAAGGCTGTTAGAAGAGTTCCTTGGAGCCTGTCCTTTTTTAGGATGAACAAACCCAGCTCTCTCCATTTGTCTTCACACAGGAGGTGCTCCAGCACTCTGTATGGCCCTTCTCTGGATTTGCCTATTCACATCCATGTCCTTTTTCTATATGGGGCCCCAGAGCTGGATGCAGCACTTCTGATGGGGTCTTAGATGAGTGAAGTAGATGGGGAGGATCACATCCCTGGCCTGCTGGCCATGCTGGTTTTGATGAAGCCTAGGGCACAGCTGTTTTCTGGGCTGTGAGTGCACATCTGTAAGTCTTTTTCCTCAGGGCTTTTCTCAATCCATTCTCTGCCCAGGCTGTACTTGGAACTGGGATTGCCCCTACACATGTGCAGGACCCTGCAGCTGGCCTTGCAGAACTTCGTGAGGATCCATCAGCCCACCTGTCAAGCCTGTCCAGGTCCTCTGGATGGTATCCCTTCGCTCCAGTGTTCTGACCACTCCACACAGCTTGGTGCCACTCTGAAGATTATTATAAACTCTGATAAATGGGTATGTGTCACTTCAAATCACCTTTAACATACTTTTCACTGCAGCAACCATCAGCTCAATTTCTCATCAATTAGAAGCTTCCCATCTGAGCCTACTATTAAATAGAAGAAAAAGAAAAAGTACCACAGGCTGACTGATAGCCAACATGGACACTGATGAGTTATGCCCACATTGCTAAGGATGTCCTCTCCTCATAGAGACACAACTAGGGACACAACTAACTGAGGCAATGTTAAGCAGGGGAAAGGCTCCAGTGCTGTAGCTTATCTGACTCAAGATGAATCTGAGATGGTTTGTTACTACTGTAGTCAGTATTCCCAGAATACTGAATAACTGTGTTTTAAGTCATGATTTGGAAAAAAAATATGAAATCTGTAACAATTATTTGTAAAATATTTCTATATTAATAATTCCTTCGATAAATAGCCACCTATTAAAACTTAAAATGAAATTTAACTGCTGTTTGAATTTTATGACACTATGGAAATACTTATTTTCTCAGAAATTGAAGGTACAAATTGGATGCTGATTTTTAATTTGGAATTAAATTCTGTTTAAAAATGTGCTCTAATTAGAAAAGGATTTCATGATTGCCATGTTTTTAGAAAATAGTGTTAAGTTGAGTTAAAAAATCTGTGCTGTCCTCAAGTCTTGAAATGTTTTAGTGAAGACATATGTTTTGCTTCCATGTTTTGACATAAAGATAGCAATAAGTTAATTAATTACAGCTTTCATATTTCTTGTGAGAAAGTTGCTCTGTTAAATTAAAAACCTCGGACCTTTATCATGTCAATCACAAGATGATACCTGCCCAGAAACAATCTAATTTATTAGTCTCACTTACTATTAAAGATGGTTTCTGGTACAGTGTATTTAAATGTCTCTCCTATTTGTTTTAGGTGTGGTGCAAAATAAAAGTAAAGTATTGGTCTGCTGGGTAAGATCATGTACTTAAATTTAATCTGGATCAGTCTCTAAAATTATCTAGTTCCAGATTTACCTTGTTTTTGGGGTCTTGGCTTTCTTTCCAAAGAACAGCCTTATTGGTGAAGTTTGGGGCAAAGAAGGCTGTCAGTACCTCAGCTTTGTCCACACACTGTCACCAGGGCCTGGTCCACGCAACAACAGACCCCCATTTTCCCTACTCATCCTTCTGTGTCTATACGTACAGCAATTCTTTATGCTTAGTGGAGTCTTAACATTCCTCATCAGATTCATCTCGAACATTAATGTTTAACTTACCTCTAGTGGACTAGCTTTAATCAAATAAGTAATATTCTTGAGTTACTGGTACAGAAATTCTCTAAAGTTTTATGAAAAATGCATGGAGCATAATCATGTAATATTGGGCAATAAAAACCCCTACCAGTTTCTATTTAGTCCTCAACTGGTCAAACAACCATTCCCTCAGTCATTCTATGTTTTTGTTGAAGAAGGTGGTGAAATGGCAACAGCTTCAGGATCAGGTCCATACTGAGTAATTTCAGTACTGCAATTTATGAAAATGGCAACTGTTATATTTACAGATGTAACTGCAGAAAAGGAGCACCTGGTTTTTATGAGCTATATGTCAGAAGATTAATTATCAGTTAAATCCAAACACAAATTTATATGAGAAAAGAACCATGTATAGTCATAAGCAATGCTCTTTTCTGTAGAAAATGACAGCATTCAGTATCTACTTCATGTCAATTTGCACTACATTAGTCTGAGGAAATGGCAATGGTGTAGGAAACTAGTGGTGGATGCTGAACATGATCCTGACATCAAAATCCTTTGGTTGAAGAACTACAGAACCTATTGGTATTACCAGTATTGAGGAGGGGATGTGCCTTGGATTGCCTGGCCCTGCTGCTGAACTACATAGTGGCCACTGTGGTGTTTCATCCTAGAGACACTTTTGGCTAGCTGGATGTTGCAGCTGGGCACATGGAATCAAGGCCAGGCATGCCGGAGCTCCGGTGGCAGTGGGGTGGAGCTTCCTCTCACAGAGGGTCTGCTCCTCAGGTTTCTTTCTGCCGGAGAAGCTTTTAAGGCTATGGTGAAGGAAAGGACTCGGTTCTGATGCAGAGTTTTAATCCAGAGTTTTTATTCCGGCCTGCAGGCTCTGAATGTAGCAACAGCTCCAACAGAACTTTCCAACTGCAAGTTTGTCTGTCTTTTTGCCCAGGGGAGGGGAGGAGGGAAGGGATAGGGAGCCCACCGACCAGGTATGGAAGAGGAGATCTCAAGGGACAAGAACACCTGGATGGCCAATGCCCCCTGGGGATGGAGGGCATCTTTTGAATCTGCCCAATCACTCAACACACTTCTGGCATTCCAGGAGTGACAGACAGTGCTGGCAGGGGTCAGGGCAGGGAAAGGAGAAGTGATTGACACACCTGGGCTGAGCCCAAGTATCTCCAAGGTGACATCAACTGCACCAAGAACCTCCTTGTGTAATGTCAGTGACATATGTAATCTCTTGGAAACTGCCACTGGTATCATTTCACATGTAGTATTGTAGTAGGAATCACAGCTTGTACTTATATGTTACACACTGAAATGGGTCATTTTTTGATTGCATTTAATAAGCATTTTATGTTAAACTAATTATCTTTTTCACTCTCTCTTCTGAAGTAGCCTTGAAGTTCAATTTTATGCACATGCTGAAGTTAGTTGATTCCATTGACCTCTGCATCACTCTAAATATGATTAATGCATCAGAAATGGTGTCCTAATCTTTTCTTTGCTGATGGCATAAAATTTGCAATTTTTTTTAATGCTCATAGTATTTTTTTTGCATATTCTCTAATTTTCCAATTAGTATATTTGCTGATGCCATTCTATTAATGTTGTATGGGCAATACAAGGTACCATTACAGTTTCACAGCAGATTAAGAATCCAATTCTGTTAAATCCTGGAGAATCAGAAGAGGTACCTTTTCAAAGAAAAGATGAGTGCTATATTTTAACTAGTATTTAATAATACAGCATGCACTAAATACAAAATAAGCATCATCACTCTCTAACATCTAGAAATCATTTCTATTTTGTCAATTTTCCTTTAAAATGAAGTTCTATAAATTCTCCTCTGCAATTTATTTTGTTTGAATACAACTGGATTTGGAATCTGATCTCAGAAAGTGAACCATGAAGCCTCTACTTTGCCTGAAACAGTTTTGTAAAACTCTAATTGTTAATTGCTCTAGGCAAGTAGTTTCTATAAATGTATTTATTTATTTATTTATCTTACAGGGAAGAAATAAAATCATATCTAGCATTTCATTTCTCTAGAACTGTGGCATCTGTAACAAAGAAGTGAAAAAAACTGATTGGGAAGTTGATATAAGACATACTACTTTTCTTTCTAACAATCTAATAAATGGGTTATGTCCATGCTGAAAGTAAATAAGTAAAACATTATTTGGTTTATTTGTAAGAAGGAAAAAAATACAATCTTGTCTTCCTTATTGTACGTGTTACATAATTTAGAGAAGAGGGACATGAATTTTGGCAGCTGTAGATCTAATCTGCTATAAATACAAATCAGTGAAACTTCCTCAAAATTCAGTGAGGGTTATGCAGTTAGCAATTAAATTCTAAGATATCGGAATGTTTTTTTATATTTACTTCTTTCAATCCATAAGATCCTCTGTTGCAATCATGAGGTTGCAATGGTTGTACAGTGAAACTGCTTCCCAACATTTATATCATACCTGGATGCAGCTTGGGATGTGTCATTTTTATCTGTGAAAGTTTGTGTATATGAGGAAAAAAGACAAAACAAATTAGCAAAATATTAAAACTTTCTATGAAATATACTGAAGTTGCAGAATGTTGTTGCTGTGAGTCAGACCATCTCAAAATGTACTACAGAATGCAAGTAAATTCTTCATCTGTCATGATAGTAACATTGTCCATCAGGACTCCCATGGGACAAATGGGATCTATAACTTTATCATTTATTCTTCTTTATATTGTACTCATATCACCCTTGCCATCATAATACTCATATCACCCTTGCCATTTAGCAAAAGCGGATGGGAATCTCATTTAAGGCATTTTCATTTGAGATAGAAATCCTAGTCACTCTTTTGGAGATTAATCAGTGCTTTAAGGACAGAATTTGCTTCCTTAAATAGATATTTAAAGTAGGTCAGATGAATCATACACTCTGTATGTCTATTTCCCTTTGTTGTCTATAAATCCTCAGATGATTAGTGTAGTTAAAAAGGAAATGTATCAATTCAGCATATCTATATTGGCATAGCAAATGCTTCTCAAGGTAAAATCTGATGTACATAGGGATCTGCCGGGAGAATTTTTCATAAACCAAGGCAGCAAAGACTCTTCCCTGCTACAGAAAGGGAACAGGTTCAACAGTTATTTCAGGAACTAAGTTGTCTGTTATAGAGTAGTAGAAAACTGTTCTAAAAGACTTGTCAGGTGCTATCTTAGTCTACTTCTAGCCTTATGAAGACTTAATATGCCTGTAACATTCCTGACAGATATGTATGTATTCTGCTTCAAAAATTATCCTATTGTGTTTGTCCATGTGAAAACTTTGCAGTTTTCCCAAGGATCTTGTTGTCCCTTGCTGCTTTGCCATCTTTATCAATAGAAATACATTGGCCTTGCTACACTTTGCTTTAGTTTTTTGTTTTATTTTTGCTTTTAATCTGAAAGAATAGGAAGAATAGGACCATAGGACCTGAAAACAGTTTATCCTCTTTCTTCCTGGAACAACTTTCATTTGTGTTTGTAAGTTCCTCTTAGTATATTTCCTCAAGTTTTGTTCAACTACTTTCTATCTTTTCTTGTAGGTGATGTTTCTCCTATAGCCATACTGAACACTGCAGCTCAGAACTCTACCTAAGATGAGAAATATACAAAGGATTTGCATCTCAGGACAAAAATCAGGTGAGATTTCTCCTCTGTTCTTGAAGCAGTTGCTTGTCTAAGACAGAAGGGGAAAAAGAATTTATGTAAAAGTTCTTAGTATATCTTCTGCCAGCCATGGGTAAATTTAAATACAGTTTGTAGAAAAATGTGCTGCTCTTACAAAAAAATCAAAGATCATCTTGATTAAACCTTTGACTTGTTGCCATTTTCAGTCTCTACTGGGAATTACTGTTTATAAACACAATTAACCGAAAAAAAAAATACAAACTCTTTGATTTTACTTGGATGCTGACAGTGTTGAAAAGTGAGAATTTCCAAAGATAGGTGGTAAGCTCCTCTTTTATCTTTTCTTTTTGAAGGGGTACTTTTTGTTTTGGTTTTATTTATTTTTTTAGTGTTGTGTAGTCCTCAGCTGAGATTGTTGACCCTGGCTGGATGCCAGGTGCTCACCAAAGCTGCTCTGTCATTGTCCTCCTCAGGAGTCAACAGGGAGGAAATGCAACAAAAGGCTCGTGTTTTTAGACAAGGACAGAGAGAGATCTCTCGCTGATTACTCTAATGGGCAAAACAGACTTAACTTGGAAAAGTTAGTTTAATTTATCAGAAATCAAATCAGATTTGGATTATGAGATGTAAAAACTAAATCTTAAACCATCTTCCCTCCACCTCTCCCTCCCTTTTTCCTGGGCTCATTTTTACTCCTCATTTGGAGGACTGTGCTGGCTCACTCATCCAATAAGGTGAAAGGTAGCATGCAGAGACTGGAAATGGGGATCAAATTTATATTATGTTCCAACTTTATTTTCAATTTTTATATCATGCTTGCATTGTGATTTCAGTATGCTACTGTATCACTTTATTAAATGAAAACCCCATGTAGTTTCAAATATCTTCAAAGTAAATTTGGCGTTCATATATATTAAACTCCTGTCATGTGGAATATCTGTGTGATGAGTTGACCTTGGCTAGCTAATGAGTGCCCACAAAGCTGCTTTCACACTCCACCTCCTCGGCACTACAGGGTAACAAAATGAGATAAAAAGCTCGTGAGTCAAGACAAAGGCAAGAAAGGAAAGAAAATGATAAAGAAAAAAAAAAAACACAAAAAAGAAAATAAGGGTCATATGCAGAAACAAAGAAAAATTTTCTCTACTTCCATCAGCAGCATCTACTTCCTGAGAAGGAGGGCCTCAAGTGGCATAAGAATTTATTTGGAAGATAAATTCCTTATTATTTAATGTCTTACACACATACACACTCTTTTCTCTTAGCTTTTATTGCTCAGCCTGATATCATATGGCATGGACTGTCCTTTTGGTTGGTTTGTATCTGTTGTCCTGGCTGTGTCCTTCCCATCCTACCTCTTGCCCATCACCAGCCTATTGACCTTTGGGAAGGTTTGGGGAAGGGCGTGTTCTGGTGTGGAGAGACAGCACAGATGCAGTGCCAGCATTGCTCAGCAGCAGCCAACACTCTGGTGTCTTAGAGATTCTGTTCTAATTACAGACACCAAGCACTGCACTGTATGGGCAGCTAGGAGGGCAGCTAACTCCATCCCAGCCAGACCTAGCACAAGCTTAAAGAACCAGGTCAGAGAGTAATGGACTGTAACACAGGCAGACTGGAGAATTAAAAGGTATTTTGTATTGCCATATTACTAATGAGATTTAATTATGTCTAATGGACAGGATTTAATTATGATGTTATTCAACATCAAATGTCTCTAAATCTGCAGTAGTTGTTTCTCACTAAGCCAAGCATTGATTTGACTTAGGGATTAGTTCTCAGTCATTCTCTTATATTTTAACTTGTTTTGGTTTAATTGTCAGATTATAACAGATCAGGAGGTGGAAGTTGTATGTGGAGGAGGCTTCTCAGTCTGAGTTAAGAGTGATATAAGTATTCAGAAAAAAAGTAGCCTTGTGAGACACAAGGTGCCAGGCAGAATTTATTGGAAATGAGCCCTGGATCAAATAAATTACATAAAATGACAAATAAAAGATTTGCAACAGGAAAGGATACGAAGACATGAATATTAGAAACATGTAATTGATAATATGCTGTGCATTACAGGGTTTGCAAGGAGTGTTCTGTTTACATCAGAATCACTTACCACCTTGTCTGCAAGACAACCTGGCTGATACGTAGGAAAAAATGTGATGAGGAAAAAAGATGGGCAAGAAAAGAGGGAAGCTGTGTACAAGAGTGTGATTACTGAAAATAATAAAGAATATGTTAATAAAATAAAGTGCAAAACACTGATGTTGACTAAAGGCAGTGAAATAATTAGAAAAAAAACCAAAAAGTGAATGGAGAAAAATGAAATTTAAGAAGTGGAAAAGTGACAACTTAAAAATATCATTGAAAGATACAAACATCCAGGATAAAAAGAAAGAAAAAAAAAAAAAAACAGACCAAAACCAGGAAAAATACCTTAAAAAAAACAACAAAAAAATATTGCCTAAATAAAACCAAACCAAACCAAAATGAAAAAAAAAAAAGAAAGCAAAAAAGAAAAAAAACCAAAACACCCAAACCAAAAAAACAAACAAACAAACAAAAAAAACAACCAGAAAAAGAAAAAAACCATTAAGAGCAACAAAAAACCATAAGAGCAACTTGAGAGATGCTTTTACTTAATGAAGTAACTGACTCAAAAGAATTGTAATTTAATTTTTATTTTTGGTGATTAAATGTTCATATTGATTTTTCCAAGCTAATGATGTATATAACCTGGATAGTAGAATGTTAAACCAGACCATTCTCCTTTAATCTGGGATGCCTCTGAGTGGAAGATAAGCAAAAATCAAAAAAGCTCTTGACCACTTTTTAAAAAAAGTTAACTTTCAGTTAAAAATATAATAATAAATAATATTCAAGTTATTATGTGTTATTTTAAAATCTTACTGTAGGTGCTGAACATTAGTAAAAATGTTCTCAAATCCAAAACTTTTACAGACATTAGCATGAGTGAATATTTGTTTTAAAAATCTTACCAGAGTATATAAATTATTTACTATTCATTATTCACCATTCAACATTTACTATTCATTATTCATTCATATACTACAACAATGAGCTTCTCCATTGTAAGAATGCAGATTGATAGATGCTATAGAGGAGAGGAGAGG
Organism: Lonchura striata; assembly: GCF_050655825.1. Lineage (NCBI taxonomy): Eukaryota > Metazoa > Chordata > Aves > Passeriformes > Estrildidae > Lonchura > Lonchura striata. The sequence goes on along the minus strand of NC_140703.1, from coordinate 59,446,779 downwards.
AGAGGTGACTATTAGACTATTAGATAGTTGGAGTCTGTGAATTAGATAGAAGTAATATCATGGTGATGAAGATGACTAATCACACATTATGAATATTGAACAGTAAACAGTCAAAATTAACATTTTGGAAACAGCCCATAAATGAGAATATGCTTGTCCACACTATTTGTTCAATACTTCCAAATAACTAGACATCAGGATTGGCTTCTCAATGATTCATGAACAGAAAGCAAGGCTAAAGGCCAATTTCTAACCCTTTAAAAATCAATGGAATGATCCCCACTGTCTCCAAATAATGTTTGAATCACTTCTCCAAATGTACAATTTATATTATTTACAGTAGGAATTCCAGCCACACACTGCCTCATCGTACATGGTTAATAAGAATTTTGTGCTTTAGGGGAAAAGATAAAACATGTAGTCATATTTCCTCCCAAAGATATAATTTAGCAAAACTCTGGGATGGCAGCATTTTCCTTATACCTTTCCTGTCCACCTATGCTGAATAACTCTGCTCTATCATGGAGGAAAAAAATTACATTGCTTTTCTAAAGTCAAAGAGAAGGTAAACTATTTTTGCCTATGTAAACTGAAAATAAGAACATGACATTTAAAAGAGCATCTAGCACCTGTGCACTCATCCTGGTCTGTGGGACTGATTATGGCTAGTTTAGTGGTGATGCAATTTACATAGTTGAGTAGTGAAAGTAGTTCACTGGTTTTGATCTTTCCATACTCCGAGACAAACATGTCAATTACAGTTTGTTTTCTTGAAGCCAAAACTGTGGTGCTTTGCATTGTTTAGTGTAGTAAACACTGAAAGAATCTGATGTTTGTTCTGAAAAGCTTATGATCTAATTGATCTTCACATGAGAAAAATGAAAAGGTCTTGCACTGAAGCTTATGGAACTCTTACACTGATTAGAGTCCAATTCAAGATCTATGATGAAAGCTTTTCTTTTGATCTCTACACTAAAAAGATTATTCAGAAGCAGAGTGATATCTAAGAGACTAAGTGTTTTTGCTAAACTGTGTCAACAACTTTTCTTTAAAGCTCAGAAAAATGTGGTTGTGGATAGGATTCATTCTCAAGCACCACTGAATATTTAGTACTTTGTCTATTTAAGGCACAGAACAGCAGAAAACACTAGTTAATAGCAACTGCCAAAATATTTAAAACAAAATGAGTGCTTCGGTACCTGACAATCTTCTGATGACCTCCCAGTTTTTTAAAAGATAGCCATCCAGTATGTCATACACTTAACATAAATCATTGTATGACCAAGAAAGATTTTTTTCCCTCCACTCTTGCTTCCATCATTTTCAAAACTTGGTGATTCATGAAGCAGTTTGTGAATTTCATTAAGGTAGTCATTCAGTGTTTATGAACTGCCCTCATTAAATAAAAATAACCTATTTTTGAAAAAAAATGAACTTAATTTATGAGGCTTATGATTTTCTACTGAAATCAAAGAAGTAATTATTGGAAAGCAAGCTCCGGCAGTGAATTTCAAAGTTTTTATTCAGATTTCCCTTTTAAGTTGATGACATCTTTAAAGCTCATCGAAACTGGTTTCTAAGTTACTCTTTATGTACAATTTTCTGTCATGTGAGAATCATGAACAACAATCAATAGAAATACAATGCAATACTATTTTTTTTCCTAATACTTTCTGTAATGTCAGTGCACAGCTTTGCAAATATTTTTTATTTATCTGGAACTAAAATAATAAAAAAACAAACAAACCAAAAAAAACTTCTCCCCCCAAAGAAGCGCCCACAAACAAAACCAAACCCAAAACCAAACCAAAACCAACAAAAACCAAAGCCAAAGCCAACACCAAGAATAAAAACAAAACAAAAAAAAATAAAAGCAAAGAAACAAAAAACCCAACCAGCCAACCAACCAAAAAAAAAAAAAAAAAAAAAAAATAAAACCAGTCTGGGCCATCCAACCAAAAGACAGGCAGGTAGGAGATCAGGGAAAGAAAAGCATTGTTTTGGTCAGTTCAGAAAACAATTTTGGTACTTCTTAACTATCTCAAATATCTGCGGACTTTTACATGTCAGTTTGCTGACAAAGCTGTACTGATGACATGAAATAAAATTAGAACACAGCCAAGTTCATTTGTGGCCTTACCAGTATGTTTATTTTAGGTGGACACATAAGATTAGAGCAGACACACTTTTCTGGTGTAAAATGGCTCTTGGGGAAAGTGCAAATTTGCCTTGGACTAAAAAGGTGAGAGGATGCATTAGCAAGAACTGTGGCAGCTGTGGGCTGAGGACTGCACTCTTTTGAGGAGTGAGACTATATTAGCAGGCTACAGTATGGCAGGCTTGTCCTGGAGTCTGTGTAAGACTTCAAAGGAAGAAAAAGCTATTTGTGAGGGCATAGAGAAAGAAAGCATTTAATTTCAGAAAAAGTCCTTGCAGAAGAATGAAATACTCCAGTTGTCTCATTTGGCCATTTTTAAACATTGTTGTAAAAAAGATTTTTGAAGCAATGGTATCTAGTCTGGTATCTAGTGATACCAGACAATCTCAGGAAATTCACCTGTGTTTTTTTTTTTCTAAAAAAACAGTTTGAAATTCCCCCTCAAGTTATAAAGAATTATAAAACTGCAGTCAAAGATGCATTTTATGAGATGATGAAAAAACAACCTCATTAGGAGACTTTGGGGTAAAAAAGCTATTGGTCTTGAGACTGCAATGTCCTTTGAGGTATTTTTCTTTTGGAAATGTTAAGTATTTAAAAGCATTGAAACATGGTTTTGTTAATTTTATTGGTTTACTTGTTCTTTTAAGAATATAAGAGTTTAATTTATGACCTTACTACACAGAAGACAGGAACTGAGACAGTAGGAAGAGTCTTACAAACCAGCAAGCTACCTGGAATTCATCCTGAAATATTAATTATACATCTGGCAGTACAAAAAGCCTGATTCATAGCCCATTGAAATAAATTAATTATGTATCTGGCAGACTCCAAAATCCACTGAAGCCAAAGGAAGTCTTAGGAGTCTTTGACTCCTCTGGGCTCTGGATCAAACTGAGGATGAGCAGAATTAGGCAGAGAGGAGCAGATCACCGGTGCTGCTGAGAGCAGAGCGAACCCAGATCAAGGAGATCAAAGCAGCAGGTGGCAGTGTGTAAACACCCCCAGGCCCTCAGAAATGCATCTCTAAAACTACAGGGAAGGGTGGGAGGGGGTGTACCTCCCATGGAATTTGTAAGTGACATATATATTTTCACTCTCTATAAATCTTAGTGAGATGTGGCGAAGGATTTTGAAACAAATAGCTTCCCAGTGAAGGGATAAAGGTACAAAATCTCAGCTTGGTTGCTGGGTATGATCATACCTAAGTTTCAGCAACCATGTCTCTCTCATAAGAGCTCCACCTAAGGCTCCTGGACAGGAAAGAGGCAGTCTAGCTTAATTTGAACAATGAAAGCTAAAAGCTGTGTGTCTTCCCTATTGCAGGTGGTATGGACAGAATAATGAGAAGTTCACACCAGGCTAGGGAAGGTCTTTTTGCAGAAATCTCTTGCATCATCTAGCCATCATAGTTGTCATTAAAACACAGGTTTTGAAGACTAAAATTAAAATCTGCTAGATACTCCTGGGGAATAGAGATTAGAATTATATGTGTCTTCAGATAGAAGAAAACAATAAAAGAATTAAGATAAGCACAAAAACCACCAAGCTCTTCTGCTTGTGCACTGCTTGCACATAATTCTTTACTGAGTAATGAGCAGAGACTCCTTTGCTTTTGAATGTCAATGCAAGTCAATTTTTTTTTTAAATTGTTTAACTAAAGCGTGGTATAATGTGTTTTCAGTATTCAACCTTTGAGATATTTGCAGAGAAAGGGACAGTTATGAAATCCTAAAACATACTTGTGGAAATACAGGACAGCAAAATATAACTAACAACCAAAACAGACTACCTCTGATCTCACAGTGTACTGGTATTCACTGAGAAATAATTATTTTTTCTCCATAACAGTTTATATGGGGCTAGCTTTTGGATTTATGATGACATCATGCTTAGCTCAGGGAAGCAGGAGGATGTTAGAAGTGATGACATTTGTCTTCAGAAGTCAACATTAGATGTGATGAAGCCCTGCTTTCCTAGAGGTGTCTGAACACCTGCCTGCCCTTTAATTTCATGGTAGAAATACAATATTTCTTATAATATTATACACACAGCAATGTGAAATAAAAGGAAAAAACAAAGGAACATAACAGTTGTAAGGTTCAACACAATGACTATGAAAATAGGAAGCCTCCAGAAAAATTTGTAACAGTGAAACAGTAAAAATATGGATGGAGACCTATCATGACCTTAACAAGACTTTGAGATTACTAACAGGAAAAGCCCACCATAAATACTATTTGGTGCATTTTACATATTTGGTGCATTTGGTGCATCTGAAGATGGATAATTTATGTTGCTGCTGCATTTTTGATTATAATTTGTTGGGGGCTTTGTTGTTGGGGAGTTTTGTTTGTTTTTTTAATTGGGGTTGTGAAGCAAATTAATCTTATATGATGAAATGCTAAATTTCATTATTTGAATTATTATAAATGTGCAAAAGAAAACTTTGCATGTCATATAAATGCATTAGAAACTGGCAAAAATAAGAAAAATCATGTGAGCAAAAAAAGGTGGTGATATTGTAGGGTTTTAATAATAAATATATGTAATGTTTAAACAATTTTTCCTCCAGAATGTATAGAAATGGTACATACAGAGAAATTATGATTAAATCCTTCATTTAATAATGCTGTTTATAAACAAATATATATGCATTGTCATTCTTATTATCTGGACTGTAAAAGAGACTCAAATTTTCAAGACTATGTTTTGAGCACTTTTAACTGCTACTTATATAACAGAGATTGTGAGAGACTCTTACCTTCATTAATATTATCATTGATGTAACTACATAGAAATAAATTAAACTGGATTATATCAAAATTAAACTATTTAAATAATAATGCTACTTATCTGCACCCAAAGACTAAAACTGTTTCGTTTTGAGGCTGAAATTACACATGAATTGAGGAAAGACTTCAGAAGGCTCTTAGATAAATCAACAATATTGTAACCATAGAGGCCTTCAGTTCTGTTTTAGGTATTCTCCCAAAGTAAATTCTTAAAATTTTCCATTCAAAATCAATGTGCAATATATGGATAAGAGGCACTGGCAATCTAGTAAATGGCTTTTCTTTATACAGCTGTGTAACTAATTTTATTATTTTCTGAAATGATCATGATCTTGCTCTGCTCAGTAATACTCCTGCTCTGGGATGTTTTTTATGTATTTTAAATAAAAATATATTTTTAAAAATCAGAGTGTAAAACCACTGGTCTAACTTCTCTTGGAAATATAGTAAGTTTAAAATTCAAGGATTTTATGCAAAAATGCTGTGGTCTAATTATCCATATGCTACCTCATCTAGTTATTCACCTTATTTTATGACTATTGCTTCATTGTTCATTGCACGTATTATGGATTAACACAGAAAAAGTAGAAATAGCTGAATATCAAGAGAAATATGAAATCTATTAAAGAACAAACTTAGAAACACTAATCCGTTGAATATTGAAAAGCTACAAGATCTAATTTAGCAAATGCCAAACCCAATATTAAAACAGTATTTTCCATCACTTCCAGGTGTTGGTTCACTGTGAGGATTGTAAATATAAATGTAAATGCTTGCTAATGATTTTAAATAAAGCTAAAATGAAAGAAGAAATCACAGGAATAACTTACACTAACCAAACAAGAAATTATAACAAATAACACCATGCCAATGCTCCAGTGCAGTAATGATTTTAAATTAGAAAAGCAACATTTACAGAACAGGTTTCTCATTTAACATTTTTAGGATCTGTCAATAAGATCACCTTTGGCATGAAACAGACTATTTATTTTGATTAAAGGAAAATCTCTCAATGAAAATACTCAAGCAAATACCAGGAGGAATTCTTGACTTGTTCAGTGCCTGGAGCATTCCTGCATATCACAAGGGTTTGAGAAAGAAGCAAACAGTGCTTGAGGGTCTGAAATATGTCAATGTGGTATGTAGATAGGCTGTTGAGGTTACTGAAGAATACTGTTTCAACAGAGGGCGGAAACCTACAGATCTGATTAACTCCTTGGCTGCACTGTTTGTACCTATTTACAAAGTGCCACTTGATGGGTAGTAAGAGTGCTCTGTGTTACTGAAATAATTTTTTTAAAGAGTCATTCATGCTGAGTAAAACAGATAATCACATTACATTTAACAAAAAGTAGAGGTTTATGAGGGACTTGCATTGTGATGGTTTTTGGTTTTTTTTTTTTTTTTTGGTTGGTTGGGTTTTTTTTGTTATTGGGGGTGATCTTCTGTGTGTTTGTTTGATTAGTTGGCTAGGTTTTTTCTGTTCTTCTCCTGTTAGAAACAGTCATATCTGTGAAGAGCTCAGTGCACAAGTCAGCTTATTCCATTCTGGTGTGGTGTTTGTGTCTTTGGAGACATTTGCAGTTAAGAGAAATATAAGTCATGCCAGCAGTATAATGAATACAGCAATACAGGTCATCAGGTACTTCTCTACTAAAAATATGTAACATTTGCTGTTCTCATTAACTTTGGCTGCTACAAAGTCTCTAAACTGACCTTGCAAGGAGGTAAGGAGCCATCTGCATGAGGAGCAAATCTCTTCAGGGACAATATGGGCATAAAATACTATGTTTAATTACTTTTATTTTAGAAGTGAAAGAAAAAACCCAAACCCTCTGTATGATTTTATAAAAAATAAACAGTATCCAGGAAGATAGTATAGAATCATATTACTTAGGATCACATGAAAAGGAGAATACAATTGGAAAGTTCATGTGATTTTTTGTTTTGTTTTGTTTTGTTTTTCCAGAAAGTCCAAATACACCAATACCAAGGTCTTATTTCTGGATAAAGGAGGTTGTTTTTATTTGGATCTTTTTTTTTTAAATTTTTCAGCTGCAAGCCTAGCAGTTCAGTTTTGAAATGTGAAAATAGAATAATGCATATATATATATAATTCAGTATAATGTAGATATGATATAGTATATATTATAGCTATAACATGAATAGAAAATAGGCATTAAAGATAACCAGATCACAAACCTAAGTCTGAAACAGATGAGGGATTTTTATGGAAGTACAGAAGGGAAGCAGGAAGTCCCTGTGATATTGCAAGTATATGACCTAAAATTTTGTGTCTTTTGGCACATTTGAAATATTGTAGTAGAATGTAAATATTTCTATTTATATTGTTTAAAGGATAGATGGATTAATATCTCTAACATAGGTCATAACTCCTGCTTTAAACAACTTGAAATCTTATTTACTTCAACTATCCTAGATCAATGCTTGCATGCTGACTGCCCTGTAAAAGGAATAAGCTCATCTGCAGCTCAAGTTGAATATTGTGATTATTTATATGAGATCTTGATAGCTCATTTTTGGGTTGTGGGCACACAAGTGTCCAATAAATGCTCATTTGCCACTGTAAAGAAATTATCCTCAATTGCACAATTTGTTCCAGTCAGCAAGATCTTTTCAAAAATTGCAGTAAAGAGTTCAGAAAGCAATTCACGAGAGTGAGCAAGCTTGTATTGATATTGTTTTTCTAAGAGTAAGACACAAAGAAGGAGGTATATAGTGTTTGAGACCATCCCTAGTTACCTAGATTTTTAAGAGATTGTCCAAGATGTGAGTTTACTCCACCACAGCGTAAATGACCAAAAGGGTTTGAGAGTTGATGATAGCTACGATCTGATACACTGAAAACATTAATTGTGTTTTTATTTTCCTGTTCCACCAATATACTTATGAATCAAAATGCAACTACCTTGTATCTCCTATTGAATTACATTTTGTTTACACACATTTTTTGCAGAAAAGTTTTGTTTGTATTTGTGAAAGAATCTGTTTTGAGTGTATTTGGTAAACAAGTTCTGGAAATAAAGGCATCTGATATATCTGACCCATCACACATGAGACAATTCAAATTATATTTGCCAATAATACAAAGTGTAAACAACATCAATACCAACAATGTGTTTAGGAAATCAAAATAAAATTTAGATCACCTCTAAATATAATTACAACTTGCAGTTCAGTGTTATAAATAAATCTAAAGTATGTACATAATATGAATATACTGACAATATACAGTTCTGAATATTTTTCCATTGTAAGGATATTAAAATAATAAATTCTTTAAATATTTAAACACTGACAACATTTGTTGTACATATGTATGCAATATCACATAATACAAAGTAGTCCTGATCATACACTGGCTATAGGTCACACATGCCAACATTCCTAACACTCACATGCTAAGTTTTCCCATATAATTAATATATTCCTTGTTTTCCACAGCAGAATCCTATGCACTATCTTATACCTATTTTTATACTCAAAAATGTCTTCATCTTTTGATCTTCCTGTGTATTTCAATTTTCTAGTGCTCTTGCTTTGTTCAGAAATACCTACACCGGTAGAAAAATACCCATTTTCAAGAAAGGCATTCATGCAAAATACTTGTTTCCACTATGCAGATTATCTGTCTAACCCATCTGCTCTTACCTATTTCCACTTCAATATTTGTCTTATTATTCCCACCTCAACTTCTTCCCTCACAGCTCACATTTTTTTATCATCCAAAATAGACCTTATTGCAGTTCTGTCACTTATTGTCAAAAGGATTATGCAAATGCATCTCTGGCCCTATATGATGCTTCACTTTTCTTCAAAGCAATATGACAGATGTGCTTATGGCTGGCAGCCATACCCTTAAGCCAAAGCAATGATTGTTCCTGCCTGAACTGATTGTCCTTTTACCTGTATTGTGTTTTCTCAGGTTTTTAAAAGCAAGCTGGAACCAGGTCTTAAGCAGGAGAGTGAATGAGCACCAGCAGCAGATGAAGATGATTCATCCTTAGATTTGGGCCTATAAGAAGGCAAGAACTGGAACAGGTGGCTAGAGAAGCTGATGAAAAAATAAAGAAATGTAGTAGAAGAAAAATATGCTAATTTACCTTCAATTACAAAATGCATTGATTCTAGTTCCACTTATCTGCTGTTAGTGCTGTATTATTGTTGAGTTATTTTCCCTTCCAGGCTGTTATATTTACATAGTCGAACGCCATCTTACATATATACAAATATAAAGTGCATTAGGGAAATTAAGTTTATTAATATTGTAGATTTATTTAATATAAAAAATTAAAAATTATAGCAGTGACACAGCATAATTGCTATATTTAATTTGAGCTACATTGGTGTTTTTCTATCTATCTTTGAGTTTTACCGATATTCAGTAAACCAATGGACACTACTCTGTGCCGTGTGTGTTTATGTACTTTTGCCTTTCACCACTGATAATTTAAGACACTTTCTCCTAGTATCCACTGACAAGTTCTGCACAGAGATTTATGTATGTCATGATAATATCTTGCATCTCTGTTATGATCAGCTAAAATCTGTCTAAGTCACTCTATCTCCTACCCTCCTTTGTCAGTCTCCCCTCTGTTACTAGGCAGTTTTGCATTGCTTGTCTGGCCTTTAGAAGACTTGGCACTGCACTGCATCTCCATCCTACACATTCACTATTACCACAGCATGAGAACTCCCAAAGTGAGTGAATCTCAGGATTTCTTGTTGAAGTACTGGGTTTAGATTAAATATATTTATAGCTCAGGTAGAAAGAAGTTGTGCTTAAACGCACACTGCAGCTCCACTCATGATCTCTTCCTTTTTAAGTCTATTTATATTTTTCCTGTATGAAGTAATTCTGACTACCCAGATCTAAGAGTATCAAATCTCTTTTATCTAAGTGTCAATACTATTGCTTTTCTCCTTTTTTCAGCAGTGCAGGTAGGTAAGTCCAGAGCAGATTTATTTTTGCTGGCAATAGAAGATAGATTATCTCCTGCATTGGATCTACTTGTAGATGCAAGACCCCATTCAAGGAAAAAGAAATCAAGACAAAAAGACAAGAAAGACTATTTTCTCCCTTCAAAGAGAGTTCCAGGGTACAAAGCTCTTTAAAATACAACAAGAAGAATTAGATATTTTTTTTTAAATAAGTAACAGAAATGGAGCTCAGGTCATTACTGAGAATGATTTTTTCTAAAAAATTTTAACTTAAAAAACTTCACATACCTCATTTTTGGAACAGCTAAACCCAGATTTCCTAAGAAACATCAGTCATAAAATTCCTCTAAGTTATGAATATCTTCTGAAAATCCAGCTACAAAGAAACCACTTCTTACTGGCCTTCTGAAAATCCAGCTGAAAATCTTACTTACTCTAGTTTGCATCTACATATTTCACAGATGAGTGCAAAATCCTTTTCTTTACCCCAGGTAATACACTGTATTTTTTCCTAGACAGTAACCTCTGCCAGTGAATATTTTCAGTCCTGAGTTCTTTACCACATTTCACTCTGGTGGACTGCACCCTGTGAGCCACTTTTCAGCTCACAAGCTTCTCTTCACATCATTTTCAGTGTGTTAACTTCTTGACACAACTGTGGAAATTTTAAAGCAGGTATTTTTGTGGACATATTTAGAATGTTATGCTATCAGAAATCATGGATAAAATAATCAAATCAAATAACCAAATCAGATTGATTTTAATACAGAAAAAAAGGAAACACTTTCTACCTGACATCAGATCTGTGATATTCACAACTTGCTTATTTAATGAAAGAGTAAGATGTGATTTATCTCTAGACAATCTCTGTTAATAACTGTAATATAAAATTGTTTCTATATTAAAAATAGTAATAATAAAAATAAATAAATTATCTTTTACATTATTATGGTTTTTGAGGAAATCAGAGAAAGAGAGAGGCAGTTTGGTTTTCAAACATTGCCTGAAAAGACTTTTTGTTTGATGTCATCTTGGCTATGTTGTTTTGTTCGTTTTTTCCCTTTGTTTAGTTACTTATTTTTATTTAAAGAGAATTTAAAGAGAAATTCAAGAAATAAGTTAAAGTTCAAATATGTCAGTATTTTTTGTCATGTAAGATGGGATTTTTCTGACACAAACCCCAAGGTAAGGAATCTCAACTAATTTTCCATTCTTTCTTTAGGAACACTGAAATGAAAAGTAACAAAAGAGGACAAATTTTCCTAAATATTTTGTCCTGAATACTTATTATCAGCAGAATCTGATTGCAACCTGGATTTCCACTGAAAGTTCTGGTCCTGCACTTTTTGCATCCAATCTTTTCACCAGCCTTTTTTTCTATCTCTCCTACGTTTTGGATATAACCCGGACTGACTTGTGGAGTGAATTGAACTACTTGGTGATCAAACCGCGCACCTGTATTTCTTTCTCCTTACACAGGGCTATTCGCCTGTAAGAGATTGATAATAGGAAAAAGACTTCAAAAAGTGTTTCCTCATTGTGCCTGCTTATCACAATCACCCTTGAACATCTGTGTGTGATGGGCTGTGAGTAACCCGCCTTGAGGCACACAAAGGGAAGGTGAAGCTGGTGCAAAACGTGGAGGGGAAAGCGAGGGGCAGAATCGCTGACCTTTGCCTTCCCCCCACCCCCATGTTCTGCTGTGGGACACCCTGAGGGCCCGGGAGGTGACATCGCCCTCCTGGGGAGAGCGCCCCGAGCCTGCAGCCCGGGCGGAGTCTCAGCGAGCCGCGGAGCCGCCGCCCCGCTGCGCATCCCGCGGGGAGAGCGCCGCGAGCGCCACGAGGTTCGGCCGCGGCTCGGGCACCGCGCCCGCATCCCGGGGATGGGCTGCGCATCCAACCAAACCGCTCCTGGTGAGACACTTCAAACAGCTGGAAAAGGAGGCAAAAACTGCCCCGCTCCCACCACCCCGTTTTAGCAGCAACAAAGGTAGTACAGCGTGGTGGTGAACCATTCTATGCTTTTTAAAATAACCTTATCTTTTTCTAACTTTTCTATTTTCGTCTTTCTTTGCCTCTCTTATTATTAAATAAAAATAAATCCATTTTTTGGCATCAACACAATCTTGTTTGGGTTTTATCTCCTTTTTTTGGGAATGTTTCGAATCTTCAAAATTCAGTTTCATTCACAGATTAAGGTAATTTCATTCACAGGATGAGTGTGAATTCTTTTCTCCTCTGTGATTAAACCGGTTTGTAGCAGGACCCCTGTTTCCTATTGGAAAGCAAAAGAAAACAAGACAGAGGCCAAAAGAAGAGTGAAAAAAAAAATCACTGTCAAAACCAGCCTGATCTTAAATAAACTCAATTAAGTAAAATTGATTAATCAAGCAGCTATACCATAAAATTTGAAACCAGACTGACTGAGGGCTTCTGCCAAAAAGAGAGAAGTCTTCCCCTTATGTCTGGCTTCAGAATCAATTCTCACTGCTCCAGGGAAGAAGCTCATCTTAAAGCAAACCCGGCAGAAGAGATTATTTTTCAGGCAACTCAGTCAAACTGGTACCTTAATCCTAGTGCTTGCACAAGAAAGAGGAAACCAAAAAGAAATGTGGAAGAGATAGAAGAACCCATTTTACAAGCAGCTTGTTATTAAGTTCAGCTTAAGCAACAGTGAAAGAGCCTGAAGTGTCTCTGCTGGAGTCAAATAGTGTATTTTCCAGAAGAGTCTCATTAACTCTCTCCAGAAGAGAAAAAATTTACAGCTTGATTAGATTAAATACATAACTATGTTAAATATGCAAAGTGTGGTGAGATGAATTTCAGCCTTAAGCCATTCTCAAATTCAGTGTCACAGGCAAAACTATCCAAGGTTCAAATGTTCCTCTAGTTCTTCATATTAACTACTGAAAATGCAAATGCGATTATTAATGCTCTTAAGTTATTATGGACAGCGGTTCTGACAAGACTGCATCCACTTGAGAATGATCTTTTTGTTTGTTTGTTTTTTTAAAGAGTGTATAAGTTGTAAGTTTCTTAGAAGGGGTAGTATGGATGCTGCAATATTTCCAGTGGAATTTTCTGGTTTCTTTGCATAAACAGAGTTACCAAGCTGCAATGAGCAACTTGAAATATTGTGTCTTAATCAATTATCAAGATACAGTCTAATGATCTTGTACTTTCTTCTCTGTCTTCCGCAAACATATTAAATTTATTCTTACATATGTAGTTTACTATCAGTTTCAGTATTTGCTTTTCCTTTTTCATTTTCTTTATTTTGTTGCATAGTTTCTACAGAATATTACAGATGTCATGTTTTCTCAAACAAAAATATAAATACCAAAATAGATTATGTGAAATTGTTTAGTGATATCAGAAAATCATTTAGACTTGGGAATTAGAAAAAATTATAATGTGAGGTATAGTATATTTTTATGACTTGGGCTCTGAGGGTTAAATATGCAAGGTTTTACTTATGAGACTTGCATTTCGTTCAAGTTGGAACTGGCCTAAAACTCCATTTTCCTTTCTGTATATGCACCTATTTTATGCTCATTGTATTGTGAAAAAAGTAAACTATGCAAGATGCAGCAAGAAAGGATAGATCTTTGTCCATGTTATGGTATAAGAGCTTTTTCTTCATGCACTGAATACTCTTCCACTGACTGCAGTTAAAACAGAGTGGCAAACAAGAGAATTAGTATTGATGATAATGCTGGCAATTTTTTAAAACTATAGTAAATTAATATTTTTTAATATGCTGTATTTATAACTTTGAAAAAGAAGCCTTGAAGAAGCTAGTAATACATTTTTTAATTTGAGGTTTTCATCAGAACTTTAAGTTTTGTGAATGTGGTGACAGTATAGCCTCTGCCCAGATATTTGCTTTCCCTCCCAAAGGGATGAGGGAGAGAATTAGAAGGGGAAAAAAAAAAAGACATTGTGTGTCAATATAAAGAACAAGTGCAAGAGACAAAAATAATTTTAGTATAAACTGTTTAAGCTTTTCATTGATAAAATGTTCTTGTGCATTTTGGAACACACAGAATAGTTTCTTATAATATTTCTTGATTGGTGGAGAATGATCAGATTAGAGCCTATTAGATAATTAGAGTTGGCTGCCCAGATGAGTGGTGGACTCATCATCCCTGATAGGCTTCAAAAATAATGTGGGTATGGCACTTGAAGACATGGTTTGATGGTGAACATAGTGGGATAACACAGTTCTAGGGTAACAGTAGGATGTGATGATCTTAGAATTTTCTTCTAACCTCAGTGATTTTGTAAACAGTACAAAAGGATTTGCTCACCACCACAAGACCAATGTCCAGTCAGCCTTCAAGCAGCAGATACTTTAGAAAATTTCCCCCCAGTCTAATTGCTGACCATGATTTTATATGGTACAGAATATACCTTGGGTAAGTCAGGAGATCAGCTGTCCCAGCTGGGTTCAGTCCATCCCCTTGCTCATCCCCAGACTATTCTCTGAAGCAGCAGAGTCAAAAAGAAAGGCCTTGAAGTTGTGCAAGCACTGTTTGTCAGTAGCTAAAACATTAGCTTTTTTGTTGTCTGAATCCCATTTTTTGTGATATGCATAACACTTTGTGCATAATGCTTCAAAAGCAACAAAAGGGCAAGTCAGGGAAAAGTCTACTGCTGCTTGCAGCTGGGCCTTGAATTGGAAAATCTTTCTCCTGTGTATTTCAGCCCCTGGCTCACCCAGAAGCACTTCATCCCATCACTGTGAAGAAGATCATTTAGTGCTGTCACCACAAATAACTTCAGTTTCACCGAGCATTTTTGATGATCTTGTCTCCTATATATATTGTTATTTTGAAATTCTTTAAAAATCCCTAGTTACAGATGAAATTACTTAAAAAAGGAAAAGTGACCCTTCTGGAAGCATAGATTTTTCAAACTTTCATGTTGAACAACTGGATCTATCATTAGGAATGACATGACCAATTCTCCTAACCCCTGTGATGGACAACAGCATTCTGCTCCTTCTAAAACCTCAGAAATTATATATTTTCTAATAATCAAAGCAATTTTCTCATCTCAGATGGTGCTTGAACCCTTAGTAGTAAAATAATGGCAATACTCATTACAATATGATTTACAATTATTTTGTCCGAGGAAGTGTAATTAACCTAGTTTGGTCTAAATTTCCTTAAATTAACAACTATTTGCTATGAGTCACTATCTAGACTTCATTAGCTTCTATGCTGAGGTAATTATGGTTTTTAGCAAAGAGCTGTCCTTACATTGGTAAATCCTGATGCTGAATAGGATGCATCAAGATGATCTGCACTGGTGAGGAAAATGAGCAGATTACACAGGTGGAAGGTAAGTGCAATTGATTCAGAAAAATAGACTAAAATAGACTTACCTCAATGAATTTTGTATATCATATATTACATACTTCTTATCATTAGATCAATATGTAGTGCAACATTACTGTGTGATTGCAACATTTCTTAAGGACTGCCTTGTGTTGTGACAATAGGAAGTTATAATAATTTTAGATTCAGAAGTGAGACCTCAGGGCTGTAAGGGGCTAAGCCATCTTTCCATCTGCTCTTTTGTTTTGGACTTACCTCGTACCAAATGTAAGCCTGATTAGAAAATCTCTGTGTGCTCAGAATTGGATTAAAGATTTAGCGCTTAATTTCTTTTTTACTCTCAGTAAGAGTTCAGTATGGATGGGCAGGTACTGAAGAAGAAAATAATAAGGAGAAGATGCAAGCAGTGACAGGAGCGGAAACAATATGAAAAGATAATTGTAGCAACATTTTGATTTCATTTATAATAAAAAGTGAGGAATATTTTATTCTTTGTGTAGCAACACAGGTAATTTTAATCATGTGTGATATCACAATGGTTAGTATGTCTTTTATTGTTACATTGGTCACATCATAATGTATATACTGTTTCTTTGGTAAAAGTTTATACTCCTCTCACATCAAAGTGAAGAGATTTGTATTTTCCACTTGTTTTTATCCCAGAATGAGACTGCATTAAACTATCTAGTTTCTTTTGATTTTCTGAAGTGTATTTTTAACTTTTGCTTCAAGTTGTATTCTGAATTCAAAAAATGATTGTTAGTTAAAATTGAATTTTCCTTCTTCAGCATTTCTACTAAACTTGCAAGATTACTTGGGATTTAACCCAGGGAAAATACGCACTTTCACTATGTGATTGGAATAATTTCAGAGACACATCTCAGCAAAGCCAATTGCTCAAGTAGTACCAGACTTTGATATATACACTTATTTTACAGTTCCACTTTATTTTACAAGGAGTCCAGTAGAAATGAATGGACATTTTGATACAATTTTCTTTGTGTGCTGAATAATAAATTATTCTGTCACTTTCATATGCCTGGCTCCCAGAATAAGATAGTTCAGTGTTTCATGGAAATATGCTTGAGTGAAAATTAGGTACGTCATTTTTCTGTTCTGCTCTTCATTGATCTGAAAAACAACTAGTTGCTGTCTTCTCAGTGCTTATCCTTTATGCATATAAAAATTGGTGTTATGGTCTAAACCAGCCTTCATTTTTCTAGATCAAACAAATAGAGTTTCTTTAATCTTTTTTTTAAAAGCAGATAAAATTTTCCTATTTTACCACAGCATCTAAGTATCTCATGAGCTTTTGAAGTTTCTCTAATTGTTTCAAGTTTTTATTTAAAAGGGGTTTGAAAACAAGAAAAATGAGACTTTTAAAATGTTCACCTTCCACATATCTTAGAGGTGCAATTCAAAGCACCTGTTTACTTTATCATATAAAAAAAATAATTTCTTAGGGCAATGGATACTCTATAAGAAAGCATCTTGCAGAGATTATAGAAAATTTCCAGGTCAGATTTATTTAGGAGAGAAGAAATAGTCATATTACTTTTTTTTAACAGCCATTTTCTTACTACATTTCAAAATGGGATTTTTTTCTTTCTAATTAACCTCATGTTTTGTTTGGCCTCAACTTGATCCTTTTATATTTCCATTTTAAATTTACACTTTTTTTTTTTCTTTTTAATGTGACATTACTCATACTTTTATAATGAATTTACTCTTATCAGTTTCAGACCATTTCTGCAATGGATAATGATAATTCTAAATTCAAATCCCATTCTTTATATATTTTATGATCCTGCCAGGATTGGTGACAACCTACATATTTAAGTGAGTTTTCCTGTTTCACCATACAAGATAACAAAGTTAACAAAAATAATAAATAATGTTTTTTCTAAGACATGTTCATTTAATATTTAGTGTAATGCCACGCTGGATAAATGTAAATGTTTAGCAAATTGTGTTCAAAATTAAAACAAGTGTATCTGTAAAGTAATCAGTGCTGAAGAGGATGTATTCCTGAGAATGCCTTTGAATAGTACTGCATGAGTGAGCTTAGCTTTCTGTAACAAAGCACTTCATTGTGAAGGTAAGCCCTAGGAGACCTAATTTGAAAAAAAAATTAGCAGTTTTAAAAAACAGCTGATAATAAAGGGGGTTTTAGTTTGCATTTCTTTATGGTTTTTTTTTTTTTTTCAATGGACAAATCATCTCCTTTACAATCATGGCATGTAGAACACATATGATTCTGTCAACAGCTTTTATCAGATAGATTCCTGTAGATTTCTAACAACTCTATCCTGATCTTCTCACTTCTCAAAAAATGCAATTCAGATAGTTCTACATAGTTTTCTGTCATCAAATCTGTAATTTCTGATTCTTACTTTACTATTGTGTTCTCTGTACTTGTACAGTGTTTGTTTAATAAATAGCTAGCAGACCATTTCTTTGTGTTCTCTGTTCATTTGTACAGATTTTTACAGCTTCCTCTTTTCCCCTTTACTCGAATCTGGTTTAATTGAGGACTATCATTCTTTAGGACTCTTACACTTAAATAAATCCTACTCACTTCTTAAAAATAATAAGTAGCAGTTGAGAGATAAGAATGAGAAGTCCTGAAATTCTCTAATATGAATTTCTTCAAGCCTGGCAGTCTTAAATATTTTTAGCATTAGTTAAATACTCTTTAAACTGCTTGCTCTCTCTTCATTCTTGTTTCTGTCTGTATCTACATGTTGTTAATTTTAGCTGAGTTGAGCCTCTGGCCACAATCAACCTTTTTCATGAAGTCTGCGAGGAAAAAAGTCTGGGGGGAGAAATATTTTAGCCTCTTAAGTATTACATGTTATATCTGCTAAAAGTCAATCAGTGTTAGGCTTAGGATGCTGCA
Organism: Lonchura striata; assembly: GCF_050655825.1. NCBI lineage: Eukaryota > Metazoa > Chordata > Aves > Passeriformes > Estrildidae > Lonchura > Lonchura striata. Next base: position 59,428,621 of record NC_140703.1, on the reverse strand, counting down.
AAAAGATTCCCTGTGCCTCATAGCACTTTGTGAGGCACTAGCTTGCACTGACCTAGCAAGGAAATACTTAATCTACTCTTAAAGTTGGAAATAAAATTTGCCTGAGTTCAATGAGAGTCTTTACAGTGACTTCAGAGAACTTTGGAACAACAGTTTAGAACATGGTACTGGACCAATCTTTAAGTACAAAATTTATATCAAAATTTCAGCTTCCAATCTGCTTTCAATTATTGCTGATTGCAAAATTTTCTATGTCTGAGTTTAAGGAACCTCCCAATGAAGCTTTCTTTACCGCTGCCTCTCTTCTATACACACATCTACTTCCAACTTGAGACAAGGAGCCACAACAAATCACAACAGGAATAGCAACAGAACTGGCAGTCTCAAGACCGTCAGAATGTCAGGCTGCTTCAGAATGAAAAGCAGACAAGGAAGACAGTTGCTTTATGATGGCAACAGGATGGCAGCCATTCAAATTCTGATAAATAAGGATGTTGCAATAATGTTACTTCTTCAAAGTGTCTTTTCCTGATCCATCATCAGTGCTCTCACTGAAGCAACAACAGCATGATGCTGAATTGGGCTGTGGAAGGATGGACAACTGGATATGTCTGGACATTAAGGAATATTGATCAGACTCTTTTCCCCACCTTTACACCTTCCCATTCTTTACACTGTGAGGGGTTCATGCTGGCCAAACACTGGTGCACCCATGAGAAATCATTTATTCACTTTCCTCACAGAGAATCACTTCCAGGGCTGATTTTTTGCCTCTTCACCAAATATTGAATAATGCAAAACCAGCACAACACTAAAGAGAATCATCCTGAAAGCAAGTGCTAGAGCCACACTTATCCATAGTCTGGTTACTATGGTCTTCTGATGGCTAATGAGGCTTTGGATCTTCTTCAACAGAAAGATTTAATTTATACAAGGTAGGTGTTGTAGGTTGTCATGGTTTGACACTGGCACAATGCCAGTGCCCCCATGAAAATGTGATCCCTCCCTTGAATGCTGTGAAGTGGAATCTAGAATAGAGCAAAGCAGGCCCAAGCTTAATAACAGGAAAAAAAAAACTTTATTAAACTACTACTACAAAAGAAAAGAGAAAACTAAAGAAGGGAAAAAAAACCACACAAAGATCAAATGAAAACCTTCCAAAACATTCCTCCCCCCACCACCCAACTCCAACAAACCACAGTGAGACACAATCTGGACCCCAATCAGGTTTCCACCCTCCAGACAATCAATACTCAGTCCATCGAGGGAACAGAGTCTCTCCTGTGCCACGGACCCCCCAAGAAACACAGCTCCACATCCTGTGTCTCCATGTCACACATGGCACCGCCCAGAGAAAAAGTTTGCCATGGTGACCCTTCTCCTTTCCATGCACAGTGCTCTCACCACTAAATGCATGGATGGACAGACTGCTTTTAGGATTTTTCCTTTCAAGGATGCCCTGCCAAGAGGGGAGAAAACAACAGTTCAGTTTTTCATTGTTTGGGACCACAGTCCCCCCCCATTTCCCCCTGGGGCCGAGGGCTCAAGAACAGAGATCTTCTTCTCTTCTCTTTCCTTTCCAGGGCAAGGGGGCACCACCACAAACCCCCTAACCTTCTCTCTGTTCACTCCACTTTTGTCTTTTTCCCAGCTGAAGCAGGTCTCTTGACTCACTGGCATCCTCCCAAAAGAGTCCCTCTTGGAGGAGAAGATTTGGTTCAGGTTGTGGCTAACACGGAAAAGTCCAGCCAAAAGCCACTCCTTGTCCCCCTCCCCTCTAGAATTCCTCTTTCCAACATCCCAGGGTCCAAGGTGTCCCTCTTCCTCTCTTTCAAACCGAGGAGGGGAAAGGAAAAATTCACAAAGCTTTCATTTCTCAAGGAAGGGTTAAAAGTCCGAACTCCCAGGGATGGCTCGATGCCCGGACATCCAGCAACTCCCACACAACTGGGCACCTTGCCGCTCCCCCCACTCCTCCTTCCTTGCGGCTTTCTCTTTCTCTCTCGGGAGAGGAACTCTGTGAGGAGGGAATGGAGACATCCCAGATTTCTTCCACCCTTCCATCTGCAGGGGCCAGCCCGGTTCCAGTCCTTCCACCACCCTTGGGGCTTTCGGCCTACCTTTCTCAGGCCATGGGGGCTTCCCCTCCCCCACCCAGCTCGTGGCTGGGCAGGGGAGGTTTGCACTGCACCGCTGACCGGAACCAAAGAGAGCGAGTTCCCCTGGGAATTCTGCTTTCAACCCCTCTGTGTTCTCAGAGGTGTGTCTACTTTCAATTGGTCAATATCTAAATTGACCTCTTCCTTCCGGAAAAAATTCTCTTTCCGTGTCAAACCACGACATAGGTATAAGGAATGATTGCAAATATATGAAGTAGCAAGAAAACACTTTTTTGTCTTGGTGGGAAAAAGTATTCTCCTAATTTTGAAAGAAATTAGATGCAGAAATCCAGGAACACACAGCTTTATGTGTGAAATCAGAAAATTGTGTGTGCAGGTAGCAAAAATATTCTTTGAGGAAACTGAAGTAAGTCATGTATTACCACAGAGAATTCCCATGTACTGAGCTCAACTCTCTGTTCTGTTAATTGCTAGAATGATCTATGATAAGGTTTGGTCCCAGGTAAATGTTTACTCTCCTGAGCAATTTCTGTGCATACTTAATGATTTAGCACAAAGAGCATTTCTAACAAGTATTTTAGATATGACCACTATGTTTGGAGGATCAGAGAATGCAACAATAAGGATGAATATTTTTCTTTGGTGAATGGCATTAGTGTCAAGAATGTTTATTGGTATCATTTCTTACAATAATATAGGTGTGGCCCTACAGCTCCCTTAAGGAAGGCACAAAACTGACTCCAACATCACCTCTCAAAACTTTGTCCTTGTTCAACTAAATTCACTTATTTGTTCTCTCTAATGTAATTGTCTTATGTACAAACAACTTCAGTGAGTCGACTAGTGTTAACTTTCTAATCACAACTAACCTGTTAATTTCAAACTGGAACAAAAAAGAGACATCAAGCATATCTGTCTTTTCAGAATTGATAACAATCCTCTTTTCCTGAATAGCTGAATCCTCTTTCTTTATATGCATTAGTAATTAAAAAAAAAAACAAAACAAAACAACTTGTATTTCCTGGTTGGTAGACTGTTAGGCTGCTGTCGACTAAAATTCTTTTGTATTGAAGAAGGATACAGAAAAAGGTGTGTCTGTGAATGTAGCTATTATCTTTGGGTAAAAACTAGAACAGGCTTTTGAAAACACAAAGAAAAAGAAAAAAAATACAAACCTCAGATTCAGAATCAGAAGAAAACATACAACATAATTCTCAGGTTCCAAAAAGCAAATATCAGGGTGCATTGTATGGAAGGGGAAAAAACTATAATAGCAACAAAAATACCCTCTCAGTAAAACTGTGAAGCACTCTAAGGAAGAGGTTAATCCCAAATTCTTGACAAGTTTCTTTTCCTTTAATTTTGTTTCTCCTTACAGTTATTTTCAACATAAACCTTTGACTGCGGTTTTTACTGTAGCTTCAGAGCTGAAAAAAACAACAATCTTCTTTATAATTTTTGTAGCATGTACTATTTAACATGCCAAGTACACAATATTGTGGGGAGTTTGTATCCTTGTATTTTTTATTGTGGAAACTGGTGAAGTAAGGACATATTCAGAAAATGAGGTGAGTAATTCCATGTAATCTTTTATTTTATATAGTAATGAAAGGTTATCTTTAGAGATGGAACTAAATAACTATCTTTATATCTTTGGTAGGAAATACCAATATTGCCTACACAGAGTGAGAGATAATACTTCTGACAATTTTACTATCACATGGCCTTACAAGTAGCAAGGTAGAAAGAGAACTAATATGACAGACAATAGTTTGGAAATGTATTATAGGTGGAGATAAAACAGGTCTTTGTGTGAAAATCAAAGATATGTTTTATGCATGGGGAAAGTGCTGTTGAAGAAATCCAAACTCTCATTTGGGCTTGTTTTATATGACATATTGCCAAAGATGTCCATATAAAGAATAAATTTATATTTTGCTCTAACTTTTGATGATGCAAATCATAACGTAAGAAGCCACAGTTTACTCTCTAACCACACAACAGATTGATGAAAACAATGAAATAACAGCATGTGCTTCAGCATACTCCTTGTCTGTCACGGAAAGGAATGGTTGGAAGACAAGAACTGGTTGATATCAGCTTCTGAAATGTTCAGTTCTGATGGGTCTGTCAGGCAAACTGATGGGAAGAACTTCGTGCTTCAGGGAGCACTGACAGAATTCCTGCAAGGCAACAATGTCTCGAGTGGGAAAACAGGATGAAACTGCCCCAACCCCTGACTGCAACAGGAAAAAGATGGTGGAGATGAGGAAAGCAAAGTTAAGAAAACCTAAAGGTAGCAATTGAAAAAGTTAACAGCTATGAAATGAAACAAAATAAAATCATCTAATAAATGTCAGACTGTGCAGACCAGATGCCAGAAATAAAACATAACTCAATAACTGTGATATATATTTTAACTGAGATGGCTCCATGCCACAAGAATCAATTCAGGGGTCTGCAGGTATGGGATTTTGCTTTACCTCATAAATATAAGTAGCACCTTCAGAAAGGATGGCTTTATTGGGATATTAAAAATAAAAAAAAAAATGTAATTAAAAAGTAGCTCCATTGAAAAGAACCAATTTGCATCAGTATAGCATAAATCCCTAGAAGAATAAAATCAGAATTCTGCATCTACATTGGAGTCACACAGAGCAACACCATATAAGGGCTTAATGCCAGCTTTTGGTTGATGTTTATATATTATAGTCAGCTTATTTAATATGGTTTTACTGAGTTATTCTCCTCATTTTGACTGGGACAGAATTTATTTACTTCTTAGTAGCTGGTTAAATGCTGTGGTAAATCTGGTTTAGATTCAGTATGATAATAATGCTAATAACAAACTGATGTTTAAGTTTTGCTAAGAAGTGCTTACTCTGTGTCAAGGAATGTTGAGGTTTCCATGTTCTGCCAGTCAGCAGGGGAACATGAAGCTGGGTAGGAGCAGGATCAGGACAGCTGAACTGGCCAAAGGGATATTACATTGCACAGAATATCATATTCAGTGTATAAACTGGGTTGAGCTGGCTGTGAGGGGTCAATCTCAGCACAGGGATGGGCTGGCTTGGTCAGTGGATGGTGAGCAATGGTGCATCGCTTGTCTTAGTGGATTTTATTTCTGTCTCCATTTTTCTTTACAATTATTGTTATTGTCAAGACTATATTTTACTTTGTTTCAATTATGAAACTGGTCTTAGCTCAGCCCAGGAGGTTTACCTGTTTCCTGAGTTTTCCCATGCCGTGGGAGAGAGAGTGTAGGGGAGTGAGTACTGTGTGATACTTAGTTGCCATCTGAGGTAAGGTATTGCCAGAACAGTTATGCATGGATAAAGAAAGTTGCTGTAAATCCAGAACTTAAGACCCTAGTCTTTTAACAATATTTGTGCAGATATATTTCTCTGTGCACATGTATTCCTAATGACTACTGGGTGGTTATTAAGGGGCTTTTTGATTAAATATGTACGCATATCTAATTTCAGAACAAAAATATTTCCATGCAAAAGCATAAAATATTAAAAAAAAAATTTCTCTTTTCTCTTCTTAGGGGGAAAATACATTAACAATAAGAAAATGATTGAAAACATTGATTTAGAATAAGTGATAGAGTGCATACAACAAGTAAAAGTTATCTGCTTGTAACCCCAGTAGGAAGATGTCTGGATATGGAGATCCAACTTTGTTTTTACCTTCTCAGCTGAAAATGTACTGCATTGATGAGACAATATGAGCAAGTTGACTGTTCTTGCTGTTCTCATGCTGTAGTTAAATAGCAAGCTTTATTTACTGCTTTGTAAATAATGAATTAATAACAAATAAGGAAAAAAATTAACAAACATATTTGCCTAGAATGTACATTAAGGCAACCATTTCATGAAAGTAAACAGACATATTAGGACTGCAACACCTCCTGTTTCCATCTCCTTTCCCCAGCGTGCAGACACATCACACTCTATTTAGCAAAAATAAATGTCTGGTTTTTGGAACTGCCAGAGTGCTTACCTTTCACAACACATGGAAATACATAGAATCATGATTTGGGCTAGAAGGTCCCTTTGGTCGAGACTACTTGGTCAGTTCAACAAATTTGATTTCAGGCCTTCTTAAAGATTTCTTATGAATAAGTGTCAAACCCTAACCCCGAATATCTCTAGTAAGACCAATTACACTTTACCCTCTGCAACTCAGTCTTTTCCTAGACTATTAGCATAACTCTAATATGTATTCCCAATATTCAATCAAAATTTCTCTTCTGCCACTGAAGCCCACAATTCCTCTTTCTGACTGTTTAAGGGGAGCAATTGGTCTTAAATTATAGCTTTTTAGATTCAAGGAAAGTAATATGGCTTTTCATTATTTTTTTCTATAGAAGTAGTGTGACCAGTTTACTTAGTCTTTTCTCAAAGGTCTTCCTATTTTTCAAGCCTTTTAACTTTCTATTATTTCTTTGTGTCTCTTCTAAATTCCCTCCTATTATATAAATATTTTTTTCAACCTTCTGTCCAATACTGTGGATAGAGTTTCAGCTCATTCTTGACTAGAGTGGATTACAGCATAACTTATTTCATTTATATGATACTTCTTTGTTGAGAGGAGTCAAAAAGGGTGGATTAAAAGTGATGCTATCTTTCTAACTTCTACCTTTTAGAGATACATGGAAAAAACAATATTTCTGTGCTTTAGGTTGACATGCCCAGGTATTGGAAGTGGAGGGCTGCAGGGGTAGCCTCTGTAAGAAGTAGTCAGGGCTGCCCTGTGCTGGACACAGTTTGTTCTAGGAGCAGGAGGTGCACCAGGTGTCAGAGCAGAGATTCCCTACATCCCATTTTGGAGGTCACAGTGGAGAAATTGAAAGGCATATGAGGAAGCAGCAACAAAAGAAACCTCTCTGTGCTGACTGCAATCCCCCACCACCTCATCTCTCTGCAAAACTTGGGGTGAGGAATCTGAGACAAACAAGTGAAGTTGAGCCTGAGAAAGAAAAGAAGGAAAGATATTCTTTTTATTTGACTTTTTGATTCCTACTACCAAAATCAGTAATTGAGTATTCATTTTACTTCAAAATAAATTAACTTTCCTCAAGTTTCTTCTCACGATGGTAAATAAGCTGTTTTCCTGTCTATCCTGGCACATGGCCATTATTGCAACTGTTCTTCCTATTTTTCCTCTGCGTAACCTTGGGGATGTGAACTGGGTGGACATTAAGCTTTTTGCCAAGTGTAACCCAACACTTCATGGTATGTATTGCAGATATTTTTTTCTTAAATAGTGTGTATCTCTTATGTGTTTTTCATATCTCTATTCTTTTAAATGATAAATAATTGCAGCTAAACCCAGCAAAATGCACACCCACAACACATACACCCACCCACCCACACAAAATAATTTCTTCTGTGACGTCTCATAAAAGCATCTTATTTATTAAAAAGTAAATAAAAAAAAAAAAAAAAAGAAAAACAAACCACTGAGTAGAATTCATCACTTTACATAGTAAGGAAAAAAAAAACACCCCACCATATTGTGAATAAAACTCATATTTTGACAGCTACTTGAATCTATCAGTAAAACTAAAGAAGAAATTGCCTGTCTGTATATCTACATCAGTATTTGACTTTGGATCAGAGGCATACTTCAGCAGCAAATCTGATCATATCAACTTCCTTTACTTAGGTTCTCATTCTAGGAGAGTGCAGCATTAATCCATTCAGATAAAAATAAACTCAAAACTGGTACTTGGGGACAAGGTTTAGGTGTGCTGGGTTGCATTCAATGATCTTAGAGGTTTTTCTCCAAATTTAAATGAGTCAATGATTCTATGAACTGTGCTCCAAGAGGTCAGTTTGCACCCACTCCAGCATGATATTCAGCCCAAGGGACAAAGCAAATATTAATTTGAAGTAAATCATTCAAACCATATAGGGAAGGTTGATCCTCAGCATACTTTTTTTTTTTTTTTCCCAAGACATCTGCTGTTCTTATGCCTTATTACTTGTTGATATCCATATAATTCTTACAAAAATAATATCTTGGTTTTCCCCTTCCTTTAATAATTCAATCCAAAGGGAGGTTATTCATAAGACATGCTGATGATCCTTCAAAGAAAATGTCCAGAATGGAAAACAACATTATATCCTCAGAATATAAATGAGTAAATTGTTGGCTTTGTATATGCCCTCTGTATTGCTGACTCTGTAAATACAGTTGTCTCCCATCTAATAGGAAGAAATGAATAGTGGTTTTGACAAAAGTCTGATATTTTGTTTTGTTTTGCTTTGTTTTGTCAGGAAATATTACCTGCTAGTCTTCTTGGAGTTGATTTTCCAAGATCTAAGACACAAAAGGGTACCATGTAGACTGCTATCATTACCTTTCCTGTTATTTGTAGAAGTGAAACTGCTCCCATAATAGCCTCTAGAAATTAGAGATAATGTGTATCAGGAAGCTTCACTCACACATTTTTACTTTAGTGAATGAAATATGTGGTACCGTGCATATTTTGCTAGTACCTTTGCTTATTTTACTCAATTCAGTTGTTAAGAGCCTTTTAGGCATTGGCATGCACATTTTATTATTGCTCAAATTCCACCCGAATTTTCTCATGTGTCACTTATGACTAACAACACGTGAAATTCTGTTTATCAGACATCAAAGAAAAAATTATTTGTTCAAGTGATAGATTTGATTTTGGTGAAGTAACTTGGTTCTATTTTATTCTGATCAGGATTCCAGAGAGAGTCAGAAAGGGTTGAAAGGGCTTCCCCAGGAACAGGGAATGTCATGGTTTTTCTTTTGGCCTGTGTAATATTTCCACTTAGGGGAATATTAAGATGTTTGAACCTTTGTACAACATTTCTCTTTGTCAGCATCTTGCTTTGAAACTTCTGTCCTCATCCACAAAAAAAAAATGACATTTGGCATATGACTACAGTGGCTTGGGGACTGGATGGATTCATCTTCTGTTTGTCATTCAGTAACAGGTTCTTGTTGAATCCTCCACATGCCTGAAGGTAATAATGAAGTGGAACAATTGTTTTTGACATTGTAGCTCCTTTGTTTGTAAAATTTGATACCTGATACTCACTGGTCCATGTTTTTTCCTATATTGGTAGACAAAATTTAAGTGTTATTTTAATTCCCACAGAGGGTTATTGTACAGATACTGCTTTCATTTCCCCAAAGATTTATACAAGCTGGAAAGAACCAAAGAAATTGGTTGATAGTAATATTGCCTTAGAAAGATAATAATGACACATTATTGGAGAAATTATAATAACAACATATGCATACAAATGTATATATACAATTACATGTCTTCTTTTAATATCAAGTATCAAGTGATTAGAATGCATTGAGATTTCTAGGAACTCACACAAAAGTAAAATCATAGAAGATCATGCACGGCAGGATTTCGAATATACCATCAAATGATGCTATTAGTGCCTTGAAAATTAAAGCAAAATTATTCTTTTTGCACAGATGGCCACTTTTTGATGAGTTTGAATGCAACCTAGAGATGAAGTAATGCATAGGCATAAAATATTTAAGAGTATATTTTAAATAGGCATCACATATTTTTTATCATGCACAGAACTTTCTATCAAACTATGAAAACTTCACATAACTGACCTCGTGGGTTTCATTACACTCTATACATAAGTCCAAACCCAAGACAATTCATTCCACTAACTATATTTCATAATGAGGTAAATTCATGAGAATGGGAAATTTAGTATGCTGATATCTTCTCCTGTACTTTTTTTAATGTAAGTCTAATTATCAGAAATACTAGTTTGAGGTAGAGGGCTGGGTGTGGAAATCTCCTGATCTTAAAGCATCTTCTATCAGAGGTTCAAAAGTTTTAGAAAAACTTAAGAACTATAACTTCTGCAATGGGAAGACTACAGAGAGATTAATCTTTTAAAAAAACAATACAAGAGTTAGAGAAGTAGCTTGTGTTTAGAAGATAAATATTTGTATGCATTATATATAGCTTGAAAAAAGGTATAGAACAGGGGAATCTGAAACTTCTCATTCTCCAGAATGGATACTTTTCAGTATGGGCACACCATGATGAATAATGTTTGTTAGCTATTTTAATCCAACTTTGCAAAAAAAAATTGCTTCAATTTTGTGTTTTATATTAGTCTTCATCTCCAGTGGAAATAAAGACTACAAAAATTGACCTAATTGTTTTATTCTAGTTTTTGTTTTATTGTAATTATTAGGTAATTGCTAATGTACTTTTGAAAATTCATTCTGCTACTGTTTCTATGGTATAATGTGGTTTTCAAGACATTAAATGACATGCGATAGATGTCATTGCTGGATAACAACCTCTGTCTTCTTTACAGGGAAAGCTCTGGATGTGTTTTATGAAGTCAGCTGAAGATTTCCAATTCTGCCCATATCTACTTGAAGTACCATTGCTAACAATTCATCAAATAGATGGAGAGGCACATTAAAACTACAGCACATTTTCCCAGTGTTTAGAACTCTTTAATGGACATCATCAGAAGAGGCATAGCATCATCAAGGATTTTATATAATTTCAGATAAAGTGAAAAGAGAAATGATAAGGTTAATAAAAGGGAGACCTAACCATCTGTGCAATTGTAAGAAGATTTTAAAAATTCTGCCTGCTTACTATCATTTACACTCTTTACAGATAATAAAACATTCACAGCAGATATTTTTCTGGGATTATCATATCTGTAATATGTCTAAAAACTAAACAAATCTAATAACAGAGATTGTCAATCAAGAGACACCATGCTTTCTCCTAGATAGCAATCACAATTATAAATAATTTCTAATGCTGATATGCAGCATAGAGTTCTATTAATCAGGCTTTATGATCTGTACATATGACGAATATCTAATTGATGTATTGCCCACAGGACGCTTGATATACCAGAGAGAATACAAAACAATGTAGCTTCTGGAAGAAATTTTCATTAAAGACAATGAAAATTCCTGTTAAGAGAAGTCTTTGACACTGTCTTAATAAGATAGTCATGACAAGCTGTTGCTGGATGAAGAGATACTGATGTGGCTGGATGGTCAGAATCAGGGCATGGTGACCACTGGAAGGAAGTTTAACTTGGGGACTAGGTATCACTACAGGGCCCCAGTACTACTGACATCTTCATTAATGAACAGGATAATGGAGTGTACAGGATAATCAGAGTCTACTTTCATTGTGTTTTCATGGAATCTGAAACCCAACAGTGTGGATGATTTACCAGGTGGTTTTGCTGCCATTCAGGTGTACTGAAAGATTGGAGAAATAGTCCAAAAGGGATTGTATGCTGTTCTATAAAGAGAAACACCAAGACTCTCATCTACGGAGGAATAACTATGCAACTGCACAGTCTTGCGTCTGACCAGCTGGAAAAGAACATTGCAGAGAAAGACCTGGGGACAGACAACCAGGTGACCACAGCTCAGCAATGCACTCTTGCAACAGATAAGACCAACAACAATCTAGATTGCATTAGACAGCTAATGCCTGAGAGATCAGGTAAGGTAATCTTTTCCTTCTGAGCACTGATCACACATCTGGAGTGCTGAATCCTGTGCTGGTTGGGGTCAACAGCATAAAAAAACCCCATGTGAATAGTGGAGCAAGTCCAGCAAAGAGCCACAGAGGTAAATAAGGGATTTGTCACAAGGAGAGGCTGAGAGATCAGGGACTGTTCAGTATGAAGATGACAAAGCTCAGGGGGATCATATCAACAAGGATAAATACCCAAGGGGACACTTAAAAGAATATTTTACAATTTACACTCAGTTATAGGATAACAGGCAATGGGCAAAAAATTATATTTAAAAAAAATAATAGAAGAAAAATACTTTGAGTGTCCAACAGCATAATAGCCGGAGACTCTGTTAAGTCTTGGTCCCCCCCAAAAAAATGAAAATCTGACTCGAAATAGTCTTAAGGAGCATGCTCTGCCTGGCCTTGCTTTGAGCAGAGAGCTTGGATTCGACAACTTACAGAGGTGTTTTCCAACCTGTGTACAATTTCTGTCCAGCATTCAAAGCCCCTGGACTGATTTTTATATATATCACATTAGTAAAACCAACTAAATATTTTGTTTTCTTGTTTAGAAACAAATCTGTTTTGTATATCTGATTTTCCATACTGAAAGTAGTTTAGAGGTAATGGATGGAAACCGACTTCAATGTGAGACTACAAAGTATTTTTAGTGTAAATAAGAGAACTTGTATGCCTGGTTACTTTAACAGGAATGTATGGTGTAAGAGGGGAAATTTTTATTCTCTGCATAGTGGTATGGTGATCACATTTAAAGTACTTCGTGCTTTTGGGTAAAACATTTGAAGATGGCTATAGAGAAGAAGTAAGGAATGTTATCAATAATGGTTGAAGGCACACTTCATGGCTTTTGAAGAGAGAAAAAGTGGCAAAATTTTGGTCTGGTGATGAGAAGAGTAAGGGGTAATAAAAATGTTCTTCACAACTGTTTTAATGGTAGCTTACAAAGATGATGGAGCCAGCTCTTCTTGATAGCAGCAGGTGAAATGGCTGGAGTGATTTTATCTTAAATGTTTTATGAAAACTTGGGACATCAAAAATGTGAGAAAAAGTGCAAGATTCTGCCAGAAGGATCCACATATAAATATCTATGGTCTGAATGTTATAGTATATTCAAGTAATTTAATCTAAAATGTTTAGATTTGGTCTTTAGATAACTAAGACTTCATTCCTTACAGTTTGTAGCACTACATATTCATGAAAAGAAGACAATGGAAGTGAGATGAAACTCAGAAAAAACTTGCATCAAGAACCAACATATCCATTTCTACTTTTGATGCTATGAAATTATTGTTCCCAGAGATTACATGAGAAATTCCAAGAAAAATATCTTTTTTCAGAAATTTTAGAATGGATGTCTGCCAAGAGGAAAATTCAGAAAGAATTTATGGATGATGGAGGGCTGGCTGCTTCAGTTTTTAGTTTGGAGATTTTTTTCATGTGAAGACACAGGCCACATGAACTTCATGGAGAGCAATGATATGAGAAATGATAAGGAATTGAAATTTGGACGACTTCTAAGATACACCAAACAATTGTTGAACAAAGTTTTCTGGAGTTTATATGAAATTAAATACTTAAATTATGTAAACATGAAATTACTATATGGATTGTTCTGCACATAGCCATATGGATGTCCCTTCTACTTACAGACGACTCTTGATCGCAGCAGACTGATCTCACTGTGGGCAAAATAAAAATGATGTCTCTTTGTTCTTCTACTATAGAAGAAGTTACTACTACAGCCAATCTTATATATATATATATATATACATATATATATATATATGCCAGTAGGTCACCAGTCAAAGCCTATACTACTGCAGTCAATGAAGATAATACCTGACATCATTGACCAAGCTTCACTGAGCTCACTATGCAGTGCATACAATTTTGAAGTGAAGGAGATATTTCATACAGTAATCTCAGCTGACTTATAATGAGATAAGCCACACAACTAGTCAGGATGCCCAATGTAATTTCTGGAGAGAAGACTCTTCATTTCAAACCTGGACTATGAATGAACACCCACTAGAACACTAATATTATTTAATATTTCTGAATGGAGTTTCTGCACAAGATAAAAAGCTCTCATTTAGATCCTGAATTACCTTATTTTAAATTGTCTCCACATACTTTTAACATCTCCCACTAGAACATTTATATCGAAACAAACTCAATATGGTTGGACCAGGCTTATACTTCGGTTTTTTCAAATAACACTACAGAGTCCTTTCATAGTACTAAGACAAATGTGACATTTAGAAAATGTGACTATATTTTGCCATAAGGTGTATAAATGTAGATGTTTTTTTCAGAAACTTTGCAATATTAAATCACTGTGACTGTGCATTGCTAAGTGAGCAATTAACATAAGAATTACCACCCACAGTATCAAGCATCATTTCATCCTAAGAGTCACCTGACATTTATCATTGTATCCATTTTGAAGTACAATAATCTTTATGCTGTTAAGGTGATACTTAGTCTCATGTTTACAATACATAAATGAAGTCCTGAAGTAACTATCTAGTACAATTCAGAGATGAGTAGGAGAGATCTCTGTTTAAGTGTATACATTTATTGCATTTTAATAACCACTTGGGCTAGCTCACTGCAAGGGAGAGTTCATCAGCTGCTTGGAAAAGTTCAAAGTGTGAAGATTGGTTTCATCTATATTTCAACTGCAGGAATGGTTAGGAAGCAATGAAAATATTGTAGGACTACAGATAAAGCAAGTAAAAAGAAATGTGAATGAAGGAAATATAGAAAAGAAGTGGGAGGAGAGAAAGGTAGTGACAGAGACAGATAACATCACCACTCTGTGGATCCCAATGGCTTCCTGTTGATCCTCACCATCTGGTCTGCTTGGAGGTGAGGGTCCCCTGGAAAACATAAGAGTTCACTGGATTAATGTACACTTAGGCCAGATGGGAATGCCCAGGTACCTCCCCATGGGGAGGGCTAAGTTGGACACAGTCTCTTGCAGCAGGCTCTGGATGCATCACTTGGCATCACGTGCAGTGCTCTGCTGCAGGGGCTCAGAACGAGTCTGGGGAGCACTTTGGGGGTCTTTGATGGATGATGACACCCCCTCAGCTGCCCTCATGTGCATGTCCTGTGGTGTGGCTTCCTGGGGTGCTGGCTTTGCAACTGAGGCAGTTTGTGCGAGGGAGGGTGGATGTTCACTCTCTCTGCACACCCCCAAAACTCTCCTCCTCCCAGTTTTATTGTGAGGGGAGTGTGTGCAGACCTGGCTTCACAGATGAGCCTGTGGGCTGTGGCCTCCCTCATTAACCCTGCTAGAGCTGATTTTCAGGACAGCTGCTGGGTTTGATTTTCTTGAATATATATTCTTCTTTCTCAGCCTCCAGCCTCATTTACTTCTCCCCAGTCTTGTGATAATTGGGCAACAGTGTCGCTTTCTCTTATCTCAAGTTCCCTTAGGCAGCTTAACTCGTGGTCATGCCTTCCAGTCAGGAGATATTCAGGAGGAGGAGTGGGCTTTGGTGGTTGCAGCTGCATTATACAATTTTGCCATAATGGGCAAAAAGTCCTTCATAACAATATTTAAGCTATTAACTATAGCATTTCAGTCTCTGACAAAGGGTCCAGTATACATGTTTAAACAGGAAGAACTTAATGCAGAGAACTGATGCAATTCAACAGATGAGACATTATAAAACAGTTTGTTTCATATCACACTGCCACTGTGCTTTGTTTGATATGTGGATTCTTGTTTAAAGAACTGAGTGAAAAACAGTCATTCAAGACTATTTATCTCAATTCTCTCAGCCACATTTAAAACTCTATTACCTTGTCTTTCTCCCCAATTTCTGGACTTATCTTCCCTTGAACAATTTCACATTTATAAAAATATAGCTTAATTATATAGCTGATTTTTTAACAGCAGGCAAAGCTGCCATGCTAAAACATCTGACCTAAACTAACATTTTTTACACATTTCTTTTTACAAATTTCCTCTAAAAACTACAGTGTATATATTTCAAGAGGTTATGCTGTACTGCTTTTGTTCTTCTCTTATGATGTTAGGTACAGTTCTGATCTATTTATTACCCTAACCCCTGCCTCACACCATCTGATCACACAGGCAGCTGAAATTATTTGTCTTAAGCTTCCAATGGAGTAAGTGAAACTCTTAATTTCCTTTTCAGGGACACTTTCATGTTCCACTATATTAACAATTTTATGTAACCATGAGGAAAATAAAAAAGTAAAGTAAATGTGAATTTAGGTAGCAGCAAAGAACTACCAAAACAACTGTCTCTACCTACACTACCAAATAATTTTTCAATTTTGGGTTTTCTTCCTAGAAGTTTCTGGATTCTTAGGCCAACCTGAGTTGAAACTTGGATGGATAGTAATTTGCTGAAAGAAAGGAGAAAAGTTAAATATTTTTTAAAAATTGTTTGAAGTCCAGAGTAAAGGACAGGTGAATCTGTAAAAAGTGCTAAACTTTGAAACATAAGTTGTCCACAGACTATATAGCATCAGTACTATGGAAACTGAGAATGACTATAACAGTTTCACTAGAGTTCATCATTTGTACAAGACTGGAAGCTGACAGAAATTAATGTGATCAAAACATATTATGATGGACACCAATGTTTCCATGCTGCAATACTTCTAGTTAAATATCTCTTGCTAATCTGACAGAGTTCAGGCCTGTAACATTATTACGCCATATTTTATGCTCCTTTATGGGCAACTTGATACAAGTATTTCCAATTTGCATGGGAGTCATTTTGGCAACAATAATAATAACATTTCTGTAATACCCAGAGGTCAATATTTTAGGAACATATTTTCCTAATAATCATAGTGCTTGTAAGATAAGTTCTTGATTAAAATAATTCATAATCCAAAACAAAAAAGTGGAGGAAACAAACAATGGACTGAGGAGTTATCTAATGCTATACAGTTTGTAAGAAGACTATGAAAAATAATTGTTTGGACATGAAAATATCCTTACCATTCTTTTTATTTAATGAATGGAAGTCACTATTCAGAAGTTGTTTTGGTTTTGGGGTTTTTGGGGTTTTTTGTGTGTGTGTGTTTTAATTTTTTTGTTTGTTTGTTTTTTTTTGATGGCCATGTATCATTGGGGTTGCATTTCAGATTTTGGTGATTCTGATGAGCCCTGGGTTGAGGCATTGTCAGCATAAGGTTCTGGGAGCCATTAGGTAATTCGAGTTTCATGTTTGTTCAGATTTGGCTGGGCTGGAATTGCTTTTATTTCTTTCATTTAGTGCAAACGATCTTGGTTTATTGCACATGATTATATAGAATGTAATGACTGACATAAATGTGATGACAACTTTCTGTATGATCCAAAGTAAAAGAAAGAAGGGAAGAAGGGAGAGAGAGAGAGAAAAAGAAGGCTTCTGTTTCCTTTCTTTTATTCTTTCTAGGATAAAAATATTTGCCATTTACTAAGAATCATTATAAAAGTGTCAGCAATCCTCATAAAAGTGAGAAACAGCTAAAAATTAGCACACTAAAAAAACTATAATGGTCAAGGAAATCACATAGTTTTGGCATTCAGCTTTAGTTACTCATATTCAATGTACAGGGAATGGATGAACTATGGGATCAAAACCTGTTGTAGTTAATTGATTTGGGCATATTTAACATGTTCATTAGAGCAGGGAGTTTATTTGTCAAGTTATTAATTAGTCTATTATTTAAGTCCACACAATTCAGACATTTGAGAAATTTGATGGCATAAGGTGCTGACATGAGAATATGTTTTATAGAGATCATTTTAGAATTTCCATTTTTTTTAATACTATTGAACTCTGTCCTTTTGTTTTTGAACTATGAGAAGAATATGCAGCAGACACAGAAGGACTCAGAGATACAGCTCCCCCAGTTTTCTCAAAAAAACAATAACAACAAAGAAAAAATAATAATTAACTGCAATGTTTGCAAACACTGTTGTATGCACATCATGGTTTATTGACAAAATTTAGGGAAACATCCAAGCAATATGATTTTTGCGTACAATAACAGAACAGCAACCAAAAAACAAAACAAAACAAAACAAAAACCCACCAAAAAACCCACTGTAGTAGATGCTTTCCTATTTCAATGTGATTTTCTGTGATTGCTCAGGAAATCATTGTTCCTTACAGAGAGGCCTCAGTCTCCTTACCCATACATTAACTTTTCTTATAACATATTTCACCTTACCTAAGTACAGAAATTATTTATATTTCAGCTAACTTACAGGAACTGAAAAACCTCTCATTTACCTTTCAAATCTCCTGGATAATTGGTATCCCCAGATGCTTGCTTCTGGTTTTCCTGCAGTGACTCCTGAGGAAGAGGTCAGCAGCTCTCTTGAAGTATGTGTTTTTAAATATTTTTTCTGACTCACAGTAATGAGTAAGACTAATTTAAGACCGATCAGTCTATACTTTTCTGTTTTATTTAGACAAACCAGATAGCTTCTTTCTTTTTTTTTTTCCTAAAAAGTTAAATATATATATATTTGATTCCATAAAGCCTTGAACATGTGAGTTGCATATAACCTTCACCATTCAATAATATGTTTTTATGGATAAGAACCACTGGGTAAAATTTCACAAAAACAAGAAATAACATGCTTTTCTATGTATAGAAAGCTTAGATATGCATCAAAAAGTCTTCACAGACACATATGGAGAATGAATAAGTCCATTGGCTTTCCAATCTCTGGGACAGAAGTCTCTATAATTATGCTTATGGGCTATTATTATTAGAGCTGCAGCATGAAATGGTGAAAGAGCTTCCAAAATTATTAACAGTATAATTGTAAGTGTATGTATTTGAATTTTAAATATGCTTATTGATCCAAATCATGAGCTTTATTAGGGCAAGACTGGAACATTTAGTTGTAGTAAATGAAAGCAGTCCCTGCCATGTTTGCAAAAAGTCCCTTAACCTAAGCAGGCAGCAGCTGTTTCCATATCTGCTGGACACAAACTTTTCTGTGCCATCAATTCTTGTGCCTGTAAGAGCTGATCACTGGCTGGTGATGCTCACCCCTCAGCCCCAAAAAGCTATTGTGAGAAATCTGTCACCAAAACTGAGAATAATAATAACAGCTTCAATTCTGAACGCAATCACAGATTCTTCCTTTGGACTAAAATGCAAACTTCATCTATTAAAAGCCAAGTTCCAAAACAATGTTAGAAGGATTGTAATATTTTTACCAATACAATTTTTCTTTATTTGCCTAAAGCATTTCAATGCAAAAAAAGAAAAGAGTTCATTGGGATTTCTGTGTAAGGTGGACACATTAACATATAAAAGTGTATCATGTAAATATCAGGTAAATATTGGTACATAAATGCTGGGTCTTTTTTTAGTGATAGATATCTCACACCATTTAGGTTAAAGTAAACCAGTGTAAAGCGTTTTATCATTGATACTTGTGCTTGATTGTGGTAATATATCAGAATAGTGTTTGTCAAGCATACAAAAAGTTTCAAAAAGCTTTAAAAGATTTTTTAAAAGCTGGAAAAAAAATCTCAAACCATTAATTGAAAGGGAAGTACAATAAATGTTAGCTGAGGATTTTCTTTTTCCTTTGTCTACTCTGATGAGTAAGCAGCCTTTTATTTTTTTTTTTTTTTTCTCTAGAAGTCCAGACTGTTTTCATATTTATCTTGCAGGAAGAGAAAGGACACTGCAGAAAGAAAGAAAGAATCCCAAACCACAGAATAGCAGAAAAAGAGAATCACAGAATGGGTAAGGCTGGAAGGGACACTGAAAGGGTCATCTGGTCCAACCTCTCTGCTCCAGCAGGGTCGTCTTCAACACATGGCACAGAATTGCATCCAGGCAGTTCTTATCTCTAGTGAGAGAGACTCCACAACTTCTCTGGGCAATCTGTTCCTGTACTTGGTCACTAAGTTCTTCCTCAAATTCAGATGGAATTTCTTGTACATCAGTTTTCATCTGTTGCCTCACTCTTCACACCTACTTTTTAGAACTTTATAGACATTGATGCTGTTCAGCCAGTTCTCAATCCACTCCTTGTCCACTCATGCAGTTCACACTTCCTGAGTTTGCCTATGAGGACACTGTGAGACACAGATACAAAGAAAAATAAAAAAGATTAAGAGCAGTGTAGTCTTATAACTAATAAGCAACTGTAATTTTCATTCTGAGTTCACTGAGCTTGTATGTCTTGCTTTACTCTGAAAGAGAATATCTACTGAGAGCAATGTGATTACTTGTGTAAGTTGCTTTAACTTCCAATAAAAGTATATTTTATTAAAGTGTTAATCTCTTCCTACTTATGAACTAGACTACATGCTATCATAATTAAGCATTTTAAAACCTGAAAATTGATTGCTATCATGGAAATGTAGACAGGAGGGTAAGAAGGCAGGAAAGAAAGAAGGCAGGAAGGGAGGGATCAAGTGAGGCAGGTCACAATGAAATAACAATCCTCCAGGAAAATAAATGCAAGCAATTAAAGGCCAGTAAATGTGTCTAGTTACCTACAGTGACCACTTTGTCATTTTCTCTTAGAAAAAGGAAATAATTTTTATGATGATGTCAGTTCTAATAGGTGTTTTATGTATGGACATAAAAACACTAAGTGACATTCAACTTTTAGTGTTCTAATGTAAATCTCAGCCTAAACTCCTAGCCATCACAGTCTTCTCTGTATTGAAAACAAAACCAAGCCAGCAACGAAAGCCAGCCCAAAACCAAAGCAACAACAAACCCATCAACACTCTCCCACCAAAGCAAAGCAAAGCAAAGCAAAGCAAAGCAAAGCAAACCAAACCAAACCAAACCAGAACAAAACCAAACCTAAAAACTTCACTGAGTTTGAGCTCAGAAATTCTTTATCAGTCAAAGTGAAGAGTTAATGTTTCTAAGGTGAGCTTGAACAAAACTCAAGACAAGAGGTCTATTAGTTATCAGCTGGAGTCAAGATAGTCCATACTCGTTCCACCTTACTTTAGGTGCTTTAATGAGTTGTTTAAGAATTTAGGTATTTTCCTTTAGATTCCCTCAAAAGAGAAAAAAATTTTCCCACCTCAGAAATTACTTAACTCTCATACCCACTTTGTCATATTCCTGTCTCTATTTCCTGACTGCAGGGCAAGCCTAACAAGATATATTGAAAAAAAAAAAATGGACTGTGTGGAAAACTTTTTCTTTTGATCAAGGGATATACAGCTCATCTTGCACCATGATGCTGAGAGGCAGCAGCATTTTTCTTAGAAGAAAATAGAGCCCCTGTAACAGAGCCTGGAAATCAGTTAACAAATTAGTAATGTTTAATTCAACAATTTCTCCCCTAGTTGTCTGTCATTTACTAATATATTTAAAATGCACTCTAGAGTCAATTGATACTCTAAGGGAGCACTCCTCAGACTGAGATAAGTTACTGTCGTATAAAAATGTTAGTATTACTTATGGGGCTAAACAAGAAATGACAGGAGAGCATATACCAAAGACATCAAGGGAACTTTACTCAGAAGCAAAGAACACTACCTATAAGAATTCTAAAATAATTGTGCAGAGAGGTGGAATATGTGGTGGATGGAACAATAAAGTATTTATGAAATTATCCTTAAACTCACTTATTATTTCTGATTTTAACTTGCAGTTTTATGAGTAACAGCTAAGCACTTTTCACTGTTTAACTTTTCCCCTCTGTTGGCTTTAATTAAGATTGTCCTTGTGACAGACTTTTCAACTTGACAAATTTCAAAATACATCTTTTAAACAAGTGGAATTTTCTTGTAAGAGAACAGATTTTCCTGATATATATTTCATATTATGGTCAAGAATAATACTGTTTATCTCTTGGCAATATATTTGCATACAAGTTAATTCAGGAAAACTGAGATGGTGTGGAGAAAATAATTGACAAAAAAATGGAAACAAAAGATGTAGGTGTTTACTTGGTACTTATTATGATGCTAATCTCTTAATTGGCTCTGAGAGCCAATAACATCTGAGAGTTTATATTACTTTTGACTAATGTTGAGATAATTCAAGAAGAATGAGAATAATATCTTTTTGCTAAGGCAGAACTTGAAAACTAAGAGAAAAAACACTACCTTGCCCGTGATGCAGAATGTCAGTAATGCAATTAATAAGTCAGTTTTCAGAACCAAGAACATCACAGTGATATTAGGCATCCCCTATCAAAACATTCAAAATGACACAGTAAGTTACAAACACAGGGCAATTTTACCTATCACATAGCATTTCTTGTTATCTTAAGAACCTTAATACATTCTGACAATCTGTCATCAAGCAATTCACTTTCAAAATAGCTTTTCTGGCTTAAGCTTTCACAGCAGTGGAGTCCTATATAAGGAACACCCACTGTAGTAAAATCACTATTCTTTCTCTTAATATATTCCAATGGTTACTATTGCAAAAAAGGCTACACTTTTTCACTTTATTAAACCATAATTTAACCTGATTAAATGATAACATATTGTTTGTACATTGGAAAAAATGTTTAAAAATAATCTGTTTCATCACTTTGTTCTTTACATTGTGTTCACATCATAGAAAGTCAAGATGTGTGTCAAAAACGTAGCTTGCACATATTCTTTATTGTGTTTAAAAGAACTAACTAGAGTGTGTTTGGTATGTTTTATTTTTATGTTTTTCACACTACAGTTCAAAAACGTTCAATTTCTATCTTCTGCCTGCAGAAGCACCTAACAGTCTTTTTCTGGAAACTGAACCAAAGCATGTGACACCTTATGAAGTAGTCGGTGGGGGGCCAACAAGTAAACAGTTGTGACTATATGTTATACAATCTTAAGTCTTAAGATGATGTAATAAAAAAAATTTAAGTGTTTGGCTATAGCAGAAACTTAACCAAGTTGGGCTATTTCAATACCATGATCAGTTTCACAGATTCAAGGCAACTGCTCCGAAGCAGCTTTAAGTTCCCAAAAATCATGCAGGTATATTCTGAAGTCTCAGTTTGTTGAACAGGCAAATGTTTTGTTATGTAAGATCAAGGAATGCTCAGTTCTGTCTTCTATTAGCAAAAAAAAAAAAAAAAAAAAAAAAAAAAAAAAAAAAAATTCCACAAGATACTTTACCTGAATCTTATGAAAACAAAAATTGGCTGTTCACAGCTAATGAACACACGCTTCATACCAGATGAGCAAGAAAATATATTTATCAGAAGAGCAACCTTCCTTTATTAAAACAGCTCTATTTTTTCCTACAGTTTAAGCAATATGTCTTGATTTACCTGCAGATTAAGAGATCTAATTTTTTCTTCCTATATTTGGGCTGTGTTAAAATTCCCAGGACAGGTAAAATTGCATTCAAGTCAGTAAAGGAAATCTGCACACCTACTCATCTCGCTGTAGGTACAGACATGGAGGCAGCTAATTACATTAGACCTTGAATAGGCAAGAAGGGCCATTTCAAAGAATTTATAATTTCTGGGACATCTTCAGGGACTTTCAGGTATGACAGAGGACCTATAAAAGACCTGTCTGTGGTTGATGGAAATCATATGGGAATCTATCATGTAGAGCAGCAAGCCTATCCAATGTGCACGACTTAAGTGTTGTAT
The DNA here is from genome assembly GCF_050655825.1 of Lonchura striata. NCBI lineage: Eukaryota > Metazoa > Chordata > Aves > Passeriformes > Estrildidae > Lonchura > Lonchura striata. The sequence continues at coordinate 59,405,355 of NC_140703.1, read as the reverse complement.
GTGGTACACACATTTCACTTGAATCACTTCTTCGAGCATAATGACAGTAGAAGTTTAGAGAAGTTAATATGTAGATAACTCCACCTTCAAACTGATATTTTTGTATTCAAGTTATATTTTATGTAACCAAATATATTTAAGTTAAATGTTCCACATCTTTGTTGTCTCATTTTAGTTCTTGAAGGCTTACCTCTTCTTTTCTAGTGACATCCTTTCCTCCTTCAATTTGTTTTCCTAATTTTTAACTTTTCCATATTTTTTCTTGCCTATAAATCTTCATCTTATATAGATGAGATGTAGATGTTAATATAGATTTTTTTTTTTAATTGCAGAAACATTTGTCTTGAAGAACAACTCCCCTACAGGCATCCTTGATATCCTCATTACTTATTTTCTTGGTTTTTTAAAATTTGTATGCAGACATCGCAATGTTTTCCAGGAATATTATACATTGTTACTATATCTACAAAGTTAAATATTACTTAGTTTACCATGATAGGGAAATAAATGCATTTCATCCTAAAAAGAATTGCTTAGCAGCTCCAGACAGCCTCTACTTCTTAGTCATGCAATGTGTTTCTGTCTTAAAATAACATATTGGTTGTTGGTTTTTTTCCCTGACCATAAACTAAAAGAAATTAAATTACATGGCAAACGTTATGGGATTGTATAATAATATACTGAATTGGATTTTCAAGTGACATATGAAGAGGTTTTGAATCTGTGAATCAGCTATAGCTTTTCATAACAACATTTGCTCTGAAGCAAACTACCAAGATGAAATCTAGATTTTGTGAAAGTTTGTTTCTGGATTTAATCTTAGGAGCTCAGCTCTGATTCTGTGGGTTTTTTTAGGTGGAGCAGAAATCCATTTATGTCTTCAAGGTAGAAAAGAACAGATGTGGACAATGCTGAAAGAAGAATCCAGGCATGAACATCAGTGCAAAGGAGACCATCTGCAAAATGTGCAGCAAGAGCTGCCCTTCTTAAGAAAATACCCCTGTATCCATTAAAAAGCCTCCAGAACTTATGAGTATTTGCAAGACTATTCACTATTCACTCAAGCATTTATTTTTTAATATTGATTTAATTTTCAGGCATTCCTCTAGAGGCAATAAAATTGACCAACACACAATAAATAACTGAATGTCATTTAGCTCAACCATTTGACAAATAGAAAAATTTGGAAAAGTACAGCTGCAGTATGAGTTGCCAATAAAAAAAATCACAAAAATATGAATTTTATTCATAATATCAGGCACATTTAATAGCTTTGTATAAGGAAAAGGTATGTTATACCAAATACAAAAAATTTTCCTCAAAGTGCATATTACTATGATCAGAATCAAGACATTATGATCTTAGATACATTGGGAGTGACATCTAGCCCATCTGGGAGGCCACCTAACCCACCTCTGCCCTCAGAGTAAGCTGCCTTCAGCCCTTGGTAGCAGTAAAGGGTACAGATCACACAGCAAGAGCTTGTATGAGTTTTGTAAAACAAACCTGAAAACTTTGTAATAACAAATTACTACATAGAATTTAGTCCAAATGTCTTACACACACCTATAAAGCTTAAGTTATAATATTAATTAGCATGATTTTTATGTTTGACAACAGGAATTTTAAAGATGTGTAGGAATTAAGTATATGTATAACTTAATGGACAGTACTGGAAATGCTAAGTCCATCTCAATTTATATTCCAAGATTTTGGAAGCTTATTTCAAAGAAAAATAATGATCTTGTTAAATATAATTATTTTATGGAAATTAAGATACAATTTTTGATGCCATGCTGATCTTTCCTGTTTTCCCACCTTCATAGAAATAAAAAATACTCCAGGTTTTTTTGTTTTGTTTTACTTTGTTGTTTTTTTTTAGTTTGTTTTTAAGAGTTTAAAAATTAACTTTAAAGAGTATCAGTCTACATTTTCTCCTATCCACAAAAAATAAGAAAGCAGAAAAGTCTATGGCCCGCTACCAGAAACACAGGAAACAATAAATCTATTTAGAGATATCTTTATTTTAGATATATATATTGTATCCATCTATGTATATCTAGCTGATAACAGAACAGTATCAATGAAGTTCATTTTTGGAAACAGTAAAATCCTTGGAAAAATAGTGGCAAATTCTACTTCCTTGGATGTAAAGAGTCTTGGAGGTTTAGAGTGAGATGAATGGGGCAATTCATACATCTCAGAGGCTTTGTTCTGGTTTTCTACTTGCCTTAGGCAAAAGACAGTTCATCAGTTTACAGTGTCTTCATGTGTTTGAGGTTATATCTCTTGAAACCATAGAGGATAGAAATACAATATATATATATATATATAAACTTAGAATCATGGAAAACAATTTTTAGGGAGTGTTTAATTTCAGCATAATGGGGAACACACAGCTCTATTTACACCAGAATATACAGGCATGCTTCTAGGGGATATAGACCTAGAAATTGCTTTATAATTCTTCCAAGGAGTATAGAGACAGGACAAAAAAAACACTGAGTTATATGCAGCATCCAATTTTCATCATCTTTTTTTGTTGTAAATCTATTTACACCTCCTTCAACCCATCTATTTCCTTTAATAACAGATTTTTTCTTTGATGTAAATGTTTATTTTTTAAGATCATAATATAAGAAAAAAGGAATAATCAAATTGTGTGGAGAAAAAAATTACTGAAAAATGTAAAATGCCAGGAAAAAAGCATTTTCTTTTTAAGGACTAAGGTACAAATGCTATCATTATGTGAGCATCTTCAACAAAATAGCCTGTGACTTGAAGGTAATATGCAATGAGTGTGATGCAGAGGTTGTTATGGTTTCAGGGGCTTCTGTGACTTTTACTGACTGTAAAATCCTACAACAAAATAGACCTGATCCTGGAGGTATAATTCAGTGAACTACATAGCTTCCCTATAGAGTGCAAATATGCATGTACATTCTATTAAAATGAAACACATTTTCCTCCTCTTAAAAGAAAGTTAATATTGCTGCCTATATGCTTCCAAAAATTCAGAATAACTGTGCCAACATAAAAAAAAAAAAATAAAAAAAATAAATTCATTGATACCCATGTATATGCAGTGTTATACAGTGGCCACAGGGTTTGGGAAGTTACCTAACTGCTACTGTAATAAATGATTTTGTTAAATTAAAGAAAAATATTTAAAATTCTGCTTAAAGTAATATTTCCAAAGTTAGAGATGACATACATGATATGGATATTCAATGGGAGTTGGGTACTTAACTGCCCTTCATGCTTTTGAGTCTCCTTTTGTTTTTCCTTATGGTTGTTCTAAGCAAATCAAAGTCACTGGTAAGTTTCTTATTTGGTTCAGAGTGTTTAGACCAGGCCATAAAGGCCTGAATTTTTCCTGCTGGTGACAACAATAAAATTTATTTACTTATGGCATCAAGACAAGTTCCTAAAGTGCCTTCCTTCTCATAACAAATTTTCATTTCCCACAAAATACTCACAGTTCATATTTGTAGAATTTACCTATAACTAAACTAGACATTTCCTGTGAATTCATCATCAGTGTTACCACAAAGTCCTAGATTAATTTAGCATTCTAGTAGTTCTTCCTCCAATTTACAAAATAGAATATTATAGTGGGCAAAATACTCTTCCCCACAAAACATTCCTCAGCATACATGTTTGCCATACACTCATGGCATTTTTAATAGCTTTCTTTTTCCTAAATATCTTGCATAACACCTTGCAGGTAAACTGAGAATGAAAAACTAAAACATAAAATGAAAAAAACATACAATTAAACCCCATGTTTAACACTAGGAAGTAACTGAGTCTAAAATAAAAAAGGGTCTCCTTGACTCTTCAGTATTGACTGTATGTTCTCAAAAAAACAAAAAAAAAGGATTTTTAAAAAAAATTTTGCTATTATGGACCCTGCCTTTTTTTTGACTTACTGTTCTATATGAAATTACTTTATTATCTTATAATTCAGGGAAAAAATGCAAAGTTGCAGATGAATAAAAATTATTTTCTTCATGTGATAGCATTAGAAGGTTTTATTACTCACAGTAATAAAATTGAGTGTGAGACAATGAAAATAATAACAAAATATTCTGAATTCTTGCTTAAATGTGTTTTTTATAAGTATGTGTTACTTTTTTAATAAGGGGCAACAGTAGCAGTATTTTGTCTCTAGCTATTAGGCATATATTCATGAAAAAAACTGTACTTTTCAGGGCATTCAGCAGTTTACAAAAATACTATCTATGTTAATCTAAAAATATCTTATCTAGAAAATAAGAACATAAGAACTATGAGCAGTAGCTAAAAAATAATTACCATTAAAAAGTAAACAGATAATGGGTTATCAGATTATAAATATTAAAGATGTCTCATGTTTGACTTACATGTAATACTATTTTTTATATAACTGTCAGCCAATTGTAAAGAATCAATATTAATATGTGAGTTATCCTTGCTAGAAGACCTTAACTCTAATGAACTTCAGATTCAGGCAGCCCTTTCCTTCCATTCAATTTTATGTTCTTTTTTGAGTTACTCAAAAGAGATGTTGGAGGATATTACAAGAATTGATTTGTTTATACTGTTATCATTTGAAGAACTAAATAATAGCAATAATCTGCAGAACTTGGACATGTCAGAAATGTACTCTCTTCCCAGACCTGTCCTGAGAAACAGATTTCAGCCATATCAAATCTATTATTTGGTCCTGAATTCAACTGCTGTTCTCAGACAAATGAGATATGGGATTTTTGCCTCCTCCTAACATTTTTTTACACATTTTTAAATTGCAAAATTACAGAATATATAAGGTCATAAAGAATCTCATGACCTCATATACTCAATTATTCTCTCATATACTCAATTATTCTCAATTAGCACTGATGGCTAAATTCCATCTTGGCTTTACCATGAAAGCAAACAGTTTGGAAGTGGCTGTTGCCATATGGTTGTTTTAAAAAACAGGTATTTCTTCCAGTTTGGTGCTCCCTGGTACAAGAAAGAAGTTGACAAACTGTAGCAAACAACTGGAGAGCCATGAGATGATGTGGTGGCTGGATCGGGCATAGCACTTTGTACCCTGGTCTAGTTGACAAGGTGGTGATCTGTCAAAGGCTGGACACAATGATCTCAGAAGTTTTTTCCAAACTATTTGATTCTGTGATTCTGTGATTATAGAGTATCACAAGGACAGGCTGAGTGCACAGGCTAAGTTCAGCTCAGAGAACAGATTGCTAAGGCATCAACTTAACACTGTCCTTTACTACTGAATGTGTTTTTAGAAGACCTAATCCAGTTTTTCTGTGTAGCACAGCAAAATGATGAGAAGAATGAATACAACTTACATCAAGGAAAATTTCCTCTTGCTGTTAAAAAAATGGCAACATTAAAAAAAAGCAAACAAGATGGTCAAACACTGGGCCAACTTGCCTCCTGATATTTGGAAATTCCTTGCTCAGAGATTTTCAGAGCTCTTTTGATTAATGCCTGGAGAAACTTAGCTGAAAATATGTTTTCCTTGACTTTATCATGTGGCTTATAGTTTCTTCCAAATTAGGTTGTTCTATCATTTCACAATTTAATGCGTGAAAAATGATGAGGAGGAAAATATAACTATGTCAAATTCTTCTATCTTCTGTTCCAGAGATAGAAGGCACAAATTGTACATCCTGCTGGGCTGGTGACAGTGGTGGGATTCAGGAACAATTTACAGGTAGAAGTCAGCAACCATACAAAGACTCTCTGAGTGCTTTTCTGTAGCAATTGCCCATGATGAGTGCAGCCAGCTTTACGGCAAATCCCAATGGACTGCCCTGAACAAAATAAAAAGATTTATCAATAATCTAGTTATTTCTTTATGTTCTGGATAATATCTGGTTTTCTTTATTTTCTTAATTACTCTGAGTCAGAAAATTTGAAGGAGTAAAAGTGACTAAGAAAATAAGAATTACAATAAATAGGAATTACAATAAATTATTTGTAGAAGATATTTATTTCTATGCATGGAAATTTTGACAAGTGATCATGCACCAATAAAGTATGGTTTGTTTTTTTTTCTTTTTTTCCCTTCTACTTTTCTGGCCTTGCTTTCATTTTCTTTCTGTTGCATTTTTCTATGCAGTGGTTGTTCATTAGAGGAAACATTGTTCCTTTTAATTTTTTTAAGAGCAAATCATAAGTCTGTTAGCACTTGCCTATGAAGCCATATGGGTTTCCATATGGCATTTCTTTTGATGACTGTGCCATATTCAATATCTTACTCATGTGAATGTCTGTGAAATCAAGTGTTTTATCTTTAATTTCCTGCACTGATGAGTAGATAATAACTCTGGGTGTATTAGCACATTTCTGCTTTATCTATCTATCTATCATGAGACTGGAGGATGGCCCTTTCACATATTTTTTAATTGGGTAGTTAACAGGTCTAAGAGAAGACGTAGCAATATGAAATGTCTTCTGTCATAAGTACTATGAAAATTTTCTCCTTACTATTGATCATTTTATTTCCATAAATAAACAAGTTTGATTTTTTCTCAACAAATTTTATAAAATAAATTGGAAAAAGATGGATACCATGTGAAAAGAACACTGAGGAACATTTTTAATTTCTGAGAGTGTGTATATGACTCAGAAATGTCACAACATGAGAAAGGTATTTGTTTAGACTATTATATGCAGAAAGAATGAGTCTTTTTTAATGAAATAAGTATGACTTCCAACAAGGGATTAATAGAAAAATTCAGTCTGAAATACTTTTGAAGATGTAAACCTCATAATGTCAAGTATTGTAGTTCAGCAAAAGCTCATTACTTATTTGATACAAGTAGATTCAGTTATGATTTCATATCTTGAAATTCATCTACCAAACAAAGGAAAGTAAGAATTTGTCATGACTAGGTAAAATTAAAGGGTATAAAATAAAAATGCATATGCAAATTAGATCTAGAAACTTTGTCTTCTATTTTTAATGTCTACACCCGGTCTATTGAGTTGGAGCTTTTTCTAAGAAATAGTTTTGACTCCATTTAAAAAAGAATTCAGATGTATGCCGTACAGTTTTCTTTTATAAAAGTCCATTTAAGGAGTATGATTCTTGCTTTGTCTACCTTTTCTTGCTAGGAAAAAACAAATATCATTTAAAAAAAATAAAAACTAATTATACTATCAGTATTATGATATCCGAAATTATGGTTATGATTTTAAAAATCTATTCTATAGAATGGAAAAGAAGAAAAATATTTTTATCATTTGTATTTCCCTGAGATTCTATAATAATTTAACAATATAGAAGGAAAATGAAAGAGTTAAGAATGACTCACACGTAGCCTTTTGCCTTTTCATTTGGAAGTTGTGCAAACTGTATAGTGCTAGTAGCAGGCAGAAGCTGTTCATCAGCCATTTTTCCTCTGAGGAGGAAACAGTTTCTTTGAACAAGATTATTATCACAGTTTGATTCAAAGCATAGACGTTATGACATATTTTTTTATTAAGATTGCTTTCAGAGTCTGAATAGAAAAAAATATCTGTCCAGTAATAGAAATATATTAATATTTTTAAAATATATTTCAAATGATTTCTTAAAATTTAATTGATATGGGGCTACTAGGAAGAAAGGAAAATAATATTTTGTCCAATGGAAAAAGAATAGATAAATGGAAAAGAAAAAAGAGAGAGAAATTATGTGATATTAAAATAAAAGTTTGGGAGAACTTGGTTTGGAAGTATTGGAAAAACCTCATGGACATGCACACTTTGTAAAGCTAACTTTTTCATGCATGGAGATTATTTACTGTGCATGCACATACCTGGTAAAATTTTGTTTATTAACTTCAGCTTTCTATGCAGTTCATTTTTACTCTCCTGTACTGCATTGATCCATGTAGTAATATTGAATATATATTTATGATGAGAGAAGGTTATTTGACTTCAAAAACTCTCTTAAACATTAATCTTTAATTAAGCCATAGCATGTATAACATACAATTTCTTTTATTGTAGGTGGGTGGTTTTTGTTTTGCTTCTGTTTTTTTTTTATCTTTGTGTTTATGCAAAACATAGGAAAAACTCAACAGTATTTTCTCAAATAGATATGTAAATATAACCCATTAATATATAAACTTTCATAGTTTTCTGTCAAAAACAATAACTTTGTCAAAATTTAACAGCTACATAAAAAGTCTACTGCAGTAAAAGACATTAGTGGAAGCTATAGTTTCAATCTCTTATCATAAAGCTCTTTCTACTGAATAAAAGCAAAACCACCACATATATATCAATAATTTTATAGGCAGAGCTTTATTCAAGGCTTTTGATTTTCACATTGTCTTTTCTTTATCTGATTCTGCCCTTCACACAGTTTACCAAAACTGATTCAGTAAAGTGCTAGTAAATGCCTGTGTACTTGTTTATATAGAAGCTCATACACACCAAAAAATGCATACACAAAAAATAGTATGTCCAATGACTGTAATAATGAAAGAAGCTGAAAAATCAGTCACTTTTTAAATGAAAAGTAATAATTCATACCTCCCTCTGCAGCACTAGCCTATGCAGTAGAAAATTACTATTGGCATTCGCTACACTGTAGTTATATGACCATACAATTTAGGAGTGATATAATCTTTCAAAATTCTCAGTAGTAAGTAAAAAGAGATATAATTCTGATATAGCTGTTAGTGAAAGGGAAAGAAGAGAGAAAAAAAATAACTAACAAAACAAAAACCCACAAAACCATATTGTTTAATTTATACAGCTCAGCAAGCTTTTCATGCAGTATTATGTTTTACTAGAATAATTATATCAAGCTGCAAAGTTATTTAAAATATTTAAAATATAGGTCATTCAGATGAAGCAAAAATTACACACCTTGTAACATTTATGTGTATATATTAACTTGAGTAGTAATTGCTCTCAATTTCTTTCACAGTGAATTCTATTTAGCCTTTGTGAGAAGGGAAAGACCACAAAAGATGCTTGTGTTTTGTGCATACAAAACATGTAAGCTCCTGAAATTCTTTAAAGGACAAAAAGCACACTGGAGCTCTCTTGCTTTCTTTTTTACTCTGACTTTAATGCTTTGAAAATACTTAACCAATGACAGTGTTCACTTACCCAAGATCTGTAGTCAGTTCTGTTTAAAAAAGGAAAAGAAAAAAGAAAACAAAATTAAAACCCCTCCAAATTTGAAAGGTATAGGAATAAGGTCAGGTCCAAATACTGAACTTTCTTTTGTTTAGTTTTCTAATAAAAAGTTACCCTGTATCTCTTTTTGCTAGGAGGAAGGAGGCAAAATGGAAGTGGGTGAAGTTCATGAGTATGAGAGAGAAAGGGGTCAGCTGGCACTATAGATTTACAAGCTTTTATTCAGCATTTATCAGAAAAAGGGCTGTCCTTACTGCAGTGCTTGCAGCCTGAAATGCACTCCATCATCTGCCTCTGAAACTTTCGATAAGCCCAGGTGTGTGATGGCCTTCGGCTCTAAATCAGGCTCTGCACTTCTTGCATGACCTTCCCCTAGGCACCGCAATGTCTCTTGCCTTCTTACACACAAATTGAATCAGGGTACTTTAGACTTGTCTTCCTCAGCTACTTTACCTGTTTTACATGATGTAGGGCATCAAAGAGTCTTGAATTTCTGATTTACTCATTCCCCAGCTCAGATTGTAATGGTAATGATGTGTTTATTCTCTAGATCTGAGCAATGAAAGGACTGAAATACAATAGAGGAATAAGTATTTAGCATTCCAAACATGCCAACTGAAAAAGGAACATACAAACTTCAGAAAATTATTTTGCTACATTTATAATCTCATTCAAGATACAAAACTAACTCTAATAAAATAAAAGGAGCATGCTATTCTTTCTACAAACTTCTTTAATGTTTCCATATTTTACTGAATTAATTCTCAAATACTGAAATATTTTTAAGATTCATAACTGGTATAGTCCTAGACAAAGTAATGAGAAAGAAAATATACAGAGTTTACAGGCTGCTGCTTCTTTAGTATCCAAAAACTTTTAAAAATTAGCATTAAAAAATTAAACAAGCTATTAATGCCCACATTTATTTGACTGCAAGAACTCAGTTGAAGCCAAGCACCGCAGAATGATAACTGGAATTTTAAATTTTTGTTTTTCAAAGGGAAGTAATTTTCACAAACACACTAGTAGCTAGAAACCCTCACTGCATCTATAAATATTCCAAACTTGCAGGATGAATGCATAGAAAATAAGTGTTTTTGAGATTCTGACAATCCATTACTAAATTACTAAATGATCTCCACCTGAGTTTATAAGAAACTTTCCATGGGAAACACTGGTTCCTACCACTTTCATCTGGATCGACTTTCTATATTTTAATTTGATGTCTGAAATAATTTAAAGTTTTATGCAGCAAATGCTAACAGGAAGATTTTCTCACAGAAGCACTGATATCTCACTGAAACTTCAGTGGCTGGTTCCAAATTCAGGATAGAAGAGTTGATTGAAAGCTGAATAATAGGTCTTCAAAAGCATCAACTCATTTTGTTTCAAAATTCAGTATATGAGGAGATGTGAAATCACTGAACTAAATCCTAAGTAGAGTCCAGTTTTCATGGTTCTACACACATATCAAAATTAAATATTTTTTTTCTTCCTGACTGATTTTAATTGCAACCTATTGTGGGAGGTAACAAAAATAGGTTTCTGAGTCACTTAAAGTGGAATCACATTTCTTTCCTAAACACTTTTACTCACCAGGGTGCAAAATGACAAATCTTTACATTCAGGTGGGTGGATTCTTAATCATGAGATTAAAAAAAAAAAAAAAAAAAGAAAAAAATGTATTTATTTCACATAATACAAGTTGGAATACTTTCTTCAGGACAGAGCAAGTTATTTTTTTTCTCCTTTCTCTCCAGCCACCATTCAGAAAAAAAGAATTCTCAGCTGACTAATTATTCAATCTTTCTCCTTTGTCAAAAATTGGAAAGTTAGTGATAAAATTTAGAACAAAAGGAGCAGGAAAATCTTTAGCTGACTAGTCTAATATCTTTGTCACAAGGCACTTCAAAAGGTTGTTGCTTTATATGATGGCAGAGCAAGAACATCTATAAAATTTGCAGATATTGTTCTGTAGAAAAAAGCCCCAAACAACAAGACAGCAGAAGAATTAGCAGCAGCAACAGAGGCAAGCCCTTCAGTTGCAGGGAAAAGGCTGAAAGGAACAGGAGAACCCACCTGATTAACATGTAGCTGAAAGATGGGTGTCATGAATGAAATTTTGGCTATTTTGACCATGGGGTGGTTTACACACAACAAGGCATGATGGAGACAGATGAGATTCACTGTTTCTGCCAAAAAAGAGGGAAAATAGTTTTGCCTGTGAGTCAGCGGGGCTGGTTGAGCAGACTTCAAATTTGGTTTGAAGAGAGAAGAGGGTAAAACCAGGCTCAATAGAGATGAGCCTAGTTTTGGCATGCCAGATTTATGGGCAAAATCTACAGCTCAGCTGAAGTGCACTGAGGCCAATGCACATGGTATGGATAACAAACAGGAGGAGCTGGAGGCCATTGTGCAGAAGGAAAGTTGTGATGTAGTCATCCTCACAGAAACATGTTGGGCTGGGGGCAGAATGGTTGGAAAGTGCCCCAGCAGAAAAGGACCTGGGGGTGCTGGTTGACAACTGCCTTGTGCGCATGGGACAAAGAAGATCAATGGCATCTTTTACTGTATTAAGAATGGTGTGGCCAGCAGGATCAGAGCTGTGATGTTCCTGCTGTACTCGGCACTGCTGAGGCTGCATCTAAGTCCTGTGTTCATTTCTGGGCCCCTCACTGTAACAAAGACATTGAGAAGCTGTAGCATGCTCAGAAAAGGGCAACAAAGCTGATGAAGGGGTCTAGAGAGTAAGTCCTATGAGGAGCAGCTGAGGAAGCTTGGGATGTTTAGCCTGGAGAAAAGGAGGCTCACCTTTTTGCACAGTGAAAGAAGGTTGTAGTCCTGCTTCTCCTTCCCTGCAACCAGTTTGAGGATGAGAGGACATAGCCTCAAGCTGTGTCAAGAGGGGTTCAGGCTGGACATCAGGAGGAATTTCTTAATGGAAAGTGATGCTAAATACTAGAATGGAGTGCCCAGGGGGGTGGTGAAGTTACCATCTCTGGAATTGCTCAAGAAACAACTGGATGTGGAACTTAGTTCTGTGGCCTAATTGACAAATTAGTGATCAAAGTTTGCACTCTATCTCAGAGGTCTTTTCAAACTTAAATGTTTCTTTATGAACAACAATATTTATTGTCACCCTGTTAATTGCTGCATAAAGCTGTAGAGGTAGTGCAATACAAGGTTAGTTCCGGTGCCTCCAAATACTGCCTGTTCTATTTGGTTTAGGATATTTTAGTGTACTCTCTCTGTTTCTCAGGGCAGATCAAAGCAAAGGTTTATAATTCTTATCCTAATTTCAGAGTCTAATGTCTTATTCCTTCTGAAATAGTTAGATTCCTCTTTGAGTCCTGTTCTGTGAACACTTATTGAATATTAATAAACTTAGTGAATATTAGACACTTCAAATTACACACATAGTCATACACATAATATAATGTGTGGGAAAGATGAGGTAATTTTCCCATATCATCATTTATGGCAAATGATATGACCAAATACTAAAAGATTGTTGCATATACAATTTGTGTACATTACAAGCATTAAACAATGATTTACTTCTGCTTTCCCTATACTAAGATTACTTCTCAAATTCATATATGATAAAGACACAAGAATGATGGATTTATTATAGAAAAGTGATGTTTTTAAACCAGAGAGGTTGTATTTTTAGTTAAAAATAAATTAAACCAATAATTTTATTGTATGCATAGATGAGTCCAGTCTGTGCACGCAACAATCATTTGCTATTTAATTTTCCTGGGTTGGATTGCTTCATATCTTGATCTGATGAGCCTTTTCAGCTATCTTTCCTATCCCCATATGCTTGACATTTTGTTCATTAGGATTGGCTTTCCTGATCATCACAATACAAGATAAACTGTTATATTAAGAGGAAATGATGGTGTCACCTCTCCATAATTGAATCTGGAAGATGTATCTGCTGTTCTTTAAAATGACATATTCAGGAAGCCAAATAATCAACCTCAAGGGAACAGTGTTTTTGTGCCTGAGAGATTCAGGTTGCCTAATACTTCACCAGTGGTTTTTGCAGAAAATGTGAAGCTTTTGTCAAAAGAAGCTGGCTCATCTGATAAATAATCATGTCATACAGAAATATATGTTTTTGCTAAAAATGCTTTAAAAATAAGGTTTAAGGTGCTAATTCAGAGAGAATGGGATACAGAATGGTCTATTCATCACTCTCTGTTGTCTAGCAAAGGACTGAACTTCAAGAGCTCATTTCTCTTGCTTTATTTTTCTGTTCAAAGAGACAGGAACATTAAAAAAATTATACCTGAAATTGGTGCTTAGAAAATAAATTCTTATGTAAAAAATACAGTGGTATTTTTTTTTTCAAATGTAAATAAAATAAATACATAAATACATTTGTTTTAGCGTGCATTTTTTCTATAGGGAAAAATAAAGGACATCTAGAAAGGATTATTTCCATCCCAAATTCTCGAGCCTAGAAAAAGTATGATGATGTTGTGAATTAGAGTAGCTGGTGAGAGATGTGTAACTGTCCTCACAGAATTAGAGAAAGCAATTATGACTTCTTTTAATTTCCATGTTAATACATGCAAAAACTCTAGTAGTTTGTTTTTTTTCAAAATCACATTTTTGTTATGCAAGAATATGCATTTTTTAGCTATTGTATTCTGAAATTCTTTTTATTTTCTTTGTAGCAAATTTAAAACTACAAATGCCTTAACAATTTTTCATATTCCTTGTTTCTTAAAGTGTCTTTCCTTCAGAATTTCAATTTCAATATTACCTGTATAAACACAGGAAATATGTGTGATTTGATACTGATTTCTTTTTTGGCTAAACAAATCTCAACTTAAATAACTGTTCTTTTGAGTTGAAAACAAAGGAATCCAGTCTTTCAGGGGTCTAGTCATAGACCCACAGATAAAATCTATTCAAAGGTAAGAGTGGGCATCTGAAATGTCTCTAAGATAGAACTTGATGGTACACAACTAATTTTGCCAGCAATTTCACATATTTTAGAGGCTTCCCCTTTCTAGGTTATTTCACAATAATCAGCTGATAATCAAAGGAGTGAGAAAATCCATTATGACATCATAGTCACAGAATCACAAAAAGGTTGAGGATGGAAGGGAAGTCTGAAGAGTCTTCTGGTCCCCCTTTCTCAACCAGGGCCACCTGTATTTTCCCAGGACCAGACTTTCTAATATCTCCAACAATGTACATTCCTCAATCTCCATGGCAACCTGTCACTCTCACAGTGAAAAACTGTTTCCTGATGTTCAGACACAACCTCCTTTGTTTCATTTTTTTTCCCTATTGTCCCTGTTTCTGTGGATGAGTACCACTGAAGAGTCTGTCCCGGTCTCCTTTAGATCTTCTCTTACGATATTTAAACCTGATAGTTCTGCTCTCAAGGCTGGACAGTTCTGAGTGTCTCAGCTTTTTCTAACAGGAGAGATGCTTGTTTGTTTTCGTCATCTTTGTGGCCCTTTGTTGGACTATCTGTATCTGCATATCTCTCTCATTCTGAGGAGCCCAGAACTGGACAGGGACTCGAAGAGTGGCCTCATTAGTGCTGAGAAAAGGGAAGGATCACTCACATGAAACTTGGCAAACTGTTAAATGCACCCAACATAACATTGGACTACTTTGCAGCAAGGGCTCCTTGATGGCCCCTGTTCAATCAGACACCCTTTCAATCAGACAATGCTTTTTTTTACAAAGTTGCTTTTCACCTGTGTGGGTCCTAGCTTGTACATTCATGCTTGGGGATGTTCCTCCCATGTATAGGATTTTGCAGTTCTTGTTGAATTTCATGACCTTTCCCTCATCTGGGTTCTCTAGCTTGTTGAGGTCCCTCTGGATGGGAGCAGGAATCTTTGGTGCATCAGCCACCTTTCCCAGTTTTGTATCAACAGAAAACTTGCCAAGGTTTCCTCTGCCCCATCACCTATATCAGTTAATGAAGGTCTTAATCAGGACTGGACCCAGTACTGATCCCTGGAGTACACTGTTAGTCACTGGCCTCCAACTAGAGTTTGAGCCATTGATTGATTGGCTCTGGGCTCAGGAATTCAGGTCACCCCATTGCTCATCTAGCCCAGACTCTATCCGCTTGTCTGTGGGGATTTTATGTGAGACAGTGTCTTAAGCCTTAAGGAAGCCTGGATAAACATCCTTCATCACCTTCCCCTCATGCATCAAGCTAGTTATTTCATCACAGGGGTTTATCAAGGAAAACTCATGATGCCTGCATCACCCTTCCAGATTTGTAGCAGGACCATTTTGAAGAAAAAAGCTAATGCTGCCATTTTGAGTGACTACCAGTTAAAACCTTCCTAATTTTGCCTCTGACTCCAACAGTGGTGTATTGATTTAAGAAATCCAAATGCTTTCTATATCAGTTTCTATGTCCATGGCACGTAGCTATATAACAATACAAGCAGCTACATAGGGCTTCACTGATGACTCAATTTACAACAAAAGTGAAAAAACATTTTTCCCGCAACATGAGCATTTCAGTGCCATTCTGTTGATAGCAAATAACTTAAAATCCAGCAGATTTTGAATTCACTATTTGCTTCTATATTGGATAACTTCATGTTCAATATTCCTTCTGGCTCAAAATATGCAAAGGTCTTCTTAAATCAAATAATAAATTTTGAATATTTGGAAATTCAAACAAAATAATATTTAAACATTTTTCATTCCATGCTTTTAACTAATGAACTTTAAAATGTCAAAATGGAAGCATTTATCTTTCCCATAATACCTAAACCTGGAGGCAATGAATCATCTGAAAGGAGGAATGCTTTGCAGAGCTGTTTTCCTACAATATTTAAAAGATATTTCTAGTAGAATTATTTTAAGACACAATTTGCAAGTTCTACTGCATATTTTACACTTTTACTGTGTTTAATGCCTAAAGCCTTTAAAGACTGGTGAAATATGTTGCCTATACCATGTTTCATCATCAGCTTTGTTATCCTCCCAGTCTTTTCATGTAAAAGGGAGACAGTACATGATCTTAAATTAAAATATATTGTTAATGACAATAAAGTGCAAAAAGTAAAAAATATTAATTCTTTCCATATTCAATTTTTTTTTTTCCTTAATGTGTTTTATACATGGAGAAAAGAGGAGTAAGAAAATGTCTTCAACCACTTTTACACTAGATCATAAAAGAGCCTGGAATAATGGCAAAATAAATTGCTTTGGCATGTGTATTAAAAAGCTAATCCTATGTTTGTGAATGTGGTCTCTTATAAAGGATAATTTTCTGTTTTGTCATAAAAAGTATGATAGTTCATTAATATCTATTCACATCTTTGCCTTTCTGATGCAGTTAACATAATGTGTTTACAGAATTTTTGAATAAGCAGGTCAAAGAAGATAGATATGCTAAATAAGCACTTTCTGAAGGGGACTTTATCCCATATTTGTTCCATGTGTTCCAGGTATCTTTTTTTCCTGAAAATTATTGACTACTGTTGGCAACAAGGTATCAAAGGATATGTGCCAGTACACTGATTAGTGGCAGTAATCTTTAATCTTAAATTCTTAGAAAGGTCATGTAAAGCTGAAAAATATGATGTACTAGGTTTTTTAAATTTATATGAAATACAAACTCTCTCTGTATACACTACCTTCCTTCACAGATTAGAATCCCAGTTTTCACATGTTTTTTAGTCTCTCATGACCTAATTTGATGATATTTCTGTTTAAAACATGGATTTTTTTAGCATCTTTTACAGAACATGTTGAAAATTTAAAAGAAAAAAGAATTAACCAAACAAGAAAACCAATCAAATCAAAGACCATATGCCATAAAATATTTTTCCTAAACCAGTAAAAATGACATAAAGTAATTATTATGATATAATAATAAATAATACATGATGTGTCAAGGAAGTAAAACTAAGAAAACAAAAATATTGTTAGCTTGTTAAATATATGTGTAAACCCTATTGGAAATATATGACTTTAACACTGAAACCTGCTGTGATGGGTTGATATTTTCTGACTGCCAGATACCTACCAAGCTACTCTCTCACTATTCTTCCTTAAGTGTACAGATCACTCTGCAGAGTCTTTCTGCCCTTCAGCAGATCAACACTCCTGCCCTTCTTGATTTCATCTGCAAACTGTGTGAAGGCAACTCCATCTCCTTGTCTGGGTCACTGACAAAGATATTAAATAGGACCAGCCCCAGTACTGAGCCCTGCAGAACACCCTTGTACCTGATCAGCAGCTGGATTTAACTCCATTCACTATTGCACTCTGGGCCTGGCCATCCAGCCTTTTTTTTTACCCAGATAGGAATACTTCCATCCAAACCCTGAGCAGCCAGTGTCCCAAGGAGACTGCTATGGGAAATGGTGTCATAAGTTTTACTGAACTCGAGGTAAACAACATCCACATGTTGGAAATGGTTTATCCGTATGAGCCCTTCCCTCATCACCTACATGGGTGGTCTTTTCATAGAAAGAGATCAGGTCAGTCAAAAAAGACCTGCCTTTCTCAAACCCATGCTGACTGGGCCTGTGTTATGATCCAGTTAGGGACAAATATCTCTGCTGGAATTAAGGTGCAAATGAAACCATACAGCAAAGTGCTCAATATGGATTTTATTTAAGCGTATAAGTGAGGCAGAGATATAATGAAATAGAAAAGGGGAACAGGGAAAGAGACATCAAGTAGAAGATTGTGACCACCCTTTAATTCAGCAGTATCCAGTTGGTCCTTTTTCACCTCATGAGTGGTGGGGGTCCCAGAGATGTTCTTTCAGGGGTATCACTTTTATACAGTCCAAAGTTCAGGTATCCACAGGGCATAGATGATGTTCCCATAATTTGGGGTGATATGTGTATGAGCAGTAGCTTTCATTCCCACTTTTTTACAGTGAGAATTTTTGTCTAGATGCATTAACCATCATGTCCTAACCAGACCTTACTTCCATCATGACTGGAATTAGCATTTTCCTGTTGCAAATTCCTGCCTTCTGAGCTTATTTCAAATTCCCACTGCAATGGTTTATTTTATGGCAAGTTCCTTCTGTGGCTTTGACAGTGTTTTGACACAAGTATCTGTGCTCTTTCAGCCTCATCTCTTGTTTGTCTTGTGATGGAACTAAACTGATCTGCTCCATAGCCTTCCCCAGACTGAAGTCAGACTGACACTCCTGTAGCTTCCCAGATCCTCCTTGCAGCCCTTCTTGTGAAATCTGCCTTGCAGACACTGACAAAGGCCTGCCAAATATAAATGTCAGTAGTAAGCATAATTTTCTGCTGGAGTAGTAACAAGTAGTACTCCTTTTTTGTAGTAGGGAATAACTCATTCCTCACCTCATCTACTTCCTAAGTGCCTACACCAAAGCAGGAGCTACTAGGGAAAAACTCTATATCCTTTTAACAACCTGGGCTTACAATACATATCCAGATGGGGTGGAAAAGAACATGTAAGAGTCTTTATTCCTGTACATCTCATATTTTGAGAAAGAAAATACTTTGTTTATTTCATGTGTAATAAATTCTCAAAATCTTTTCACCTGGCTGCATCCTAAGCTTTACTCTTCATGAGGTATTTAAAAAAAAATATTTTTCTATCTTCATTTAAACATTCTTATCGTGTATAGATCATTTTAGCATCTACAAAGTTCATTTATGTTTTAATAATCCATACTAGTTCTTGGCATCTCTGTAGCAAGACCATGCTGTGAAATCTTAATTCTTATGATATTATGAAAAACTTGTTTTGTTCACTTAAAAGATCTCATTTAGTTTCTTTATAAATGCTTTTTGCTTTAATCACTGAAAGATCTCCAGGCAGATTATATCAAATTGCATTACTGTTCTCACTAATGAAGGAAAAGAATGACTAAAATGGCATACTATTTATTTATATGATTCCTATAGAAAAATATTTAACACTTTCAAAACAAAATTAGGGGGAAAAGGAATGGATGTTAGATGTTAGAAAAATATGCCACTAAATCTACATTGCACTAAGTTGAATAATATAAGCATATTATTTGATGCATTTTAAAGAGTGTTCTGCCAAGCTTTCAGCTGAAGGAACTGTTCTGAATCTGTGTGCTGTTCAATGCATCAGACATTAAGAACAGTTTGCAGTACTCAAATAAATTGAAAAAAGAGTACTGTTCAGCACTCAAGAAAATATTCTATCAACCAAGTTTGTAGATTGACGATGATACATATCATTCTAAATTATCTTAAATTTAGATTGTGCAAAATACTATCTTGCAATAAAAAATATAATAAAAATAAACATTAAAAGATCAGTCAGCAAATATTTTGATCAATAGAGAAGTTAGGAAAGGAAGTAACATATGAATCTTTTCTGGTTACAAGTGAGTTCCCCAGAAAAATTCTTCTAAGCAGTTACATTAGTATAAGAAGGGATCTAAATTCACAAGGTTTAAAATCACAATCTGAAGTCGAAAACAAGTTAAGTATGCTAATTTTGGGTTCTTCACTAAATAAACACTTTAAAGCTTATGAAAGGTTGAGATTTTATTTCCTAGATCATGCTTTAGGATGCAAGAAGCAATTTTTCATTAGTTGTATTGTACCTGCAATGTAATGTTTTTGTTATAATAGTGAGAAATAAATAAAATATAAAGTTGCAACACTAGCATTCAGTTAAAATAAAATAAAAGGCAGTATCTAAAAAAGCTGTTTTCTTACTGATGAGGAATCTGAAAGAAATATTTGCCATTTTTATTAGTCAGACTCTATGCATGGAGATTTAATTTATTATTTATATCTTGAGGAGACCACACAAACTTGATCAGGGACTAACATGTCATTGCCAAAAGAATAGCATAATTAATTATAAGGAAGATGGTACTTATCAAAAATTTTACACTTGAACAAAATGAATCAAACAACTCAAAATAGTCAAGGAAAAAGAAAAAAACAAAGAACAAGATGAACAGCATATCTTGCCCTGGTTAAGAGTTCTAAAGTACATTAGAATATGAATACTCAGTTTCACTGATATTGAAACTGGAAATTTGAATTGGGATTAATCTCAATTAATAGCACCACTAGAAGAGATATTGAAGCTAGTTAGTGGTCTAAAAAACTAGCAAGACTCTGCTAATCAAGGTCTTGCTCATAATCAACAGAACAAGAGGGGTCATCAGCTTTGAGGGTTGAGTCATGCCATCCCTGAATTTCTTTTTCCTGCCTTTTATTTTTCCTCATAAACCACATAATGAATCTGTGTGATTAGTTTTGTTTTTAAGGTTTTAACTTTTAAATAACTATTGATAAAGGCAATATCTTTTCCATTTGTTGATTAATTACCCTCTAACTGGCTAATTTACTGGTGATCTCATTGCATTAGATCTATTTTAACCACAGAATTTCAAAACCATGGAAGAAATTGATCTCTGGAGGTCAATAGTTTGACTGTAATTCCAATTTTGTCTTGTTTTGTCATCATATACTGATATCCTATGTTATTTGTTTCTTATAGTATCTTGGTTTTTTATATTTTAATAAGTGTGGAGGGGTTCACTTTAACTGTTTTTTGTATTGAGTGCAGGCCTGAGTCTTTGCAGTAGGGAGCTGCAGAGGTGGCCTTTGTGAGAAGTGGTTGGAGCTGCCCCATGCTGCACAAGGCCAGTTTCAGGCAGCTCCAGCAAACCCACTGCAGGGTACAGCTGAGCCCCACAGTTCCTAGCCAAGGTGGGGGCACCTCAGGATAAATACATTTGAGAAAGGGAAAAACACTGTAAGGTGGTGAGGGGTGGGAAGAAATGTGTGAGAAAGAGTCTGGCAAACACCAAGGTCAGACAAGAAGGAAGATAAAGTGCTCCAAAGACTGGAGCAGACATTCCTCTGCAGCATCTGCAGGGGACCAAAGCAGAGCAGGTATTCCCCTGCAGACCATGGAGTATGCCATGCTGGAGCAGTTGGACATTTTCTGAAGGACTGCTGCCTGTGGGTAGGACTCATATTGGAGCAAGCAAAAGACATGAGGAGGAAGGAGCAGCAGAGTGCTGCTGACCACAATCCCCATTCCCCATCCTGCCAGCACTGCCCATATGGAAGGATGTAGAGGAGTTGGGAAAGAAACAGTGAAGCTAGGCCTGGAAAAGGGGGTAGGGAAAAGGTGTTGTTTTACTTTTGCTTTTGTTTCTCACAGTCCTATAGTTTTAATTGGCAATAAATTTTCACCAAGTCAGTTTTTGTGATGACCCATCCATGTGATGATGCCACCATGAGGCAAACTCCTCCTGTCTAATTAAACCCATGAGTTTTTAATATTTTCTTTTAATATTTTCTATTCAGTCAAGGATGTAGAGTGAGAGAAAACATCTGGGTAGGCATCAGGAATACAGTCAATGTTAATCCAACACAATGCTAAAAAGAAGAGGCAGAAAATAGGGACTACCAAAACATTTATTTTTCAGTTTAGTTTTCTGTCTTGCCTTTTTTCTTTTTGTTGAGGATCTAACCTAAAGAAAGCAAGATAGATACATTAAATTGAGCATTTATATTAATTTGTTTGCTAACAAGAAAAATAGAAAAGAAATTACCTACAAATGTATGTGCAGTGTGAACTTTCAAAACTTCTGTTAAGGCACTGTTGATTTAGTTGTAACTTTGGACAACCTTTGACTTTTACTGCAAGTTTTCTCAATGGTTCACTCTTTGAAGCTATATTATTATTTAAGTATGTTTGCAATGTTCTTTGAAATAAGTAACTTTTATAGACCCTACTAGACAGAATGAAACACAATACTGCATAATGTTACATGGGTATACTTTATTACAACCCTCCCCTCAAAGTACAGAACCAGTATTGTATTCCATGAGAAATACTTGAAGGTAATGTAAAGTTCAAACTAGGTTGTAACTTACAGGCTGGCAAGTTTATAAGTGTGATTGCTGCAAATGCCATACTGTTTAACCCTGATGTATCCTTAACAAAGTTATTTTCCTCCAAACAGCCAAGGATTTTCTAGATTTGATTTTTATTTGTACTGTGCTATTTAGGAAAATTAAGAGAAGAAAAGCATAAAGAAAAATTTTACCTGGCTGCATTCCTAATCTCTGCATTTACAAAAACAAGAGAATGAGAAAAATTATGTATATCACCAGTGCATATAAAAACTAAATATCATCTGCCTCGGCATTCTTCACAACATTTGGACTAGCTAAATGTGATATCAAGGATTCAGCATGTGTGCAATTTAATTTAATAAGGACCATACTGACTTAGAGCTAAATTGTTGTTCTGAGAAATGTCAAAAAATACTTCCTCAGAAAAATACATGACTAACTTTAGCACCATGTAAGCTCCTTGTTGGCAGTTACAGTATACAAATTTAGAAAAATACATTTTAAGAAGGGCAGTTGTTTTTATTGAGGTTCATAAATAGCTGAATTTGATTGATTGATCAAAGTGTTTTTAAATGTAAAATTTCCCTTAGAACTAAGTACAATGCAGAGATAAGAAAAATGTAAATTCAGTAATTTAAAGGTCAAGCCCATTATATGGCAGCAATCTTAATGTCAAATCTACCTTTTCCTTGAGGTTTTTCCTATCTTTTTCCTCCTAATTGTGTTTTTCTAGTCTTTCACTTTGGCCTTTTTGTTTATTGCAATATGAATTCTCCATGGTTTGTTACTTTTTCATCTTCTATCACTTTTTTGCAGTAGTAGAAAGGCAATAAGACCTCTCTTTTTCAGTTTATTATTCTTCCCCTAATTTTTTTCCCTGTTTCTTGTGGGAAAGAGAAGTACAGTCTAAATAGAATACAGTCAAGTATTTCTTTGCCTTTCCTGGAGTCTTACAAGGTATTTTTCATTTTTGTCTCTGTTCTCATAAGTACATATATTAAGTAGCTTATGTCCTCCTTTGCTCTTTTATGTTTTTCATACTTTTCATTATTTTTTTAGTATACTTTCCTATTGTTTCAGATTTTTTATTTTCATTAATTTTTCTTGATCGAGAAAAGAAAAATTCCAAGTCCTACAGGTGAGACAGAGTAACTTGCACCAGTGCAGACTAAGCGTGGATGTTGTTGCACTGTGAGTGAGATGTGAGTCAGCAATACATCATTTGGTGGTAATATACAGAGGTATATTACCTCTAAGAAAGGATTATATTACAGATCAAGCAAAAGTCTGAACAGCTGGAAAGGCCTTTCTCACTGTCAGGTGACTGAAAACAGCTGTTTGTGGAGTTTCTTTCTTTGCAGTTATTGAAAAGCCGTCTGAACATGGTCCTGGGCACACACCCAAGAGCCTAGGTGTCTTTTCTTAAATAGGAGGTTAAACCTTGTGACTCTCCAGAAGTTCCTTCAAGCCTCAACACTTTTGTGTTTCTATGGTCTTAGTCTCAAAACCAGGGCAGGATGAACTTCTATAACTTTTTATGTATAAAACAGTGTAAACTGGGGGAATAAAGCCCCATTATTTATAGTTGCTTGTTTTGATAGGAAGATATATTGGACTAGTTGAAGTTGGATGGGTTGGAGATATATTGCTGGTCAGTCTAGAGACTTGTAGCCAGATAAAAAAGGTTAGAATATGAAGGATGTTATGATCACCAAGGAACACAAGTGTATTTCACAAAGAATGCACTGAACTGTCCAATTGTGATATTGTACCTGAAACAACCAAGATTTCACTATCAGTGTGAGATTCACAAATATCTTCTCTCAGTTTCTGTATTTCTCAGGTTGGCTTTCAGTCAGTTATTCTTCATTCAGGAAAACATTTCCTCCCAGGACAAGAAAGGGTTGGATAATGCCATATATGTCTTTCTTCCAATTTCACATTTCTTTCTGAATGGAAATATTGAATGCAGTCCAAGTACATACACACTGAGTTCAAACTAAAGTATGTAGAGTGTGGATGGCCAAGAGATGAGAAAACTGTGGGAAAACAAAGTTTAAAGCAATATCAAAGATTTGGTTGAATTCATGCTGGAAGTCATATGTATACTATGGTATAACTTGCACCTGGGCATAAACACTTGCCAGTTGTATTGTTGAAGACATTGATTAAACCTTCAAGTGCACTTACTTTTAGAAGACAGCCTCTGAGAGCCATTGAGAAGGAGCCTTTGGAAAGGAACCATATTACTTTGCCTGGATGATGAGAGAACCAAAACCATAAGGCACAGAAAAAAATAACACACTTTTCCCACAGTATGAACACAAATCATGACCAAAAAGGGAAAAAAAAAATATTATTAATGTTTTCATTTTTTAACTTGACACACTTCTTATATGAGCTAGCAATCACAATATCAAATACTGCTGACGGATCTAAAACCTAAAACCTGATGAGCGTTCCCTGTTTATTGTCAGTGTGACTCATCTCTCAATATCATTAACCTTTTTTCTCTGAACTGATCATGCTGAGTCCTAAGTATTAGCTTCAGCAGTAGAAGTATCTTAATTCATAACTTTGCCTTTAGTCAAGCAGTTTTCTAACTAAGTGTTGCTCAGCTTTCTCAGGATCTTCAGCGATGACTGAATTGTGTCATGTTGAAACCATGAAGAGACTGGAATGAGACTTTTAGTGTCTTGGAAAGTAGTGCAACGTCTCAGTATATGTCTCACCTCACTGAAGATAATATTTATTGAGATTATTTTTTTTTAAATCATTTTTACATTTATTTATTACATTATTTTTTTAAGAAGGATAACTTGTATTTTTCACATGGTTACTGCTAACTTAGTATATTACATTTAATAATTCCACATATTTAATGGGGTTGGTGGATGGAGACAGGGACAACAACGCACAGCCTGATATCCATGTGGCAACAGGGAGAGTTTATTCCTTGAGCCCCTCTTTATAAAGGGGGTTTGAAAAACCTGGTCTGGATAGCTCATTGGTCTGATCTTTGACACTGCCCAGCTCCTGGAGCAATGAGGTGCCTGCAGCTTAGGATGGAACGTAATTTGGTTAGGTTCCTGTCAGTCCACCCAGGGGCTGGTTTTATGGAGCCACCTGTATTTCTTATTTATAACTGAATAAATTGCCCAGTACAAGCTAGTTTGTACAGTAACATTAGTATACCTCTAAAGCATGGTCAGATGTCTATTTGAAGTCTTTTTTATCCCTCCACTCGCCTTTATAAAATGGAGGATGCCTGCTGAATCATAAAGCAAAACAATTACATTTGTATTCTATCCGCTCCTTCCTAATGTAAGCTGTCTTCCATTCCTCTGTTCTCAGAACAGATGAGAAAGATGAACAAAGGAGTTCAGACAAATAGTTAAATATACCACTGAATAAAAACTAAGACAGAAAATCCTATGTTACAATTGTCATGTGTTCTAACATGTTGCACAAACATCTCTTTAAACTGGATATATTTTTGTTTTGGTTTTAGTTGTTGCTTTTTTATTTCAATTTATTCTAATTGGCCAGAGCCTCATCATCCTGAAAATTGCCCTTGTCTACCATTATTTTCTTGTCAAGACAGGTGTTCTTGCAGAGTGTGCAGCAGAGCAAGAGATGCAATTCCAAGGAGAATTTCAAGTGACTAATTCCATGATAAAAAAGCAAAAAAGGAATTGCATCAAATGAAATGGTGACAAAATGAAGTTTTGTTTGCAAGTTAGAGTGGAAATATAATAGAATACATAACAGCCAAAGGTACATACTGAATTCACAAAGAAATGTATTATATTATGAGAAAATTATAGGCATTTGTATTCTCAGTTAGTAATGGTGCTAATTGATATGAATTAACAAGAAATTTAAGTAGGTGCCATGGAAATTATTTTTATTTCACATCTCTGTGCCTGTTCTTGTCATGTATTCTGTAAACTGCAAAAATCTCCTTTCATGTAGCAGTTCAGACTGCACAAAAGGTTCAGAGAGTTTTGCAAGTAATTCTCAAATATTTGTGAAAAATCTACTGATATGTATTTTCTGGAATTAGGTGGCACACATAGAACTAAACCCTTGTTGACATTCTGCATTTTTTCAAGCCAGTGTATTTTTAACAAAGATTTGAAATGGAAATAATTTTTTTTAACTGTCTCCTTAATGTTTATTGAACTCCTCAATGGCACAATTCCTCATCCCTTTCTATCAGTATATCACACAGTCCTTCTTAGTTATTCATTGCCAGTTGCCAACTGTTTCTTTGTTTGTCACTCTGTTCTACTAGAAAAAAACCCAAACAAAGCCTTTGTGTGACATGGTAAACTAGGGACAGCATGAATTGAGGGAGGATACATTTCAAAAGGGCATGAAAAGATATGCAGTAAGCATGTACAAAACCATGTATTCAGAAGCACAAAGTTCTGATACAATCTATACTTCCATCATGCCCTCATGCTCTTTACACATTTAAAACAGACTAATATAGCTCTAAAATATTATATAAAAAGGGATAGTAGATCTAATAATATTTTCATACAGGAAAAATTGAGTTTGAAAGTAAAATACAAAGGCGCAAGGTCACCTGTAGAAATTTTACTTCCTCATATGTCATCTTGCAGCCTAGCTTTTTGGGACAAGTTCTGCAAGCCATATTGACAAAAAATCTGTTTCTGAATATCCTGGCCAGGAGCTGTTGTCATCAGCATTTCCAAATTACTGTATCTACAAAGCACTGAATTAATTGGGCATAATATATTTTTGGCATGTGACTTCATAAAATGTAGCATAATGTCATGAAACCTACCAGCCTGAACTTCACTGTTTGCAGAGGTGGCAGTCTCATGGAAATATTTTCAACTCTAATGCATGAAATTTGCCTTGAAAGTAAACTGATGGCTCTTACTAATCCAGATTGTTCTCTATCCCTCTTTTTCAGTAGCCAAACCTGATAAAATGGAATTACATTTTTTTTTCTTTTTTTCATTTAGATCACACTTTCCTCACAACTTAATAAGAAAGAAACAATTAAGAATGTCCCATCAAAACTCAACATCCATGTAAAAGGACTGGAAAAGAATCTGAAATAACTGAAGTACAATCAATAACAGCTAGATTTCACATATCAAAAGAGTATATATATATATATATGTGTGTGCGTGTGCGTGTGTGTGTGTGTGTGTGTGTATGCTTATATTTCATACATAGAGATTTTTGTTCATGCAAATGTGTTCTTTCTCATCTTTATGGACTTGATGAAGTACTTAAGGCATAAAAATTTTTATGAAACAACTGACTGCAGACAATGATTAAAGAAAGAACCTAGTTTGTTTGAGAGCATAGTTTATAATGTTAAGAATTGCCCTTTCAAGATGTTGATCTCAACAACATCAACCCTGTAATTTGAAAACCAATTTTGCAACTGATGAGCTACTTCAGACGGTGAGACTATTACCACTGTACAGAATCAATGGTTTATTTAACTGAAATACAAAATTTCGTACTAGTTCTGTGAAACTTTATATTAAAAATATCATTCCTGAGACAAATATGTATATAGATATCTAACTCGAGAAAATAAAATTTTAATTATTATTTAATCTGATTTTTATTTACTATATAAAATTATATAATGAAATTTATTTTGAAGTACCATACTTATTTTGAATACTTCCAGGAAATAACATTATCAAAGCAAATTATTTATCATCACAATTTTGAGGAAGCAAAAATGCATCACTTAATGGCATTGTTTCACATTATTTTGCATAGAAGGAAAAGTCTAATAGTCTATACATCATAATTTTTACCATATTCTAATATTTAAGGATAAAATGTAAATCATTCATGGTT
Organism: Lonchura striata; assembly: GCF_050655825.1. NCBI lineage: Eukaryota > Metazoa > Chordata > Aves > Passeriformes > Estrildidae > Lonchura > Lonchura striata. Next base: position 59,377,483 of record NC_140703.1, on the reverse strand, counting down.
TAAGATTAGACAAATTTTGAAGTAATGTCATTTTTCTAAAGAACAGATGTTTTCTTTTCCTACTAACTAAGCTGTATACTTTCCTTCCTCTAAACTATAGCAATGCCAACACTTGAAAAGTGTCAAGGTGCATCATATTTTCTTTCATAGTTTGAATAGTGAGAAATGGGGCATAACCACACATACCAAAATTATGACCTTTGCAATAGAACAACCAGCTCAACAGTTTACACAAGTAAACAATTTGATACCACTGCATAACATGTTACAGTCTAGGTTAGTAATAGTCTTATTAGGTCCACTTCCTATTCATTGCCAAAGTTTTTACGTGTCTCTTAACAATTTATTTTTGTTACACATTATAATAAACTGTCTCAGAGGACATGTACAGACATTTCAGTGAACAAACAAAAAAGCTAATGAGAGAGTAATAAAGGCTGGCTTCACTTTTCACAGCAAAGCTAAGTGTTGATGCCTTGATCCCATATGGCACACTACACATTAACCTCAATGGGAAATGGGTAGTTTGCCTGCAATGTATTGAACAAGAAGCCAAAAGAAGCCCATATCTAAGAAGTACTGTAAAGAAAAAAATATAAAATTTAAAGTATTTGAAGACCATGGGATTGTCAGGGCCAAAGAAGAACAGCTGTTGTAAACAAACAAATTGATGATTTTAACTGTATGAAAGCAGAAAATCTATCTTAAAATTGTTACAAATGTAGAACTCGTAATGAATGTGACTCACGTGAAATATTTAAATCCAGGGTAATAGTCAGGTCATATATTTTTCACAGTATCCACACCTTTTGTGAGCTGAATTAAGGTTCTTTGCAGTTATTAGAACTACAGTGGGAATTAGTGCTTGCTTCTATACATTCAACATCCAAAATTTACAATATATCTCACTGGATTACAGTTCTGATGTATTAGAAATTTTAGCATCTTTTGAAAATTTAAAAAATCTATTTATAAAGATCATAAAGACAAAGCATTCTTTGTTAAGCTTGTAATGTAAAAGAAACTCTTCACGGAGCTTCCTACAGGCAGACTCTGCCATCTTGTTTTCTGTCCCTGACAGCCACATGGAACTAAGTTGAGGTTGTTGAAACCTTTTTGTGGGTAAAACAACATTTTTGTATTGTTTTGTTATCAATATTGCTGTTGTTACTGTGCATTTCTTAACCCAATGCTTTTAGGTTTCAGTAAATTGTTCTCTCAACCCGTAGTCCCTGCTTTTGTCTCTCTGTCATCAAAAAGGGTGAGAGTGGCCTTTTTGTAGTTTAATTTCCAGCTGGTGCTAAAACCACCACAATGTACAACTGCTAAAGGATTCAGGCATTTAAAAAGATAAAAAGAAGAGTGTCTGTTCCTTCTAAATTAAAAACTTTTCTCACAGTTACAAACAGGCACGGAGAGAGAAGTAGCATGACACATTTGATGAAAAGGTATATTGGAGTCAGGATGAACCATCCAACCTTAGACGTACTCAAAAAATTATACTGATTCACTGTATATGTATGCTACCCATTATTTATTATTTAAAAACAAGGTTAAAGTTTCAATCAAATAGATAATATTATAGAACAGAATAGATTATTATATTAGAATAATACATGTATAATTAGTATATTATACATAAGTTTAAATCCCTTTCCAAAGGCTATTTTTTCAGTTAATATCTGTAGGTACATTGTCATCATTACTAAGAAGACAGTGAAATCTGAGACATTTTCATTTTTAACTGTGGGTATCAAAAGGAAGGATCCTTTCCAGTGTGTGTTGCAAGCAAAAATCTAGTTGGGCCCTAAGGAGGCTGAAGAGGAGGAAGGAGTGGATAATAGAATGGACCAAATTACCAGCTTGTTAGTGTGAGTAGATCAGGGAAGAAGGAAATTGTTTATAGATGGGAAAAAGAGAAAAGCTCAGGTTTTCAAATGCTAAGTCTTGACAATTAAAAGGCAATCCAGATAATGTATCAGGAAATAGGGTATGAAAATTAAGCCAAGGCTGAGGAAAGAGATTTGTGAGTCATCATGGTAGATGACATATAACTTAATATGGTGATAAGACAGAATTAAAAATGAATCTCTGAAGGACAAACTCTTCATAAAATAGAAATAATAGCCAAAGGATATTTTGAAGGAGAAGCTGGAAAGGGTGGGCGGAAATTCACAAGAAAAGAGGGAAACAGAAGCTAATTAATGTTTTCACTTCTTTGCTAAGATTCTTTTGTTGGCTAGTATATTTCAATGAAATCTGGTTTTAACAGCCGGAATTCACAGGTTTACCAAGTTAATGAGTGTAATATTAACATAAGTCTGGACAAGAAAAATTGTTGTCAGGGAAGGTTGAGTTGGCAAGATGGGAATGGACTGCTATTTCTCTCTAAAGATAATAAGTTTGTAAAATCTTTCTTTTTGGTTGTAACATACGTAGTAATGGATTTATTGATATCTCATTTTTCTGCTGCCATGTGCTGACCTGTGCTACATGGACTTTTGTAATGTGCTTTGCCAGATATTAAGTGGTTGCTCCTATTTGATGCCTTTGTTGTGGTTTGAAAATGAATTGATATCATGGAGATTAACTAGACTTGGCTACCGAAGCACATTCAGTTGCAGATTCATTTGATGTGTACATGACCTCTCTGCTCCACATTACTCATGGAGAACATACAGTTGGCTAAAATTCCCATGGTGCCTGGCAATCGGATGTTACTGTCACTGTGGCAATGACTTTATCATTAACAGGCTAGTTGTAAGGAGACATTTAAGCATAAACAGAGTTTGACTGAGCCCAGTCCTCTGCCAAAATACTGCTGTGGCCTGTCTCACACTGCATGGCATACCCACCAAGGCCAGGGCTCTGTTCTCTTCTGGTAGCAATCATTTGTCTTCATGTCTCTCTCGTATTCAGCTTTTTTATATCTTGCTCATTTACTATACCCATTGTCTACAACTGCTGTTTTATCCTTCAATAAGAAAAACAGAGCTTGACTTGAGGTATTAGTAGAACATAAAAATAAATCAGTAACAGTGTAGTGACTGTAGGATCCAGGGGAGGGCTACAAAGATGATCAGAGGGCTGGAGCACCTTTCCGGTCCAGTTAGGCTAAGAGAGTTAGTGTTGCTCAGCCTAAAGAAGAGAAGGCTCCAGGGAGACATCATTGTGGCCTTTCAGTACTTGAAGAGGGTCTGAAAGAAAGATGGAGCTAAATGTTACCAGGAAATGTTGTTATAAGAGAAGGAGTAATGGTAATAAATTTAAAGAATATTGATATTGATTTAAATTAGAATTAAATATAAGGAAGACTTTATTTTCTTTTTTTTTTTTTTAATTTTTTTTTTTTTTTTTTTTTTTAGTATACCACTAGCACATGTTTCCCAAAGAGGTGGTGGATGCCCCATCAGGTCAGGTAGGATATGCCTCTGAGTGACCTGATGTAGTTAAAGATGTCCCTGCTCATTGCAGGAGAGGGGGTTACTTGATGACCTTTAAAGGTCCTTTATAATCCAAACTAGTCTATGATATTAAAGGAGAGTTTTCTTCAATGCTGGAGATCATGGAGGCATCTAATTTTACAGTGTAATTCAGTGTATTCTGCTCTGTCATTAGTTGTTGTCTTTATCTTATTCTATTGCTGGATTGCCCAAAACATAAGGTCAAACACTTAGAAAATGGCACATGAGGAAGAGGTTTTCTTCCTTGTTAATATAAGAATATTAGATTCCTCCCATTAAATTTTATTACAGTTTTACCAAGGATACTGGTTTACCATTAATCACTGATCAAAGTTTAAACAGCCTCGAACAAAACTTGTATTTAAAGAATATTTCTTATGGCTTTGGACACTTTTTCAAATCTGGTAGGAAACAGAGGAGTGTGCACCTTCAAGTGCTGATAGACCTTCAGCAAGCAAGGAAGAAAATAGTCAAGGTACAGTTTTTGATAAAGATTGCTTGGTCTTTTGATATGACTGGGATCAATTCTCATGAAGGCCAAAATGACTTTTGAATTCCTGGAAGAGTCTTGAGGAGCTCAGATTTACATCCTGCTAGTAAGGAGATACTAAAAACTGAGTTGTCAGTGTTTATTGTTTGTCCTCACTTACAAAGAGTTCTGAAAAAAGTGAAATTTAGAGTCCCATAAAACATTACAGTGATGCCACCTTTAAATATTCAAGTTAGATGTGCAGAATCTCAAGTTTCTAGTATAATCAAAATAGTAGAGAAACTTCTATACTTAGTGATGTAGTGCATCCCTTTGTGGTTCCTCTTTTCTTTCAATTGTGCAGAAACTTGGATATTTCCATTCCTCACTTAAATATAATGGGATGAAATTGAACTGTAAGGGTATGATTTTTGAATGTGATAGGTTAATTTTCTTTATTTTTAAGCCTAATTTAGATTTAAGGCAAAGTTTAGAGAAGTAGTAGTGGTTTTGCATATGCCTATGTCTATATATTATTTAAAGCAAAAAAAAATATACATTTCCTGTTAAAGGTTTGTAATGGGAGTCATATTTCTGTCCTCTTGCCTTACAGTTTTTAAGCTCTGATCTTACAATTTCTTAGCAGTTCCTTTGTTTTAATTATTGTTTTAATTACATTTCTGCTTAAATCAGCATGAGAACTTAGGCTAGCAAAGAATGTGCTTCGAAAACTCACCACCCAAAGTCACATGTAAATTTAAAGCGCTGTAAGAAAACCATTATTAAGAGGACTTATGAAGAAAAAAATGAAAAACCTTCTAAAAATTACTGTTGAGGAGACTTGTAAAGATCATGCTGAGTGATAGGTCAAAAAGCCCAACCCATTGACAACTGCTGGAGTTAGGAAATTCACTTATCCTGGTAGGCAGCTGCTTCTCTTCACTTACCCCTTTTGACACTGTTCTTTTATGTCATTTGGACATATTTAGTAAGGTGACACAAGGGGCAGACTTTTCCTGTGCTTATCTGGATGCAGTGGGAGTGTGGGGACTTGTTACTGCTTAATAGGCTACTTGCACTCAGCACCATCTACAGCGAAGTGCAGGGTGAGAAGGGAATCATACCGCCCCAGGTAAATTCTGTTTAGAATACTTGATTTCACTGGTAAGCCACTGCAAACACCTGATATCCAGCTGAATCCAGGTGAGAACCCATATAAAGGATCTATAACCTAAACGCCAGCAACACATGATCAAATACTGACAAAACTTGCCCGTTTTAAGTTTTCAGAGGTAAAGAAAGAGGAGAAATATAAGCTCTGGATACATCCGACTTTTTATTGTAGGCAGGGTAAAAATGAGCATCTATATTCATGCAAGCATAATTGATATAAAACTTTGTAGGAAGACTAATCCAAGGTTAAGATATCATAATATCATGTATTCATGTCTATCCTTTGAATTCAGTAGAGATAGTGAGATTAACTGTGTAATGTGCTAAAGAACTGAGGCCTAATATAGTTATATAATTGAATAGCTCATAATCATTGATCTGAATGTGCTTTCAGTAAGCCCACATTTTCATGTTGCTACTGATTTTGTCCACGTTCTCACAGTTGCCTATGTGGCTGCACAACTTGTATGTGTATGGGACCACAACCTGTTAAGAGACTGGGTTTGCTTTCAGCTCTGGCACTACTTAAAAGTTTTACAAAAGCCCCAAACAAAAAATGGGGAAAAAAAATCTTTCCTAAATAGGGAGATAGACAGATATTATAGAAGTGAGGCTTGGAGGTAGATTTTGCAGCTACAGAGCTAGCAGTGTGTCATTTATTTTGTGATATGCATAATCAGCAGCGTAGGACCTGGAAGGTGTATGTACCCTTCTCGCATTACTTTAAAGCTGTATTATCAGTCCTACTGTATTCAACAATGACAGTGCCAATTGAGCTCAAAATGAACAAACTCATCTACTGTTTCAATAAAGAATTAACTTTTAGAATTAAAGTTTAGCTTTATTTAGTTCATTTCTGTAGACATCATCCTAAAGCAAATAGAAGAACAATTTTATCACCATTAGATGTTTCTCAAACACAATCATGATGAGCTTATAAAGTGTCAGAGTTGCTGAAATAAAACTATCATAAGAAAATTATTGTGATAGACTTAAGGAAAAAAACCAGCAGTATTTGTATAATGTGATACCTAATAGTCAAGATACACACGTAGTCATTATAATGTTGATCTTACAGTAGTCATTGTCTAGGAAAGCCAAGCGCATATATATATATATATATATATAAATTGAATTTTGTTACAGGGGGCATACCTTGTGTGCCTTTGTGAAAAACACTGAGATCTGGGCTATTCTGCATTTATGCTGCTAATAATTTAAGAGTAAATACGGATAAACATTTTTGACTTATAATTTCCATAAAATCTTCACCTCTCCCAATTAAAGAGGAAATGACAAGTTAGCACCAATGGTGCTAACTGTAGATACGTGAGTGATAAGCCACAAAATGCAAACTGTGGAACACAATTATTGCTTTAGTTTTATGTAAAAGCTTGCAAAGCTCTAAGCTATACCAAATAAAGGGTTTACTCAGTGAAAGGTGCTTTATCTTATTTATTTTTCTTTGGCACATACAAGAGCATGAAATTTAGCAGACAGTGATGTACTTTGGAGAATCCAGATGGGAACAGTGATACTGAGCAGTTACAGTAGAAATACTCTATTCTGCAATCCTCAGCTATCTATCTTTATGTTGCCCCACACAATAACATCTGAATGCCACAGAACACTTAGCTATATAATGCCCTTCTGAAGTGCTCAGTAGTCTCATTTTCAAGTTGGATGGAAAGAAGAGATGGATTTTTTTTTCTTTGTCTTGAATTACTTTGGCAAAATATGGCAGTTGGTTATATTGAATTTTTATCTCCTAAGACTTCTTTTGTGACTTAACTGGAAGTTCCTCCTTCCTTATATCATTATTTGTAATTAAATATAAAACAAAACTGAAAGGAGCTGACAGTGAGGCTGTTTTTCAGTCTGTAGAAAGATTAAATAAATTATTTTTGCAGGAGGTTCAAAAGCTATAACTTTGGATCTGCTATAGACCTGTGAAAAGTAGCTCTCAACTTCATTAATTTGGGTCACCCCAAATCCCTTTAGTTGCTCAATGTCTAACTCAGAAATAGAAATTGCAATTCATTCTGAAGACATAGAGCTTGGGAAAATCTCCCATCTCTCCTGTTTTTTTGTTTTGTTTTCTTTTTGCCTTCTGAAAAACTTTGAAAATTCTTTCTAATTCTGAAAAACATATTTTGTTTTGTCAGCATGTTCATATTTATTTCAGATTCCCTCTCTTCTTCCATTTTTCATACAGGTGTTCTGCATTTCAATACAAAGAAATCATCGGTTTTTTGACACCATTTCTGAAGTTTCAATAAAATCTGAACGTTTGAAAAGGTCTAGTATTTTCCCAGGGTGGCAATTCTTCCAGTTCCAGATCATGACATTAAAATTCACCTTTGTTTTGACATCTTGACATGGTTTAGCCTCAGCCAGAAGCTAAGAATACTGGCACTAGGTCAATTTCCCCGAGTGGGATACGGAAGAGAATCAGAAGAGTGAGAAAACTCATGGGCTGAGGTAAAAATGATCTTTGTTGCCCTGTACTGGATGTGCTCCAGGAGCTCAATGTCTCTCTTGTACTGAGGTGCCCAGAACTGGACACAGCACTCCAGATGTGACTTTACATGGGCAGATTAGAGGGATGGGATCATCTTCCTCAACCTGCTGGCAATGTTCTTCTTAATGCACCATGGAAGACCTTGGTTCTTCTTGGCCCACAGGGCACAATGCTGGTTCATAAACAGATTGCTGCCCACCGGAACCATAAGTCCTTCATCACAGAGCTATTTTACAGCTTGTTGTTTCCCAGTCTGTACTGACAAACAAAGCACTAATACAGAACAAAACACTAAAGCAGAACAAAATAATAAAAGGAGGATTATTTTCATTCTGGATATCTAAAATTTAGGTATCTACATCTGAACTATTGACCTATGCTTCATGTATCATACTGAATAAAGAGTAAGCACATCAGCCACATCATCAGAATTTGTATTCACCTACTTTAATTTCAACAGGCTATGAGTTGTACCTTGAGAATACGTACTTTGCTTTAATGAAAACACATGATTTTTGGAAAATAAACATTTAGGTAACTACGACAAAGTGTTGTATACAAGACTAAATGTGAAGTTCACTCTAAGAGTGGGTCAATGTTCTAGGATGAGTAGTTTTGTGTATATTAGTAATTCCTGCAGTGAACCTCTTTTCTAAATCTTTTCTCAATAAACCAAAACTAAATCCAAACAAACAAACAAACCAACCAAATCTAAACAAGAAACAAAATCACAGAAGTATAATATGAAATTAACACTGACAAACAAATGAGGAATACTGTGTGTGCATAATGAAAAATCCTCCAATATTGTCAATGTTTAGTTACTAAGTTCCACATTTGCTTAGCAAGGTTTAGAAAACTGGCTGATGATCCTTAAATCTTAATGTTTGTACACCATTTTTCTCTTGTAATTTTCTATATATGATATAAGTTCCTTGTTTTGCAGTCCTATTACCACAAAGTCAAGAGAGAAATAATCTTCAGATGTTATTCAGATCAGCTAAACTTTAAGGCAATATTCTAGATGAGCCCTTTTCTCTTTCATTGGCTACAGAAAAAGAATTAAGGAAACGGCAGTTTCAGCTTATAGCGAGTCTCATGTCCTTTATCATAGGTGTATAGAAGTTACATTTTAGGTGAGATCATCAATCTTTCTCTGTGTAGTGTAGCACCTTGTGTCCCTCCTTTAATGGAATTATCTTATACTAAAATAGGAAATCTAAAATAGTTGTGACAAATCAGTCTCTTAACATGCCTTTTTCTTCTCACTGAGTATACAAAGGAAGCCTATGGTGATTAACCTAAAATACTGTTCCATATGGAAAATTGCATGAAATTAATTGACCTTCTAAAATGTGACTAAAACTATGTAAGATAAATTGTCATATTGCACCTGACTGGAATGCAGTTAACTTTCCCCTCTTCACCAGATAGTTCTGTGCCTTGCAATTGCACCCCGAAAAGTGTTGATAACACTCTAGTGTTTTGGCTGCTGTTGAGCAGAGCTGGTGCAGCACTGGGGCTCTCTCCAGCCTAGGACTGTTAGACTGAGAGTGAGAAAAAGGCTGGGGCAGGGGCACAATGAAGACATTCAATACAAACTGACCAAAGAGATGCTGGATGACATAATGCTCAGCAACAATGATAAGGAAAATAGTGGAACAGGGAGACATTTGTTACTAAGACATTTATCTTCTGAGCTTACTTCTGTGTGTACTGAGGTCCTGGTCCCAGGAAGTGGCTGAACATGTCACTTCTTGGGATGTTCAGCCGCTGATGGGATGTTCCCCCCAGTGGCATAGGGAAGTAGAGTTTTTTTTCCTTTGCTTCCATGTGAAGGTTTTGCTTTTCTTTATTAAACTGTCTTTATCTCAACCCATGAGTTTTTCTTCTTATTTTGGAGAAAGTTTCCTCCAAGGAAGAGGAATGTCAGAGAAGCTTGGAAGGTAACTAGTGGGCAACCAAGGTCAACACCCCAAAACTGCCACCTAAAATATTTTTCTAGCTCCCTCTAAAATGAATTTAAATTTTTTATTGCCTTCAGCAATTGTCAAGTCAGGCATCAAAGTATTTAAATATTATTGTCTGTGATGCTTGCTCACTGCTGACTGCAGATGCACTTGCACCTGTATTTAATGTGCAGAAGCACATTGTGCTTGTGCTTTACCTAATAGATAACACACTTTTAGCAGCTAGGTTGACCATGTAACTACAATTGAGGAAGGTTATTATAATGTGTTGTCATTATTCTCTGATAGCCACTGTAAACCCCATAACAATAAAAGTCACAGATTATGGAAAGAAACATTTATCATCAGCATTGCTAGATAAAGGGGAAAAGTGATGTATTCACTCTTTATGTGGTAAGAGACTGAAAAGCAAAAGTAGTATTATTAACAACAAAGAGAGCAACTGGTGAATTTTTTGTTAGAAAGTTGAATTAGCAATGGCAGGAATATATAGTATGGAAATATGTTGTCCAGTAATATTTTCAGTCAGTTTATCTTATTTTTAGATATATCAGAATCAGAAGGCTGAGCTATAGCAATTCAAACCACTATAATAAAAGAATGAACTAAAGTAGAATGCATTCACCAAAAGTTTGAATTAAAATCAGTGAAAATATTTTTCAGATGTGAAATAGGGTGTTCCTTCCTTCCTTGTTAAGATGTCTTAGTTTTGCATTGTTCTGTGCTACATATTTTAGCTTGGAACATAAGTAAAAATGAAATGAGTAAAAATGAAATAAGTAAAAATGAAAACACTGTCAAGAGATATTAAAAAGTACAAAAGAATATTTCTGGCTTTCCTACACATACAGAAACACTTCAGATAATTTGAATAAGTTTCAGATAAGCAGCCATATTTTTGGGTGCTCATTAAGCTTGGTGAATAATTTATAACAAATAATTTAGTTGATGAATTTTAACTCTCTTCAGCTCACAAATTGTCCATGAACAGATTGTGATTTTGCTAAATTAGCTCATTATTCACAATCATCCAGTGAATAATTCCTGTGACTAATTCTCTGTAGCTAGTTTGTGGCCAGTTGCTGTAAGCAGTTAACTTTCAAGCTGTCTTGGTCTGACATATAAATCCTTTAGAATATTTCTGCTTAACCAAAATGTTTGAAATCAAAGCATCAGGAATAATAATAATAAAATAATAATCTTAGCAATAATTAAATCCTATAAGATACATGCACTTTCCTGCTTTAGTTCTGTTTACATCACTGTAATATTTAAGAGACACTCTGAAAAATATAATTAATTTTCTTATACATCCAGTGGGAGACCAATCCTCATATAGTCAAAAGATCTTGAGACGTTTCTGAAAATTTTAATTCCTTGGCTGCCTTTAATTCAGTGTTTTCCCATTCAATATTAGTGGGCTACGTCAGAGACAATCATCATGACATTTGAAAGCAAAGTGATTATACTTGCAGTAGTAGAATTTTTTTTTTTTTTACATTTTTAAGGATGGAGTAATTTTCCACGTTCAAATAATAAATTGTATAAAAAGTTGTTTTTACATGTCTTTTGTAATCTTAATCTTATTTTTTTGTCATATAAGGCCAAAGCTAAATTAATAATTCATTTTAAATTTTGAAAAAAAAAAAAAGAAAAGTTTGGGACATAAATCACTTATTTTGGGACTAAAAGAGGAGGAGGAGATGTATGCTTCTTACTTATGGGCTTGTATTTTCTTTGTATTATCAATTTGGAATAAAAATTTTTAAATCAAGCTTTTTAGTTTTATGAGTACCTGAAAGTACTTAAGTAAATATTATTATTCTACTATTTACTTAAGCTGATGGAAAAACCTATTTTTTAATTATATTTTTTGTTTTTATTTCTATTATTCCTTTATAACTCTTTATTTTCAATGCTTTGTCAAAATGTTGTCACATATCAGTATTTTCTTAATGAGGAGAAATGATGAAAAAACTAAGATTTTTTTTTAAATTAATCAATATTTCTCTTTATTTGCAATGAATGTTCAAGTTGTATTCTCTAAACACAGGCATAGTGAAGCAAGAGGGAATAGTTCCACAGCAAGAGGACTCTAAGCAAATAATCCATCTAAATCCCTCTTTCTTAGCTTCTTTCAGGATCACTGATTGTTTTGATTCTTCCTTACTGCATTTTGTATTCACTTTTGTCTCCAAGATACCAAGAAAAAATTATCATTTTTCAGAAACTAGAACCTTAACTTGCTATGTCCTTTCCCTGGAGAAATGGCAGAGTTTGGAAGATTGGGGTTGTATTCAAGTCTCTGTTCTCTAGATTTCAAATTGGTTGGGATGTTGACTCACATGGAAAAATTTAATTAATTAAAACTTCTTAAATAAGTTAGCTGTTTGGAAATTACTGCACCCTGTAGCAGAGTTCACACCTCTATTCAGATTTTTCCAAGGTTTAATTCCTGCAATCCACTGAGCTTTCATTTGACTAACAGTTGCAAGATCGTCTTCAGTTGTAAGTGATATTTTGCATATAACAGGCTCTCCAACCATTGCAATATTGAACATAGAATCAGCTAAGCATGTCAAACTGTATGTATAAAAAGATACATGTTAGTTTCCACATATTTATTGTCACATCCAATGAGTTTATGTTGTACATTAGTCCATAGTCTGTATCTACCATCTTCAGAAAACTCAGGCAGTGGTGCAACATTCACTGCCATTTCCTACTACTGCCAAGTGCTTATTTTCTTTTCTTTGAAAAACTCTTATGATGCTTTCAGTACCTAATATTACTTCTAGTAAAAGGTACGTTTTAGCATATGTTATCAATTGGAAATTTTCTTTAAGCTTTTGCACAAAGCTTTCATGGAGTCCTTTTTCCAAAACAAAGAGTTTGGAGTTTTTTTTCAGAAAAGCATTAGCAATCCTAGAAAAACCTGAATCATTAAATAAACAAACAAATAAAGAAATAAATAAATAAGATCAATCATTAACAAGGTCTAGAAAATAATAAGATGAATTTTCCATAAATCATGCTAAGCTAATTTTCTTGACATAAATTATCTAAATTTTATGTTTCATGTTGAATATTTTTATTTAATTATTATTAGTTTTCTTATCTATATTTCTATGAGACATGTCTCCTAGGTCCCCAAGCTGAAAATAATGTCTAAAATAGCTTTTTTGGTGAAAATTCTCGTGCAGGATCCTGAATTGCAATGGTATGAATGGTGAAGACCCAGATTTATGTATATGTTATGTTCAAAATTGTGTTTCCCTAAAAATAGAAATTCCACTTAGTTGTGAATAAGTATATGGTGAGGGTCCTAAACCTTAACAGCTTGAAATAAAGTGAATTAAAGTTGTGGGGTGGGGGAGAAAACAGAAAAGATACAAGCCAATAGAGTCTTGGTAAGAGCAATGCATATATATCCACTTAGAAATATGAGCCTATGGAGACCCTCTGTAAAGCTTACTTTATATAGAACTATTTCTTTAGCCTGAGAAAGGGCATATATTTTTAAAACATGCACTGAAGGAATGACAGGAAGTCAACGAGTTTTTAAGTAGTATACTTAAATAAGAATTTAGATTCCCTGAAGTCAACAAATATTTCAAATAATGAATGAGTGCATATTCCACTCTTGTCTTAGTGTAAAAGGGGGAAAATAGGACCACGAAGAAAAATTAGTTGTCAGGTTAGTTCTCAGGGCATGGGAATCAATGGTTTGTTTTGTGTTTTTGCCTTGAATCTTTTAACAGAAGGATTTGCTTTCTCCCTATGAATTGGAGTTAGATGGTATTATTGACATATCCAGAGGAAAGCTGTAATTTAAAATACATATAGTACTTGGAAATGAGTTTATTTGGGGGAACTTTTGAATGTCATGCACATTTGAGACAGGTTGCTCATTTTAGGATGTAGAATTTCAAAACTTGAAAACCTGGGAATAGGCATAATTTTGGGGGATTGGTTTGTTTGTTTGTTGGTTTAGGGTTTTGAGATTTTTTTGCAAAATTCACAACAGATCTAACTTTTTTTTTCTTTATTAAATTACTATGCCTAATAGTATTCAGCACACCTATCCTCAGAAACCCTGGAAAGTAAAAACCTTACATTGCCCTCACCCTTCCTGCGCAAGACACACACATTGACCTGTATATGCAAGGTCGAGAGGTACTTCTGTGAACCATTCCTCCTATGGATCTTCTTGAGGGAACAACAGCAGCACTATAGTAACAATATACTGGTGAAGTACCACGGCAGAGCAAATATCTGCATAAGAGCAAGCAGTTTGCTTTCCTTCTCTGTTTCTCTCCCGTGTAACTCTGATGAGAAAATTTGGTCATGTGGTCATTTTAATGAATTTCTATAGAAATGCTTATAGAGAAGCTAAGTTACTGAGTAAGAAAAAATAAAATGTCCATCTAAGATGGTCGTATTTATTTCATGATGTACTAAGTATGTTGAAAACCTTAAGACTCTCATAAATTTCACTTTATGTGTCTGTGTAGAAATGTTTGTCTTTGTGTTCTCTTTTATTGGACAAATCAACTTTGTCTTGAATAAAGAAACTTTTAATTTGCTTTCAGCAAAGTATTCCATAGAGATGAATGCAAATAAAGAAATCTTCATGAAACATTAAGATGTTTAAGCTGATTATATTTTTTGTTGTTTGAAGTTGATTGAAGTTGTTTGAAGGAAGTGATAATTCTGGGCTTTATCTACATTCTTTCTTTCAATTTTCCTCTGTTTTACCACAGAGTAAAGGATAATAAATGATACATAGAACTCGTTAACTCACTTCTCAGTAGACTTAATATCTACTGTTGAAATGCTTAAAATTTCTACAGTGTTGTAAAATCACAAATGAAAAATAAAGCCCACACAAAAAGGAAGAAAAACACTCACACTAGTGTTTGCAGATTATGATTTCGATTTCATTGAATGAGTGAAAGAAATGAAGAGTAAATTAATACAAAAAGGTTTGGTGAGTTGTTATTTTCCTTTGTCACCATTCAAACATGCCAGATTTTCAAGTAGCTTAAACAGTTCCAAATGAAGTTAAGTGCTAATTCTATTTGCTGAAATAGTCATTACAAGTTTAGAAACATTTGGATGTTTGTGTATTATTTTAGATTATGATGCTAAAATTAATGACACCAAACTTTCAGACTGGATATTTTTTTAGCAAGGACAAAAAAGCCAGAAAAGACACTTCATTGTGCCTGAACAAAACATTTCAGAAGAAAATCTTTTGATACTGTCTGCAATAATATTCTTAATATTCTGTAATAGATATACTTCATGTAACCCCTTCTCTTTCTATGATAATGAGTCTTAATTCTGTGTAACCTCCTATTCAACCACACTTTTACTTATCTATCTCATTCTTCTCCAGTGGGTAGTAATTTTTACTAATGACCATCAGTTTCTGAGTAAGAACATAATTCATTTTGCATAGGACACTGAAGAACTATCAAATTGTAATGATTTTCAGTCACTGTGGACCTGGGCCAGATTCAAGCTTAGCAACTCAGTGATGAAAGCCCCTGACTATTATTAACAATTCCTAAACTGTTCAGTGCCCATTAAATAAATGCACAATATATTTGTCATTTGGCTTCTATCTTCTCATTCTAATTCTCCATGTCAGAAGCTGTTGGTCTAAAAATAAAAATGCATTTTCATACATCAGGTAATTTTTCCTTTACCTGCAATGTTACCTTAATATGTCCACAGTTATGGTCACTTAATTTTTGCACTGAAAATGAGTGGTTGGAGGATTCATACTTTGTTCAAAATTCTAAGTGGTTTTTGGTGTGAGATTCATTCCATGAGAAAACATATTACAAAAATAAAAAAGTAAAACTAACAAAATCCATATTTTTTTACATGGTCCAGCAAGAATCATAGCAATAACAGTCCAAAATAATTGCAGTCAAGAGATAATTTGATATTTCTTTTCATAGAATTATAGATTATCCTGAGTTGGAAAGAACCCACAAAGATCATGAAGTCCAAGGAGTTCTTGAGGGTCAGCAACCTTTTGTGAGCTCCATAAATAAAAAATATATCTTAGATGTTTTAACTAACAGTGGCACAAAAGTTGTTAGCAGATGCATTTTTTTAAATTTAAATAAATTAAAATCTTAATTATTTAGGCCATTGTTTAATGACTATATAACTATAATATAATTATCTAGTTATTTTTCCATATAAACTGAAACTCTTATTACAGAATCTGAAATCAAGTTATAAGGTAATTGCTTTTGAACTACCTGGTAACTTCAGGTATAATTGCTAAGTAATTTGCAAAATATGTAATTACCATGGGCCATATGTTCCTATGTCTTGTGTTCTTCACAATGTAGAAGCACGCCACAGAAGTGACTCAAAACACCTAAAACAGGGTAAAAATACATCAGCAGTATTAATATTAAAGTAACATGAGGAGAATCCGCAGTACTTAAGCACAATCCACAGTACTTTCACTGATAAGCAACAGCAGTCATTGCTATTGGAAAGGTGGGAGGAGCTAGCTAGGAAGTATTTTGTACCATATGTCTGCTTCACAACCCACTGGAGAAGTGTCAGAAGAACATTACAAGTTAATATTGCCTGAGACAGTGATAACTTACAATACACTGACAACACAGATTGCAGATGGCCAAATTACCACTACAAACACCTTCTGGCACCTGACAGCTCACCAGATGCTGGTGGGTGTCATTTGCTACTTAATCATGTACCTGAGGAGAGATTAGAGAGATCCTATCCAGGATCCTGTGGTATCCATGTTGGTAAACAATCAATGGTCCTGATGTAGGAATTCATCACAGTGCCAGTGTAAATAGTGTAATGTATGTGTGTGGATACCCTGATGAATTTCCTGTACTGCCTTACAAAGCAAAAGCCAAGTCTAACTTAACTGATTACTTTCCACTGGTAATCTTATTAACAATAAGGTGAGAGAAAGCTCACATAGCAAACATGTAAAGTTGCAGAACAGAGAATCAAAAGCTTCTCCCGCACTGGTTTCTGGAAATATCCCTATAAGCTGGAGAAATCTATTCCTTCTATCCAGAAACTGTCAGTGTATTTCCATGTGGCCATGTAATTGGACTTGTTTGTCAGCTTTAGATTTTTAATGTACACAAATTCTGACTACTGAATAAATATTCCTCTAAAAACCTGAGAGTTAGAATAGTATCCAAAGTATCTTGGGAGTTATCTGTGTTTGCTTTTCCTTTTTCATTTTAATATTTTATCCAACCTTCTAAAATTTATTTTAATTCTGTGTCCCAGTTGTGAGCTGATTTAAGATTTTTTCTGCATTTAGCCATAAAATGAAATTTAAAAAAAAAGTTTTTACAGACTTCATAGAAACCAAATCACACGGCAACAGATCACCAAGGTTTTTATGAGCCTCAATGCTTTAAAGATGGACTGTTTATTGACTTTATAGGTATTTACAAAAACTATTCCAATGCATGCTTTAAAAGCCTTCAAAATTATTATTAATCTTTCAGGGCAGTAATGCACAATGAACTCTCAAGAATATAGTAATATACCTTTTTGTCAGTCACAGTCTCTGTTTCCTTCTCCTATTCTGTTTCTTGTTACTGCATTCTTTTATTTACATTGTGCAGAAAGCTGGGATCCTAGAACTGATGTTTTACTAGGTGACAGACAAGAAATTAGGAACAAAACTTGTAACAAGTCATGTATAGAATATATCTTATATTTATTTTGTTATAGTATAGTAAATAGACCCTGGTAAAACATTCTGAAAGATGAAAAAAACCAGAAAGAAGTCTGAAGCGATAGCCAAATGCAAAAAGTGGGAAAGTTGGTGTCATGGTGGACATGACAAAACCTCTGACTGGACATCAGGTATTGATTTTACTTAGCAAAAGGTAGCCAATAGAGAAGATGAGTGTATGGGAGTGAAAATAAAAATGGAAAAAAGGGCTCATGTAGTAACAGCAAGAAACTGCACAAAGCTGAGAAAGAGCACAAGGACACAGACTCCACTGCAACTACACACAATATTTAAATAGCTTTTCTTATTTGTAGCGTTTCATATTTAAATTCTTCACAAACTTAGTACAACCTGAAATTTTATGTATTAAAATCATACACCTAGTGACTGCTGACCAAGTGTCACTGAATTTGCTCTTCAGACTACAATTTTTAACTGAAATAATGATGTATTCTCATTGTAAAAATGTACTTGCCTAGCTATTTTAAGTTGCCAATAGCTGAATGTACCAGTGAAGTGAATGATGAGTGGACTGAGTGTTGCTTCATTTAGCTGGTGTTTATTATGTGGCAGGTTGTCTGTCAGACCATCAGGGCTGGCCCAGTTGGTGACTGGTGAGCTTTTGTGCAACTGACTGCCCAGGTTAATGGTAGTGCTTGATTGATGTATATCAAAAGTTAGCCCAAATCTTCTGTCAGGGTAGCTAAGTTTTGTAAGCATATTATGTTTAATCACATAGAAGGCCACACAACATAAAGGTGATTAAAATTATCATGTAAAATTCAGTGAAATATTCTAAAGTTATAAGAAAGAGAAAAAGTTAAGAGGAAAATATATTTAGTTATGGATCTGCACCTTAGATATTTCATGCTCTTTCTGTCAGCTCACTTTTAATTCATCTAGAACTAAAACTTGTACAAAATGCAGTAAAGAACATCTGGAGTGTGGGACAGATTCCATTTGCAAAAAAAACCGATATTACAATTGCTCACCTTCTGAAGAAGGTAAATGAAAAGAGTAGAGATAATCTAATCAAGAATGGCACTGAGAAGATGAATTTGAAATAACCATTCTGAATTTCAGATAACTGTAGAACTAGGAATACTGTAAAGAGTTTTTAGACAGAATGCTTAGAAACACTTTCTGCAAAACCCTGCAATTTAATTACATTTACTTTCCAAAGAAATAGAAAATATTTTGGAGTTCAGTAGGGAGATAAAAAGATAGCTGAGAGATCAGTCTATAGATTACACACTAACATCCAAATGAAATTTTGGTCTCATGAAGTTCCTACATCACTGATTGCAAGAAGTAAAAAGCGAGAAACCATAATTTAATATTTGCCATACTCCTTTTACCTGAAATTTGTTTCAGCAATGCATACTGCTGACTCATGTTTACCCTGGTGTATACCAAGATGTATAGGGTGGGTTAAAACCACTCCTCCCAGTTTTGTTTAATCAGCAAACCTGGTGAGGTTTACTCTGCTTCATCATCAACATCAATAAAGATATAACACAGAACCAGATCCAGTACTGATATCCCTAGGGCAAACCACTTCTCACTTGCCTCCAATTAGACTCCCTATCACTGATTGCCACCCTCTAGACCTGGCCACTCAGTTGTTTTCTACCCCACTTCACGGTCTTCTCAGTCAGCACATAAGCAGTCAGCTTGTCCATGGAAATCTTGTGGAAGTCAGTATCAAAGGCTTCACTGAAGTTCAGGTAGACAATATCCACTGCTCTCCCCTCATATTCTAAGTCAGTCAGTCCTTGTTTGCAGCTTATAGGACCAGTTGCAGAAATAAACAATTTGTAGTGGAACCGAAAAAAAAACAGTTGGCTAATGCCTCTGATTTCCTTTTATCTGGTTCTTTCTTCAAATCCATAAGTACTTAGTGGTTGGGTCTTATGGACTTTTTATTATGCCAGATTATCCAGCTTTAGAGGGCAGAGTATAAAAGCTCTAGTTTCTCTGATGGACAAAACTGACAGATTTCACAACTCTGCAATAAACATTGTGAGACTTTTGCTGCTCTGTTCACCTGACACCATGTGCTGCATTCCTTCACAGCAGCCGAGCTCTGAATGCTACCACCTTCTCTTTAACTCCCTCAGTGAAAATCAGTAAAAACAGTGAGCATTAAACCCATCATTTTTTATTCACTTTAAAATCTTGTAATTCCAGTATTAAAATTATCATTATGCCTACTGCCACTTCTTGACTATTAAATTTAATTTCTTTTTTCTGCCTTCCTTTGTAGATCTCCAACTTTTTTTCTTTTTTTTTTCTGACTGGCTTTTTTTATATTTCACAGAATTAAATAAACAACCAAACAAGCAAACAATTATTTAAATAAATGAATCTGCATATTAGAGAAAAATATAGTAATTACAATATTGTTTAGGTTTGAAGTGACCTATTAAATTAATCTCTCCCTGTTCAAAGCAGAGTCCTGCTAGAGCAGGTTATTTAGGACCACGTCCACTTAAGTTTTTTACTTTCTCCAAGGATGGAGATTTTGTACCCTGTTTAGAATGTTTGACCACCATCACAGAAGAAAAAATAAAAGACTTTTATGTTCAGATGGAATTTTGTGCATTTTGATTGGCGTTCATTGTCTATATCCTGTCAATAAGCACTACTGAGAAATGTTGGGCTCATTTTCTTCATTCTCTTCCTTCAGATATACATATAACATTGATGAGATGTCCCTGAACCTTCTCCAGGCTGAAAAATCCTGTCTCCCTCAGCCTTTCCTTTTGTGAAAGGTGCTCCGATCACTAAATCAATTTTTTTCCGAGCATTGCTTGATCTGTTAAATCTATATCTGTCTTGTAGTGGGAGCTGAGAACTGAACACAATCCTGCAGGTACAGTCTTATTAGCACTGAACAGAGGGGAAGGATCACCTCAGTCAAATTGCTGGCAACACTCCTAGTGCAACTGAGGAGGTTCATGGACTCCTTTGATCTGAGGGTACATTGCTGCCTGTTGTCCAGTAGAATCCGAAGATCCTTTTTGGTAAAGCTGCTTTTCAGATGGTTTCACTTCTGCATAAACTGATGTATCAACTTTTTCCTCCCCAGGTGCAGGATTTGGTATTTACCCTTGCTGACACCCACCCAGCCTAATCAGCTTCCTCTGAATAGTGGCATAACTATATCTTGTATAAACATCTCCACCTAGTTTTGTATTGTCTGAAGACTTGCTAAGACATCATCTTTATCTGATTCATTAACAAAGATGTTGAAGAATATTAGAGCATGAACAGATAGACATCTGACCTAGACTGCTAGAAACTGCCTCCAGCAGGAGTTGGTGCCATCAGTCACAGTCCTCTAGGACCAGTCATTCAGCTCATCTTTAATACATTTCATTGTCCACTTACCTAAAGATTATTTTGTCAGTTTTTCTGTGATGATGTTATGTGAGACAGTGTCAGAAGCTTTCTGAAATCAGGGTAGACAATATCTGTTGCTCTGCTCTCATCCACCATCCATCAGCTATTCCCATCATTGTAGAAATCTATCAAGTTCGTCCAGTATTATTTCACCCTTGAAAATCCATTCTAATTATTCCTAGCTTGCTCCTTGGCCTTCATGTGTCCAGAAAATCTTTCCAGGAGGCTTCTCTCCACCACCTTCAGAGTGACTAAGGTTATGCTGACTGGACTGTAGCTCCCCAAATCTTCCTTCTATCCTTCTTGAATATAGGAGTGATATTTTTTCTCTTCTAGCCTTTGTGTACTTTTCCCAGACACTGTGACTATTCAAAGGTATTCAAGAGTAGCCCTGCATAGGCATTAGCCAGCTTCCATTAGTCTCCATTGCCTTCCGTACACACATTTTAAGTACTCTATGTCTTGGTCATCCTTTGCTGACAATAAATCTTCATATTTATCATAGTAGCAACAGCATAGATAAATCTGTGTGGCCATACAATATAATATTTACAACTCCTTTCTCCTTACGAATGCCAATGTATCCTTTTGGTATTTCTTTCATAAAGGTAGAATTTCTGAGTTCTTTCCATTATCATAAACTATCACGAGTTTATAAATGTTATGTACAGTTCTTCTCAGAGTTGCTTCTATTTTCTTCTGAGAATGCCCGTGCCAATATTAGCAGCCTTGAAAGTTCAACAGCTATTTTGATGTTATCTAAATGCAATATGTTATAAAGAAGTTGAAGTAAAACAGTTATGAAGCAGGAAATATGATGCCTAGTATAGTGTCAGAATGTGTCAAAAGTTGGGAAGAGTCTAGAGAAAAGCAAGAAGAGAGAAAGAAACAACTACTGCATTCAGAGTCAAAACCAAATCCAAAGATTTACATACCATAGCCAAGAGCCTTTGAATACATCTGGTATGCAACATCTGACCTGCTATGATTATGGCCAAATAGCTATCCCAAAGAAATCAATCTTTCTTTATTAGTGTGAAGTGTGGCAGGTGTTTAATTCACTGCAGTTCCCTAATCAGAGACTGGAAAATATTTTCTTTCTAGTAATTGGTACTCGGCATTTTTCAGTGATGATCAAAGCTCCATTATCTGTATTCCTTGCCTAATGGAGTTAGTATGTTACTTCTGTGGAAATTTATGTCAAAAATAAAATTTAAAAAGAGTTAGAAAATAATATTTTGCTACTTTCTGGCTCTGTTAGTCAACTAAATTAATATTTCTAATTGCACTCTGACTCCTATCTCATGTTCCGATGACATAGACATCACTGAGTTTTTGATTTCTTTGATGAAATGAATGATTTTCCTGTAAAAGTACTTTGATGCTTAATAAATTCAGAGACTTCTAAAGCAAAGGCAACAAAATTTTTCCAGGAACAAAAGCAGTATCATAATATGATTTAGTACAGTCATCTTTAAAAAAAAACAACTATCTTTCAAGATTTCATTGTCACACATACAAACTCATGTTTATGATGTTGTGTCAAAAAAAATTACAAATCTTTTCTGAATTTTTCTTATTATATTTTGAATCAAAACTGCCTATTACTATATTGAATGCCCTACTTTCTACTACACAGTTTTATATGCATGCCTTTGAAAGTCAAAAGGCATGAGATGGATTCTATAATGACCATAAATCAACTAGAAAATCTGGATTTTTTTTGAACATACAGTCTTTATTTCTTTTGAAGGTGAATGAGACCAAAAAAGCAAAGAGCTTGATTTTGTATCTCACATTACGTTTTCTCTGAAACAGCATTTTTCCAGTATAAACTGAGCAAGTAATATCTTTAAGACTAGAAGTTATATCAAATAATCAAAAAATAAAATCAAAATTTTACTATGATATGTTCACCATTGGAAGGTTCAAGTTAAAGTCTTCCTCAGTGTATGATGAGTGCATTAAACCCTATGAAGCTTGAGATCTTTTAGGAATTTGTCTCTGAATCCTAGCTTGTCATTTTTCTGAGAAGATACTCACTTGGGAGGGATTCATTTGGACTTGATTTATAAGGTGGTATGATGAAAGAGGCTTGACAAAAAGATGAGTTGAGAAGTTAAGCCATTAGTCTCAAATTTCATCCTTGTCACTCCCTGCTCTAAAGAGCATCTTTTACTTTCCAAAAGGTACTTTTTGCAGAATAATTCTGTTTAGCTTTGCTTTAATTTATAATTTCAAACACAAGGCACTACCCTCTGAACAGATCTTTCTCTATGACCTGTATTTTTTGTCTCTTTCACACTTATCTAAATCTGTGTCTCATACACGTTTTCTGATTCACCCTGGAAAACAGAGAATGCCAACCAGTACAAAAAGCAGAAGATAGTATCCCTGACAAAGCCTACATCAATTGAAAGAATTTGGCATGCTGCAACTTAAGGGGAGTAAGTCTATGAGCATTTGGAATCGATTCTTAACACACATTAATTGCTAATCCTCAGTGGACGTTTACAGACCTCTTAATCTCTATAAAGGTATTTTCCTTTCCTATTTTCCCACTGTAGGAGAGTTTTAGGAATTAAAAGACCAGAATGCACTAATAATTGTTTGACCTTACTTTCCCTTTGCCAGCTATATGTTCCATTGTTTACCTTTTGTTTACCAGATGTTTTCAGAAATTGAACGTAGACAAAAAAATTGTGGCTTTAGTATTCAAAGGTAGCTGGTTTAGACATATTAATTTTAAAGCTCGTGTAAAACTTCTTGATTTTTCAGAAGTTGCCATCATCAACATTCTTTGATTGACTAATGTTTATGTGCTTAGTATCCTGTTATGGAGGGAGTCAGATCTTTAAAGGTAGAAAACCACTGTTAGAGATCAAAACAGTTAGATAAGGCACAAGGTACTCAAATGAAAAATCATAAACCTCAGAAGAGAAAGGATAAAATCATTTAGCAATATTAAAATTTTTAACAGAAATTCCTCCCTATAGTAAACTACTAGTATTATAAAAAGTATTTTTAAAAACCCATATGAGCAGTAAAAGAAAGGTATGAAATCGTATTTAATTCAGGTCTTCTTCCATTCCATTTCTGATACATCAATCATAAAGTACAGTCCTATCTACTGATACTACTGGTAATAGGCATTTTTTTGTGTTCTCTCTAGGGTGAAAATGATGCTATTTTCCCCTGCCACATCCTCTTCTCCTGAAGTCTCTGCTAACCTCTCTCCCATTTCTTTCTGACTCTTGGACAGAAGTTTACCCACCAAAAACCTCTCTTATGAGGATGAGCCACACACACTAAGCTGGCCTTATGTTTGCTTTGTGCAAAAAGGTTAAAATTTGGAAGGTTTCTGGAAGCATCTAGCCTCAGATGTGTATAGCATCTCTCTCATTATGAGACTTGGCAGGATTCCATTGTTGTGTCTCTCAGGAACCTTAAACACTACTGACTTCTGCTAGATCTACTTTTTATGCTGCAGAAGAAACACTTTCTTTAAATGTACCTTTTTCACCTTTTTTTCTTTTCTTCCAAAATCATATGCAGATGCTTATCCCTAATGCTTCTGACCATACCAGGCTTTTGCAGATAGATATGCCTGGACAACAGGCCCTTTTAAAGATTTCTCCAAACTCACAGGGGTCTCCTATCACTGGGCTAGGTTACTTAAGGCTTATGAGATACTGTACAGAGGGATGGGCATCAGAACCTTAAAGAAAATCCAGTTCTGCTTCATTACAATCTTTGAGCAGTCCTGGGAACTTGGCTATGGTTGGAACCAGTTGAGCCTTTCAAACCCACTGACAGCATGTCATAGGAGGCTTAGTGTCTGAAGTTTATGCTTCCAAACACTTCCAAACATTTTCTCTCACTTCCAGTTAATATTGCTGGCAGGCACAGGAATGTGTGCGTCTAGTCACAGCGGGGGAATTGCTTATGAGGAATCCCAACATCCCCCACAGGACTGACTGTGCACAGCACATTCTAATGGGATTGAGTTGTGCTACAAGCTGTGAAGATGTCCTGTTAATGTTAGTTAGCACCAAGTCCAAGTGAGGCTAAGCAGCAGGACACCATATTCAGAGACAGATTCCCACAACATCTAATTTTAATTTACAACCTACCGATCATCTCACATCTCATTATGAAAAAGGTGTCAGGAATTTAGAAAAAAATATTAAGATAGGTTTAGGATATGATATCTCCCTGACTAATAGAACTTGAGATCTATCAGAAAAAGCACAGTGCTTCATTTACAGCCTCTTCCCATTCTGCAGGCAGCTGATGAAATCCCACTTAAAATAGTACATTTTTAACTCCATATACTGATCTTGACATCTTACATAGATTTGAGGAAGCGCTAAACCCTAGTCCTGCCTGAGAACAGAGCAACACTCAACAGCCCAAATAGTCCACATGAAAAGCTGGTGTTCATCAGAGCCTGTGCAGCAATGTTGCTTGACAGGGGTGAGTGATTTCCCTTTGGCCTGTTTGCCCTGTGCACAAGCAAAGACAATGTCAATGTTCACCTATCAAGTGGAGTGTCCTTTACTTTCCTGAAGACTAATTTCCTTCAGACTTCTGTATTTTTAATTTATAAGTGCATTCTGAATTCTGCACTGCAGTTCCTCTGTCTTAGTTCCTTGTTTGCAAACTGGGATGAGAATGCATTGCTGTCTCTCAGAGGTATTTTGTGGATAAATACTATGAAAATTTAGAAGTGTTAAGACATGGTAATTTTGAAGGATTTGGTAGTAACTCTCCTATTTTGACCTTGTAAAAGAGGCAAGGTTGACAACTGGTATGGAAGTACAGAATTAGATTTTTGTCTTGTTTTCTCATTCACTCAGAAAGGCCTCCACTTAGGAGATGTAAACATCTTCTTCATGGTGCCAGTTTTCATCTTAATATATTAACAAGATCAGTGCTTGGAAAATATTAAAGCAAAAAAAAAAAAAAAAAGCACCACTCTTCACTTGAATTTTTAAATTAATTCACTTTGATTTTGAATACCTAAAGTGTATGCTTTCCCCACATATTTTAGTAAATTAGTTAACAGGAAGGCACATCCAGGAAAACAGTTAATTTTTAGGAATGGTTTTAGAATGTATAAGGAAAATGGATGAAAAATTCAGAATTGTTCAAACAGGAAGCAATTCTACATTGGCTATAAATAGTATGCTTATCCAACAAGGGTACAGAAGATATATGATGTAAACTACTGAGATTATCTGTTAGATCTACAGCACTTCATTAAAGTTGCTGTTGTATACTTCCCATGGAGTTCAGTACTTCAGTATTTTGGAAAATTAACAAAATATTTTATGAGGTATCAATGACTACCTCTTGGAAAAAAGCATATATAATTTCTGATTCTTCTTAACTGACCATTCAAGCAGTGTCAACGGCATTTACATCTATTTTAAGACCTCTTTTTCATTCCGAGTCATAGGCAATGACAACAGTATAAATGAGATTTAAATAATGGCACACAAAGCTTAAGTTCCTGAATCGTGGAAAGGGCTCAGGTGTGTTATACATTGAGAATGGGTAAATGATACATTTATAGCCCTTTGAGGCCTGCATGCAAAATTGTTTCTAGTTTATTCAAAATTCATGCTATTCAGTTTTTGCTTATTCCAAGTGTGTTTAGTAAACAAGAGTCACTTGTGAATGATATGTTCTAAAATCAAATTTAAGGGTAAACTTAATTATGTTCACAGATGGTGAAGCATAATTGATGACAGTATGTCAATGTAAACTGGAACTAGCTATGTCTAAAAACATATCATCACTATCAACAACATAACATTATGAATATTTTAAATTACTACTTTATAAAAAAGATGAGCTGGTTAATTCTGGTTGCCTCCATAGATGGCCTAGTATATGTCAACTATTTTTGTTTATGTGAGCTTCTATTTAATTTGTTGCTACATATCTTATTATTATTGCTGCAAAGAATCAACAAGGGAAATATTTTGGTAGCAAAAGGAAAATACATAGACTACACTTTTCATAAAACAATAATTGGGGCACTGCCACCTGAATTTCATGGGAATTTAGTAAGTAAAATAGGAGAACATGAGATTCTTTCTGCTTTACCATCACTAATAGTGGAATTCTATGGTTTTATTATTTCACTTGATAGAAGCCACTTCCCATTTACATTAAACAGACTAAACCCAACTGTAAAAGAGCATTGGCACATCCAAAGAAAAACATTTGTTTGTTTGTTATATGACCACAGTTCTTATAGGTGAAATTGCATTTCAGTGGTCTGAACATAATGTATGATTACCAGGTTTACATGTTTCTAACAAACTTTCCCTATATTATTCATTTATTATTAAGATCTGAAACTTGGAAAGATACATTACTATTCAGTTTGGTTTTGTTTTCTTTTTTTAAAATATAGATTTATTTTCTATGGTGAATATATTTTAGCATTTGACTGAAGAATAATAGAAGATGAGAACATTGATACTCAAATAGTCTTCTGTAGGACTAGTGGGGTGTGCACAAGGCCTAGGGTGCCTTGTCGAGGAACTTAAACATCACCCTACCATAACTCTATAGGAATAGAATTAGTGTCTTAAATATACTTAATCTCAGATTATTCTTTTCTGTTTAGGAGATGCTTAAAAAAAACCAATTAGACATTTATGATATTTTTATAAAATCCCTTCTAAGTCAGAGAAATCAGAGGGGAAATAGAACCTGCTTATTACAAATTATTTTTAATATTATTATTGTTATTATCATAATCATCAATTATTAAATCATTGCAATTGTGATGTTACTTTTTGACATTTTTCTTGTATAAATAATTGAAAAAAGCAGTGATATCCTCTGTAAGGAACCCACACAAGGTAAGTCCATAAGAGTGGCATAGAGTTGAAAATATGAAATATAAGAAAAAGACAAGGTTGTGCTCTTACCTTTGAAAATCAATCTCCATCACTTCTCCCCAGGCTTCCTTATAATTGGACCTATTGTCAGTACAAAAGATGTTTGTTAGTATTAAAGTGTCAGTTCTTCGGTGCTATGCAGCTCTGAAGCAGGTGTTGACGTCCCCAGTAAGGCACAGGACGGCGAGAATGTTGCCAAGGAGGTGCTGTTTGTAAGCTGCTACTACCCTTGCAAGTTGTTGCTAACAACTGATTAACATAGTGGCATTCCTCCACCCATGCATGTCCATTTGCTGGGGCATTATCTTCACTGACAATGGAACAGAAAATTTTTTGTAGATTCTCTGGCATATAGCAAGCCTACAATAGTGGCCTTATCCAACTGCAGAGGACACAGTGAGATTTGCCTGTGGTAGTTATGCAAAAGTGTACTTAGAGAAAGAATGTTTTAATTTAAATAGAATTTATTATTTTTTATTATTATTAATGCAAGCTTTTCTTTGCATTATCCTTCTTTCCTGTCAGAGGAAAGTCTAGATTTCATGAACCAATTACAAGAAACACTCAGGCATAAATAGGTTAACAACAAAATGGAACCACTTTACAACACTGAATAACTAAATAATAAAACAGAAAATAAAATTAATTAATAATACTTGTGCTATTAAAATGTAAGAACTCTGGGAAAATCGTTGAGGAAAACATTTCACTACAAGAAGAAATTTAATAGGCTAGTGCAATTTTCTCTGAAGAAACCATGTCCAATGAATGCTATGCCCATTAAAGCATATCCCTGAGACTTCTGTGAGTAGAGTTTATGCATCTTTGTTGAAATGGATTTTTTATAGGGCTGCAGAATAGCAGCACATCAAAGCATCTACCTCATATGTTCTACTGTGTTATGCTATATCAATTGTGATTTGAAAAAAATCCATTATGAAATATTTTTAAAACAGACACCACAACATAACAGGTCTAACTCCATTTTTATTACCTTACATTACACATTTAATGGATATAATTGATGCTAAGCTATGTCAGAAGTAGAACAATACAATTTGTTCTAAAGTAAAGATTAAAGAATGTTTTCAAATGTTTATGGATGCGTTGGATTTGAGCCAAGGTTTTGGTAGCAGGGGGAGCTGTAAGGTGTTCTCTATGAGAAAGGATGAGGAGCTGGCATCATGTCCAACAGACATGATTACTGCTGACCAAAGCTAAACTGGTGGCACTTTTATGATAACATATTTAAGAGTAAAATAAGGAAGAGGAAGAAAGTTCCTCAGGCACCACAGCAGAGGCTCCCCTGCAGCCCGACCATAATGATGCAGATTGTCCCTTTGCAGGCAGTAGAGGACTGAAGTGATTCAGGTGTCCATCTTGTGAAAGATCCCACACCAGAACAGGTGAAGATGACCTGAAGAATGATGCAGCCTAAGGATAGCCCCAAGAGTGAGCTCCTGGCAGAAAGGAAAGCAGCCTATATTGGGGCAGGTTTTCTGTCAGGAGCTGCGGCCCTATAGGAGAACCATGATCTAGTAGTCTGTTGCTGAAGGATTGTACCCATGGAGAATACATATGCTGGAGCAGATAATTAAGACCTACAGCCTGTGGAATGACTCCACATGCAAACAGTAGAGGAATTTGAAGAAGGAGCAACAGAGATGAAGTGTTACATGATCACAGCCCCTATCCCACCACCTTTGTCTCTCAAGGAGAGAGGAAAACAGAAGAGTCAGGAAACTGGAGATAAAAGATAAGCTTGAGGACAAAGGTTAGGAGTGAAGAGATGCTATTGTTTGCATTGTCATTGTTTTCTTACTATCCCACTGTATTTCTAATTGCAATAGGTTATATTAATCTTCCACAAACCAAGACTGCTTTTCCCATGATGGTATTTGATAAATGATCATCTGTTCATTATCTCAGCCCTCAAGCTTTTCATCTTATTTTTCCTATGGACCTTGCTTATGAGGACAGGGTGAACCTGGAGAAGAGAAGGCTTCAAGGAGATATTATAGAAGTCTTGCAGTATCTAAAGAAGCCTATAAGAGATCTAGAGGGACTTTTGACAAGGACTGTACTGGTAAGACAAGGTCTAATGGCTGAAAGAGAGTAGATTTATATTAGATATTAGAAAGAAATTCTTTATTTGTAAGGCACTAGAAGAGTTTTCCCAGAGAAGCTGTGAATGGCACATCCCTGGAAGGCCAGGTTGGATGGGGCTTTGAGCAACCTGATTTAGTGGAAGGCTACACCCCTGTCTATAGTGTGTGACATGATTTTTAAGGCCCCTTCCAACACAAACAATTCTATGATTCTAATATTTTCTCCACATCTGGCAGAGGAGAGGGAGTTAGAGATTGCCTTGGTGGTCATATGGCAGCCAGCCAATTTAAGGAATGATGGATCATGTTTTGAAAACAGTATCTCTGATACAAAGTATATGATCAAATAGTCTACTGTGGTTTTTCTTCACTTTCTCTGTAAATTCATGTCACTTCATATATTGGGATTGGCTGAGTTACCTCTGGAGCTTCTTAGAACTCTATTGACTTTACTAGGCACCTACAGTGATGACTTTTTAAATTATTGAAGTTGCAAAGAAAATTTGATTAGTCTTACAGTTTCTTTGTAGAAGTGAACAGAAGGAGACTGTTGGACTTTTCTATAAATGGCGGTCTTCTAGTGGGTGCTGTAGTGTTTTAGTCTGTCATATTTCTTTTATTTTTTTGCCTGATAGCCAAAGGCATTCTGATCATAATGTCAAGAGATGGGAAATTGAATACCAGCTTAACAACAATAAATTCAAACAGAACTTTAGGGAAGAAAGTTTCATACCTGTGTGTGAGACATCACATCCAACATTCGTGATAAGGATTTGAAGTAAAAAGTCAAGCTTATTTCATCTTTCACAACTGCTTCTGAATGTTCATTCATCAATGTGAGTTTGCCTTGGAGCTGTCTTTACTATCTTTACATCCAACAAGTTGAGTGCTCTATACTTTGTGTGCTTCGGGCAAGGCAAGAGAGACAATGTGGTCCACTGCAGTTAGAACAGGGTTAGGATTTCCTGACACCAAATTGCAGCTCTCTTAAAGGCTTGTTTTGTGTCCTGTAACAATATGTTTAACATATTGTTAATATGTTAGGAATCAATAGGATTCTCCTCTGAAAAGGCTAGCAACATGTTTTTCTCTTCCCAAGAGCCATGTGAGGATCTATCACTTCCAATTTGCAAAGCATTCTGGAACTAAAAATTGATACTTTAGTGTACAGTACTATGATGGTTAGCATTATTGCTAAAACTAGTAGCTTTTCATCCCTTTCTAATGAATTCACTAACAGAAATATGAATTTTGCTGAGATCTCACCTATCTAATTTTGTAGACTGTGAGGTGAGTGAATACTGGGAGAAATTTTCATTACTAGATTCTCATACTTAGGTGAAATTAGGTTATTCTATGCAAAACTTTTGAGTAAATTTAGACAAGTTAAAATGAAAAGAATAAACATACAAAGAAA
Organism: Lonchura striata; assembly: GCF_050655825.1. Taxonomy (NCBI): domain Eukaryota; kingdom Metazoa; phylum Chordata; class Aves; order Passeriformes; family Estrildidae; genus Lonchura; species Lonchura striata. Next base: position 59,346,271 of record NC_140703.1, on the reverse strand, counting down.
TTCTTTAATGAATCATTATTTGTGATACTGTGGAAAAACAAAAAAGTTTTTGCAATGTGGGAAACTAAACAGGCAAATCTTAAAAAATGGTCCAAAATTTCATGAAATTTCTAAGATTCTGTTGCATGATTTAAAAAAATACAGGTTCTGAAGTGCTCTGAATTTTTTGCCTTTGGTATCTAAGACAGCCAAATTTAATTTATAGCAGCGATTGACTTTAGCAATACTGCTTCATTTACTAGCCATTATGTAATAGCTGTTATTTGATAAAGTGTCATTTCATTCTTTTCTGAGATAACTGGAGCAACTGGCAAAGAGAAAGGAGACAGAACAGTATCATCATATGTGATTAATGAATTCTGTACTTTAAACACAGAGATAGCAACAAATAAAAGCACAGAAAGAAAGGTTTCTTTTCCGATTCCAGTATTTAAATAGTTTAATGTATTAGAATGTTGTAACTGAAACCTACCACTTAAATTCTAAGTTGATTATAAATTTGGTGGACACAGAATGTTTTGAACACCTGAGTTTTCCTCCATTTTACAGGCATTGTATGTATAGACCCGGTCTTTTGCTAGGATAACATTTAGAAAATAATGTGTTTATACTACTAATTTCTGTCCTATACAAATCCCTTAGAAATTTACTATGGAAACAATAACATTGCCAGCCAGTTGAGGGAGGGGATTATATAAGTCTGCTCTGCAATGGTGCAACTTCCTGCGCAGTTTTTTCACTACAAGTAAGAAATATATGATGCTATTAGGAAATCCAAAGGAAGGCTACAAAGATGGTGAAGGGCCTTGAGGGGAAACTTTATGAGGAGCAGCTGAGGTCACTTGGTCTGTTCAGCCTGGAGAAGAGGAGACTCAGAGGAGACCTCACTGCAGTTACAGCTTCCTCATGAGGGAAAGAGCAGGGGCAGGCACTGATCCCTTCTCTGTGGTGACAGTGACGGGACCCAAGGAAATGGCCTGAAGTTGTATTAGCAAATATTTAGGCTGGATATTAAGAAAAAGTTTTTCATCCAGAGAGTGGCTGGGCACTGGAACAGGCTCCCCACAGAAGTGGTCACAACCTGACAGAGCTCAAGAAGCATTTGGACAATTTGAAAAATGCTTTTGGTTACATTGTGTGACCCTTGGGTCCTCCGCATGACTAGGAGGTGGACCAAATGATTCTTTTTGGTCCCTTCCAACTTGGCATATTCTGTGGTTCTGTGATTGTAATTAAAAATTCATTTTGATTCAACTATATAATTTATTTTAAGCAAATTTTATCTATCCAATCAAAGACAAATACAATTCACACAGTTTATCTTGTGTGACCTGCAACCAAATGACTTGCATGAATCCAGAGTGAAATGGCCAGTATTTCAACCAACAACACTGTCCCATCTTTTCTGGCAGATGCATTCTATTTTTCTGGTTCATCTATTACTGTTCTATTCTGAGTTCATGACTGCCTTTTATGTTCAATACAAAAGCTAATTATTGTGCTAAGCAGCTTTTCTAAAGGCTTTGCTGTTGCATCTTTGATGCTTCATGAACAGAATGGCAAATTAAAACATAGATAAATGATCTAAAATTGAAAACAATTGTTCTACTTATCATTTAATAATAGACACAAGGCTTTTTTAGGAGAACATATATATACAAAGACATTTACAAGTCTGCTATTCTAGAGCTCATGCATCACCTCCTCTCCAATTTTTTTTGCAGTAATAGCTATGTAATGAGTCTGTTTAGGATACATCTTACTAAATGGTTCTAATCTATATAGGTTCCCACTCCACACTCATCACCACAGTATCCGAGCAACTTCCAGTAGTGCATTAAGCAATGTGACTAACATCTGTCACATATTTTGGTCTCTCATCATTTCCCCAGGGGTAGATCTATGTGCAATGAAGTGTTTTGTTTTGTATTTATTTACTTTTCAAGTGGTCCATGACTTGGGGTTTAATTACTCCACAAAGTAAAGATTACTGTGAATCAAAGAAAAATGTAATTGGGGAAATGTTTGTCCTGAATTGCGGTACTGAAATTAATATTAACATATTAACATATATTTCTTAATAATTTTTCACCTGCACATACCAAAACTTTTTTTTTTCTGCAGTGTCTTCTTAAGAAATTTTACAATAACTTTTTCTTAGAAGTGTATGAAACCAAATGTCTGACACTAAGCAAACCACAATATACAGCTGGAGTTTTTGTATTTCTCATCTGAAAGCTGATCTTGACAGCTTATTTGTGTCTTGCCTAAAATTAACTTGCAAGAAACTTAAGCAGCTACTTTTAATATACTGCAAAGGTAGGGACCGAAGTCAGAACCTCACTGACAGAGTGTTTTATATTTCCTTCCATCCAGGACCACATATAAACTTAACTATTGGCTTTCTCATTTAAAGAGAATAAACGGAAAGCAGATGCCTGCAAGTAAGCATGTGTTTAAGTACTCTCTTGTTTCCATGAATCAGAGCATAAAGACAGTAAAAGACCTATTTAGATCCTTTATCCCATTTCTCAGACCATGTGCAGTTCACATATGTTTCCCTTACGGCAGATTTTATAGGATTTTTTTTTTCTTTTCCAGTTGTTTGAAGTGGTTCAAAGTAAGGTTCATTTGCTTCAAAGCACAATTGCATCGCTTAGCCAACCTTAGCCGACTGGCTATTCCCTCTGTGTTACTTATCTTTTTTTTGGTCTCTTCTTAGTTTTTTTCAGTGATAAAGCAACAAATTCTTAAAACCATACATTATTTTTCCATCTCAGGGTGCAGAGAGAAGTTTAAAGTGAGGAGACACTTTGATGCATATGTTAGAAGGCTAAGCTCTTGGCATCATTCTTTGTCACCAGGCATCAGACAGGGCAGGAGTTACCTTCAGTTACCTTGTGATTCCACAGCCTAATCAGGGTATCAGAGGATGCGAGTTAGAATTGCTCAGAACTGCCCTAAAGCCCGCTAGACAATTTGTTAACTGCTTTACTCTTGAGTGATAAAAACATTATTAGGTTTATGTATTTCATTTGTTTATAAAATAGCGCATAATTTATTCCCGCCCTTTCCCCTAACTAATCTGATACATCATTTGCAGATGGCTTTCTCACCCCCATGTTCCCTCTTTAAGTATTCTGAAGTCAAATATGGTGCTAATAACATGGAGGTTGTGACTTCAATCCCTGTTTGAGCCTTTCACTTTAGAGTAGGTCTTGATGAACCTTGTGGGTCCCTTCCAACTTAGAATACTCTGTGTGATTCTGTGTGAAAAATCTGATTATCTTCCTAAGTGTTATTGAACCTTTGTGCTTTCTAAACCATAGAAGAGCAGAATAAAGGGCAAAGACAGCTTTCAGTGTAATGCTTGTTTGAAAAGATTTGGTAACTTGCTGGATATGCATACAGCAAACTATAAGAGTGAGGAAAATAGTCTTTTGAATCTAATGATTATTTAAGATGTGCTCCATTGTACATACTAATAAAGCATCATCGTTTGTATTAATTTAAGTAAAATTTATGGCATCACTGATGATATTTATCAGCATGATATTGCTGTGGAAATTTAGCTAATAAGAAAAATAATGAAGTCCTGTGCAGTTTCAAATTGCTTAGTAGGAAAGATTTATTGCAAAATTTCAAATTTGTTTTCAAGCAAGATAATGAAAAATGTATAAAATATTTTTATACTAATTTGTACTTTTAGTCTTGAGTTATGTGTGTTGGAAAAAACAGACCTATTACTGGTTTATTTAAAGAGGTGAAAAAACCCCAAAATTAATTAATGTCATTAATCAAAATAAACCATGTAAGTACAGATATCAAAGAAAGCCAACAAGAGTTGAAGCTGGGATACCTAAGAAATCTGGAGTGAATTAGACATGTTCAGGAAGGTGTCTAATTCAGCTGTCTTTACTACAGGTTTTTTCAAAAGAAATCCAATTTGATCAAAGCTATCCAGAATGGCATTTCGACATAATGTGAAGTGCTTCAAAAAAGATGGAATTGGAATATTCCATAAGCATTTAAGGATACTGTCAGTTTGCCAGGATGAAGGCCTCTAAGAAGTGGACAAAAGCCTCAAGAGAGTGACAGAACTCTGCCGAACACAACAGATGTACCATGTATACATGTGAAGGGAGGGACACTAGAGAGGGAGAGAGAGCAAATCCTCAGAAACTCTTTGTGCTGTGTAAAATCTGTCATATAAAATCACCCACATTTGTGTGTTAAGTATAATATATATATGTGTGTGCATGTGTACAAGTGCACATGTACATATATACATGCACATATGCATGTATATATGCACACATACACCAGGCTATATACTAAACCTGTTTGGAGATATCACCAAAAATCCCCTTTTGAATGGGATGAATGATATCTCGTAAGGAAATTTCATTTTTCTCCTTGCTCGTGACTGTCTCTTGGTATTATTTTAACAGCTATCAATTTAAATATTCTAGAACTTTTAATAAAATATGCTTTATATTTTTTTAATAAAAGTACTAGCTTTGAGATGATTATTCACAGTATTATGGTGGGTGAAAATAGAAATAAATTCTTTTCAGCTTTTTGATCATGCTTAATCAAGCTTTAAACTCAATTTTGGTCTGCAGTGTTTTCACTAAGGGTTGATGTGTAAGAAAAGTGTGTCTCTGGTGTAAAATTGAATATTATTTGAAAGTTCTTGGTTTGCTGTGTGTGTCCTGCAATATTTATGTGGTTACACAGTTAAAAATTAGTCTTATAACTTCATAAATTCAATGATGATGCACAACCTGAGGCTTTTATCCAACCTTATTCAAAGAGAGCAAATTAATACTAGAAAATATAAGTATTTATATTTACTGCATACTTTTACAATAAAACTATTGTATTTTTAATTATTTCAAAGTAGTTTATTAATATTTTGATTTTTCAACTTAATCATGAGAAAAGAAAAGGTTTTTGCTTCAATAATAGTCTCTTAGAAAATTTTCTATGCTTTCTTGAGTGATTGTAATTCTACTAGAAGGGACCACAGGTTCTATGCTAAGGTCAAAATGTAATATTTTCCATACACACCTGACTTCTTGAACATTACAAAAATAAAGGTAGAATAATGAAGTTTAGATTTACAGATCTAAAGCAGCATCATTTTTCGCATAAACACCATTTCAACTGCAAAAATTTTACACAAAAGTTCAGAAAAATTCAGGCTTCATCAGGAATACAAAAAAAAAAAACCAAACCAAACCAAACAAACCAAACAATCAAAAAACCAAAACTAAAACAAAACAAAACAAAACAAAAAAACCCAACTAAAACAAAAGAAAAAAAAGGAAAAAAAAGGAAAAAAGAGATTCATTTTCAGCATATAATAGATTCATTGAATATTGGGTTGGAAGGTACTCTGAGGATCATTTGCTCCAACAATTATTGGCAAAAGTATGGTGCAGGCAACACGGCCCACAGCCCTGTCCAGCTGTATCTTTAGTGTCCTCTGTTGGGGGAGACCACCTCTTCCTTGATATTCCAGTGGCTCATTGTTCTCATTATGAAAATGTTCCTCTTGTATCCAATAAAAATCTCCACTGGAGTAAATTGTACCCATTACCTCTCCTCTTTGAGCTGTAGAAAGGGAGTCCTGGCCTTATTTTTAGCCATCTTTTAAATAATGGAACATGATGATTAAGATCTTCTTCAAGCCTTCTTTTCTGTAGGCTGAACAAACTCATCTCTCTCTGTGTTTCCTCCTGTCAGGCTTCCCAGTCCTTTTCATCATCTTTGGGACTCTTCTTTGGAACAAGTCTTTTTTTTTTACAAGGTTAGTATCAGCACTAGCTGAGCAAATTTGAAACCTCATTCTCATTATTTGACTTAAGAAAGTTGCAAAAATGTTGTCTCATGAAGATTCAACATCAGAAAATGTTCCTGGCAAGTAGTTCTCAGTTTCTATCTTTGGTACTGCTGGTATTAGTAGGATATGCAAGTATGCCTTTCTTATCTCAGGTAATATTCTGCACTCCACTTTAAAGAGATCTCTGATGCCTTTCTATTTATACAATAAATCTTTCCTTCTATCTTGCACCTCAAAGGGTGAGGCTGACAAGAAATATTGTGTATGACTAAGTAATTTCATACCTCTAGGAGCTCATGACACATTCTCTGTACAAAACAACAACAACAAAACCATAACAAAATTTTTAAAAAAAGGAAAACTAAACCTTCTTTCCTCAGAAAACAGGTGTTTCTCTTATGAAAATACTTAATTGTTAGCAGGACACCCAGCAAACAGGAATTAAAACGTTTGTTAAAGTTTATGCATTACTGTGCTAAACCAAACGAGTTTCTTGACAATACAAAAAAGGATCTAATAAGACAGAGATTGCAAGTAACTTTCTCTCCTGGAATATGCAAGGTTAGGACAGTTTCCTTGAGATTCTGTCTGCTGTGGTCCTATCCTTTAGTGTTCCTGTAAAATGAGGAATAGATTGTATTTGTGTTATCTTCCTTGTTCTATTTGGCTAATGAAGGAAAATTATGATATGGGAACAAGAATCACCAAAATAATCCTAAAGCTGAAAAAAATCCACCCTATAAAAAGGTGTAATAGTAAGCACATTCTTTCTGCAAGAGAGTTATTTGTGGGATTCAGTTTCTCTAAGGGAGGCAGTCTTCCTATCTACCCATGGCATGACCAGATGCACGACTCAGTTAAGTTCTAGATGGTATACCTTGGAAGGCTTTGTCTTTTGAAGACTCTTTATTTTGTCATTCTTCTTACATTCACTTGCCTTCCTATATTCACTTACCATCTTTCCTTTATCTGTTACTGCTTTATTCTTTGTCTCATCCTGTTAACCTGCTACTAGTGCAAAACTTGGTGGAATGATACTGTGTCTTACTGACTCGTATTTGGATGACCTGAGTGGAAAACTTTGGGTTTAGTAGTTGGTTAATATTTTTTTTTCCAGAATGGAGAACTTTGCACAAAGTTTTAGACAGCTATTGAATGAGCTAAATCTGGAACAAGTTTATGAAGAATAATTCATTTTATACAACTCAGTACAGTATCAGAACTAACCAGACTGGCAAAGTTTACAAGCTGAGACACTGGACCATTATGACAGACACGGATTTTCTGGAGTAAGATACATTATGCCATCAATTTGAAAAAGTCTTTACAAATCCTGATTTAGAGTTAACTGATTCAGAGATATCTGATTCTGAATCAGAGATAACTGATTCATGCACCATCTCTGTAGCCGGCATTCTGTGGCAACCATCATTCTGTGCCTCTTCATAACATATTAGTCTTTACTGCTGCAAGAATGATAATCTTCATCCCATTCACTTCTGTGAATTTCTTCAGGGCATAAGTGCTTCTTTTCCTCTCTTTGCTATGTGCCGGGCTTCTTGCATATGTACTCAAATGTTACCATGGCACTGTGAAATTAGATGGTTCACCCTGAAGATTTTGTGGGTTTTCTCTGTGAAATTACTTCCTGCATGCAGGTACATGGATAGGTAGATGGATTTTTGGTTAGGTTTTTTGTTTTTGGTTTGTTTCTTTTTTTTTTTGGTTGGTTGGTTGGTTGGTTTGGTTTTCATTTTTGTGTATGCTTTTACTTCCCTATTGTCATGAGGAGCTGAATTATGGCAAGGATCCAGTATAGATGCTGAAGTTTACAAAGCCCAGGTGGCATGTTGACAGATGAATTGTGATGGCAGCTTGAGGGCTTGGTATATTAAATATGATGAGGGGGTGGGTGAGGAATGAGGGTCTCTGTGATTTGCACATCTTTCATCTGATCCCTTAAGCTTTCCAAGAGCAAAATTCATTAAGGAGATTAAGTGCAAAACCAAATGTCTGATGTGACAAGAGAGCACAGTTGAATTTTTTCCCATTTCCCCAGCTCTGATACCTCAATATTAAATTGATTAGGTCATAGAAATGGCCTTACAGAACTTGTGAAATATTTAAAGCTTCAGCTTGGTCACAGGGCACACATTCCCATAGCCTTCACAAGATCAGTCCACACCTGCTAAAGTACCACTTGTCTGGCTAAGACAAAAGTTTGAAGGGTGTCTGTTTAAATGGCCTATGTAGTACATGCTAGATAATTATCTTTTTAATCTGTTTGAAATAAGACTCTAGCACCTGATGCTATACAAATCTTGAGTTTTCTGAACCCCCTCAAGGCTGATTCCACACAGTTTGATTCTAATTAGTGGATTAAAAGTAAATAAAACAGCAGGGATTTCAAAGTACTCTGTTCTTCCCTGTTTTATTTCACATGCACCTCAAGTTAAATACAATCTGCAAGATTGCACAACTCTAGACAGATATATCAAGTATGGGATAGATTCAATTCTGCCTTGAAAATATTAGCAATGATGAGATCAATCTCTTATTTCTAGAAGGCAATCTGTAAGTCTGTGTTCTGTTTATACATGCTTAAGATATACTTAATCTATGTTCATCTGACTTTTTCACAGACTAGGTAACGGAATGCATCGAGCTTGAGCATGATATGTCATATTTTCCTCTTTCCTAATTGTACTCTGTATGGGTCTTTAACAATGTACTCTATCTTTGAAGCAGTTTAGTTTCCTGGAGATAAAACAACTCTTCATATCTGTTCTGAAGGAAGAAATCATATAGACATGTTTCATCTGTATGAGAAGAACTATTATGTTAGACTAGATATGCATGGCTTTTATGCAAGAATAATTGGAGATAAAACTCATGTAAAGGCACAGAGCTTTTCAGATGTGAAAGAAAAAAAAACACACATCAAAAGAAAAAAGAAACCTGTATTCTGTGGAAAGCATGATGGCAATGAATAGTTCCAAGGTTGTTGGCTCATTCTAGTTTTCATTTATTAGAGTCTAAGATTCATTTGACTCAGGTTTAATAGATTTCTAACCACAGGAGCACAGAGGAATCACCTTCTGAGGTGCTTACTGAGGTCATCAGTGAGACTTTGAAGAGGGTGTCTTAAATTACAAGTGCTACCTGCAGCACTGAAATCAAAAGGGTAGTAGTGAATGTGGATACTGAGAGGTTCTTATCAAAGCCAAGAGAAAGATGAAAGATGGGACCAAAGACATTAACCTGTGTGACAGGAAAGACTGTGACAATTGGGTTGTTCAAGATCATATTGGCACATATTTAATAAACTATATTGTCATGTGAGAAGTAGTAAAACATTCAGCTTTACAAAGTGTGTGGCTTCAGTATCAAAGAAACATGGACTATTTGCTATATCTTTGGTGTTGCACTGGAGACAAAAGGAAGGAAAAAGTGTCAGAGCAGTGTCAGTATTATTTGCGTTCTTGTTCTTTTATCAATAACCTGTTCTTTGGAGCATCCAGTGGGGTGCACTGCCTAGAACTTATTTCATAACTAGGATAGAGTCACTGTGGAGGAAGAGAGATTTGAGTCCCATTTTAGCAGTGTTTTATGCAATTTGCTCTATGGTGAAATTATAAGTCCTTTATGTTAGAATACTTTAAGTTATAATTTAGTTTTTAGCAATTTCTATTAGTTTGCCTCCATTTGTGTAAGACCTCTGAATGTTTCAAACATAATTTAAAATGAGAATAATTTGAAAAAAGAATAGACAACTGATAGAGAGAGACTCAGATAATCTAAGTTATGAAAGAGGGTCTTTCCAGCTCTGAGTACAGAATACAAATTGGATGACTGGCTTCTGACACACTAACTAGTAGTCTGAGTAGTGAAAATATATAACAATGAGGTTCAAGTTGGTTAGTGTCTTCTCCCAGTGATATCATGAAGAGTGATATTTTTGCTTGCTTCACATGACACTTCAAATTTGGATAGAAGACATAACTGTACCTGTGCAACCATTTATCTGGTGAACAAATTAAACATTATTTTGGTTGATATTTATCTGGTATTTCTAAAAGTGTCTGTAACAATTTTAACAGTAACTACACTACTCAGACGCCTTGGTAGACAAAGAAGTTCAGCTGCTAAGGGATTTCAGCTAAGGTATTTTAAAATTAAAATTCATGAAAATTCACCTTTTTTTGTGTCTTGTTCAGTTGACAAGACTGATGGAGGCTAACGTATCTCCAGTAAAGAAACCCCATTGTCTCAGAAAACTAGCAAACCTTTTGTGCTGAAATCCTAACTTATTGAATGTGATGTTATTTTCACATAACTGAAGTAATTCTGTTTCTTCAGTCACTTCATTCTCATGTCTGAGTAGTTTTATCAGGTTTCTAACTTTTATAAATATATTCTTTTTACCCAGCATGGAAAAGAGCAGTAAGACAGAGGACAATGCTCTTTAGATATAGTCCAGGGCAACAAAAAGACATTTCGTCAATCACCTAAGAATTTGAATGAGTTGTTTTAGTATTTGAGTTGTTTTAGTATTAAAAGCATGCTGTACTTGGGCAATCAAACTAGTTTATTTGCTAACTCTCCATAGCTTCTGAAATGGAACACAAATTAAAAAAAAAAATACCCTTCTGAAAATTAAAAAACATTCTAAGTGTAGGACAGCCTCAAAAACAGTTAAAAATATGGATTGCTTTGCTTTCCACTTACCTCTAGTCTACACAAGTACAACTAGATATTTAGGCATACCCAGCAGCACCTTAAGCCACACACTGAACATATAACCTATTTACATAGAGGACATGTGGTCATGAACAGCCATGAATAGGACAACTTTGGTGTGCAGTATTCAAATACCTAAGAGCTTCCCTCATTACACAGTATAGAGAAAAAAATGAAACCATTGTGTCTGAACGAGCAGAAATATTTTGGTTTTGGTTCTTTTATGACCAATTTTACTGGAATAATAATGGCACCACACAACAGAAAAGAATATGGTTAGCTGAATATTCAAAAGCTTTATATTTCTTTTGAAAAATTGTGAAGGGGAACTATGTCTAAGTCATCCTTGCTCAATACTTGCTAATAAATTGATATAGGGTCTGCTTTGTATTTGCTATGTGTTAGGAGTCATACATTTTACTCTGCAGAAGGGACCTGTTGATAACTATCACCAGTCTTTCATTGCACTATCTGCAAGTGGCACATCTCCTGCTAGTTGGTGAATTTAGAGTACTAACCTAACAATAAAACTCACCCCTATACATCACTCATTTGCTACTGAATTGTCACAGTTAAATGATTTATGTGATTATATGAACAAAAGTAGGAATCTGAACAATGTCCTCTTTAAAATGCACCTTCTTTTGATTATTTTGCTTTATTTTTTGAACAAATATCTATTTTCAGCCATAGTAATGTTTCTGATCTAAAGGGAAACTGCTATATCTTTAGCTACCTTGGAGAAAGAACACTAGGCGCTACATATGAAGAAACAAAAAAAAAAGGTGTGGTCACCTCTGCTCAGAAATGTAACTCACAGAATTAAAACACATAACTATGTGCTCAAGTGAAGAATTTATCTAGTTCACTGGGCTAGCTTCTTAAAATGTTCCTGCTCATGAACACGCATTAAAACAAAATAATACTTTCTAGACACATTTTTATTAAACTTAAGACACTGACAACCATGTTAAAGATTGAAAAGTACTTATAAAATTTTAATTTCTAGAAACAGGTATAGTTGCAAAAACTTCATATACTTACGTCACTAACTTACTGACAATTATTTAAACTTCAGCCATTTAAAAGCTCTGGGATGAACACTAGATGTCTAGTTACTCTGGCCCTGTTTTTCTTTGAAATAGAGAGTAGTGAATCCTGTTAATTGTCATTGGTTAAAAGTTACCTACTTATTTAGTCTCTCACAACACAGTCATCAACCCAAAAAAGTGGTGGTGACTATAATTAAATACTGTTAGCAACCACTAATAAAAGATGTCTTCCAGAGCTCAGTTTTAGGGCTGGTAGTGTTTAATCTTTATCAATGATCTGGAGGAGGGGATTGAGTGAGCTCTCAATACTTTGCAGGTGACACCAGTTTGGGTGGGAATGTTGATCTGCTGGAAGGCAGAAATGTTCTACAGAGGGATCAGACAGGCTGGATCAATGAACCAAGGACAGCAAAAAGCTACTGTTGTTTAACCTGGAGAAAAGGATGCTGAAGGGAGACTAATGCTCTCTTCACAGCAACCTGAAAAGAGGTTGTAACAAGGTGGTATTGGGCTCTTCTGCTAAGAAACGTAATAGGACAAGAGGAAATGGTCTCAAATTGAATCAAGGTAGTTTTAGTTTGGATATTAGGAAACACTATTTCCCTCCAAGGATTCCAAGCACTGGAACAGGCTGCTCAGGGAAGTAATTGGGTTGGCATCCTTGGAGGTTTCTAAAAGATGTGAAGACATAGTCGTCCAATATATGGTTTAGTGGAGGATTTGGCACTGTTAGATTAATAGCTGGATTTGATGTCCTTAAAAGAATTTTCAACTTTCATGATTCTATGTTTTTAATATTTAATATTTCTCATGTATGTTATACTTCCAACATTTCCACTGGCCAAAATGGAAGTTCAGAAGCCTATCTAATGTGTAAATATTAATATGAAAGTGTCTTGAACTGAATCCCACCCAAAGAGACTTAAATTATGTAGTCCACAGCTACTTTGCAACTTCAAATTATCTCAAGAAGAGGAAAACTGTGGTGGCTACCTGCCATGACCTTGGGCAGATGGGATGAGCCGCTGGCATTGCCCGTGTGAGGCCGGGTGGCCACCACGAGAGAGGCACCCCAGGGGACGGCGTCTGCCACCCCGGTGGTGCTGAGCGCTACTCGTGGGTGCGCAGCTTTGGTAGCTCTGCACGCTGAGAGGAGGTGAAGGGATGAGAGAAGGACACTTCTCTGCCAGCCCAAAGAGTCTTTATTTTCCCCAGGAGGGGCAAGAACAAGGTGCTCTCTGAGTGGGTACAGGAACAAATGTCGGGGAAATCAAAGATTACAGCAACTTAAATAGGGAGCGGGTGGACAGGGGTGCAAACCTGTTTTGCCCAATGGGGATAAACCAGAGAGGGATGATATCAATTATAAAAACCAATGATAACATAACAGGGGTGGGCACAAAGTCAGGGGACAAATAGAAAAGCTAAACTGGAGTGATTGAGACAGAACTTTCTCAAAGAAACTGGGGGTGGTTACAGGATTGATAACCAAGAAGGTGTGAATAAACTTTGGCTGATGGAACCAAATAAGGAGAGATCAGGAAGAGGTGAGAAGATTGGCAGATAACTGGGGAGACAAGTGATGGGAACTGTTGGGGTAAACAACTTGCATCAAACCTACTGTGAGGAGAAAAATGGGGAAGTATAAAGGATAACTAACATTAATACAAACAATTGACTAAATAAAACCACACCACAACAGAAAACATAGCTGGAAAACCAGGAAGCAAAATCCCTTGGAAAAACAATTTCATATAAAGACCATTTTAGCAATTAATGCTTCTTTATAAACCTGAGTCACTAATCTTTGCTTACCTTTAAAAACACATATATACATGCTCCCTATGCAGCAGTCTTCATTAATGTGTTTGCAGTGCTTTGTTGGCTAAAGCCTTCATTCAAATATGGTACTTCCACTTGCAAAACAAAGGCAGAATTGGAACTACCACAGCCTTTTCTGTTATGTTTGTCTATGCAGAATCTGAAGGCAGTCCTCCTCTGTCTAAATGTCGACATCTCCTTCTGAATATCTATGCCAAAACTAATTTCCCCAAGCATTCTTAATATATTCCTTTATGCTCCTAGAGAAAGAGAGAAGGAACCAACTATAGGGAGCAATTAATCTCAGCTTAAAATAGAATGAAGAAATTGCTTCCTAAAATGCCTCTTTGCTTCACTTGGAAGAACTATAAAGAGATTTTAGGGAGTGTGTCTCAGATGCAGACTTCCACATTATAGACAACTCAAGTTAGGTGAGATGATTTTCACTCTAAGTATCAATATAAATAGCTGCATCATCATTTACATGAATAGCTGTGTGCAAGGCGCCAGTGTACTTAAGTTTAAGTACACTAAAGACCTGCATAATGAAATTACAGCATTTAGATGAGCAAGTTACGACAATTTCATAGCAAAGCAACTTTCTAAATTACTTTGATGCAAGGTAGTAAAAGTACAGGTTTGGTTTTAATTCTGTATTTTTTTTTTCCTTTCACTATCTACAGTGTTTGTATCTCTTATGGAGAAAGATAAGGGTGAAATGTCAGTTTAGTGACTTTTCAGAATTTAATAGCCACTCAGTCCTAATCTTCAGATAAATATATACATATTTTGCATTCCAAGACAATACTTACTGCAGTGCAGACCTCATCTTTACATCTTTAATTACTTAAAATGAAAGCTTTGAGAAGACATTAGAGGCATAATCAAAGACAGAAGTGGAACTGATAATATTGAAAAGACAAAATTATTGTTTTTTTGGAAATATTGAACAGTTATGATTATCTGAATTCTTTCAAATTTTTTATTAATTTCTGAATATCCTGTGTATTAAACTTTCTCCTACCCTCCATCAACATTCTCTCTCTTTCTGTCCCTCCCTGTATGTTTGGGTTTTTTTTTTTTGGTATAGAATTTACTGCAGATTGGAGATTGGTTTGGGGTGAAATAGACCCCATTTATTTCTAATTCCCCAGCCATGGGCAGGGAAGACCACCCACTTGACCATGTTGCTCAAAGCCCCATCCAGCTTGTCTTGAATACTCCCAGGAATGGGTCATTATATTGGGTTTGCATGGCAAGAATTTGGTAGCAGGGGGGTGCTACAGGGGTGACTTCTGTAACAATCTGGCAGAAGTTTCTCCCATGAGTGGCAGAGCCAATGCCAGTCAGTTCCAAGACAGACCCACCACTGGCCAAGGCCAAGTCAATCTGAGATGTAGTAATGCCTCTGTGACGGCATATTTAAAAGTGGAAAAAGTTATTGGGCAGAAGTAATTACAGCAGAGAAGAGAGGAGTGAGAATATGTGAAAGAAAATACTTTGTAAACACCAAGGTGAATGAAACAGGAGTGAGAGAACATGTTCCTAGTACTGGAGCTGAGATTGCCTGTGGCGCAGCCAGTGGTGAGATTGAAGGTGCCCATGAAAGTGAAGTCCATGTTGGACTGGAGATCCAGCTTCAGACTATGCAGAAGACCCAAAAGTGTAGCATGCTGTAGCAGGTGGATGCTCAAAAGAAAGCTGCAACCCCATGGGAACTCCATGCTAGGGAAGTTTCCCAGCAGGACCTGCAGAACTATGGGGAGAGCTTTTGGAAAAGCTTTGCTGGTAGGACTTGTAACCCTGTGAGTGACCCACATTGAAGCACTGTTCTAGAAGTATTGAACCCTTTGGAAAGGACCCACACTGGAGCAGTTAATGAGTGATTGTTTTCCGTGTGAGAAACCCCACGCTGGAACAATGGAACGATGACTCAACCTGAGGGGGAAGAAGCAGCAACAGAAAACAACACGTGATGAAGTGGCACTAAACCTTATTCCCCATCTCCCTTGGAGGTTGAGAAGGTAAAGAGTTAGGAGCATTGTTAAGCCCAGGAAGAAGAAAGAGGTGGTGTGAAGGTGTTTCAGAGATTTTTTTTTTTTTCCTTATTATTATCCGACTCTAATTTTGATTGGTAATAAATCAAATTAACTTCTCCAAGTCAGGTCTGTTTTGCTTGTGACACTAACTGGTAAATTATCTCTCCCTGTCCTTGTCTCAACTCATAAGATTTTTCTTATACTTTCTTTTCTCTGTCCAGTTAAGGATGGAAGTGATGGAGCAACTTCAGTGGGCACTTGTTATCCAGCCAGAGTCAAACCATCACAAGCATCTACAACTTCTCTGGGCAACATGTTCCACTGCTTCATGATTCTAACAGGAAAGAATTTTTTTCCTGTCATAAACTTACCCTCTTTCAGTTTAAAGATCTTATAAATTGTACCATTACTACATGCCTTTGTGAAAAGTCTCTCTTCAGCTCTGTTGAAGCCCTTTTTGGGTACTGGAAGGCTACTATAAGTCTTCCAACTCTTTTAGCCTTTCTTCACAGGAGAAGCACTCCAGCTCTCTGAGCACCTTTGTGACCTCTTCTGGATTCACTCTGTCAGGTCTGCATCCTTCTAATGTTGGAAACCCCAGAGGTGGAGAGGTCTCACAAGAGTGGAATAGAGGTGTAGAATCACCTCACTTGTCCTTCTGGCTCCATTTCTTTTGATAAAGCCCAGGATACAACTAGAAAGTTTTGATCATGTTAACCCTTTATCTCACATTCCTTAAATATAATCAGTATTGAATTTTATCTGTATTTAGCTGTGTAGAAATTTGAAAGTGGGCCCGTGTCTTCCAAGTAGTAGCCATTCTATCATGATATTAATTTGTTGTCAGACCTCTCAGTGAGTTTTCTATTACCATTCTCTCTCCATGGTTTCTTGCATGATCACTGGTCTTGTCCTCAAGATAAAAATGAAAACATGATACAGATGTCATCCACTTTTATTGACATTTACAAATGTCATCCAGTTTGACGTTATCTTTCTCTTTTGCTATCACATTTTTTCTCATTTTCTTATTTTAATCTTACTACGACTTGTCTTTCAAATTTTTCTCCAAATTCTACTTTTCTTATTCTGCTTGCAGTTGGGTTTTTTTCCTTGGTTTGTTTTGTCTCTTAATGTTGCTATGTATTATTTTGTTGTGATGTTCTTTCTGTGATCTCCACATATGACTTGAAATTTTTGATTACTTTGAGCATATAAACAGGAATTGAATAATTTCTTCAATGGGCAGAAGTGAAAGTGAATTCTCCATCAAAGCAAGAATACCTATGTAGGTTATGTTAATATTTATGCAGGTATTATTTAGTCATTATTTTAATGACTATTATAAACATGTTTCTAATCCAGAACTCCCTGGATATTAATAGATAGAGGGTTCCGAACTATAAACTGATGAGTTTTGTATTTCAAAGTGTCTTTTGTGTATTTCACTAGTGCTGTTCCAATCACAAGAAGGCTTGTTATAAATAAAGACAGGCACAAAACTGTGAAGTGGATCTCATTTGAAAGACTGCCATTCCTCAGAATCTGTGCATCAAAATACTTTAAAGCATTTTAGAGCAATATACTGACTCAGCTGCCAAAACTACATTGTTGTAGGTACTGCTGTAATCCACTGCCGTACTGCACTGACTGATGATGCACCATGCTTCTTCTTGGATGTTCTAAAATCGTGCAAAATGACACAATGACATACTGACTAACTCATCAGCAAGTAGCACATAGTCAGTTTTACTTGTCCTTGAAGCAACAGATCCACAGCGCAGATTCACTGTGCCTGTGATGAAGAACCATATTGTACAGCCACAGCATATTGCACAGGTATAAAACATTCTCAGCTTAGTGTGCTTCCAGCAGATTTGTGATGACATGCATTGAATCAACTCCTTGAAAGCCCTGCATTTGTCACAGGTTGTATATTTTATTGCTACTATTGTTCTTAAAAGGAATTTAAATAATCTGACAAAATTATGTTGGTTAATGTCAAATAATATTCCTGATGGTAATGGAGTTTAATTTTGAATTATTGTTTTATCTCTATCCCAAGGATGATTAGTTTCAATGATACTAAATGGCTCACAACAACAACAAAAAAGTGTAAGCTTTATTTTGGCTAGGAAGTTTACAGTATTAAGCTGAATACATGAAAATTCACCTAAAGATACCTGGCATAAGAGAGATAAGATGCAATGTGAAAAGTATAATAGTCAAAGCATGGAAAACATCCAATGAACTGCTCCTCTCCTGAAGCTACTACCTACATCTCAGGTTTACAGATAGGTGTTTCTATGAAAAAAAAAAAAAAAAAAAAAAAAAAAGACCAAAACATCATCCACTTTTAGAAAACAAAATTGCAATATTTGTTTAAAAATGTATCTTGCCTTCTCCACAGTAACTCCCTGTTTTATCCAATTACTGTCCAGGGTGAAATTCATAAAGAGCTCAGGAATAGGAGTACTGGTTTTTTTCCCACAGCAAAAAGACAGCACTGTTTTCCAGTTTCAAGAATTTCCAATTTGCAATTTCAATTGGGTTCCTTCTAATCAGTTGTCCTTCCTGCGCTGGGATTTTATTGCTTTCTTCTACAAGGTTTTAAAATTTGATTCTTTTACCTTATGTTGTAGGGACCAAACAAATAAACAGGGCACAGATCCTTTTAAATGTTTCCTTTTTCAGCTGTTCTGCTCTTCATAGAATAATTAAAAGATTACAGGTTTTGAGAGAGGGAAAATAAATGTCAATATAATCTCATGGCACATGACTATGGTCCAGAGTAATTTTCAATGCTGCTTAGTTTCAATGCAGATTAAGGGCTTTTGAAAGTACTCTTGGGGACTCTGTAATATTTTAGGCATTTACCTACACTTTAAAATCTAATTTAAAATCTCAGTTTCTCTTAAACAAGAGCTAGGATTCTTGTATTAAAGGTTTTTTTCAGAAAAGGCTACATGAAAGTGTAGTAGAGTACAGTTAGGTAAGGTAGCTATGAAATAAGCATAAATTGTAACCACAGTCATAGTGATATAAATCTACAGCAGTTCTATTGTATAATTATGTTTTTCTGAATTTACAGTGATACTTTTTTTGTTTTTATGACTTCAGAAATAATTATTTTCTACAAATACCACAAGTTTTATATTATAGCAATATCAGATGTATAAGAGAACAATATATATTTTTTTTCAGACAAGACATTCTACCTTACCTTTTTACTGGTTAGATTTTTTATGGGAGAAACACATGTCAATGTGACAGTAAGAATATTATTTGCATCTTTCTTTAACATACTAAGGGAAGAATTAAAATGGCTTAAATTGATATCTTAGAGGAAATAGATGATAAAACTATGCATGTTCATAATTTTTACCCCTAATTCAATTTTTAAATGTTATGCCTTTATGTTGACTTAATCTCTAATGTAGAGGGAATTTCAATGTAAAACTACATGATTTTTTCATAGCACCACACATATCTTATAGTATGTATAAAAAGCCCTTTCTAAGCATCAAGGAAAATATGTTATGGTGTGTTGGCTGTGGAAAGAACTTTCTACTGTACAAATGTGGACTGAAAAGAAAAGAGTTATGGTAGGCAGAAAGAATCACAGTTGCCTTGAACACTCAAATTATCTCCTTAGCAACAGAATTATTACCATGGCATATCACTTTTGCTGTAGATACCTTTTGCTTTCTTTTTCACTTTTGTTTTGTTTTTACTTTGTAATTAATAAATGGAACTGGGATTTGACTATTTATTGACATGAAATTTGATTCTAGAAAGAAAAGAGAAAGCTATAGCTGACAAATTGAGAGTATACTGGTCTGCACAGAGATAGGGAGTGCATTAGAGTTGAAATGGATGCACCCTACTATTTTTTTACCCTTTTCATCATATTGAAAATAGAATGGAACCTGATTTAATCCACACTGCTCCAGTTTTTCTCCAGTGAAAATGCACTACACTTGAAGTTGAATGATGGAGTGATGAATCAGACCTTTCAATGCTAGAAATAAAACTAGTGCAGAAAGCCACTGACTTCTAAATTTATGAACAGCTTTATACACTGAACTTGACACTTATACCATACTGAACATGCAACAGTACACCTGTGACTTAAGAACAAGTATAAGCATACTGTTATCAAAAATAACCAGAAGAATATAAGGAGGAGCAAACTTACACATTCACGTAAAAAACAATCTATAAGCATGGGAAAGATTAATTTCCTTCAAATTATTTTTTTTATGGAAGCTAAAATGCTGCTACCAAAGTATGCTGAAGTGAGGAACTGAGAAAGTCAAGTATATGACATAGCTTCAGAGTTAGCACGTGAGTTTTACACAAATGGCCAAGCATATGTCTCTGATCAGTAGAAAAGCTATTAAACATAGTCTGATGTTTAAAAGTTTGATTAGGTCTCTTTGAGACCAGTAGAAATGAAAAATTCAAATAAGCCATAGTTCACGGAATTCAATAATTCATTTCAGTAGTGTTCACAGAGCGACCTACAATTTAAGCTGATAAAGTTATGACCATCAACAGATCTTGGCAGTTAAAAGTAACTGGTCTTTAGGAAGGTGCCACTATGAAAGCATGGTGATATCAAATAATTTGAACATATGAATGCCACCTGAACATTTCTGTCATCTCCCAGCTTGTCAGCAGATGAGGTTTTCATAATGTTTTTACTCCTGTAATGATCATCCACTGTTCTCTTAATTTCCAGGACAGAGATCTTAAGAGTATTTATAAGATTTAATGAATATATGCACTGGGAAGCTTAAGTATACATTGCACAAAAATGTATATGACTTGGGAAATTCAAGTGTTCCATGCACTAAAATGTATATGATGATCTCTAGCAACATGTTTTGTGGTTATGGGCTTTGGCTTGCATTTATGCAGTTAATATCTGTTTTCCCACCTTTTTCAAATCCAACTGTAGCATATTGATAGGATAGACTTCTTCTTTAAAATAACTATAATCTTCAGTTTTCCTGCCCAACATTTTTCAAAAATTGTGGTCCAGTTAAATAAAAAGTCAAGAGTAACATTTTGATATACAGTTGACAAATGGAAAAAATACAGTGCCATTTTCATACACAAGAAAATATCTGAGTCCCTTCTTTAAGAAGAAAAATTAGCTCGGCCTGAACAACAGAATGCAATAACTTCTAAAATGTTTATATTAAATTTTTAAAAGAGAACAAATTTTATTATGTTCCTATCCTTTGGGGGATATGAATCCTGACTGTATCTGAAGGCTGGAATAGCCTGAAGATTGTATTTTTTCTTACATTCAGTTTAAGTTTAGATGCCCAAAACAATATCCCCCTTGTAGCAAGTATGATGTAGTCTGAGTCATACATCCACCTAAGGTCTCTCAGTGGTGCAGTTTCTAAAAGAAATAGGTCAAGAGGGAAGCTGAGGGTGAGAACTGGTCCTACTGATTTATTTTTCAGTCACTGGTGCTATGAAGTGTTTCAGCTGGGGAAGACAAGACACTATTTTCTGGATGTGTCAGACCCATAATTACCATTTAATGCGCCTTTCCCAAAGGACTCTTCTATGGAACAAAGGGCAAAGACTGTTGTGAACGTTAATAATCGATATGGTTTATTCTGTGCACAGCAATTTCAGTGGCTAATAAGGTTACTGCTATTGGAATTTCAGTACTGGGTTTGCCTGTGTAAGTAACATTTAGCTGCATGATTAAACAAGCCCTTTGTTTGCTTCCTTCTCTCCAGATGGAAACTTAGCTCAGTATGACCCAAAAACAATTAGGTAAGTGATATTGCTCTGCTCTTTACATCTCACCTCAGATGTCAGATATCCTGTTTGCCAGCACTGAGCTCAGATAGATTGTGTGTGGACCCTGAACTCTCTCAACTACACTTCTGATTTCCCCTATGGAATAACTAAAGTTCTGTTTGCCCTGTCAAATCATTTAGTTTTGCTGCCAGACATGAGTTTTACATGCTTGTGAAGAACTGCTTGGGAAGGCAATAATGTTCTGCTCCGAGAACATGGGAGATTCACGTGAAAGTTTGGTTAATTGGACAAAAACCTCTAATTATATCTGCAAGAACTGGATTACTGACAACTAAAGTGAAGCCAGCTGCCAGATTTAGTTCAGCAGTCTCTTATGAACCCCTCACTTAATGTGTGCAGCTCCTACACATCATCTGGATAAGACACATTATCTGTGGGGTCTGGTAACCCTTGTGCAGCCTTACATCTGTTTTGCCTAAAGTTTAGATTCTCTGCCATACTCTCTGATGGACCCAAGAAAGTGAAAGAAATTATTTCAGTGAGGCTTTGTGCTTGAGAAAATATTGTCTACAAGAACCATAAACCAAGTGCACACTCTCAAACAATTGAAAAGGAAACAATTTAAATCTACAGTGACAAGTTCTAAAAGTGTAATTTTATACTCAACTTGCCAGTCCCTTAGGAACAGCAGATCTTAAAATTCTGGAAGTGTCTCAAAGCCTTTGACTTCTGTGAAAAACTTTAATCTATGAAAATCATAGATCTTCCTTCCTTAAAGTGTGCTTTGATCTAACCTTTTAATTTGGTCTTCCTTGTAGTTATAATACCTTAATGTATGATGTATACCATTTTATTGTCTTTTTTTCTTTGTTTTCCTTCATACTCATTTTCCGTGAATCCTCATTCTGTCACCAACTAAAAGATAGTTCAATTATAGTATTGCGTAAAGGATGCTAGAAACTGCTACATAGTCTACTCATGTTCGCATCCCTCTTTAATTATGTTTCTGTAACATCAAATTTAACAGCAACAAGCTCCAATATCTACGCTGAGTATGTTACTTATCTTTTGTTGAATGAAAGACTACATAATAAAGAAAATGGCTGTTATCTCAATAAGTGAATATTTTCTTATACCAAGGTCAATGATGTTAAACAATATATGATCTATCAAACAGATTTTTTTTCATTGCAGGTTATAATGCTTTCATTTCTGCAAGAGAGAAGGAAGTCAGATAAATAAAAGTTTTTTCAGTCATGCAAACAAAAGCAACTTTTAATACTGCTGATTTTATCTGGTCTGTTGGTGTTTTTTTTTTTTTTTTTTTTTTTTTTTTTTTTTTGAGAGACTTCAGTGGCTTGTTGTCATCTTCTGATCCCAGAAGAAACAACTTCATCTTACTTCCTTCCTTAATCCGTGGCAACTGAATTTTGGCTAAGGAGACTATCTCCTCATGACCCATATTTAGCCAGAATATATCTGCTTTATAAGGAACATGCAAGAAATCTTATTACAGTTCTTGGATTATGATCTGTTGCAGTGTCTTTTCATTCTCAAACTGAAAAAATCACTTTTCCATTTCAGTTATATGTTTTTTTTTTTTTTTTTAATTTATTCCCCTTTTCTGAGTACATTTGTTCATTAAGGCTTAACACATTGTCTGTGTTCTTCACCACAAAGCATTTACTTTCCCTCCGTTTAATCAAAAGCTGGAGGGTCCTAAGGTACCTACTATTTATGTTGCTTTTTTCATCTCATTAACTTCCTTTTCTAATTTACACTGGTACTCAAGATATACTTTTTGTATTGCCACTGCAGCTAAGCAAATTATTCTACCCCTCATGACTGCTTTGGCAGCTTCCCACAAAACACCCAAGCTAGTTTCTTGGTTTTTATTGATATTAATTTATTCTGAAATAGTCTTCATCTGTTGCACAAATGCTGCAGCTTTAATTAGAGAGTTGTTAAATCTCCATACTTCAGATCTCCTATAATTCAGTATACCATCCAGAGACATAGACTCCAGAAAATTATCAGGCAAAGCTGGATTTGAAATACCAGATGGTTACACATTACAGTGTATCCTCATAAATAAATAAGAAGAATCCCAGTTTAAATGTAGTTGTACTAAGGTAAAAAATGTAGCTGATGGCCTGGTTCAGTGTTACTGTTGGCATGAGGACAAAAGCTTTGCTATATCCTTTATTCACTTCACTTTTATATTGTTACTTTGCTAAAAAAGGTCAAATCTCACATCTCTTTGTCAAAATAAAGAATAATTAAAATCTTCATCCATTACATCCCCTGGCAACTTCTGCCATTAGGTAAGAAAAGGTCAAGAAATAAACTGAAAATTTCAGCTGTTGGGAACAAACAGATTTGTAAGTACAACAGGGCTAGAGATCCAAGTGCAACAGGGCTGTGAAAATCCTTTGCAATTTTACCTTTTTTATTGATAAGCTCTTTGAGCAAAAGAAAAACAGATTCTTTGCCCCAATACTATTGCTTAAATCATAAATGGTGTTAAAAGTAACATATCTTTTTATTGAGGCTGATTTGATGAATATAAAGTGACAATCAAACATAAGGGCAATAACTGCATAGGTAAATTTTGTCATCAAAAATCTCACACATTTTTTCTGTTGAATTTGTTTTTACTATGTGTTGTGTTTTATTTTTAATTTACAATTTCTCCACAGTAGCATACTGTACAATCTTAATAGTGGTTCAAAGTGTAAACTTAAAAAAAAAAAACCAACAAACCTAGATAATCTCATGATAGCTATTAAAAAAAATATAAATAAATAAAACAAAGAGAGACAAAGTGAAATTAAGATGTTTTGGAAGTGTTCTGAGGCCAATGTTAAACAGAGAAAAGGTACTAAAGGGTGGGAAACAATTGCAATAAATACACTTTTACTTCCAAAATTATTTCTAGCATGTAAATATTATAGTTTTAAAAGAATAAATGGAATGATGCTTTCAAATAAGGATAATTAGAGAAATACACTTTTAACACCAATAATAATAAATACAAATGTCTTTATAAACTACTGAATATTCATTTCACATGTTGTTTTGTTTTTTTTTTTCAAACATACTTTGTATTTAAGCATATGCTATCTTTTAAAAATATCTTGAAATTTTCATGTAATTTTTTTCATCACTCCACTGAAGGAAAATCTCTGTGAAATTTTTTTTAATTCACAAGCCAGTTTGTAACGGTGCATCCCTGAGGTGTGGTGAAATACAGTGTGAGCAAATACACTGAGAACAATGTGAACAGTGTGAACAGAACACCATAACATTCCAGTGAAGAACTGTTATTATTGGCCATCAAGAGTAAAGTCTGAACTTCAAGTTTTCCTGAGTTTGATTTCAGAAATGTTGATCTGTATACAGTTTACAGTATTTCACAATTGTTGTAGTAATCCCTTTGCCTAATTTTGTTTTCCTAAAAGTTTCTCATCTAGCTTAAATTGTTAGTCTTGATGATTTTATCATTAATAGAGGAAAAAAAATGTACCTTCAGAAGATAATTCATTCTATCTTGTGATAGGAGACAGGGCTCATGCATGTGGCTCTCTCTTTTGATCTATTAACTTTATGTTCATTAGTGTGTAAGAAATTAAGACCCAAATTTAGCTGTTTGTTCACAGTTACTAAGATCATTCCAAATACTACATGAGACTCAGTACACCATCAGGGAGTAGCCCTTGTAAGACACCAAAACCTCCAACGGCATCACAAATGGCACCAGGCCCCCATGTTAAAGCAGTTCAGTAGTATTCTTGGATATTAATTCATATGGGATGTCTAATGCTTGAATGGCTTAAATTGCATGCAATGAACTCCACTCAAGAAGAAAACAAATAAACCTATTTGTGTATACACTATATAAACTATAACCTATATACATTAAATAAAATATAGACTGAAACTAAGATAATTTGAATTTTAACAAAGTCAGTTGTCATATCTGTTTTCACAATGATCTGTTATTTTATCAGTCCTCAGAAATTCAGGACTTGAATTTGCCATCCATCAAATACAGGTCCTAGACATCTGTTGTGCATAACTGTGACCTAGTCTATAAGTAGGTATTTGTATATATTTGTATTCTTAAATGTCCTTACGAATTGTGTGATAAATGTTCAAAACAGAAGTTTTAGGTACTTCTCACATTCACCTATTTTCCATATAAATATAATTCTAAGACTACCAAATGTACCACTACAGTCTAACTTTTAAGGCATAATTTGCCCTGGATATTCTTTTGCATATAAATTCTCTGATCCATAATCTATCCGTTTGATAACTATTCATTCTTTCTTATCTTATTAGTGTTTAGAGTTTTACAACTCCAGGAGTGAAGGATGACCTTAATCTGAAAAAGTTTATTTCTTGAGAAGCTTTTTGTACTCTGGGGTGTACTCTTTTGAAAGGGAGTGAACCACTGACCAGAGAAGGCAAGCTTAAATTAGTGCATATCCTCAGGGCAAACCTCCTGTTCTCAGCACTTGCCTGAAGCCAACACAGTTCTCCTGTTTTACTTAGTGGTGCAAACTAACCCAATTTCCATTCTCATGTATCTAAATGGCATCTAGTCAAAGACACTTCCCCAAACTTAGTGCTTAAAACTTTGGCTAATATACATGAGTCTACCACTATATGACTAGAATGATTTTGGCTTGAAGTGAACATAATCAGTTGATATTAACAAACATTAACAATGTTACCCTTTATGTTTTAACAGTAAACTATTAGCAATTATTTACATAAACATATATACCCGGAAATAGAATACTGAGAAATGTGATTTTACTGCTAAGTCTCATTTGTTTCTTCAAAATAACTTCCAGTGTCACAAGATATTTTCGAACATTTTCTTCTGTATCTAAAGGGGAAAAACTAGATCTAATTATAAACTCCTATCTAAAGGTTTAGGGAGTTTTTACAAGTCTGATAAGTCAGCTAGTACCTTTCCATTTTCACATTACCTTTCATCAAAGGCTAGTTATTCAGGTTGTCTTTGAAAATACCTCAGTGAACATACAAGACAGTCAAAACATTTAGAGCACCAGCTGACAGTAAAATAAAATACCTTAAAGCATCTAAGATAACCATGGTACATGAAAAGGACTAAATAAAGCTTGATAAAGTAAATGGATTCTAGGAAGATGTTCAGCACAAAACACAGGTTTCTTATGCCAGGGACAGGTGAGCATCTCTCTTAGACTACGCAACATGTGTTGACTCAACTTCTCTAGAAACTTAAGATGCCTGAACAGAATCCATAAGTAATATAAGCATTTGCACTTTAAGAACTTCATTTAGATATCATTAATCCTGAGTTAATGCCATCCTTCCTGTCTCAACAGGAAAGATCTTAGGAGAAAATATTAGCAGTTTCTCCATAGAAAGATTTAATTTCTGAAATTCACTACTTTCTGAGCCTGATGAGGGCACCAAGTAACATGAATTTTAAGAAATTAAATATTAAACTATTAAGAATTAATAATGAAAATTCATTGCTCCCTAGTATTTAAAAAAGTAAATAGTAATATCTGTAGAGGAAATTTCAAGGAATTCTCATGTTTTAATTTCTTTTCATGCTATGAAATATAGCAAAAATGCAAAATCTCAAAAAAATTGAAATATCTATTCAGGAATGAAATAGGTCTAACAACAGTGCTCTTTATTTATTAATCTGAAGGGTGAAAATCTAATATATTTATCGTGATGGTTTTTAAACTAATTTTCGTTTATTAAAAGAGCAAGGATAGAAGTGGAGAGTCCAGATGGAAGATGTGAGCAAACACAAAACTTTATTTTCTCTTTATCTAACTAATTTCTCTACTTTTAATTAACTCAGGAATGATTCTGTAAATATATTAGACATCTACTACTTGAAGAATTGAACAAATAGTCTCATCACAAGAAAAATATCAGAATTACACATGTAGATATAAAACTGACACATTATCTGCTGCAGTCATAAAACTCCAGAACACAAGAATTTTTTTTTTTTTTTTTTTTACTTCCACAGAAGCAAACAGCAAGTAGCAATCAAAAAATCCCTTGGGAGGGTGAACAATACCAAATGTGCATTGCACAGAAAAGCAGTACCCCATTCTCTTCTTGGAGTTAGCACTGTCAGCCAAAGTTACATGTTTGAGAGGCAGTTCAATTCTGGGAAGTATTCCAGATTCATTTATGAGAAAGTGAGTCTCTCTATGACCAACATATGCTAAACAACCTATTGTGCATGGGATAAGGGCTGTTCTTTCTTTTCATGCATCCCTTTATATACTCAAATGAGCAAATGCACATCATACACAGAGCAAATACCACTAATATAGCACACAGAATCACAATAGAACACTTTGGTTTGGAAGAGACCTTAAAAGCCATCCAGCTTCAACTCTCCTGCTGTGTGTCTTCCACTAGACCAGGTTGCTGAAAGTCCCATTTAAACTGGCCTTGAATACTTCCAGGGATGGGGAGTCCACAGCTTCTCTGGGCCACCTGTACTAGTGTCTCATCACTCAAAGAGTAAAATTATTTTCCTGACATCTGATCTAAACCTATTTTCTTTCAGTTTGAAGCCATTCCTCCTTGTCCTGTCACTCCATGCCCTTGAGAAAAGTCCCTCTCCAGCTCTCTTCAGGTGCTTGATGGTCTTCCCAGAGCCTTCTCTTCTCCAGGCTGAAAAACACCAACTCTCTCAGCTTATCTTCATAGAATAGGTGCTTCAATCATCTGAACATCTTTTTGGCCTCCTTTGAGCACACTTCAAGAGATCCACATCTTCTTGCTGGCTTTCTGGGCTGCGAGTTCACATTGTTGTGTTAGGTTGAGTTTCTTGTCAAACACAACAAGTCGTCCTCCTCTGGGCTGTAGTCAATCCATTCTCTGGCCAGCCTGTACCTATGCTTGGGATTGCCTTGATTGATGTGCAGGAACTTGCAATTGGCCTGTTGAACTTTATGAGATTCACACGGATTACAGCTTTGAACATCTTCTCTGAATACAGTATCTGGTAAGTGAATCAAACTTAGAGCAGGGTTGTTTGTGGTTTTTTGTTTGTTTTTCCCTTAGTGCCAGTCACAGTGTACTCTTTCCTTACCAATATATTAAAGGATTTTCCCTGACACTACCAAACCTTTTATCACAGGCAAATAATAAAGAAGTAATTTGATTGACTGAAACGAGCAGCCTATATTTGATCTAATGACAGAAGGTTCAGTCTGCTCATATGCTCAATTGCACCAATAAATTATGCACTAATACTGAGCCACTTGAATGGTCACAGCTACTATCACAGCCTCCTTACTTGTCTTGCACCTAATTTCCAGGAACTTGAACAATTTTTTTTTATTTCATACAGTGTACCACCTCAACAATAAAGAACACATATTCTCATCCAGTTTTAATCATCCAGTTCTTGCCTCTTTTTGTCAATACATTCTAATTCAACTCAATTATGCACTTCAACTCCAAATTACTTATCTATTAAAAGCACTGAAAATATTATTAGGATTCTTCAACTTTGTTTCCGGTAAGAAAAAGACAATGACTTCACAGCCATTTTGATGATTATAGGTATGTGAATTGTCTTTGTTTCCTTGTAATCAAAGGTTGAAGTCACAGGCCTCTATTAGAAAATTTATGAATTTCATGCCATCATTCCAGCTACTTTTTTTCCAAAATCAGCTAGTACCTCTCTCTGTGTCAGAGTCAGTCTTTTCTGAGACATGGTCTTTGCAGTACTATAAAACCCAGTAAAACTGTAGCAAACCATAAATTCAGCTGCTTTCTTCCCTGCAACCCACTAAAATCCTCTTAAGGGTTTTATGCTGCTGAAAATCACTATAATACCCACCTGCCTTCCCTTATATTGTCTAAAAAAAGGGAATTTTTAATGGCTTTTTAGATTTTTAGGTGTGATGTACATAATTTCATTTCACCTTGACTTTTAAATTGGTGAAGAGATAATCAGTCTATGTTTAAGCTATCAATTTTATTTGTCTTAATTCTAGCTTTGAAAGTAAAATCTAGAACTGTAATTAAATAAGTTTAGATAAGGAAAATAATCATGGTGTTAATTCATCAGATTTAAGAACAGCAAATGTAAATTCCTTTTGTATTATTTCACATGGTATGAAAAAGACATTATGAGTATTGTCTCCTTTCCAGAGCAGCTCAAAAGCAAAGAAAAGCAACATAGCAAGAGTTAGGTAAAGATTACTCATGTGATTTTATTATCAAAATGTCAAGCATAACCTGAAAACTTCCTGTCAGCCATCCCAAAATGTCATAAAAAGAGAAGTTTGCAAGGCAATGTGGAACCTTTCCCTTTAGACAGAGGTGTGATTTGAGTTCAAGCCTGTGAGCAAAGAAACAGTGTTTTAACACAAACTTTCAGCCCAGATACCCTTTATGGTATTAGAAAGAATTCTTCATCTTCTTCATCATTTCCTCCAGAGCAATATGAAAATAATAATATCTAGGTGAAAATGCTGTTACACAAATCACTTATTTTATGGGACAAAATAATTGTAAGTCTAAGAAAGCAAAATTCCACTAATGTGACAATAACTGCACTTTCCTGCCACAGCAGTGAATTTAACATTGTATGGACAAGTTCCTCAGATAAGTAAATAAATATGCGTTAAGTTTCATTAGTTCATCCTTCTGTGATACATTCAGACAAATGCAATCCAAAACACTGACTTTACTTGCAAAGAATATACAAGATACAGATAAAAATAAAATCAAAATTTTTATTCATTTTTACTTTGAAAAACCCTGGTGTTATTATTTTCCCTATTTCTAAAATGCTTACAAAAATAAATTAGGATTCCTTGGTATTTATTGTCTCAAATTATTTCTATAGATAATTCTTATTCTCTTGGTTTAGTATGATGACTTCATTTCTTGTATCATCAATACCATGATGATACTGAGTCATTTTTCTTGAGCTCATTACTTTTTCATTATATTGTTTCTATTACTTGACTGATTAAGTGAAACATTAGGACAATAAAAATATTAAAGTGTGCTTCTGCATTGATAAATGAACTAGACAGAGGTATTATTGACTATCAAGCTCATCTGCTTACCTTAAATATTTGAAAATTGCCTTAAGTCATGCTAGACATGTTCGTCATCTTGTTTACACAGTGGAGAGAAATAGCAACATTAACGGGCAGTTTTTCTGAAATCACTTAAGGTCATACAGTCATAGAATCCTACAATCCTTTAGGTCAGAAAATACTTTTAAGACCATTTAGAGAAGCTACTAACCCAGCAGTGCCAAATCCACCACTAAAATATGTCCCTAAGTGCCACATCTCCATGTCTTTTAAATACCTTCGGTGACAGTGACTCAACCATTTCCCTGGACAGCCTGTTCCAGTGCTTGACAACTCTTTTGATGATGAAACCTGATCCTTCGCTGGTGCAACTTGAGGCAATTTCCTCTTGTCCTACTGCTTATTACCTGGGAGAAGAGATGGACTGCCACCTCACTACTGTCTCCTTTCTGGCAGCTGTAGAGAGTGATAAGGTGAGCCTGAGTTTCCTTTTTTCAGGCTGAACTACCCCAGTGCCCTCAGGCTGTCCCCATAAGATTTGTTCATCTGAGATGAACTGTGTCTTCTAGAAGTTCTCTCCACTGACTAATTGAATCTGCAACATATATAATCCCATTGCACATCGAGCATCCTGTGCTCCAGTTGATAGTCTAGAAAAACACAGGAGTTTATTGGTTACATATCTTGTCTGCCAAAGCTACGAGAAAATAGCACTATGACACCTGTTTTTTGGCTTAGTATGATTAATTCTGATGCAGGCATCAAGCTCAAAGATAAAATTGATGTTTTGGAAAGACATAGCATATTTTATTGAAATATATATATATCCTAAAGTTGTATAAAAAACTAAAGCCAAATTAAGTTCAGAAGTTACCCAAATACCTATTTAACAAAAAAAAAAAAAAAAAAAAAAAAACAAACAAAAAAAACCTGAAATAAAATATTAATACAGAAGTGGTCAATTTTAGGTGTAATATGATTTATTAATAAGAAGCTGCATTCTAATATGCAC
This sequence comes from Lonchura striata, assembly GCF_050655825.1. Taxonomy (NCBI): domain Eukaryota; kingdom Metazoa; phylum Chordata; class Aves; order Passeriformes; family Estrildidae; genus Lonchura; species Lonchura striata. The sequence continues at coordinate 59,314,871 of NC_140703.1, read as the reverse complement.
CATGGAGTGTGAAGTTGAGTAATGGATTACACTAGTCTGACATATCTTTGTCTTTTTGCTTTATTTCTGAAAATTATAAATTCCTAGTCCCTGAAGATTAAAACCTCAATTACAAGTGTTTGTCCTGCACTGAAGAATGCATACTTCTTTACAATATGTGCAAGACTCTAGACTGAGAATAGCACAGAGTAGTAAGTTAGGTTTGTATGGAACAAACACCGTAGCTCTTTTAAAGTTTATTATCTCCTTCACAGAACTTTGGAAATAATTCAAGAAATAAATTTCTCAGTTTAGAAAAGCAGGAAGCTGTAATAACCACCAAGAATGTAATATGAAAAAGAATGTAAATCCTAATAAATAGTATTTTCGAAAAACACTATATTTTTTGTATTCCAATTTCTCTCTGAATGTAGAACATACTCATATGTACTTTGTTCCTTTGTGCTTAATGTATTCCTGGCAATGGATTGTTGCAATAAATTCTGACTCCCTCAGGTGCTGCTGTTCCATAAATAAGTAAAAAAAACAACAGTAGCTTCTTTCATTCTTCAGACAAGAGAATAAAACTGACCACTGGAAGTACATTTAGAAGGTAGCCAACAGCTTACTTTCTCCTTTTATGAACAGTAGCTCACTGGATACTAAAGGTTTTAATGCTGCATGAAATATACAGGAAGAATTAACATTTAAAACATTCTATTTTTATTTCTAATTGCCTATTAACAATTTCAATTATAGAGGACTATTTGAGAGGAAGTCAACCCATGTGTTATTTAAGCACTGTCCTTATACTGATAAGCAATGGAAGATTGTAGGTTGTTATTTTCTTGATAACACTGGACTGAAGTTGTGATGCTGACTAGCAGACAGTGCAGCAAGACATTTATAATCAGGTGCATAAAGCCTTGAGGGATGGCTTGGTCACTCAAGCCCCTCCAATATTTACATTTGGTATTAAACACTTCAAGTGAAGATAATGATTTTGGCTCATTGCCATTTCCCAATATTTTGAAAGAGTCATGCACCCATGGTCATAATAAAAGCAAAAGTAACACTGCTGCAGAGAGAGGAGCAGCTGCTAGTTGAAAAAAGGTAATGTCACACTTAAAGCAGCTATTTTGACACTATATTTTAAGAAACATTTTAATATTTTTGGATTCATCTTCTACTCAGGAGATAGATAAATTAATGTGGTCTTTCTGATTTTGCAATAAATCTGCTTAAAGTTGACAGAAGGCCCTCACTAAAAAGAAAGTCAAGTTCTGCAGTAATGGTAATAATTCCACATTTCCACATTTTGGTAGCTTCTAAATTGGCAACTAATGAATAAAAGTGTCATGACTTAGAGTAAAGCAGATTTAACGACCAAGGTTGTGATATGGTATTTTAAAAATAAAGAGAAACCAGTCAGTCATTGGGTTTTCCCCCCAGTGTCAACTTATGAGAACCACAGTACAGATAATCCATCACTTTATGAAAGCTATTAAACAAACTGCTTATCTTAACTTGTACAAATTCACTAAATAAAAAATTAAGAAATATTCCTATAAAAGCAGAAATGTGTTTGACAACTACTTCAAATGTTTTACAGGCTAAACTTGCGATGAAACTGTCATGGGACTAGCATTGGCAAAGTAATAATGTCCTCTGTAATAGAATTTTAATTAATCCAAATAATATGAGGAGAGGAATTGTTTAGCTTCTAAGTGAGAAGCGGAGTTTCACTAACACTTTTTCCCTTCATGGAGAGAGCTATCAACTCCTTTTGTGGAGCTGTAGTCTGGTTTACTGTAGAGATTAGAAAACAGAGTTCCAGGAAATGGTGAATCGTTAACCTTTGAAATAAAAGAAATAATTGCATAATTCATATTCCTCTCTAGAAATATTATAGAAATATTATGTCTTGAAAAACAGCCTGCAAAACCAAATTTTATATTTCTGATTTCCAGAATTTTAGTCTTTGTGACAAAATGTACCTTCCAGTGGTTAAAAAATCCCAAATGAGTAAATTAAATTCTCAGGAAACAGAGAAGCTGAGAAATTACTGGACCAAAACTGAAGCAAAGATGAGCTTTCTTGTAGTTTATAAATAGTTATTGCAATAAAACTGTGACTGATATAAAAACTCCATATGGTTGATTTATTTTTTAAAGGATGAATAATTTGGATGGTATATGAAACCTTAAAATTCAGGATATCAGCTTATAATTATTTAGTGTTAAAGCACAAGGTTAGCTACTCTGTACAGTAGGGGAATTTGCATTTTCTTTTGAGACAGTGAGGGCAGGTCAGTATCAGTGATAAAATATTGAAGCAGATAGGCTTCAGATATCATACATTCCTTAAAGCTCACATATAGAAACAATAACTGTTTGTTTTTCTGCTTTTATAAGACCTGAAAATACAACCAGAACTTCTAAATAGCAAAGCCCTGTCAGAATTATAAAGGCTTGAATTCTACCCACACAGTTTATGGAACTGAACAAAACCCCCCCTGAAATGACACCATAGACTCAACACTAAATCCTAAGTCTATCAACGCAAGTTTGGTAGGTTAAGCATTAAGATTGATTCCTGAATTCCCCAGACATTGCTACGCTGAAATAAAAGAGGCAGAAGGAGATAGAACAGTTCATTTATAACAGAATATGAAGAGACCCCAACACAGAGACTATTTCATCATCTAAGAGACAGAAGAACGTCTGTTCCAAGTCACTAGCCCATCACCATAATATTGTTCTGTGATGGTTTTACCAGCTTCATGTGAAAATAAGGAAACAAACTCCCAAATTTAACTACAGGAATTTTTGAAACATCAATTAAATAAAATTTTAATCTAAATTTTTATGTCCCAAATCAAGTGACAGCTGGTTTAAAGCCAAAGTCTAGTTTCCTACTTTGTTTCAATAGAAACACTATTTAGTTTTGACCAAAGTCAAAGAAATAGGTTTCACTAGGATTTTACAAGAGTATTGCTGGACTGTACAGCTGGACTGAACTAAGTACTATCCTTTCTGATTGGAAAGGAAACACCATCATGTGTAAAACAGAAACAAGGCTGTCTTCACTACAGTACTCTTGAGAGTGCCTGGTTGGATTTTTGTTAAATATTTATCTTATGATGAAAAAAATCTAGATATTTCATTTTTATCTCCATTAACTAAAAAGAGAAGAAAGGTAGTGATGATAGTCACAGATGTCTAAGTTTCTGAAGTTTAGAGTTAAATGAGTTGAATCCTGTCCAAGATGTCCATTTTAGGTAGGACTCATTAGTGATTCATAGATACCCACAGTGCAGACATCTGTGTGCAAGCTAGCTGACTAGCTGTCTGTGTAAAACATTACCTATAAACTTGGGCAGAAGGAAACTCCTCTCTTTGTAGCCTATATAGGCTACAAAATTCAATTTTGTACAGTTACTTGCTAGATATATAGAACAAGGAACAAAGAAAAAATGTATGTTTATCATATCTCAAATTACAATTAGGACTATGCAAGAATCTTCTGGTACTCTTATCAGCAGTTATGATAGAATTTCATATTGTGGTAGCTTCAGTAGGAAAAATCCCTTCTGTCTATTATCTTAATATTTGAATTTCTGTGTGTGTCTTTAAAAACATTTTCAACAGTTAAGATGCTAAAACTAATATGTGCATGAAATTATTGTGTTATTGTGTTTTTGAGATTAGTAGAAAATTCTAGACATGGACAATCATTTTGAAATATGAAGAAGACCAAAGAATTCAATTGCATGAGCTGATTTGCTGAAATTTTGTTTAGCATATATAAAAGAAATAACAAAAATTGAGCATTAAAAGGAACAAAGGTAGTCAGAAAATAAATATACGCAATAATAGGCTTAATTCCTGTAGATTTCAATTCACTTTCATAAGGTAAGCAATGTCAAATATACTGGATGGGTCCTCTAGAACTGACTGTGCAACCTAATGTTCCATTAATTTCATAAAATATCAGTAAAGAGAGGTTACCACAGAAATTACGAGGGAAAAAAACTCAGGTGAGTTATTTCATCATATTTACAAATGGCACTGTCATATAATAGCTTAGTTTGGCCTTGGTTTATTTGAATTTAAAAAGAGACATCACAATAAACCTTTGATTCACTAGACTTTTCAAAAACCCTCTAATGTATTTTATGACTTTATATTGCACACATTTTCTTATAAGAACTTTTCTTGCAAGTCTGTATGACCCTCTATCATTTCAAATCCCCTTTGGGGGTACGTATATCCCATATCAAGTTTATGGGAAGATACATATATATGTCTGCATGAATACCTTTCTGTATGTTTGCATTCACTGACTTCAGTCTGCCAGCCATAAAATAATCAACTTGGCCCTTGATTCTCCAGGTGAAATATCATGCTCATCAAGGCTCAGAGCACTTAAAATCTTTGGAACAGTCTCTCCAGGACAACTCTCCTCACCCATTTCTTTATGCACAGCAAAAATTTTCTTAGAGCTGTGCTTTCCTTGCAAATTAAGTAAAGGGATAGATATGTTCAAAGTACCACAGAAACATATAATTTTAAATTGTATCATTGCTGAGATGGAGAAAACTGATAAAGTTTTACCTGTCATGAAGCATACCCTCTGCAAACTGAGACTTTATTTAAACTCATAGTGTATTTCTGCTTTAATTTTTATTTATGTTTTGAAAGAAACAGCTGATTAATACTTTCTGACGTGCTTTGTTTTTCTTTCATTAGAACTGAAAAAGCAAAGTATTATAGGGAACAAATGATACATCCTAGCTGATCAGCTGTCATTACATAGTGAACTTCTATCCAGAATTCTGATTTTTGTTTAGTAATAAATTAATATGGGAATTAGGTCCTGTGTACTTCCCAGATTATAATGAATAACAGAGGTTTTTTGGGGCCAGTGATGAGCCTGGTTTTCCCTTGTCCAGCCTATGACCTTGGACAATTTGTCTACTACCACATTACTGAGCACTAAAAATGAACAAACAGAATAAATAAATGCAAATATAAAAGCATTTGGAAGCAAGCAAAGGAAACAAATCAGCATTGTTTAGTTGTGTTAACAAGGTGGTATTTTTTTAAGGTTAATTTGGTATTTCAACAGGAGGCTTAAGTTAAAACATAGACACACACTGTAGCTGTTAAAGTTCAAGCCAAGATGATGCTCTGAAATAAACAAGGATATTGGAAATATCCCACCTTCTGTAGCATATTGCAGCAACAGCTGAAAGGTTCATCATGCTGGTTTTGGACTGCTGAGGACAAGTGGCTGGAACAGGAAGCCAATGTCTCTCTTCTGTTTATGGCTCTCTTCTCATGTCTGGCAAAAGGGAAAGCAAAATCCTTCCAGAAGAGTTTGAAGGCTCAAAGATTTCAGCTTCCATGAAATCTTTGTTAAGAGTGTTTTATTTCTACATATAGAGGCAAAAAATGTGTCTGATTAATTCATATTTTATAGATGCGATATATTACTCAATTCATTAAAATTTTTATTCTATATAGTTAGGCCTAAAAATGGCTTCTAAGATTATTAGTCAAACCAGTTTAAGAGAAAAAAACCTGACCAAAACCATTGCCCAAAGTAATATACACCTGGAAGGTGGAAGGCAGGGAGAAGTCTTTCCTGCTTTTCTTACTGTATAATAAATGTGCCATCATTCAGTCTCCTTCTGGAATTTCTACCACATATATTCCAAGTTCTTGTTCTTGCGAATAGTCTTTATTGATTTATATATACCTATTATTATTTGAAGAGAAGCCAGGCTAGAAGACAAGTAGTATCATGCAGAACAACCAAAAAGATACTGTTGTATTACTGGTTATTGACACGATGATATCAGTATTCATTCTGCTTTAACTTGTGTAAATACATCTGAAAAAAGCCAAAAGGGGTTTTCCAAATATAGGATGCAAGGATTTAATATTTTTAAATGTAATTTCTAGGAGTCTTTGACCAAAACATAGAAAGATAGAAGTTCAATATTTCCTAAATCATTCCATTGGCTGCATTTGCATTTCTCCTTGAGTAATAACTTTAATTTATTCTTACTTGGACAAACATCATAATCACCATGAAGAATATTGCTACAGGATGTCTTAGTTGCTGGTGTGTGAAACTGTTCACTTTAGACTTTATAAATCCTTATTTATCACTAACATGATAAAGATTAAAAGAAAATAGATGTGCCTAGCAAGGTGCTGTAAAAATATTTTTATTATCATTGTTTTATAGAAATTATAATATTTTATAAAAATATCACTTTCATCTGCTCTATGTTTAAACTTAAAAATTTTAATATATAATTCATAAATAAATCTTTTTTAAAATTTGTTTTCAAACTTTACTAGTAGCAATATGTGACATAAACCTCCCTCTTTAAATCTGGTCTTCTCAGGAATACAAATCCCAAATACATGCTCAGTCATAGCTTTTTCTTTTTTTTCTTTTTCTTTTTCTTTTTCTTTTTCTTTTTCTTTTTCTTTTTCTTTTTCTTTTTCTTTTTCTTTTTCTTTTTCTTTTTCTTTTTCTTTTTCTTTTTCTTTTTCTTTTTCTTTTTCTTTTTCTTTTTCTTTTTCTTTTCTTTTTCCTTTTTTATTCTTTTACTTTTTTATTTTTCTTTTCCATTTTCTTTTCTCTTTTTCCTTTTTTTTGTTTATATTTTTCTTTGTTTTCTTTTTGTTTTTATTTTTTCCTTTTTCTTCCTTTTTTTTTCTTTTACCTAGACTAAAAGGTTTTTTCTTAGAAGAGGAAAAAAATTACTCTCATAGTACAGCCGTGAGATCTAAGGACTAAATATCTGCCTAAGCACATGAGAGAACAGACAGAGCTCTGTTTCAGTTGGCTCAATCTCCTACTGTGTCAGTGGCTTAAAGTTAAGGAAAAAAGGAAATGTACTGAAACAAGATAATGTTAGCCTACAAAGGCAAAGAGTTTCATTCTCACTGAAGTACTGAAAGGAGCAACCTGTAAAAAGTCATAAATACGCACTCAAACAGTTGCAGTCACTCCTGTTCTCCAGTGAAGCAACTCTCCTATTATCATAGCAGGATCATTGCACAAAACCATGGGTTTACTTTTCTCTAATATTTCTTAAGAGCAGAAAATAGTTTTCTTATCATCCCCATTCTAAAGATGACCACCTTTGATTATATGCTAACTTTTATTTCTGAATACCAGCAAGCAGACCAGCTCTTTTGATTCAGCTGGTATTCTTTCAGAAAGCAGGTGGAGAAAGGTTATTTAAGCTATTAAAACAGTTTCTGGCAATGATATGAGAGGAACCAAGCAATAATGTCAGTCACTTCAAAATATGGGAAAAGTGCTAGCATTCCATCATCTTGTTCCATTACTTTCTTTTGAGCTATTGGGCATTTGTAAACATAAGTTCATTTTCATATAAGACATTAAGTAACCCAAACAAACCAGTTATTCTCAGTGATCTATTTCTTCATATGTCTCCTACTTTCCATGCTGTGGCAAAAACTTTGAACTTTTTCTCCAGCAAGTCATCAAGGTATTGACTCTTTACCATTATGTTTTACTTCTGTGTTTGCAACTCTACCTGCAGCTGAAGTAGCAAAAGTGGTAGTTTAGTTTTCAAACTCATAATTATATCTTTGCAAATATGAAATTATCCCAGTTATGTGTCATAAAGGCTAATGACTGCATTTTCAACATAGCTTTGTGCATAGGATATACTTGCTACTGCAACTCTGTTGGATGTGAAATATGATTCAATAGTAATAAGACTACAAGTAGACACTTGTAATGAGATTACAAGTAGAGTTGAACTGAAGGATGAGCAAAGCAACTTTGCCAGACTTTTTCTCCTGAAATGAATAGCAGACACTTCTGTACTTCCCTTGAACAGCAGAGTTGGCCATCAAGCTGGTGCATTGGCAATGCCTCTGAACTGCCTGTTGAGCAGGAAATAAATTTCTAAGAAAATGACAGTGCTTAAGAGAAATATGTGTGAGTCCACCACTGGTCAAGATGAATTCACAAATCATTTTCCCATGTGATCTATGAATGATGAAATCAAACCTTAGTAGTGTAGGAGGTAGAAGTTTTGTTGAATAGCCAAGCAATATTTATCCTCTTCTACTAAATACGCATATTGAGTTGATCTTCTTCTATTACATAGCTCTTTTATCAGTCATAAATCAGCCTTTCATCACACCCAGTGAGAAGGACAGCTACACTAGAATATTCAATATTTTGTGATTTTCTCCATTAGATTTCCTGAAACTAATTAAAGAATTAATTTATATCTTCAAGCTATAAAGTGGAAATCATTCATGTGCCTCACCTGGTCTGCTCAAAAATTAAGATATGTCTATAGGAGGGACAGATGGTGAGAAATGAGGAAGAATGCACATATGTGTATGCAGTGCATGTACAGAAGGAAAACAAAAAAGCACCACAAGGAGCTTTTGAATTACTACCTGGTCAGGTTTCAGGATCCAACTCTGAAATATGGACTTGTTCATTAGGGTCATGACTGAATTTCACCTGAAATCTAATCAAAATAAATTCCTCCATCCCAAGTAAACAACATGCTTGCGTTACCGATGCACATTATCAGCACATTTAGTACTTTTTAGCAGAAATCAGCAGTACACTAGGAGTGGAAAATTCCCAATTTTCCCAATGAAATTAAGTCTTTTCCCAATTTCAAAGATAAGTTTAATAAGTTAGAATTGTTAAGTATAGAACAGTTGGAAAAACAAAGCAACAGAAACCACCAAGTAAATGGTGAAAAAAATGTTGTTCTCACATTAATAATATCAGAGTATTGCATAGAAAAATTTTGTTGGTTTGGTTGTTTGTGGGATTTTTGATTTACTTTGGGTTTTTGTTGTTTGTGGGCTTTTTGGTTTGGTTTTTTTTGTGGTTTGTTGTTGTTGTTGTTGTTGTTGTTGTTTTAAGAGAGGTTTTGATTTGCTTGTTTGCCTGTTTTCTGGCCTAAAAGATGGCATGTAAAAGGGGCAAGAATAAGGGACAGCAACTTGCCCAAATTTCCCGTAACACTGATCAATGTCACATCAGGGAAGACATGGGGAAAATCCCAATGAAGTCATGAAATCAGCTGCTAAAGAAACAGAAACAGCTGCAAGGAACACAGATTACAAAAATACAAGGTGCCAAAATATAAGACTGTGTATCAATGGTGACAACTGGAAAACAAGAACTACAAGATGCATACAAGGAAGGTAGCTGTGACAGGAGGGATATAGTTTCATACACTTTCTTGAAATCAGGAAGTGCACTGCTTTCAATGAAGCTTGCTGGGATGGCTTTCTCAGCTAGAGAAATTTCATTTTTGGTGTCAAAGTGAAAACAAGCAGGAAAATTTGGCATGGCCAGTATGGTCATGGCTAAAAGAAATTTATTCACTGCAAAGGAAAAGGCGCAAGACTCTTCCAAAAAAAAGCAAACATCAAAAGAACATGAACCATATTTTCATAGGCTACATTTCAATGACTCATTACTTCTTTGTTACAATGGATCTCTTTTCTCACCCAGAAAATCTATATCAAAACTACTAATTTTAGTATCAATTTAACTCACACTTATATGGAAAGTGTCTTTTGAAGATTTGGAATTTTCTGCCAAAAGATGCATTTTGAAAAAATATCCACAGCCAGCTTTACATTTCTAGTACCTCTACTACTTTCTGTAGATATATAGTACCAATTATTTTTCATTCTCAACTAGAGCTTTTTCTCCCCAAAATAATTGTTTTATATCCAGAGTTTCAATCTGTCAACAAACTTGATAATAATATAAAAAGAATAAAAATAATGCTTAGCTCAATTTTCTATATTATTCTAGTAGTGTCCTTTGTAGAGGAAAGGGCAAATATGATGTGCCTACTGTCACATGTGCATATAAGAACATAGGAAAAATATTACTGTTTTCTATGTTGATGATGATGGTGACAATGGTTATTAATAATAACAATAATATCCAAATATCTTTGAATCAAGGATGTGTAGCTAATTTCCTCTTCCTTTGCACCTGATTCGCTTTTGTGTTTTTATTTCTTCAACGTGAATCTGCAATATTCCTTTAAAATTACAGTAGCTACAAATACAATCTGAGTCGTTCCTTAGGTTCATGATTGAACCTTTGCTTAATTCCCTGGTCACTGATGGAGCTGTGGCTCTATGTCCAGGGAGAAGTCTAGGGGGAGGGGGGAAGATACTCTTCATATTCTTCTGCAGAATTTGTGAGTTTTCGCCTCTGGCATTCAGGGTTAGAATGTCTCTTCTGATTACAAGTCTGCTGCAAGACTCCTGAGGATGTGACTGTACATTTCAAAAAGCAAAGGAAATGAATGTTATTTCAAATTACTTCTCCACTTTCTGAGTTAAATATATGCTAGAATACTGAAGAAATCTGAACTAAACACCTTTACATTTTAACACTAATTGGATATGCCTAAGTAGCATAGGGAATATAAAATATCATTAAAAACAAACAAATAAACAATGATTATAAAAGTGCTTTCATGATTATAAAGGTGCTTTTTAAAAACTTCTCAAAATGCAATTTCTACATTTTTATTAGGACAGAAATTTTTATTAGCACAGACTTTTAATCAATTTCTCTTTCACTGGATACTGAAGGTCTTAATGATCTGGAGTGACTTTTCTCTTAGCAATTCTTCTTAGCAAAACCTCTTTCTAATATACTTTACTGCTATTTCTCCTAGTATGAGTCCCAAAATGTGGACATCCTGGAATCTACATTCCAAAGAAGGGCTACATTCTAGTCTGTACTAGTTAAAGTAATATATTATCCAACAGGAAGACCTAGTCATTATCTTTTCTATAGTGTTCATAGACACAGAGAAATCCCAGTCTGACTTTAAAAAGCTTTTTCAGGTCATAGTGCAGCTTTCTTCATGCAAATAAAAGAAATATAATCCAGTTCTGAAAAAATACATATTTCCTCCATGTAGTCCATCTCAAAATTAGTTTTTCCTTCATAATGAGAATCTTTTCAGTAGAGTTTTAAAGAAAAATAACATTTTCATCATTGGCCACTTTAAAAATAAACACATTATCAGCAGTGAATATATATATAATAGATATCAAATAGAAGAGCAAGTTTAAGTATCTCCTTATCTATAATGAATTTTGCTGATTTATTTTTAACCCTTTCCCAGCCCAGTCTGAAGTGCCCATGGGTGACAAGACTCCTATGATAGGTTAAGCACTGGTTGAGCATGCTATAAACTAGTTGAGAAATTTCCCATGAACCATATATTGAAAATAAAAAGAAAAATCTGCTTAATGTTACATCTGACTGATAAATATCGCTTTTATTACTACTTGAGGGAACTACAGAGGAGCATGTGAGGAGGGCTTGGCTCATGCTGGCTTTAAGGCAGGGCATAAACCTCATTTTAACTTTCTTTACATGATACTTACATTATAGATTGTGGGGAGAGTCCATTTTATTTTAATAATTTTTAACTTTTAAAGTATTACATCTTTAACTTCTTTGCTAGAATTTAAAAAGAAAATCAAAATAATACTCCCTTAGTATCTGCTAAAATGTAATATCAAGGGAGTTCTTGAAACGTTTATAAATGCTGTGCTTAATAGCCTTAATGAACATATGTTTCTTCACTATATTTCACTAATTTTCCCCCTTTTTAAATTTTGACCTCCAAAAATTGGGAATATAAGACCAAGTATTTTCCCAAAAGTTATTCAACATTGGTCAAGTGCGTGTGAGAAATGTGCAGTTTGGCTTCATTCACTTTTCACATATAAACCTTTCCCAACTGGGATGATTCTCCCAATCAGGAAAATGCAGAAACTGTAAGCCTGGTGCAAAGTTTCTCATTTAGGGGTGTGTGAGATTTAGGCTTTCAGCTGTTTAGTGGTTCAACAGACCACCCTAAAACACCAGAAGAGAAATGAGAAAGTGCAGATTTTGGTGGGCAGCACAAAGTCTTGTAACTTAATTTTGTGAGGTTGGGTTACAGTCCAATTTTTTTTTTTTTTTTTTTTAATATGTAACTGCTTTAAAAGAATATTTAGAATATTGTGCCCAAAAAAAAAAAAAAGTATCCTGACTGATGCAAAGTTTACATTTAAATTGTGGTTTTTCATAGTATTTAAGCTGACTGAAATATTTTGCAAATGTATTTCTTTATAGCTGTTTACTAATCCTTTTGCACAACCTCCTACTCCCCCTTTGAGAGAAAATGGAAGAGACAAGATTTCTGTTGTAAATTCTTGCCCACTTGCCTTCGTCTTCCTTTTGTATACTCATTATTATTTCAGTGTTGCCATCTACAAGCCCACAAGCCTAGCCTGTTGGATTGAGACGTTTACATTAGTATGGCTGAATTTGTCAAAAATGACAAAACTGAGAGATTTTCTGGAATGTGTTTTGTGGAAGAGCTTTTTGACAGTGGTCTAACTGCTGTTTTGAAAAACAGTTTTCTAATAATGAAGCTTCAAGTGGTCTTCTACTTATTAGCTTTTGAATAAGGGATATTGAAATCAGTGATTTTCATTAGAATATATAACACACTACTTATCATTAGAATAGGAGATAGCATCATGGCAAGGCATTTTATTTTGAAAAATAAAATAGTTAATAAAGTAAAAAAATTAGTACAAATTAATTCCTTTTTTACTTAATTGCATTTTATGATATTTAAACACAGCTTGGAATTAATTTTAACTTCACAGATTGATGCAATTCCAGGTAATTTTTTTTCAAAGGAAATGTATAGCAATTTTACTTTAAAAATATTTTAGCTCTGATTTTATGGATGAATAGCATAGGTTCCTTTATGGCAGTGTGGTTGTATTTTCCTGCTTTATCTATCTGAAGCTTGAAAACATAAAGTAATGAATCACATTCACCCAATTATTACAGTTTTTAAACTAATGTACATCACAGAACAGTAGAAAGTTATTTTTGTTTCAATTTCCTAACATGATGCCAAATGCTCTTAATATGATACGAGCTGAATATCAGCTCATACTCCTTCTTGTTTGTGCTTTCTGGATTTGAGCACTTTGTCTATGTGTATATATATATATACACATATATATATATGTCTTACCACACAGATAAAGATTTTTATGCAGCTGAAGGAGCATTCTTAGTCATTATCAACATGTGTCAAAATAATAGGAATTTAAAATAGAAAATTTTCTTCATGAGCTATGAAGAAAATAAGGAATTTTCTTTCTTAAGCCACTGCAGAATATTGGGATGTATAATTGTAACATAATTTGCTTCATTATTTCTCACATTTGTTCCTGCCCTGCTTAATCATATCTATTCGTAATAGATCTGTTCATACGCCTTCCTTTGTGATGAGTCATGACAAGACTGGCACCAAATGTCCTGTATTCTTTGTTCTGTGGAGCTGCTGTAACACAAGCTGGCCTTTTGCATCATTATTTTCTTACTTCACAGCATGAAATAAATGGTGCAAAGTAATGGGTTTAGACAGTGAGTAGTATTTCTAAAAAAGAATAAATACTGCAGGAAGTAAAACAATTTCTTTTCCAAGAGAGATGTTGTTATTAGACAACTGAACAGCCACAAGTTGAGTTCTGTTTGTTGGCAACTCATCTTCACCACCTGAAGCAAGTATGTTTATCCTGTAATCCTCCTTCCAAGATTTCAGCTGTCTGTGATCCAAATTCTGGTTTGGACATAGTGCAGCTGTCTAACTCCAGCTTAGACTTCTGATAAGACAGAGATGAGAAAAAGCAGAAAGGAAGCATCCAAGCTAGAGCAGTATGAAATAACAGAAGTAAACATCACAGATAAAGGTGAGAGAGTTTAGATAGTAACAGCAAATATTTAAATTATAATAATAGTAGCTCAAAGATTCAAAATCTAAACCTCTGGACTGAAAACTATTAAAATCCTAAGGGAATCAGAAGAAGAGCATCTCACCCACAAAATGGATCAATCTTTTTGAACCATTGGCTTTCTCACCAAAAAGGACTGCAGTGTCTCACCAGAAGGATTAGAGGATAGGAGCAGCACTTAACCTAGTAGCTTGTTTTTCCTACCTGTCTCAACTCTGTATCAGTTAGCAAATAAAGGTTTTATACTCTTACCTGGTAAATATACTCAATCTGACATCTGTGTGGATACAGTTAATTAAAAAGGTGTGACAGAGGAAGAGAAGTTGACAAAAAAATAAAGCCTATGCTTTTGTTAGCGTGATTGTTAATGGTGGCTTATTGAAGCTGATAAAACTATAGGTATTTTCTCATATTTTAGAATGTTTCTTATGTATTACAATTCATAATCTTAAACAAGAGCTCAGTACTGTGGCATAATGTGGCTGTAGCCCTAGCCAGTTTACTGCAAAAACACAACATTTTTTTTCTTTCTTTTTTTTCTTCCTAATATTAGTGGTTTGTGTGCAGATGTTTTAGTACTCTTCTGTGAACCAGAAAAAAAAAAAAAAATCAAATTTTGTTGCCGCAGTGTAACACTTGTATAATGCCAGTGTGGATAGGTAGCCTTTAAAGGATGAAACAGTGAACTCTGACATGCAGATATAGAATGTGTTCTATATCTTGAAACTTGGGATTTATTGGTTTATAAATGACATACATTCCACTAATGTGTTGCAAGCATATATTTCAGCTGCATTAATTATGTACAGATATATTAGTATTGTTTCATCATTAAGCATTCTTTAATATGTTGCTCTTCTGTGTTTCATGTAAAATACTGTCTTCTTTCATGTCTTATTTCACTGAAGTTATAATGAGTGTGTGATAACTTAGGTATAAATAAAATGGATGAGGAAGAAAGACAATCTGGTCTAGTGTTACTTCAAGTCACAGCAACTATCAGAATGCTGTTTTCTAGGGGGTAGAACCTGTCTTTTCCCTAAGCAGACATGGTAAATACAAAACTTGTTTTGATGCACCACTTTATTTTTGCTCCTTGCAAACAAAAGATGTTGCTAAAATTCTCCATGGGCAACAGAAATCATGGCAGCATAAACATTCACTTTCATTAAAGAAGTAAAAACAGTTCATATCCCTCAGTTGAGGAAGCACATTATAAACCAAATTGAACTATGGCTGATTTGGCACCACCTGAAACTCATGTAAGACTGAAGCAGAACTGCCTGGGCAACAGAGAAGTAGTCCATAAGTGCATTTTTTAACTGTTTCTGCGCTATATTTTTATGTTGATTAGTCAATTTTGTTAACATCATAATTGTATATTAGGAAGTTCTGGAGATTTAGGGCCTGCAACTAAAACTTGGTCTACCTAAAACATATTTGTGATAAATAACTGAAATTAGGAAAGATAAGTAAAATGAACATTTAATTAGAGACCAGAAATTTTCTTCAGTATTTTATGTCATCAGCTATAGAACCAAAAGAGTTTAACTTTGGATATCTTTACACCATAGACATTTTACAATTAAATCTATGCTGCAAGACAGATCACTATGCAGTGAATAACACAGATTCAGTAGGTAGGTTAGGTGTTAGGATGTCACTGCAGCAAAGTAGCTCCACATTTGTTTGACTTGATAAAGACTGAAAAATTAGTAAAGCTCAAAGTTCTAATATTAAGTATTTCATTACTTTTCATACTGTCTTGTATTTTTGTGTCCAGACTCATAGTAACATTCCTAGGAATTTGCTGTAACTTAGAGAAATAAATTATATGAGTGTTATTGTTTCAAAGGAAAATGTAGTCCTGTGAGTGAGATGAGTATTAGGGTAAAATTTAATCCATGACAGGGTGACTTTATTCTCTCTTTAGAAAAAAAATCTATTAAGACATCAAAGTAATCTCTGACTCTGCTACTAATATTGCACTGCTTATAGAGATTAGTTTTGTTTATTTCATTCTACTTTCTTTACTTTTCTGCCATGCTTCTATTTCTCCTGGCTTTTTGAATATGTAAGAGGAAAGTTAAATATGTTTTCTGACACTTCCTGCTCCACCTCTTCAACCCTTTCCTCATTATACCTATGCTATGTAAACACATTGAATGTCTTTATACTTGCTAATCCCTTACTCTCTGTGGTTTTTAAATACCTTAAAGTGATACATGACCTCAAGAGGCTATAAGTATTTCTCTAGTTTATTAAGAACAATTTTTATTGCATTTCTTCCTTTCTAAAAATGTCAAAAATTAGGTTCACAGGAAAGCAAGCATCCCTTGCATAGTGCATAACTGCATGTCAGAACAGCTAGTAAACTTTGGAAAGTGAATTTAAAGACTAGCTGATTAATCTTTCAACTCTTGATTGATGTGCCATATACAATGCATCCATGAAATGTGCTTCCCTAGTACAGTCTGTTATACCTGGCTTACTCTGACATTTCCTTCAAAAACATGGATGTTCATTTGAAATATATTGATGGAAGTAGAATTACAGCTTTCACGTGATAGGTGAGATTGGTGATGGGTGAGACTCAGGTTTGGAATTTCTGTTTGATTGAGATGAGCATCTTCATGTTCACAGGCTTAGCTGAAGCTTATTAGGACTACACAAGCCCCTTGAGTCTGAAAAATTGGGGCAGAAATCTGGAAAGAGGATTTCTTGTCATATTTTTTTAGCAGTCTCATTCTTAGAAGAAAATGCCATGAGAACAGCTTTTCACAATATTTTGGCACCTCTTTTTCCAGTCCCAGACATAACATGGCACTGAAAAAAGACAGAGAAATATAACCCTTTCTTGAACTAAAAAAGAGTTTTAGAGTTTTAAAGTTTTAGAAATGAGATCATTTTTTTGCCAGTCTATGATAATATTTTTTTTACCTCTTTTGAACTCATTCTCCTCTCTTTAGCCAGGCTCTGGAGAGAAAAGATGCACACATATTAGCCATTTCATTAAGTAAAAGGCATTCATTGATTTAGTCCTTGAGTAAACTCATCTTTTAATGTGATGAACAGCTACAGCTTTATCCTGCAGTTATTTCTTTAACAGCATGTGACAGTGTCAGCGGGACAGACATGTTTTTCTCCAACAGCTACACTGCCATAAACATTTACGCTAAAATGTCAAGAATACATTTAATTTTCAATATTTTTTAATGTTCCACTCCAATTGCTAAGTCAAAAACAGGAAACAATGAATATTTCACTCAGCTTTTCTTCACCCAGATCGAACTGCTTTTCAATCAAGTAAAAATAATTAAAAATAAAAACAATATTTTGAATTTCAGAAGACTCTTACAGCAGCATTATTAACTTTCATTAAGTTTTCAGGATGTAGATTATGCACTTGCCATTGCATCATATTCTAAGAAGAAGGACTTAATTCAAAGCTCCACAAGTTACAGATTTCCAGCAAGTGTCTTCCTGTGGTCTGTATGATTTCCTTATTTACCTGGACCATATCTTTTCTGCTCTGTAATGTCTCTAGGATGCTCCCAAATATATCTCTGTAGCATTATTAGGGATATTAAAATACATATTATGAATATTAAAATATAATTCAAGAACATGGAAGTTATAGAAAATAATAAATTGATTAGAAAGTTGTACTTTGTTCATTAAGGACATAGAGATAAGTTAGATAATAGTATATATTCAAAGCAAACAAATTTGAGCTATAGCCCCCTTTTCCTAAGCTTCAGTAAGCTTGCTATGTTTGTGAACTTATCTAATGTTGCCCTCATATTACAAATGAACTTGACTTTTTTTCAACTTGGTTTCTAGTGACTTCAAGTTATGTTTTTTACTGCCCTACAACTCAGTTAGTGGTATTTGCTACATTGTACCTGAATGTGAGGAATTAATCAGGTTTCAGAATACAGCTGTTCATATACAAAACCAAATGGTAAAGACAGAAAAAGTATCAAAGGGGGAAAAAAAGACAAAAAAAAAAACCCAAAAACAACATATAAAAACAAACAAATAAAAAAAGACCACTAAAAAAGACACACACGAAGAATCAAAATCATCACCAATAAAATAATTCCTGAATATAATAAAATATATTCTTTTTTTTTCTCAGATCACATCTTTTCCCTTAACAAGAAATGAGTTTGTAACCTGAATGTAGTCACAACACACAAAAATGGATGTAAAATAAAATTCCTATGCTGACATAGAAGATACATAATATATCTTTGAGTTATATAATCTGTACATCACTTATTTTATCCACCCAGAGTAACCAAATTTTTTTATAACATTTGTTTGACAGGTATGGGCATAGAATAGCACAATGTATTTAATTGTTATGATTCAATGGTATCTCATCTAGTAGACCTTTATATGCATTTTAAGTGTTAGAGCTGTATAAATGAATGCAAAGTTTTATGTTTACCTAAAGAATAATTCAAATTTTCTCAGAGCCCTTAAGATTTTGGGTTAGTTGTGTATTTTTTCATTCCTTGTATATCTATTGTGTATGATTTTTAAGAAAACCTTAGGCCTTGTGTTGATTTTGTTCAAGGATTATGTTTCATCTAATTTCAAAGTTGTTATCTTGGGTCTCTACAATTTCTGAAATGTCATGCCAAGTTTCGGAAAAAAGCGTATCATAATCCCAGATCAGACACAGTCTCATGTGTACCACTCTGCAAATAAATTGAATGCTAACAGAATGGTGGTAATTTAACAAACTCTCAGAATAAACATATCTAAAATTAATAATAACTTAAAACACTTAGTTAAATAAAAATGAAATTTTTGTTCTTGCTTTGTTCAATTTTTATCATTCCTTACCTTTTGCTTTTCTGCTGAAACAAAACCTCTCCTAAACTTTGATAGTTTATTTTCTTGTTTAAACAGATGGCTGATAAAAGATTATGCAACTCAGACATCTTACCTAACCATTAATCTTCATTTCAGAGCAAGTGCTGAACATTAGTTGACACAATTCTCTGGGGACTTTTTGGAAGGCTCCTTCCTCTCCTTTAACTTAGAAAGTTAGCATTTACTTTATCCTACTGTAGTTTTACTTTTTAAAACAAAGTAGATAAAGAAGGACCATGCAACAATTTTTACATGTTTTTTATCAACTAATTAATTTCTTTTTCTACAAAAAATGGAAAAGGCACTTTATAGTTCATATTTCTGCAGCCTAAGCTCAAATCTTACTAACTAACAGATCATTAATAATGACCTTTTTCTCCAATTTCTTGTTATGTCTTAAAATGTTGGTGTGCTCCACAGAAATCTGAAACTTATTTATAATCATGGTTTAGCAACTCACAGAAGAATGACAGATCTTGTACCAAACGTGAAGGTATATATCTGTAAGAAGTCAACAGGACAATAGCTACAGCAAGAGAATTTTTGTACTTGGATAATTCAGAAATTCAAAATCTGGTTTTGAGATTACTGAGTGTTCAAGTAAGAGAAGTAGGTCTTCCAGAGGTTCAGTATTTCAGCTCATGGCTATAAGAGGCCTCTGGTTTTCATCAAAATGAAATGTCATACTCAGGCCACAGAGATACACAATATTCAGTTCTTGGTCCCATTTGTAGTGTTCTCAATCAATAATAGATTTCCTACTTTTTTCATAAACTTCCCATAAGTTCCTCTTCTGATGTTTTGCCACATCTGAATGCATAATAGTAAAATGTATAAATGTATTCCAGATGTCCCTTAATAATAGAATCCATAGAAATAATATTGAAGAAATCAAAAGGTTATACTAAATTTGATCTGACTGTGGCCTAGATTGAAAAAACACAGCTCCAAAATTATGTATTGCCAGGTTTTTATTTCTTCTTCTTCCGGTCTGGGATAGTTTTTGTAGCTATCCTATCACTTTGGAGAGAGAAGAAAGACACTGATGAAGGTGGAATACTCTGTTTGATAGCGTATCTTCCAAAACTGGGAAAAGCCAATCTAATCTTTGGAGTAGTTGCATATTTTTGTTAGTATCTCCTTATTTTTTATTAAAACAAAACAAAACAAAACAAAAAATGGTAGAAGTTAATCCAGTCTATTCTTTCTTGAAAAATATTTTTTAAATATTAATGAAACATAAAATTTGTTTAGTGGTATTTCTAAAGCCATATCAACTTATAGAATCAGAGTCCAACAAGAAAAAAAATACTTGCACATCCTGCTGTCAGGTTATATGTTTTCTTCTTATTTATTGTTTTTTCCAGGGATATACATCATAGACTCATTTAATCTTGCTGACATATTCAACAGTAAAGAAAACAAAATTAAATAGAATTGTCAGTTAGCTTTATAAAACTTGAAAGTTGGCAGCTTGATGATCTTCAGAAAGAATTTTTGCTAGCAAAACAACTAGAATGACTGACTTGTACCACAGTATAGTCTGGAAAATTTAAAGTATTAACATACTGTAATTTGCAAAAAATAGAAAAAATATATTTTTTTTTTACTAAAGCTAAACACTAGTGCTCTACATAAATCTCACTGTGAAAGTTTCTCTATTAAAAGTTTCGTGGTGTTATAAGAACCTTCTCTCCATTAAAAGGTTCATGGAGATGTGATAAGAAAGAAGCAAAATTTCTTTCTTATTAGATACTGCTCAGAAGGTATTGTACAAGGTTGTTGTCTGATACCCATTCGTTGATTTATGCTCCCATCCATGACTTGAATTGGGAGTGATGTGTATCTTACAGTCTGCAAGTTTAAAATGCAATACATTTGCAAAATAGCTGTATTATAACAACTCTCAAAAATGAGTCATTTAATTCCCCTGGGGTTTTTTTAAGGTTTTTATACATTATGTAAAACTTTAACATTTACATGACTGCTTGTCTAAAAATCTTCTTGTATTGTTCTACATTATAAAACTTTTATTTAAGAAGACCACATTTGTTTTAAACAGATTTTCGCTTCCTTTTTAAATGAAATTTGAAAAAAATATTATTGAATAGACTAAGTAAAGACTAATACTCTACACTTTGGTAACCTAATTATTTTTGTTTAATCATGCAAGTTTCTTGTAAACTTGTTCTTATGCTTGTAAACTTTCAAATTATCAAGGGACTCAAACCAGCATTTTCTGAAGCAAGATGTGTGTCAGCCATTACTGTAAAACTACAGAAGCATTTAGCAGATCAGCCACTGTGTGGATAAGAATTAGTAGGTCGTATCTGTTTGCAAGACTGATGGGTAAAAAATGAATTAATCTACTTCTCTGAATGGCTGTCCTTTAGCAGAATCTAATTAGTGTACTTGGCCAGTTAAATAAGAGATGGGTAATTTTATCAGCTTGTTTACTGGTATTCATGATACCAGTAAACTATATATACAAGACTAAGGAACCAACTTTGTGCTGGCTATTTTGTCTTGCACAAATCTAACATCTGAACCCAAAGAAAGTAACCACTTCTTGCTGATTAATATTAAGGGTGTGATTGATTTTTATTTTGTTATTTTTAACTTAAATTGTGTATCTTTACTTAAATTGTTAACTAAAATCAGAAATAAAATTGAAATGTGCATTTTATATGTAGGTATATATATGATATAAAAATTGCTGAAGAAATATTATAATTAATAGTATTTGTTTATAACATACAATTTATGCACAATTAATTCAAATCCTTGTGCTTCTTTCAATTACAACTCCCTGTCTGAAATCTGGAAGAAAGATTGAGGTACAAGCAGGGGTTAATTACACATATTCAGTAATACCAGCAGACAGTTTGTCAATTTACAAAATAGTAAAGCCATGAGCTATGATCAAGGTGTAGATATTCAGTATTCACTGAGAAATACAAAATCAGCATTCTCCAGGAAAATGCAAATATTTCATAACACATGACATGCAGGTAAGTTGCATTCGTGTTATACGAATTTCATCTTCAAGCAGGATGTTCTAGACAACCAGCATTATGCATGCATACATATGTATGAAAATGTATCTGTATCTCCCAGAACAAGGTTTTCTGCAGGACACTGTCCTTTCTTTTGCTTTTTTTAGCAGAACAAGCTTCTGACTTTGTTTGGAGTAATTATTACATAAAAAAAATATATAAACAAAAGGTTTCTAGGTATGGCTTTTATTACCAATATCTGAAGACATAGCCATTGCTAGTAAATGCAAACCTTTAGTACATATATATATAATTGAATTAATTTTTTCCTAATTGATAGAGATAAATACTTTTTTTATTTCTGGTGTTCTTCATCTTCTTCCTGAATTACATATAGCTTGTTGGAGATATTTTCTTGCCTGGTATAGCAAATTTTGTCTGTCTTTTCCACAAAAATAAACAACAAAAAAAAAAAAAAAAAAGAAACTGAAGCACCTGGGTCCTGTGACCACTGGGATTGCCACAGGGTCAGATCCTCAGGAGATGGATAGCAATAGCAGGGCTTCCACTGTCGGCGGGATGACTGTCAGGCAGCTTTGATTCCTCAAGGGTTTATTGTAAGGAAAGACGAAGTTGGGGGTAAAAGGATACAGGATGAGTGATGGGGTGACAACCAATGGGGACAAGGGGAAGGAGTGGCTTCAAGGAAGGAACCAATGGGGGGGGGGGAGGTACAGAGAACAGAGAACTTTCCAGAACTGGAGGATGGTTTACAAAATGATAGACAGGAACAAGGGGAAAGTATAACAAAAGATTGACATCAGGGGAGGCGGGAACTTACACGCTGGTTGCCTCCCAAGGCATTTCAGGGGGACTGTCTCCAGAACCCACTCCCACACAAAACAAAACAAAAATAAAAACCAAAACAAACAAAAAAAAAACCAACCAAACAAGCAAACAAACAAAAAAACCCCACAAAACCCTTATCTTTCTTCCATTCTTAGTTACAGGTAAAATACAATTCAACCTTATAAAAAATCCCAACCTAATAAGTACCATATCAGGAGCGTGCATCTAGTAGTTTCCTATTTTTCAAGTTCTAACTCCTTTGGATTTTAGCTGATAGATTATATTCTGTGTACTTATTTGCAATACTATCAACATTGAATGAAAAGACTGATTGCTTGATTGATTGATTGAAAAAGACTTTTATATATTTCCCCAATATATTTCCTCTATAAGGATTTTTTTAAATAAAAAATTCTAAAACAAAAAGAGTACAAAGAGGATGAAAAACTCATGTAACCCATTTAATTAAGGAACCTTTCTTTCCTGCTCACTTGTCTGAATATGCATTTATTAATTTATCTTAATTGTATTGCTTTGGAATAAAAAATTTTTGGCCTACATTGTACCATATAATTTTCTAATTCTGTTTCTTCTAGGGATGAACATAGAAATCACGAGTGACACATGAACCAGAGCACAATCAATAAATCTGCTAAAAATTGAAGATTAATTGTCTTAGGCTGATATTCCATATCTTCTTGTCTTGAAATTTACATGTGAAAAATACTATTTTCCAATTTATATAATTTTTATATTTGTTTCTTTATATATTGTGAGTATTGATATATAATATACATGCCTGTCTCGAATGTGTGTCTGCAACAGGACTACATTAATCTATGCTACCCAATTTTCCATGGGACCAGCAATTCCTAATTATCTTTCCCCCTCTTGCATTACATCAATACTGCTGTGATTAATGGATATAAGTTGATAAGTCATCATTGGTTAGACAGTGGTTAAAAATTGCCAGAAAAGGTCTTGATGTTTATGGTATACTTTCCCCACAAAACTCTATCTACTTAGTATTTCCATACCATGTATCACATCCCACAGGCAATGACGCAAAGACAATTTAATTGAAGGACTGTAATAAGAAGCAGGTATTTGTGATGAAGAATTCTTGGAGTCAAAATGTCTCATGACTCACATTTCTCTGTAAATTTGGCATTGGTAGTGGCTTAATTTTATTTATGTCTTTAATTTGTTTTCTCAGTCTGACTTTTTAAAGTATGGGTGTAACTCACAGAACCACAGAACAGGAAATGCTGGAAGGGACCACAGT
Organism: Lonchura striata; assembly: GCF_050655825.1. Classification (NCBI taxonomy): domain Eukaryota; kingdom Metazoa; phylum Chordata; class Aves; order Passeriformes; family Estrildidae; genus Lonchura; species Lonchura striata. Next base: position 59,290,989 of record NC_140703.1, on the reverse strand, counting down.
GTGCCTGTGGGCTGTATCTGATCCAACCTCCCTGCTCAAGCAGTGTCTTCTTAAGCACATGACACACAATTGCATCCAGATAATTCTTGATAGCCCCAGGGAAGGACACTAAGCAACCCCTCTGGGTAACCTGTTCCGTTGCATGGTCAGCTTCACAGCAAAGAAGTTTCCTCATGTTCAGGTGGAACTTTCTAGGCATAAGTCTCTTGTCCTATTTCTTGGTACCACTGAGAAAAGCTGGGCTTCATCCTCTTGAAACCCTCCCTTCAGATACTCATAGACATTGATATGATCTCCTCTCAGTTTTTCTTTCTTGATACTAAACAGGCCCAGCTAGGTCAGCCTAAACTCTTAAGAGAGTTATTCTCATCACCTATCATCTTTGCAGTCCTCCTGGAGCTCCTTGTCCTAAGGATCCCAGAAATGGACGGAGAGATCCAGATGCACCCTCACCAGGGAAAAGTAATGCAACTGCTCTTTCATGGTGGAATGTGTTCCATGGTGATTCTCTATACACATAATCTGCAACCATAAGCATTGGCTGAGAGGGATGGAATGGAGAATGCAGCGGAGTGGAAACCCTGTGGCCAAGGCTCTGTTGAAACCCTTGCAGGGAAGGGATCTTTACGGCCCTTTACAGCTGATAAACCCCATAGCAGCTGTCAGTCAGGGGAGACAGGAGAAGGTACCTTGCTCTCAAGGCAGGAACTGTGGCAAAATTGCTCTCTTTGGATGAACTTGGTTTATTTTAACCTAATTGTATTACTAACACACAACTCCATCCCCAAGTTGCCCACCCCAAGGTATGACCACCACTCACTGAGGAAGTGTCTATATTTTATTGACTATAGCTTTAAGATCAAAGCAAGAAAATTTTGCATCGATCAATAACAAATGTATGTATGACTAGAGTCATTAAAGCTCCATCTAAATGTAAAGAAATAGTATAAACGTGTGTTGAAAATGGAGAAAATTATGGAAGACTCCATCATAACTGCAGGGATCAGTCGATGGGCTGAACCTGTCCTCTCACTCATAGGAATGGGCATGAACAGCATTCTAAGTATACTGAATACATTTACTGGGGATTAGAGTTTCTCTGTGAATTGCTTTGAATATGTTTCTGCAGTCAGATACCATTACAAACAGTCCTTGAACCTTTCACTTGTCTGTTTTGTATTAATTAAGAGTGTTATTCTCTAAACTGGTTGGTATGAGCCCTTCATGGGCTCTGGCAATTGCTGACAGTGAGGAACACAATAAAATAAAGTGAGACCAGCTGAGGGAACTCCTCTTGATGTCTGTCTCTGAATAAGTTAGTCAAATCACCCTACAATCCAACAGAATTTCTTAGTGAAGTGTCCCCATAAGAGGATGATGATAGACTGGTTGGGTACAAGGGTCTTAACTTTCCTGGGGCACTGCCAGACAAACCAAATAGTAAGGGTCAAGGAAATCTCCCCACAGTAAGGATTGAGGAAGTCCCCTATTCATGTGACAATCAGCAAACTAGAGTTTGAGCAGCAGAGTTTTCATGCAATGTATATGAAGCTGTAAATAAATATGTATGATTAATAAAATTGTGATCATAGTGCCATGGTCCAAAGAACACCCAAAGTCTCTATAATCTCTTACCCATCCTGTCAGGAAATTTTCCTAATTTTCACTTCAAAATGTTCCATATTTCACAAACCTTTCTCAATGCTACTCAAAGGGAATTAAAAGTGCTTAAAAATATTGTGCATTTAATCAGATTAAAAGTTAAGGATGTCTTTTTAGCCTCTCATCTGATCCCATAACAAAGCATAGAGATTGTTCCAGAACATATTTTTCACAAGTCTGAGGACTGCAGTTTTAAAATCACTAGCCTTTAACTTAGTTAATGTTTTCAGTTTGCTTGTGGACAAACACTCTCAGCATAAACACCATCACAATTGGCAATCTTGATGATTGCCTCAGCAGGACAGCTAGAGAGTTAATGGACATGAAAGCTGAAGTGGTTCAAGTTGAAAAGCACAGATCTATCCTGTTGGTAGAACACTTCTGGTTTTTTCATACTGCTACAGACAGAATTTTTTATTAGGGCTACAGGCTTTAGCTTCTTCCTTGGTTTTGTCTTAACCAGAAAAAATAAGCAATTGTAGGAACAGAAAATGAATTTTCTGGCTACTGTTTTTTTTGTGGTAAATGGTATATTTCTAATGTAATTGCTAAACCCTAAAGTGTTTTTGAATGATAGCCTATGGCACACAATATGATAGATTTGGATAATAAGATGCTGTGTTAACTTCTTTTATATACCACAAATCTCACATAGTCAGAACTTAAAAAGTAGATATAAAATGTAACACAAAATGAACAAGAACATTTTAGAAAGAAGTAATTTGATGTAGCTTTCCATGTCACAGTAGGTCTGAACATAAGCCTTCTTGTGCAACCCAGAAGCTTTAAGCAGAATAGCTTGATGTGTGTGGGGGGCAGCTGAAGGCAAATCATATAGTGCCTGAGGCAATCAGCAGTATCTCTGAATCCTCTTGGATATTTCTGAAAATGCAGTAATTCAGAAGTGTGTTATGGAGACTTATATGAAGTTAGCTCCAGTTAGAAGAGTAAAAAGTGTTGTTACCTCACTTCTGGATGATATTCAGAATTGTATTTGTCACCCAATGGACACACAAATTATTCAAAGCAGTCTCATGCTTCAGATGAAATATCTAGGAAAGAAAAATATTTATCATCTCAGTTACTCCTATGCCAGAGGACAGCTCAGAGCACATTTCTGACTCAGAAGACCCTTAGCATTGCATTTCTTCTCTACTGGGTACTCACAAGATTAGTCAAGTAGGTAGTTCTTTAGTGCAACATAAGGCTGGTCGCTGAAATTGCTTTTAGAAATGAATAGGATTCTGAATAACATGTTGTGCCTTCCTTCCTTCCTTCCTGCCTGCCTGCCTGCCTGCCTGCCTTCCACAGCGCTACTGCTGCCTCAAACTGCTTCTACCCAAGACCCACCTATCCAGGTCCTGAAGCCCAGCCTTGTGGTTCCATACTCTGGAAGAATGCAAATAAACCTGTTAGACCTGGAGCTGCTTGTATAAGATGCTTTTGAACTGAGGGAACATGGTTATAGGGAAATTACAAATTTGAATTTAAATTATATGGTTTGTTTCTTGGTCTCTTACTCATTTAATACCTAAGCTAAATTACAGAGGGAAAGTGATATAAAGGGATAAAAAAAAATCCAGAAAGAACATAAGAAAGAAAGTAAGAAAAGTGAAGGGAGGCTCTTCTGCTGTAATCAGGTGTATTTTTAGAACAGAATCCCATTGGCTTCCAGAAATCTCTCATCAAGAGTAAACAGTAGAAGGGAAGAGCTCAGTGTAAGAAGTAAGGTTTAATTATTAGAAAAGTAAAATCCACTGAAACCATTTAGTTTCCATGAACAGAAAGAAGATATTAGTATATTTGTAAACAAGATTTTTATCAACATTGCAAATGGTTATTCAAAAGGGTTTTCAGAAGTCTGTGAGATGTTACAGTAGTAAAAGATTTTGTTTATTCTGAGTATGTTGTACACGGTTTCTTTAATAGAATTCATTACCAAAATAAAAGAGTATCTAAACCTCATATAGATAAAAACCCCACTTTTGTACTTTTGGGATCTGTCATATCATGTTAAAAACTGTGAAAGTATTTTAAATATGGTGATGGTGTGTCTTCCTCCTCTAAAAAATATAACATGGATCAATCTCCTCTACCTTTCAGCTAAAACCTAAAACAGAACTAAAAGACTTGCAGCAAAAGAATGAACACAATTAAGAGGCTGAAGACATAGAATCAAAAAATGATACATTTATAGAATCAGTTGTGTTGGGAAAGATCTCCAAGCCCAACCAATACCACCACCACTAAACATATTCTGTCACAACTCAAAGTTGCATCACCAGAATACCGAAAACTTTTTCTAGCAAATAATTATTTGGGCAGAAATTGACATAAATGAATATTACATGTATGCAAAAGAGATTGGTGTGTTCAATTGCACAGAAAGGCTTTCAGGTTCAAGATTTTTTCCTTAGATATTTAAGTAATACTAAGATTACCATTTAGCAGACAGAAAATCCCTTAGACTTGGTCCTGGTCTCTGATGTCAAAGATATTAATCCTTACTGTAATTTTAGAGCTTGTTTCTGCTATTTTAAAAGATTTTATGGACCTAATAATCTTTGTATTATAAGAAATTATTAGAATTTGAGCAGTACTGATCAAGAACTTCTATAGTCTTTATTAAAAAAATTAAATTCTTTTAATGTATTTGTAATATGTATGATTTCCTAAGGTTTGTTCCCTCTTGCTGTACTCATTCCTTCTTAATAAAGAGACTGATCTGCCATCCTTTCACAATCTATTCAAATTTGAATTACTAAAAAGCTTTTTGGTCAAATGAAATCCTACAATTGCTCAGAACATCCAAAGGAAATCAAATCCAACAAGAAATAGCTTGAATTTTGGAAACACACTCTGAAAAATAGTTTATCACTACTGAAGAGACCATTTTGTCAACTTTTACAGTAATAAGGAATAAAAAAGAAAGATTTTCCAAAGAAAAATTTGAGTTTTCACACTAAGGCCTAAAGACTCTGTATTTGTGTTTAATTTTTTTCTTTTATGAAATTCCAGAATATCTAATTCTCCTTTTCCTATTCCAAGTTATCTAACTGTGTAATTATGTTTTCCAGAAAAGAGAAATTTTGAACATTTTGCTGGACTTCAGGCCAAGTGAAACAATAAAGAACTCAAAACCCTCAAGTTCTGGAGTCTTACAGGAAAATATGAAGAAACATTAATAACTGATGGCAGAGTCATTTTCTCTTTACCATAGTAAAATCTTTTAAGTGGTGGCTCTTCCTAAGTATGTATTTGTACAGTGTTTACACAATAGATCCTTTTCATTATTGGTGTATGAATAAATTTTTGTAATACAATAAACAAATAATAACAAATGAGGAATGTGCAGGGAGCAAAACAAATATGAGGACTTGTGAAGTTATTTTTTAATCCTGTGATAATCTAAAATTGCTTTTTAAACAATGCCATGATATTCAGGAAATGTGCAAAAAATCACTTAAAAGCTGATGGGATTCTCAAGCTGAATTGTATGCAAGTATGCTGTTTGCTCTGGGAGAATCTATCAAAGACTATGTAAGCATATTTAAACTTGCAAGGTGAAGAATGACACTATTCTGTGCAAATGAGCTTGCACTCCTTAAATTTGGTTTTAACGGTTGGATGTAATTGAACTCTATTTTCTATATTTTGTTGCACTGCTGATGATCCTCAATGGCCACTTCTGGCATAGATTAGGTTTCCTGTAAAAGATGAGCATCTGAAATTAAGTCAGCAAAATCAAATGCTGTAATTTAGTTTTATCTCATTATTAAAGATATAACAAGGATTATATTGCATGCTATTATTGCTTTATGTCATGTTATAGAACATTATGTTCCATCAGTGCATGGGTAATCTCCATCAAGAAAGCACACAGTAATGATAATGTACAGCTGGGCAAATGACTAGCTTGGGGAATTTCTTGAAGGCCAAAACTGTATAAAGAAAATTTTTGACAGCTGGAAAAGTATAACAGAAATGTTCAAGTATGTATAACAGCAAAAAATTATCCTAATTTTCCTTGGGTTTTTTTTTTGTTTGTTTGTTTTTTGGTTGTTTTTTTTTTTTTTCCAAAGAGGAACAGAGGAGAGTTTTCACTGACTCAAACCTTGGATTTTTTTTGTGCTAGAAAAATTATTTTATGGACGTCTGGATCGCAAAACTTATGAAAAGTTTTATCTGATTCCTCAGTTAAGTCTTTCTTTTAGCTTTTTGAAATGTCCTCTTACAATACCAGGATAATATTAAATCACTGAAGGAAACCACACATACTGGGCAAAAAAGAAATATGGAAGAGAAAGGAAAAGGGAAATTTAACTTAAAACTAATAAAAATAAAGATGAATTTGAAAGATGCATAACTGGGATACTGAATCCTGCAAAACAAGTGCAGTCTTTGAGATGATGTCTGACAAGGAAATATTTGACATGTAATATATAGTGTGTTATAAATTCTGTTTGTATATAGGGATAGCAAGCTAGATATTATTTTGATAAGAGTTGTGCCTGTTAGAAATCCAGCAATGCATCTTTCAGCTGAAAAAATATGAACACTTCCATTGTCACTAACCCTATGAATAACTACACAGCTTGACATTCAAGTTTTAGGTTTGTAGAGCTTAAACTCTCATTTGATGAGGACAACTTAACCTCAACAGTTTATAGATTTGGGATTTTTTTTTCTCATTGAGATATTCAAAATAAATATAAAGAAAACAAATTGCTTATATTAATAAGCTACCAGTCCTCAGATCTCTCAGAAATGTGACTAGTAGCTAGGAATAACAACTGCTGTAGACATCAGTCCCCAGGACAGAGTCAGCATTTAATATAACTGATCTTAGATGGGATCTATTGTTTTAACCTTTCTCATGTTTATGCTTAAACAAAAGTTTGAGGAATTATTGGACAAACTTGACACAGAAAAGGCAGGGGTTAAAGAAAGTCATAAATCAAATGGCATTGTTTGGGCATACATATTTTACCCTCTAATCTAGTATAGTGGGCTTAATTTACTAACTAACTAAAATTAGATAATTTGTGGTCCCTACAATACCTGAGTTTTGTTTATGTTGCTGGAAGCTCTAGAAGACACACTTGAGGAGTGACAGTCAAAAGCCAGGTGGGGTGCCAGACTCACAGACTTAGGCAGCTGAGCCAAGCCTATGCAAGAATAAATCTACAACTGGTTACAACCTGGAAAAGAACTTAATTCTTACTACTCTTCCTGTTTATTACAGCTATTAGTATATTATTGAAGATAAACTCTAAGAAACATGCTAGCACTTAGAGAATTATCAAGAACTCTGTTACTCTAGAAAATATTAATGAACTTGGATTTTTCTACTGATATAACTGAAACAGAGATTACACTAAAAGTAACATTATGTAAGAATTTTGTCAAATTATATCATAAAATATGTGAAAGAGAAGGATCAGGAAGTAATTTTGAACAAATAATTATAAGGATCATATAAAATGGTCCTAGATCATAGGGGTCCCTAGTAAGGCATAATACTAATAAACTTGGGGTCCATAGAAAGATTAAAATTCAGATAGATTTTTGCTGCAGAAAGGAGAGCAAGTGGGGAAAAAGGTAAGGAAAACCACATGATTGGAGCTATTCAGGAATCATCCCACCAGGCAGATCTGCCCCTGATGAAAACAGTCTGAAACATAAAAATAATCCTTTACCTTTATGATACAAGATTGTGTCTGACTTGCTCTGGCATTGATAAGGGACATCCTGAAGGAGGTAGTGGACAGAGTAAAATTCCTATAACATTTCTTCCTATTTATTTGTTTTAATCCTTGGAAAAGAAGATGAAGAATAAAAATACTAGATTTGTAACGAAGATTTATGTTAGTCTTTTATGTTAAACCAAAAGAAAAAATGTTTGCTTAATTAAAAACTCACTGGGTTTTAAATCAAAATGAATTTTGATGCTAATAAAGAAAATTATATGACTTATTATATGAAAATATATGTGTATACATAAAAACCCCTGTAATAATTACCAAAACATTCCAGCAATAAATGTATTTTGCTATTTTAAATATTAACATAATTTTAAAATGATCCACAAAACTAGTAGTAGTTGAAAAAATGTTATGACTATTTAGAAACCTTTCATGAAGAGAGGCAGCCAAATTATATAACTTTCTTGGGGTAAATAATTGGCAGTGCTGTTTGTGCTCTACAAGCAACATAATAATTGATATGCCTAAACATCACAAAGTTAAGATCCTCTTGCTTGAGCTAAAGGCCTAGGCTCATGGATTTACATGATTTTTAGTCTGATTAAATTTGCAGTCTAGATGGTTGGTGAGCATGAGAACTCATTCCCTAGGGATGAGGTTCTCCAAAGGAAAGTTAGTCTCTGTGAAGAATTTTAATGTTACAATGTACAGATAGGAATGTACCTATACATTTCTTCATGCCTTTCTGTATGAAATAACAGGCAGGTTCTTCACTAACTGCAAAGTATGTTTCAATGAACATTTCAATAATATTAGTATTGAATCATATGTCAGGACCTTTGATATAATGTACAATCTAATGCTTCATTCCTTCTTTTTTCCTCCTTTTTCTACCCCTAACTGTGAGACAGGACTTAAATCATAGATAATAAATGTGCAGGACTTAGTTTTTCTGGTTCCTGAGAGCCCATTTCTCCAGGCTGTTATGGTCCCTCTGGATGGCAGCATGACTCTGGTGTATCAGCTGCCTCTCCCTCCCACTGTGTCATCAGCAAACTTGCTGGAGGGTACAACCTACACCTTCATCCAGATCTTGGGACAACGTGCCTCATAAAATTTTTAAACATTTGAACAAAGTTTTGTTGGTTATTTTTTTATTTCCTGAAAAATAATTTCTTTTTAGATGTTTGGGCTAAGATGTACAAAAATCTTAAAAAAATAAGAAACAAAAGGAATTGAAGTCGGGGGGAGTTTTGTTTGTTTCTTTCACAATGTTACAAACTCACTATTATGCCAAAAAAAACCAGACCCTATTGTTCTTGCCACGTAGAAATCAGAGTGAAGTAATTCATAGGGTTCCATGATGACATGATGTATTCATTGTTCAACTTTAGGATAGTGGATAACCCTCCACCCAAAACAAAGATACAAGAGTAATTTTCTTCATAACTCAATTTATTTCTACATATGCCTAGAGATCACAGCATTGAAAACATCTGTAGAAAAGAAAAAAATATAGGATCTGATTATTTAAGATGCCTTTTTGCTGTATTTTAGGGTGTTTATCATTATTATGGGAAATGAAGAGCTGGGAAGCACAGATGACAGTCACAAAAAAGAAATAATGGGAAGTGATACCTATCTAAAAAGAATTTAAAGGGGGAGGAAAATTGTCCCTGCATTTAGAGAAAAGCAGGTTTGAAAAAGGGTATGAAATAGGTCAGAAAAGAAAGTTATGGAAAGAGATGACATATTATCAGCAAGAGAGAAAAATAGGTATGTGATGGTTAGTTTCTGATCACAAGAGAAGATGGAAAAGGGGACTTCAAAGACCTTTGCTCTATGCAAGGGCAACTGATGGAATTCTGGAAAGTTCTTCTCCAAGATCAAAACTGAATATTTGATTTGATTTGATGTGCCTTTTTCTTAGAGGCCAAAATATCTGTAATATTCTGGATTTGCTTCTTTGTGAGAAAACCAGGATATATGAACACTTTTCATTATCTTAGTAAGCCAGGCTGGTCAAAAAATAACACTGGTGTCTTCATTATGGTAATTCATTCTGTGCAAAGGGGAACTGAAATCAATTTATCTAAAAATTCAACCTTCTAACCTTTTTCAAACTGAATATTAAACAGTAGGACAAATTTAACACTCATCTACTCTTCATATATAGCTCTAATAATCTTGACATCTTCAATGAGATATGCAGATTGCAAATCAGATATGATTCTGGCTTAATGGAGAAAGTCCTGTAATTCTTCAGGGAAAGTTCCAATCCACCATGTGAGAATGGTCTTTCCAAGCTGCTGCTGAAGTAACTGTTTACAGCAAGAATGGAATGAGGAGTGCAAGCTTTATGATCTATAAGAGTTAAATTATTATATAGAAATATTTTTGTTGTATGTACCCTGCTTTATTAAAAAAATCCCTTAGAATCTCCTACCAAGGACAGAATCTCTCTTTTACCTTTCTAGATATTACAGGAATATATAGGAATAGTCACTCCTCTAAGAAGTCTGAAGTCACAATAGACTTGCCTACAAAACAAAGAAAAGAAAACAAAACAAAGAAAAACAAACCAACCAATCAACCAACCAAGCAAAAACAAGCAAATAACTGTCATAAAAGCAAGGCTTTTTGTGTATGATTTATTTTTATTCTTTCTTGAAGTATGTCTACAAACTATTTCCTGACATTACCTTCAGAATGAATACTTCATAGATGTAAAGAAAGCATCAGCTCTTAGATAATCCTAAAAGGAATTTTTCAAACTGCCAGAAATTTTATCATATCATCATCATGTCTTTCTGTTTGAAGAGCTATTTGAACTCCTTTCTTATCTTTGGGACATTCAGAAAATTCATGGATTATTTTCTATCACATATTGTCATAACCTTTCTATTGAGGTTTACAGTTATTAAAACATCTTTAATAATATTTAATTAAGATGACAGAACTTAATTTAATTAGCATAAAAGCTTAAAATTTATGTATCAAAGGGGTATTACAAATACCACATTTTAGTATGAGCATTTACATTTAAATAAGATGGAAAAATTGAAATGTCCTGTATTTCTTTCAGGTCAGAATTTAGGCAGAACTGAGATCCCAGGATCTCAGATAGAAGTTTAATCTTCCTGTCAGATGAAGTCGTTAAAAAATTCTGAGGCCATCCTTGGTTAAGTGTAAAGGTTCTTCAAGACCCCAGTGATGAGTATTATTGCATTTTCCTCCTCCTGAGGAGTCTATTTCACTCCCACACTCAATTGCAATCTATATTTAGTTAGAGAGTTTCTTAGACATTGATTACATCTCCAGTATAGCCTAAATCACTACGCTTACTCTAAGCATGATGAACGCAAATATGATTGCACTGAAACTCATTAGAAATGGCCTTTTTTTTTTTTTTTTTGCATGATAAGTTCATTATTACAGCATTCATCTCTGTCTCTCAGTCTGAAAAGTGCAAACCTGTAGAACATGTATCCACTGTGTCTCAGGACATAGAATAATTTTTTTTCTGCTGAAGTTATGCCTCTTTTCTGACAGGAATCCACTATTCACAAAGCCAGAAGAAAAAAGGTACCAGTTTAGGGCCATGATACTAATGAGAAAATAAGGTTCTTTGGTTCTGATTCCTCTTCTAGAATCATACTGATTCATAAGCAGTGCTGGTCCATTATGGGCTATGTGATATATTGTTTGATAGAAAAAATATCCTGCAGATTTGAAGAGCAACAGAAACCATCCAGCTTGTATAAATGCTTGTTTTATGAGACAAAAATTCAACTTGTCAATTTTTATGTTTTTTAGCTGCTTTCATGACACATGTTTTTACGTAATTTAATATTATTTCTTTCTCATTTATTTATTTGAAGATTTTTTTGTGCTTTGAATCCTTTAAAAGGTTTGGCTATTATTTGTTTTTGAAGACATAGTATCACATGTGTGAACATTCACACAGATTCCTACTCATAAAAAGCCACATGTATTCAGAACTCACGAGACCATGTGTATCTCAACCTACTTAAAACACCACACTTGACCAGCATCCAGTCCCACAGTGGAGAGTCCTCCTGTCACAGCCCAGTGGATAGAAGGTAGCTCTGACTACCTAGAGCTACCAGACAGACAAACTCAGTAGAGAGGATAAGCACACATTCTATGACTTTTTGGTGACTTTAACTCTGACACAATGGTCTGATCATTCTTCCGTAATTTCTTAAGAGTAAAGAGTCACTGTGTCCTTCTCAGATTAGGCTTCTTCATTCCCCTGGCAATCATTGATTCTCACAACGTGCAATGTGCTTTCAGTTGATTTGATTATGTTTTAGTCAGATAAACACATACACACAAACACAAACACAAACACACACACCCACACCCACACCCACACCCCCCCCCCCACATATATATATATATATATATATATATATATATGTGTATATATATATATATATATATATATTCATGCAAAATATTAGCATACAGATAGACACTACCACTTGAAAACCTCTGTACTGTCTGGGGTAATGTGTTCAGGTCTGGTCTTTCACCTCTGAAAGGATTTATCAGAAGCATAAGAAGGCAAACAATAATGACCTGCAGAAGGAATAAATATGCAACCAAATACTTCTATTTGATTCTTTTCCTCTTAACCTACATTATGTGGCACAGAAAGATTACCAGGAGTAAGATTTCTAGAATAACTCATCAAGATGTATTACAATGCATTTATTTAATTATTTTATTATTTAGCATTATTTTATATACAAATAAATCCACAAAATCTTTCTTAACAATAAATTGAAAGGTGATTGTTCTAGTGTAATTTTTTTAATATAATTAATAAATTAAAGAATGTGTTGGAGATGAAATACAATGCTCCCATTACAGTAGGTTTTCCATTTTTCCCATGTTTCCATCTCTTTCACACAGGTAAATGTAGGAAGATATTTGTGCAGTTTTTGCACAAAGTCTGTAAGATATAAATACACCCAACTTCAAAGAAGTTCTAAAACCAGCCAAAACTAGAGCAGCTAGAACAAAAATCAAATATTATGTTATAGTAAACTGAAAATAAATGGTACTATTTGTCCCCAGGTGTCATCTTGATTTTTTTCTGCAAGTGGTGGCTTCCTCTGTTAAATTTATGGAAACTCTGATTATAAGATGCTGTGGCACAACAAAACATGTTTAGTTGCAGAAGTTTATTAGAGCATGTTCAATGACTTACTGTGATTATATCTAAAGGTACAGATAATGCCCAAAGCATTACTGAAAATATCTGAAGGCATAAATCATCTTGCAGGTTTTCAAGGTCATCTTGCATGATCCTTGATAACCTAAAGATATTTATTTTTAGGTAATTTTTGCTGCTTAGTTGTGTCTTTTTTCACTAGCTTTTTTTTTTTTTTTTTTTTTTTTTTCCCTTAAATATGCTTGTCTCCATGGAAAACCAGATAATGGCTAAGTCAGAGTGTATACACTGCTAACACTGGTTCAGAGATCAAACTTCCTTAATATCACTGAAGGGAACACCTAATTTGACATCTGAAAATCTGAATCAACTAGATGAATGTTTATGTTATTTAGCTGTCTGTAAGTGATGTTACTGCTTTTTTTTTCCTTTTGTTTGAACCAAACTGTACAGTCATGTAAAGATTGCAAAGCATGACCAAGTTTTATAGGTAGCTTCTGAAAGACTTTCTCTTATGATGTGTGGACTAGAATAAAAAGGTATTAAATCTTTCTTAATGGGGACAAAATCTTAGTAGGCACCAATCTTTGCAGCTTATTAGGATTAAATTAGTGATATTTCATGAAAATCTAATGACTTTCTATGAAACATTAGGAATTTCTGAGATTTACCAAAAGTTCACACTGGGATAAAATTCCAGTAAGAAATTATTTTATATTAACTGCAATGTTATTTAAGTATTCAATGGCACACATGTACAAGCTAGGAGCATATTATGGGCTTTCTCCCGAGTGATATTAATTAGGTTGGGAGACTGAAGATCATAAATCTTTTTGCTGACTTATTTCAAAGCGCAGGTAGTAGAGATTTCTGCTATAGCTCAACATGATTGTATCTTTACAGAAAAATGCAACCCTCTAGGAAAACTAATTATAAATGACCATTCTTTTGTACTGATTGTAGTAACAGAATATGTATCCATGTGTAATACAATTAAGGTACTAGGGATCATTGTGTAAAACTTTTCATAAGACTGACAAGCCAGCTGTTTTAAACTTTCAAGAACTTTACTATATTCATTCATTCACAGCACCTTTCATGCCAATAATTAATTCTTACATGTCATTAATAACTATTAATATGAAGATGAGATTATTAGTCTTTAATATCCCAAATTACCTGTGAGTACAAAATGCTACATAATTGCTACTGATGGTCCTGGGTGGTCCTGGTTAATAAATATCAGGTTGGTCAGATTTGAGAACAGATTTGATGAGAAGCCAGAGCTCAGGTGGTCTTGTCTTCTTACTTTTCTGATTTTCCTTCCTCATGTCTGTTGTTTTTTTTTCCATTTTTCCTCCCAGTGCTGAAAACAAACAAACAAAAAACCAAAAAAAAACAAACAAAAGAACCACCAATCCCCTCCCTACCCCCCCCCCCCAAAAAAAAAAAAAAAAAAAACAAACCAGAGGGCACACCTGCTCCTGGTGCAGCTCACTGTGTTTTTTGTCAGTCAATATCCTAATGTATTTGGAAAGATGTTCTGCCCATTCACACCCCATTGTTCTCATCTTGACTTTTGGCAATTCTTTAACACTTCTAAAGGAACATTTTGAATTGTTAGCCTCTTTGATTTGTCCCTATACACCCTTCTTTGCTGCTTTAGCAGTCAAATTGCTCTCATGCTTCTGCAGGATGCTTATATTTTATATTTGATTTTGCCATCACAAGTATTACAAAACATGCATTCCCTGTTGTTAGTTATACTCATCTAGTAAACATACATTGGTCCAAGATAAATTACTTATACCCAAATTAACACATTTCAAATGTGTAAGTGCCATAGTATCTGATTAGGCTGCACAATGTTTTTTAATCTGTCCAGCTTCCCTCTCAAGTTTTATCAGGGGTATAATAATATCAATACTTTAATCTACATCAAGTGTATGTCATGGAAATAAGTATTTTAATTATTTCTGGGTTTTCTTCTGTTTTGGTTTGTACAATGAAGCAACTGAACAGGCATGAACAGGATTTCTTTCAGACAAAACTAAACATGAAAATATATACTACATGCACACCTACTGTGGTTCTAACTGTGGTTAGAAATGGTCATTCAGTCCCTCAGACCTGGCTAGCATCATAATATAATAGAGATTGGAGATGATGTTTGGTCCATAAACCTGTTCAAATCAGGAACAACTGAGATCAGGTTGCTCAGTGCCTTGCTGTGCAAATATCTATGAGGATGGAGTTTCCAATCTGTTCCACTGCAAGACTACCCTTGTTCTGAGTGGAAAAAAACATCTTTAATAAGTAATCAAAATTAACCTTGAGTCTTGTGCCTGCTGCCTCCTGTCCTATAGATTTTAATCTCTGTGAAGAATTTGACTGCATTTTCTCTACTGTCCTGGTTAATTGTTAAAAACATGCCTGATTCTGAGTCAGAGTAATTTCAGAGGTCTTTTGGAATATAATACAACTGTTCAGAATTCTGTAGTTTATTATTCTTCAAGCTCCTTTTAACCTTTTTGCATTTTTTTTTAAATCAGTAAAATTATATTATTTGAAGAAAAACATTTATATATTGATTATTGTTGCACACCCCAGCTGGTTAAATGTTTTTCATTCAGGTTTTGGTTCTACTGAAAATAGATCAGAGTGGGAATGACTACAAAAAAAAAGGAGAAATCCTTGACAGACTCTTATGTTCAGCCTTCCCTCCTGTACCTCTAAGTTTTAAAACAAGGTTAAATTTATAAGTACAATATGATTAACACTGCATATTGCAATTCATGAATAATAGATAACTGGAAAGATTTGTCATTCATTTAGATAAGCAAAGAAATCTTTTGCACAAGCTACTGTCTTCTAATGCAAGGAAAATAAAGCCAAAGGCCAGCTTTTTGTGACCACTTAGACAAACAGGTAAAGAATTAGTATACAAGCAAAATCTTTCTTGCATCCTGATATGGTAGCTATGTGCAGTACTGCCCACAGTCAATTCATCAGCACAATTAAATATTTTTAATTTTAAAGGTAGTTAATCATAGGCTCATCTTTCAAGATGATGTGATAAATTTTTCATGCTTTAAAACTTCTGAATCACAAATAGATACATTTATAAAATACTGCCTAAGGAGCAGATTGTCACTTGCTAAAGGTTCACAAGAGGTGATCTTCCTCTCAGTTAAAAATGGTGGAATTTTAAGATTTTATGTCTGGCTGGTTGTTTCCATATCCCCAAAATAGCTTTTAGTACTGTAAATAAAAGCTTTTTCCCAACATACTGACTTAAGTTGCACTTGGGAAAGGGAATTAATGACTTAACTATGGTTTTAGATTGAAATACAGGAGTTTATTAAGTTATCTAAAGAATATTCTATAATATAAAGAATAAAGACTTTTTTAAGGCTAAAGGTGAACTTCAAGCATGAAGGATGGAAAATTAATTGTATGACTAAATAATTAGAGATGAAAATATCACTATGCTTCCAATGTGTTATTACTTCATAACATTAATATCATCTTTCTAACAGACATCACATGCAGCATCAGCTGAACATCAGATACAGCACAACTTGTTGTCACTGCACAAAAGATTTGCAAGGATTGGCATGGCTACTTTTACCAACATGGCATTTTCTTGTGTCCCAGTCTTTCAACTGACCCCAGTCTGAATACATGCAGAAAAATGACTTAACTGTAACTGCTAGTGCGTTCAGTATCCCACTTACAGTAAATTGTTTACAAGGTCAGGACCTCACCAAAGAAGCTGAGAGATACCCTTGGTCACATTTTTTAAGGATATGAATGAACCATTGAAATCAAAAAGGAAAGAGGAATTAGCAAAAAGATGTAAATCTTGAGCACAGACAAACTCCACTAATTATATTATAGGCTCAGCCCCTAGTTGTAGTTCTCTCAGAATATTTATATTCTGATTTTCAATAACTTAATTTTATAAGGTGATGGTTTTCTTCAAGTAATGATTATTTTTAAAAATATATTTAAGAGTTTTAATAAACTTGTCAGACTTGGTACTTGTCTCAGTTTCTGCTACATAATGAAGTCTTTTCTGTGACTGCAGCACACACAAGCAGAATTTTTAAATGAGATACCTAATTTTGGCAGGTCTAGGTCTAAGTCCCTTGGTTCTCAAAAATCTTCTTTATTTCAAGTTCTATTAGCAATGTGCGATGCTAACTCATGTCCAAGTATATCCCAGAAATCCCTCCTGAGATATTTAGCCATGTCACTTTGAAGAATACTGAAATGAGCAAGAACATAGTTTTTTCTTTTTCTTCCCCTTTGATTCTTTTAAATTCGTTGCTCTGACATAACCTTTGAAATAGATATCACTGTGTGAACAGACTGAATAAAAATAGGTAAGTTTTCTGAAAAATGAAAGCATTTATAATTATATTCAAATCCTGCTAAGAATGAAATCCCACTGATTTTAATGGGATCAGAATTGGGCCCCACAACTCATCTAGTTAAGCCTCAATATTGCAACAAAGAATGGTCATTGTTTTGAGACCAGTTTAATACTTGAAGTGAGGTCATGCATGCATAGCATGATGAGTTTCATTCTAAGCTCTGAATTTCTTTGTATTAAGTCAGGTAATTTATGGTATTTGAATAGCTTCTGCAGTTGAGATGAATCTTTTTAACATTTAAATGAACAGTAGGAGTAGAAATAGCGGGGTGCTGAAGAATGTACAGTAAACTGTTGAGCAAAGGATAGAAATAGGAGAATAAATGAATTTTGCAAACTGTTCCTTTAGTCTGAAGGATTTAAAAATAGAACGAAAGGAACATTTCCTATGTATTCATGCTGCTCATAATCTCTGACTGAATTCCACTTCACGTTCCTTCCATATTGTCTCATAGATATAATATCATCATTGGAGTTACATCAGAAAGAAGTAGCTGAGTGCTAGGAGTCAAGATGGGGAAGCAGACCTTGATAAAGAAGCAGTAAAATTCTCTTGAATTTTACCAGAGAATTCATACTGAGTAGTAAGCTTGTATACAGAAAGTCTTCTACCTCCCAAGAAGAAAGGTATTGCTCCAGCATCTTTAATTGTTGATTTCACAAGCATCATTTGGAAGAAATGTGCTACAGAAAAACTTGATTTATTCCCTTTCATTCCCATATTTGAGATTAAAACAGACTGGGCAGATGGGTATTGATCAACAGCCTTCCAATTCAATCTCATCTAAACATGTCCCTTGATAAATTTAGTATTCACTATCAGGGAAAAAATGCATAGATGTACACACACATGCACACACATTCCTGGCACTGACAGTCTAGAACATGAATAACAATGGTGTCATGGAACTATTGAACCTCCATCAGAAAGTGGGGAAATTATATATGGGGAGATAACTGTGAACATGGAGATGAGAGTCATGTTGGGAATCAGTGCTCTTCACTTACTATATAACTGCTTCTTTTTCTATTAACACAGAAACACTACTGTTTAGGATTCAGCTGTCAAAAAAAAAAAAAAAAAAAAAGTAAGAAAAAGTAAGGAAAAAGGTGTTTCCAGAGATTTCAAAGGCAAATTGAGTATTTATTTATTCACGATAAAGATTTTATTTTTCTGATGATGATGCCTTTAGGAGGTGTTCTGTCTGAGTAAAATCATTTTAAACAACTTTTAGGATGATATTTTATTTTAGTGGTCTAAAGTAAATGAGGCTTTTATATTGTTACTGATGGTCTGGATGAGGGAGTCTACCATCAGGAAATTCATGGATTCACCAAGTTGCATAGGAATGTCGATCTGCTGGAGTATAGGAAGGCTCTGCAAAGGGATCTGGACAGCCCAGACCTGTGGGCTGAGTCCAATGGTATGAGATTTAACCAGACCATAAGTCAGGTCCTATGTTTTGGCTACAACCACCCCATGCAGCACTGCAGGATGAGGAAGAGTTGTTGGAAAGTGGTGAAGTGGAAAAGGACCTGGGAATGGTGGTTGACAGTGGCTGAACATGAGCCAGTTGTGCCCAGGTGGCCAAGAAGGCCAATGTCGTCATGGCCTGTATGAGCAAAGTGCAGCCAGCAGGACCAGGGAAGTGATTCTTCCCCTGTATTCTCACAGGTGAGGACATCCCTTGAGTCTGGTGCCTAGCTTAGTTCAGGAGAGACACTGAGGTGCTGGAGTGTGTCCAGAGAAGGGCAGTGAAGTGGGTGAAGGGTTCTGTCTGGAACACAAGCCTTATGAGGTGCAGCTGAGGGAGCAGGAGTTGTTTAGCCCAGAGAAAAGGATGCTCAGGGGATTGCTCTCTACAACTACCTGAGAGGAGGTAAGTTTCTTTACTGGCTAAAGTAACTTAAACCATCAATAATATGGAACTTCCTCAAGAGCTTCGTGTCTTAATGGACATCTCAGGTCTTATCAACATAAAGATAACTAAAGGATGTTAGAATGTGCATCCAAACACATTTTAATAGTTCAATTTTCATCCTTCCTATCCATTACATAGATTGCAAATTGGTTAGGACAGTTTTCATAGCAAATAAATAATAACAATTCAAAAGATTTTATTTTGGTGGTTTTAATGTGTTATCAACAACAAAAATCTTTGATGATGTATTTAAATAGTCTTCTAAGATAGTGAACACTAGAAACTGAAGGTGTTTTCTTTTAACTCAAGTATTAATGGTTTGTATTTTCTGAAGTAGAAAGTTGCACATTCTATTTCCTGTGATGAATTGGAATTATTCAAAATATCACTGTGTGGGATGCATATATGTTGCCATGGATCACTACAGCAGTCTATCATGTGACATGTTTTTAAGTAAGTTCTGCAGCACTTTATTTAACAGGTTGTAGAATATAATATACCCTGTGAATTTTATATGTGGTATTACACAACTAATGACATATTTATAGGAAACCAGATCCAATGTACATAAAAGATTAATTCAATATTTTTAATGTTCTAGTTTCTAAATGCAGATATTTCTTAAAGACTTTCTATTTATAACAGGTTATTACCCTGAACTATTTACTTAGCTTCTTCCTAGTTTTAATGTGTAAAAGTAGCATTTATGGCATAGAATGTGAAAATACAAGGATTTCTCTACTTACCCTCATCTCTTTTAACCAATAATATGAAATTGCTATGCTAACTTTATCTTAGTACAATCTGTTGAATATGGTTACTGCAGCAATAATAATTTTGCTGTTTACTTTGTAGGAAGTGAGGCAAATTGATTGTTTTTTTCAATAGCTTGCTTCCTCATTCTCAATACCAGCTTTCATTCAGGTTTAGTCTAAATTGGTATTATATATCCTCCCATGTCTTTTCATAATTATGTATTTTAACAGAGTTAGAAAAATTCAGTGTAGTCTTTGACAAATATGCATTCAAAGTTTTAAATGCATCTAAAAATGCATTAAAAATATGTAAGTAATATTTTTATCTTAATATCACACAAATGCATTACCACAAAATTCCTATAATGATTTCAAGAATGTTCCAACTGGACATGCACTATGTTCACTTATGAAGCTGTACCTTCTACCATGTCTTATGTAATACTTAAATGTAAATATTGATCTATAGTGTTTATAACAATATATATATATGCAATATAATGCTGATAATTTTATTTAGAGAAACAACCCAAAATAATTTAGCTTCATAATGTGTACTACCTATTTTGAATCCCAGAGAAGCCATCAGGGTTTAGAGTGGTTAAATTAAGATGCTTATATACATCCTTAGAGATCTGGAAGATTATTTGCTAGGTGTGTTATATTAAAATTCTGGCAAGTATCAGTTCTTTAAAATATCCACATTGGAGTTCTATAGAAGATCATAATTTTTCTCTTGAGGGGCAGTAATTTTGGCTATAGTAATGTATTTCATTATCATTATCATAAATGAATATTCTGTTCTCCAAAATTATTGTATAATTTATAGGAGTAACATACCACTAACTACACATCTGCATTTACTAACTCCTATTTCAAAGTGTCCCTTTTGTACATTGGGTTCTTAAGTCTACCTATCTCCCAAGTAAAAAAAAAAAAAAAAAAGATAAACACATTAATTTTTGTCGTTTGTTTTTGGTGGGTTTTTTTGCATATAGTAAGTTTTTTTGCATATAGTAATTGAATCACTTCATGTATTATGAAGGACATGAGCTTTAGCAAATAATCCAAAGATTTCAAGACAAGCTGATAATTTTTCAGTTGTAAATCTCCAAGGTTGTTCCCTTTTGTGAGTGAGCAACACACAAGTAGTCTTTGAGCTGCTTACACTTACATTTATGCTGCCCAGTTATTCATGCTGAGGTGGCGTACAAAACACTTCAGCTGGAATTTCTTATCAATTTTGCTGCTGCAGACAGATCTCTTAATATGACTGGAATGGCTTCTTACCTTGATCAGGGTTTTACAGTACTTAAAATGTACCTGCAAATACATATTTGTATATTTCAATAATGAAAACAAAATATTGTTAAAAAAGTTTATGTGTGGTATCACTGGATATTGATAGAGGCGGCTGTTAACAGAAAGGAGAAACAAATATTGTTGCAGTTTCTCAGTGTTCCACAGACACAAAAAACCTAAGGATCGAAAATGCAGCTGGCTTGTGGGCTGATGAGAACATTGTGTCCAGTTTACATTATAGAGCATTTGTTGCTTTTAAATGATAGCAATATAGCACTGACAGTTGGCTAAATAACACAAACAACTTTTTACTCCCAACACAACAATATGTAAAGATGCAGTTGGAAATTCACTCTTTTTTTTCTTTGTTTGCTTTTCTTACAGCTTTTGGAAATTGAATGTTAAATATATTCTACAAATCAATGTAATCAATAATAATTTGTTTCTTTATCAAGCTCTTCTTGATAAAGCAGCAGCAACAGCACAGGACTCATGTTTTGGGAGAATTTTTAGTTATTTTTAAAACCACTATTGGGGAGCATACTTGTTATGGATAAAGTTTGGAAATGATTGATGCTGAACCTAACAGATCTGTGATTCTCTTTTGCTTGTCCTTCTGTTCCTTCTTTGTTTTTACAAAAAAAAACCCAAAAAAACTCTGTATTATTCAGCCATTGTTATCTTTTTACCATTTACTTGACACTCATGAAATTCTAGAGTAACCTCTTTAATACCACAAATATTTGAAATAGTAGTACTAGCCAGCTTCTGTGCATTTTTTTTCCAAAATCATTAGACAAGTTACCACAGATTTTCCATTGAAAATCTGGCTAGAGACAGAATGCATTTCTTTACTTCTATATCTTTACTACTTCTTAATAGTGGGGGTGGAACTGTCATTAATACCATTATGTAATAGTCACTAATAGTAACTTTAGTGTTTGCATAATTTCTCATCTTTCTTACTGCTTGCCATTTTCTAATTTCTAACCCATTCCTTCATTTTACTAATAGAAGCATGAATAGTAAAATATGTAGTGACATAGAAAAAGGGCATAAAGCATTCTTTATCTGGTATTTATCTGGTATTAGAGCATATAACTTCTCTGTGTGTGGTAATTCTGTCCAGCACATTAAAAAAAAAATCTGCCTTGTAAATTTGTCAATCCATTACAGAACCTTATAGACACAAGAGAAATAACCAGAAAAGAATCCCAGCCTCTATAAGATGGTTGCACAGTATTAATTATTTAATATATCTATTAATAGGGTCTAAAATCACTGTTAATGATATCCAAAATGCAGCCTAAATTAATAAAATTATAAGTCTGTATTTTCTTCATTATAAATAAATCTGGGTTTCATTATTTAAGGTACTTATCAAGTAGATTTCCATTTTTAGTAAGCTTTTCTGGCTTATCTCTGTGTTTTTGTGTCTGTGCTTCTCTCTCTGAATCTGCACAGATTTCTATACTTCACTATTGTTTTTCTATTTGACCAAAAATATAAATTTGCTATTATCTAATAAAGGTTTTGTTGCTATTCAGAAACTGTTGCATACACACAGTGTTATTTGGCACTGGAGAGATTTTCAAGTGACTTGACCACATAAATGTAAGCAGAACATTTTTTTAAGACTTTATGGTCTATTATTTCAATAGGCTTTTCTACTCTAGAAACAACCAAGATATACATTCTAAACATTTTTAAAATAGGCCCACATCTTCTTTTTCTTTATCTTGTTTCATTCCACTTTATGACTTAGGTTTTTTCTTTTTTACTTGATGCATTTCTTAGGCTAACTTAACACTTCCTGAGGAATTTGCAAACATTCATGGACTTCAAAGTAGGGGATAACAATCTACATTAGAGACCACTCAGCAGAAGGAGGATAGTAGTATTTCTTTTTAATAAACATTGTACTGCGATTTTCAAAATAAAATTATACATTATGCAATATTATTTTTCTCTTAAATGATATTTGAATTTATAACAAAGTAATGATATGCAATATGAAATCTATTCCTGAAATCCTTTCAAATAGCTGGAATAAAATTTAAACAAATTTAAACTGAAGATCTTTCTGTGTTGATTAACTTTTTAAAATTTAGGCACATGAATTTCCAAGTTGAGACTTATGCCTGTGTATAGGTCTTTTAACAGAGAGAACATGAAGTGATTGTAAAATATCTAAGCATTGATATGACTGTATTGTTGCTAGAAAGACTTGTAGGGAAATTGAGGAATGTATGAGGACATTCCTGAAACACCACTTTCCAGTTAAAGTTTTTTTGCTCCAGCCTACAACACTTTTTTATCAGTGCAGGAAATAAAACAATATTTTGAATAAAATATAGTTTACTTGTGAAATTCACTACTGTAAGGCTGACCCAAATATGTTACTGAATTCTGAATGAGACTGGACAGTGACAAAACAGAGGCTATAAGCACTGATGCTCTTGTTCCATATTCTTCAGAGCAATATAAAGACGTAGTGCCTTACGAGCCTAAACCTCCTCCTGACTTTCCAAGAGCAACTCAATCTGCTTGTTTTCTAGCACTGTTTCATCCTCAGAGCAATTAAACTTGTTGAGAGTATTCAGTTTGACATTAAGAAATTGCATTCAGCTGCCCACTGTGCCTTTTGAGAAACTTGAGTATCTTAAATGTTTTAGTTGATCTGACACATATGGAAAATAAATGTATAGACCATCTGTATCTTTCAGGAATGATCTTCAGGTTCTTCTTAGACATTTTAGACATTTTAAATATCTCTAATGCCAATAGATATGAGTGGATTGGATGTCTAAACGTAGAGGTCTGCTATGTGCATTTACTTCATGTCAGTCTTCATGTAAAAGAGGTGTCTAAAAATCTATTATAGTAATTGTAAAACCCAAGTTCCGAGGACAGTGGTTCCAGGAGGATATGGGATCTTCATGAGTCCCCTGTTCTGTCTTTCGACCCTGTATAGATGACCTGGGTTGTTTCAAACTACATGATGTGCCTCAGTGTATGAACTCAGATGAAGTCATGAAGGTTTTTTCCAATCATCTGACAAAGCCTTCCAGACAATTTCAGTAATCTACAGAGATACATGCATTTACCTTTGACAAAGAGCTCCTTTATTGGAGTTTAATTTTTTCCCTTCTTCTTGACTTTTTCA
The DNA here is from genome assembly GCF_050655825.1 of Lonchura striata. Taxonomy (NCBI): domain Eukaryota; kingdom Metazoa; phylum Chordata; class Aves; order Passeriformes; family Estrildidae; genus Lonchura; species Lonchura striata. The sequence continues at coordinate 59,266,836 of NC_140703.1, read as the reverse complement.
CCCACTCTTGCATTTCTATTTTTACAATACGGCCCAACTTTGAAGACACCCTAATGGACACAGGTTGTCACCTTAGACCCAAAAGAGACCTGGAATTAAAATACTGAATGGAGAAATGATTTGAATCACACAAACACTCTACTGGATGTTCTCTTCTGCTTCAGTATGTTTCAGTACTAAAAAAAAAAAAAAAAAATAGGAAAATACTGGTTTTGAGTGATAGCATTTTTCTCTACAGGCAGCAATAAATGAACATTGTTGTGGTTGGTTTTCTGCCCAAAGAGGTAAGTCTTTCAATTTTTTTTATTGCAAATGTAAGATCTTGTAACTCCTTAAAACAGATATAATTTCTCTATTGTTAGAGACTATATATGTGCATTCTTTTGAAGCTGGCATGTTAAGTCCCATACAAATTTCATTTCATCCACTATAATTGGCATTAAAAAAAAAAAAAAAGAGATAGATATGTGGATGGTTGATTCATTCTAATGTGCAGTTCATCTTCAAAAAGTGAACAAACCCTCCTTACCCAATTTAACAGTGAGATTACTGTATTATACAGATGACACTAGTTACCCTGGATTGCATTATTTCAATGACATGACCTTTAGATTCTTCATCCTCTTTGAAAGGATCTTCCAAAGAGCAATGGAACATATTACTGTCTACTGCTCTGTCTCTCAGGAAAAAATTAATTTCTTTAATTTACTGAGATCATTTCCCTGTGAAGTTCTCATGATAAGTTTCTGGTCCTTTGTACAAATGCATTTATTCTTGATTAATTACAATTTGGGAAGTAAAGTCATGGACTTTATTCTGATACCTCTAAATTCTGATTCTGTCACTTAAATCTGCAGATACATTTTATCTAGATGGACACGAGTAATCTTAACTTTTTTTTGTATGTGGAGAGATTTCATATTTTATTTTTTCTATATAATAATAGTGGTGCTATTATCTTAGAATTATTTTGTTAATGTTGCTTTGAAAATTATTTTGCCCCTCTTGAATATGCATAGTAAAAATTACTAAAAACATTTTCTGAGTGTATATTCCTGCGACTTAACTTTGCTATTAGTCCTTTTTTATGTATACATCTTAGCCCATTTCATTTCTGTGACAAGATGGGAAATGATTACTATTCAATTTTCACATTTTCCTGGAACTGATAAATTTTGATAATTTTTAAAATTTTGCTTGCAGATAAGATGTAGAACTCATATGGCTTTACTGCTGTAATTCAGAAATTGTTTTTGTGAATGCTTTATATTTTCAATTAAAGTGTGATTTTAATTAGTAAAGGAAAGCATCATCCTACCTATTTTATTTGCATGAATACATGAACCCTTTTATCTCTAGATAATCATTATTATTATTTGATATTATACCCATATCACAAAATAACCTGCTCTTCATTTTCACTTAATTGTTTTTCTATCTATATTTTTTCAAAACTGATTTTGCTATAATCATACTTCAAGCAGATAAACAGGAATGGCAAAAAGATGTTATGAATCTGTAATCACATATCCATGTCTAATCCTATGAAGGGGGTGTACCTTCAATCTGTATTACATGAAAAGACTTTAATTGGAAAAAGTTCCATTGTCCAGCCACAATGTATTGCTAAAGCTTCTTCAAATGCTTAATTTGAAATTCAGACTTGAAAATTAATTAAAATCAAACCAACCAAACAAAAAAACCCAACAAAACCCAAAATTAAACAAAACTAACACAAAGACAAGACAAACAAAAGACAACCGACCAATCTAGTAAAATAAACAACCAAACCATAAACTACTGCTTTTTCTAAAAAAATGTGATATGATAATTTTAAAATAGTGGATCGGGAAATCTTTAAACATTACTAGCTTGGAAGAGTAATAAGGCACTTCTCCAATTTTCTTTCCCCTTGCTTTGGTGTGTCTGTATCAGATTATAAATTGAATCTAGGAAAAAAAAAAAAAAGCCAGAAGTTGAACAGGGATAACTTGGGAAAAGAGGAAAGCAAATTTTTTTTTTTTTTCTTTAACAATGGCTAAAGGTAACGTCTCTCTTGGTTTTTTCGTGCAGTTAAAATTGTAGAAGATATTGTTTTAATATAAAAAAAGCTGTTTTTCTGAGGTTACCTGGAACAGTAATTTTGATCTTCTGATACAAACTGTGACATTTTGCTTTGTTGATGTTTATAAACATCAACAAGTATGTAAAATGTGTTTATATTATCTTTTAATTTCTATTTTAAATGAAAAATAGTCTATTTTGAGCTAAATTACTGATCTAATAGGAAGAACAGTTATTTTGGTGTTTGTTTGTTTTCTCCAGCTCTTTCACCATCAAAAAACCAAACAAATGATGAAAAAAAATTAAACTTTGTGACTCCTTGTCCTTTCTTATTTTTTGCAGCACATGTCCTCTTTAATTACATGTTCTTGTCAAGGAAGAGTCTAAAATTTTAGTCTTCCTTCACAATTTTTTTTCCTGTCTGTCATGTCATTGTGTCTGAGAACTGGTAAGCCTTTCATTAAAAGCCTTTGCCTAGTACTTTAAAATCATGCAGAATAAATAAATACATACATACATACATAAAACCAGAAAAAAAAAATCATGGAAAAGAAATAATAAATATGTCAAGTCTCTGGCTGCCACATCAAAACAAAAAAATTCTGTTATTATCATACTATGGCAGTCATTGGCTAACACAGATGAATAATGGCAGCAGTCTGTCTTGTTTTAGGCTTTATTCCCCTCTATACTCTTGCTAGTCTTAAAATCAAGTCTTCAGTGAAAGGGAATAATATAGAGCTCAAAGTAGGTTTAGAAAGATCAAAGAAGCCATTACTGGCCAGCATTCAGACAGCAGGGAGGGAAATAGGGTATTCCTAATTCTCCCAGATACTGTGGAAAAAGCCAGTGAAGGGATTTAAAATGCAAAGCAAAAATCTTAAAATCAATAAGATGGTTTACTGGTATTCACAGTTGTACCTGTAAAGCATGGGGTGGAGAGGTTAATTAATCCATTTAAAAGTCTTGAATTAATTTGAAGTTTTCTACAATAAGACCAGTTTACAAATCTCTATTTGGGAGATAGGAACAGGTATCCATAGCTTCGAACTGGTGCATAACTGGATCAATTGCTATCTGGAAATCTGCTTTCAACAGTCAGAAAACTTTGGTGATGTAATTTAAGTGCTTTTGCATGTCAGAATAGATCAGATATGTATTATCAGTCTAATATAACACTTCAGAATTACACTGATTTGAAACAAAATAAAAACCAAAATAGAAGATGGGGAAAATACTTTCATATTAATGTCAAACATTTCAGACATCTCTTAAATGCAAGGAAGTATTTTACAATTTATAAATCCACCATAAATAATCTATATTTGTATAATGCATTAACATGATATATACGTGTATTTATGTTTTTCTAGTAAATTATATATTTTTAACAATGGACAGAAACTGATACACAGGAAGGTCCACCTAAACATGAGGAAGAACATCTTTATGGTAGTTAACTGTTGACTGAAACAGAGTGCCCAGAGAGGTTGTGGAATCGGCTTCACCAGAGAGACTCAAGAATGGTCTGGATACAATCCTGTGCCATGTGCTCTGGGATGACCCTGTTTGAGCAGGGAGGCTGGACCAGATGACCCCCTGTTGTCCCTTCCAACCTGACCCACTCTGTGATTCTGTGATCTTGAAATTCCTAATAAACTAAAAATATACCAAAAAAGCTTATATTCAAATAGCCACCAAAAAACCCTTGCATTAATCACACTCAAGGGAGCATAATCTTAGTTTAAAAATAATGTGATTTAGTTGCTAAACTAAATTTTGTTTGTAATCTGACAGAATAGATGAAGAATGTAGTAGATCACTTGTCCAGTGACTAAAAATATTCTATGCCTTGTTTTACCATACTGGAGAGATGGATTTTCTACCATGAACTAAGATGTTCCTGGGCAGGACATCCTTATCTATTTATGAAAAAGGGAATACAATTCATACAAACCAGCATTTTAGAGGAAGTCCAAGTCTGATATTGTGCACTAAGGGATATGGTTAGATTCAGAGTTTGTCTTTTTATTTGTTTCTGTTTACACACTCTTAGAAAAGCAGGAGGTGAATGAGAGTGTGAGAGACTGAAATGTTTATGATTAATGACTCAGCTGGTCCTTTGTAAAGCAGAAGTGTTTTGCTGGTGATCAGCGAAGTAACATCCCAGGTGCAGAGGGTGTGAGCACCAGAGGGTGGCCATGGCAAATTAACCACTTCTTTCCATTCCAAACAAACTCTTCTAAAATAAACTCTACATATATATATATATATATATATATATATAAACACTGATAACTCAGTTTATTTCACAATAATCTGCCTGAAGGGATCTATTAACAAAAATCTGAGTTACCTTTATCTTCAGGGGTGGGTTGTAACTGATAATCTGTTTACCTTCCTAGTGGCATCAAGAGACAGAGAGTTATCCAGCACTGCTTTTTAATACTCACACTAGAAAATCAGGAAATAAGGGGAGATAACACAAGAGATTGCAATTTGAAAAAAAAAAAATCTTTGTTTTAGTAGTGAAACACTGTGTTCCTTTAAACGAAAACCAAAGTTTTCTTTGGGGATTTCAGCGAAATATTTCTGAAAATACTCCCACACTCACCAAACAATTGGTTAGGGAGCAATTAGTGCAAGGGGAAAAGTATAGCTGCTCTATTTTATAGGCTAAATCCAGACCACACCATTTCAAAAATTTCTTCAACCCTCAGATTTCTTTAATCATACTGAGAAGTACCCAGGAGGAATTTAAAATGCCCTATGAAAACATTAATTTCCTTTTGGGTGTGGGTGTATGAATGTTAAAAAATATGTTGCTGTATAAGTTCTAGATTCCTTCTCTTCCCTCCCTGGTCATTCTCTGCTGAATGAAATATCTAATGTCAACTACTTCAAGATTTTGTTAAGCTTCTGCTTGTTCTTTCTTTTTAAAAATTATAGTGTTATCCCAGGCCGTTCTTGAAAAAATATTTTTTTTCTGCTTTTCTGATAAATTACAGATATGAGTGAATTTATTTACTGAGTGAACAAGCAAAAATAACTTGAGAATTTGGGTTTTGCAGACAGGGAAGAACTAGCTTCAGTTTTTGCAGAGTCTTTTGTCTGTAGTAAGATACACTCTTTATAATGGGGAAGTTTTCCTTTCTTGCATAAAATCACAATAAAATGCTTTGTAAAAAAATTTCTTTGTGGAGGTCAAAATAGATGCATTTTCCCATATAGCTGTAGAATGCCAAAACACTCTCCAAAAAGTCATGGCAATCCTTGGATTTTCCTAGGCTGCACAGCTGTTGCTCCATACTGCTTTTAGAGGGCTTGATTAGGATAAATAAATTACTTTTTATTTATTATAGTCCTTCATTCTCTATCTCAATGCTTTTTTAAATTATACAATAGAAAAAGACAAGGCAGTGGCTTTTGCACATACAGTTTTGAAATTATTATTTGGTTTTGCTTCTGAAGTAGAATGAATGAGTGCTGACAGTCAAAAAAGCAGAATGAGCAAAACAAACAAAAGAACCCTCCTCCATATTTCTTAAAGGCTTCCAGTTTCATTTACATATGAAGCTCCCTAAATCCTAATGAAGTCCATACAGATATAAGCATCAGTATTAGCCAGAGGAACAAAATTGTTATCAGGACAGCGAACACGGAGTCTCTGGTCACCTGCACTGCCAGTGCCAGAGGACAGCAAACAGATCATTCACACACATCCCTCAGAGCATGCAGGCAGCAAGCACAGAGGTCAGAGAGCTGGGAAATCTGCTCATTGTCTGGATCAAAGAGAACAGCAAGCAAATACTTGCAGAATGCCACTTCCCAAGCACTTGGTCAAGGCTGATATTAGAAAGATGTCAGAGATCAGCAGACTCTCCAAATTTTCTGTAATCAATAAAAGACAACATTTTGGTTTATGCTTAGCAGAAACTGACATAGAGAAGTGAGGACTCCAGTTAGATCAGTTTGGAAAAAGACACTGTTCTGTTTTCTCTAAAGAACATGTAATATTTTGTTAGCATATTATATTGCAAGGTGTGCAGAAAATGGTTACTAACAGAAATAATTGTCACACCTTTAGCTGTTTTTTATTAGCAAAATCTTGGAGCAGAAAGTGTTATGCTCTTTCTTTAGTTTTCATGGTTTTCATTTCCACAGAAAGAATATTGCTTTTTTATTTCATTTATTCTTCGTATTGTTTGCTTGGATTTTCAAAGAGGTGACTGGAGTAATTGTGCAAGGTAGAGATATAAAATTTCTTCCTCACTGATAATATGAAGCAGAAACTGAAATGTCACCACATTTGGTTTTATGTTGACAGAACAATACCACACAGAGTTTTCAATATGCACTGTTTTCTGCTTTACTACCAATTTGAAGTCATACTGTAGGAATAGTTAAGCAGGAATACAAGGAAATTCTCCAGGGTAATTTGAAGGTTTTTGGAATATTTCTACACACTTGTAGGTTAACCTGTGGCCCAGCATTTGCAGCTGTATGTGTTGTTCTGATAAACCATTTCTTCAATCAAATTAATTTTTTTTGGGTAAGAATAATTAAATACTATAAAATATTTTTATGACTATATTCAAAGATTATCAAATAAGACATGCTTGTATGGGGAGGCAAATATAAACCAAAGAAAAAATTTTGTTCTATAGTGAATTCTAATATATCACACTGTCAGGGGCATACTAAGTGCATTTAGGAATGTGGCATTATACACTATTAAAGACAGTAATATTGCAGTCCCAGGGTTCCATATAGCAAAATAATAGTTGAATTTTAATCTCTCTTGTACTGCCAGATATTGCCTAAGGCTCAAACAGAACCTTGACATTCAGGCTACCATTCTGTTTTCTGTACTACATGTTTTCCTATAACTTTATGTTGCTTCCTGTAAATGTAAACTGTTGGCATACTTCTAAGTTCTTCCTCTTGCTTCCAAAACTTCCAAACCAGTCAAGGACTGACTTCCATTAAGATGAAAACATATTTCACTACTTTTTCTCTTGGCACAGAGCCCTAGAACATATGTAGTAGACACCTCATCAGGTTATCAACATAATCTTCTGTTTCTTATAAGAGATTTCAAAAGACTTTTCCAAGACTATAAATAGGCTTAACATTTTTTCTTTTCTTCCTTCTGAAGGTCTGTTTCACTCGATGGATGTCCCTACTTTTGCAGATACAGGACAAACTCTCCACCTTCATATGCAGAAATGGCTTAGTATGAATGTAGCAGTGAGACTATCTCATTCCTGAGATCTGAGGCAGTAAAACTGCTTATGGAATTGCATATGTAAGGACACTATTTTCTGCACTTCACCATACCGTTTATAAGCAGAAACATTTACTTGCTTTTGTAACTGGGAAATACCTACTCTTCTGATGGACAAAATCCAGCACTGTTCCAGAATGCAAATACTCTGAAAGTCAGCAGACTCTTGAGGTGGACTTACACCAGCATTTTCGTCCTCCTCCTCTTTGGACTTCTCTTCATTACTATTTCCATTGCAATTTCTTAAAGTAGCTACCTAACCCCAAACCAGGTTAGGTTTATCTCTTCAGTACCATATTCACATGATGAAAATAGAGGACAAACATTCCTAAGTTCCTTATCAGATCTTCTTTTACAAAAGTTGATCAGCAGCCCTACACTAAGATGTCCCAGCCGCAGCAGAGTTCTGAGAATGAAGTTTTAAAAGTGTTATCATCAAATTAATATTTTCATAAGTAATTTCAAGATGGGGTTTCTCACTTTTTTTTGGATTTTTTTTTTGGTTTGGTTTTTGTTGGAGGTTTTTGTTTGGCTGGTTTTGGTTTTGTTTTCTTTGGTTTTGGCTTCTTTTAAGTCCTGGGACCAGTGTTGAATCCCAGGATAAGAGTATAGAAAGAGAAATGTTTAGTGCAAGAATGAAGTGAAACTAATGTATAACTGCTGCCTGTGCAAGGATTCTGAGGGAGATTGCCTGACTGTCCAGCTGTGCTAGACAAGTCCTCCAGAGGATGCTGATTTCTGTGTACTTTCACCAAGGATGAGCATTGTTCCAGTCAGGTCCTGCAGACATCAAACAGAAAAACAAAAGTTCAGTCACAGAGAGAAGCCAGCATGAACTATCATTTCAAAGGCGGCACTCATCTCATGTTCTTGAGCCATCTGAAAATTGGGCCACTGGACTAAATTAGTTAACTGAACTCCTTCAATAGATGGCAGAAAATGAGTTTACTGAACCAGTCATATACAATGATCCACGTTTGGACAACCTGAATTTTTCAATGACAGACTAAAATTAGAAGGTCAAGCTAAATCTGTAAGTTAAATAGAAAATAAGATAGTTTATTGAATATCTGAGAAACTAATAAAGCCCATAATTTCTTTTTTCAAAAAATTATACAATTGGCTAGTATTCAAATAAGTATTTTGTATGAACAAACTAACACATTTTCTTTGGAGAAAAGATATTTTTAATTATTAATTCTTTTTTACTAGATATAATTGTAGATTCAAAATATTTTAATTTACATCTTTAGACTAGAAACATAAAATAAAGAATGACTTTACATCAGAAGCATTAGCTTGATTTTACTTTAGGTCTTGGGAACTGGTCAAGAGTGGTCAAGATCACATCTAACCTTTTTTTTTTAACATTATTTTGAACAAGAGGTAAGTAAAAACTTTCCTGTCCTCTCCTTCACCCTTCTCCTTCTTCCCTGAAAATTCATATTCCTGAAATGTCTTCTTCCAGTGCCTTGAGTCTATGGTGGATATTGAAGCTCAAAAGATTGGACAAACAATGGAAGAATCAAGAGTTAAATAAGGATAAGAAATGAATAATAGACTCTCAAACAGAAGCTGAATGAACAAGTCATTTCAGATACTGTTTTCACTAAGCAAACATCTAGGCACTGTTTGGTGTACCAGATTGATTAGGATTAAGAGTCAAGGTGGTCTGACTGAGCTACAGGTTAATAACTAATAGCAAACATTCATTTTCACTGTGATGGGAGGACAGATGAAACATCAGAATCTGAAAGAAACTACTTGAAAGTATCTTGTGTATGTCTTTGACCTCTGTGTAGTAGTAAGTGGAGAATCCACAGTGACATAATTAGATATCAAATAATCACGTTCAGTTACTGTTTACAAGAGTCAGTAGCGAACACACTCTGCTGCCTGCATAGAGTCTGACAGCTTTAGCACTTCTTATCTAGCCCTCTGTTCCTGACTTGCAATGTGAGGATTTAAAGATGGAAGAGATACTGCCTGGATTGTCTAATTTGTCTGCACTCATTACAAATTTCCTTTTCAGCCTCTAAAAGCACTGAGTCCTTTATAAAAAGGGAATCTTTGAAGCACTGAGTCTTATCAAGGAGACTAAAGGAGACTAAAGCAACATCCCTCAGTAATTGTAAGCCTTCAGTCCTGCAGCCTTCCCTTTAAACTAACCAGTAGATCTCATTCTTGCTCAGATAAGGAATTAATGAATATACAGTTCTATTTTTCAACAGTGTAACTCCATCTGTTATCTTTTGTATGTATTTATATAATTATATGAATTACAGTTAATTTTTATGTACAAACTTTAATATTTTATACATTTATATATAATTTCAAGTTTAAATCTAAGCACAAATCTAAGGTTGCATCTTGGTATGCTGGATCTTTTTTTTTTTTTTCAGATAGACCAGATAGACTAAAATTAAAAGTTTTGCACTTCTTTCACTTAAAACAGATCATCTGATATTTTAAATGCCAGTTTGGATATTCTAGAGTTATGGTCAGGATGCAATGCTTAACAATGTCTCTTTTCTTTCCAGTGTCCAACTCTGCAGCAATGACTCCTGCAGAATGGTTTATGCTTTGCCTTTTGTTTGTCTGATGTGTTCCAAAAAACTGCAATGAGAATGGAAGGAAGGAAGGAAGGAAGGAAGGAAGGAAGGAAGGAAGGAAGGAAGGAAGGAAGGAAGGAAGGAAGGAAGGAAGGAAGGAAGGAAGGAATTTTAGTAATGTAGAGTGTTTTGCATTAGGTTGGTGTAGTAAATATAAAAATTAAGAAACTCAGAATGTTTCAAAGATTGCACTGTTTCATGGAGTCA